>NC_064931.1:571428831-572068063 GCF_023897955.1 Schistocerca gregaria | reverse complement strand
CACACCACACAGCATTACTCCAGAATAGGGCGGACAAGCGTAGTGCAAGCAGTCTCTTTGCTAGACCTGTTGTACCTTCTAAGTGTTCTGCCAATGAAGTGCAGTCTTTGGTTTGCTCTACCCACAATATTATCTATGTGATCGTTCCAATTTAGGTTATTTGTAATTGTAATCCCTAAGTATTTAGTTGAATTTACAGTCCTCAGATTTGTGTGACTTATTGGATAATCGAAATTTAGCTGATTTCTTTTAGTACTCGTGAATAACTTTGCACTTTTCTTTATTCAGGGTCAATTCCCACTTTTTGCACCATACAGATATCTTATCTAAATCATTTTGCAAGTCGTTTTCATCATCTGATGACTTTACAAGATGGTAAATGACAGCATCATCTGCAAACAATCTAAGACCGCTACTCAGATTGTCTCCTATGTCGTTAATTGTCGTTAATATAGATCAGGAACAATAGAGGGCCTATAACACTTCCTTGGGGAACGCCGGATATTACTTCTGTTTTACTCTATGACTTTCCGTCTATTACTACGAACTGTGACCTTTCTGACAGGAAATCATGAATCCAGTCGCACAACTGAGGCGATACTCCGTAGGCACGCAGTTTGATTACAAGACGCTTGTGAGGAACAGTGTCGAAAGCCTTCTGTAAATCTAAAAATATGGAATCAATTTGAAATCCCCTGTCGATAGCACTTATTACTTCATGAGTTTAAAGAGCTAGTTGCGTTTTACAAGAACAATATTTTCTGAGTCAGTGCTGACTATATGTCAATAAATCGTTTTCTTATAGGTACTTCATAATGTTCGAATACAGTATATGTTCTGAAACGCTACTGCAAATCGACGTTAGTAATACAGGCCTGTAATTCAGCAGATTACTCCTACTTCCATTTTTGGGTACTGGTGTGACTTGAGCAATTTTCCAGTCTTTAGGTACATATCTTTCTGTGATCAAGTAGTTGTATATAATTGGTAAATATGGAGCTACTTTATCAGCATACTCTGAGAGGAACCTGACTGGTATACAATCTGGACCGGAGGCCTTGCCTTTATTAAGTGACTTAAGCTGCTTTGTTACACCAAGGATATCTACTTCTATGTTTCTCATCTTGGCAATTGTTCTTGATTGGAATTCAGGAATATTTACTTTGTCTTCTCTGGTGAAGCAGTTTCGGTAAACCGTATTTAATAACTCTGCTTTAGTGGCACTGTCATCAGTGACTTCACCATTGTTATCACACAGTGAAGGTATTGTCTTGCCACTGGTGTGCTTTACGTATGACGAGAATCTCTTTGCGTTTTCTGCCAGATTTCGATACAGAACTTTGTTGTGGAAATTATTAAAAGCACCTCACATTGAAGTACGCGCCATATTTCGAACTTCTGTAAAACTTTGCCAATCTTGGGGATTTTGCATTCTTTAAATTTGGCATGCTTTTTTCGTTGCTTCTGCAACAACGATCTGACCCGTTTTATGTACCATGGGGGATGAGTACCATCACTTATTAATTTATGTGGTATATATCTCTCAATTGCTGTTGATACTATCTCTTTGAAATCATTCCACAAGTTTTCTACGCTTACATGATCAGATCGGAAGGTGTGAAAACTGTCTCTTTAAAAAGGCGTTAAGAGAATTTTTATCAGCTTTTTTAAATAGATATACTTTGCGTTTCTTTTTGATGGTTGTAGGTGTCATGGTATTCGGCCTAGTAGCAGCTGCCTTGTGGTCGCTAATCCCTGTATTAGTCACAACACTCACTATTTGTCCAGAATTATTTGTTGCTGAAAGGTCGAGTATGCTTTCGCAACCATTTACTCTTTGAGTGGGCTCAGGAACGCATTGTTCAAAATAATTTTCTGAGAAAGCGTTCAGTACAATTTTGGATGATGTTTTATACCTGCCGCTGGCTTTAAACGTAAGTCACCACCAGCTATAATTGTATGAGTGGGGTACTTATTTGAAATGAGGCTCAAGTTTTCTTTGAACTGTTCAGCAACTATGTTTTCTGAGTCGGGGGTCGGTAAAATGATCCAATTAATAGTTTAGTCCACTTGTCAGGTATAACCTCTACCCATACTATTTCAAATGAACTAATTCAATTTCGCTACAAGGCAAACTACATCTGAAAGCAATAAATCCTCCACCACCAATTGTATTTAATGTATCCTTTCTAAACACTGTTAGATCGTTTGAAAAATTTCGGCTGAACTTATTTCCGACTTTAGCCAGCTCTCTGTACCTACAGCTATTTGAGCTTCAGTGCTTTCCCACAGCAGTGGACCAATCGGAGGACGCATGGGACGTGCTTGATGTCCCTCGCATCCCCGCGTCCCATCCACCACAGTGAGGCCCCTTGGCAGCAACCTCAAGCTATGCGAAGGAAGCTAACGCAGCCTGAAGCTGTGTGCGAAGGGTCGCCAGCTCAGCTTGCATCTGTACATAAAAATCACAGTTCCTATCCATTACTGCATTCCTCCTGTTAGTAGTAGCAGGAACTAGTGATGCGCTCTCGCTGACGGTCTAACTGACACTGAGCTGTTCTAACCAAACAAAGAAAAGCCTGCACAATACGAGAGTCGATACAACGGTCGATAGCAACGGTAGTACTGTACACTACACTGTTATTGAAATAAAAGGTTGTGCCTAGTAAGCACTCGAACACACAAGAAATTACAAAAATAAACTAGTAACTACACAGATAACTGAAAATAAGTCACTCCAGTTTGAAGCTCGTAAAAATATGTAAAAAGTGAACGGTGTACTCACCTTAATAGTAGCAGGAACTAGGGATGCGCTCTAGCTAACGGTCTAACCTATCAAAGGATGACAAGGGTAGCATGGGTTGATAGCTTGTAGGCTGCTCAAGGAGTCAGTACACAGAAGAAACGACTGCCCAGGGCATGCATGAAAAGATGTGTCCAACAGGACGAGATGCAGCCACCAACTCAGCAGTGAAAACACTGCAGCCATCAAGCAAGAAATGCTGTTCAATATATCCTCCACGGACATATGCAAAGCTGACGTTATCATCAGCCATCGAGCCGTCGGTGTAAACAACTTCACGAACTCAATACATGTCAAGAATCGAGAGGAAGTGGCAGCAGAGAACCGTGTGGTTAACTGAATCCATAGGGCGATGTGAAAGGTCCAGGCGAATCCGTAGCCTCAGTGTACACCATGGAGATGTCTGTGAATGGACCTCAAGTTTAGGTAGTAAAGGCAAGTACTCCAGTTTGGAAAGAAGGGATCAGACTGAACTGCAACTGGAAGCCCTGACCTGGGCCGCCGATGTGGAAGATGAACCGCTGTGGGTGGGAAAAGGAGACGGTAACTCAGATTAGCAGGTAACTACGAGCATGTGCAACGTAATTGGCCAGCAGTTGTGCACACCTAACCTGCAATGGAGGGACTTCGTCCTCCACCAGTACAATGGTCACTGGAGTCGTCCTAAAAGCTCCTGTCGCTACGTGAACACCACAGTGGTGCGCTGGGTTGAATAAACACAACACGGAGGGCACCGCCAAACCATAAACCAGACTCCCATAGCGAAGGCGGGATTGAACACAGACTCTGTTGAGCTGCAGCAGTGTAAAGCGATCTGCACCCCAGTTGGTGTTGCTCAGGCACCGGAGAGCATTGACGTGCTGCCAGCACTTCCCTTTAAGCTGACAAAGGTGAGGAAGCCAAGTCAATCAGGTGTTGAAAACCAGTCCTAAGAATCGATATGTCTCCACTACAGTGAGTGGGTCATTATTAAGGTAAAGTTCTGGTTCCGGATGAACGGTGTGACGCTGACAGAAGTGCATAACACACAAATTAGCGGCCAAAACCTGAAAACCGTGGGCTAAAGCCCACGACTGCGCCTTGTGGATGGTTCCCTGTAGGCATCGCTCAGCAACACCAGTACTGGTGGAGCAGTGCGAAATGCAGAAGTCATCTGCATACAGAGAAGGTGAGACGGTTGGTCCTACGGCTGCTGCTAGACTATTAATGGCCACTAAAATTATTGATACATTCAATACAGAGCCCTGGGGGAACCCATTCCAATGGATATGGGGGAAACTATGGGAGGCACCAACTTGGACACGGAAAGTACGAAACGACAAGGAAATTTTAGATAAAAATCGGGAGCAGGCCTCGGGTACCACACTCGTATAATGTGGCAAGGATACGATGCCACCAGATCATGTTATATGCTTTTCGTAAATCAAAAAAGATGGCAACCAGGTGTTAGCATCTGGAAAAGGCTGTTTGGATGGTAGACTTGAGGGACACAAGATTATCAGTGGTGGAGCAACCCTGGTGGAAGCTGCCCCGACATGGATCCAGTAAGCGACATGACTCCAGAACCCAACCCAACCGCTGACAAACCATAAATTCCAGCAGCTTACAAAGAACGTTCGTGAGGCTGATGGGCCGGTAGCTATGTCACTTTTAGTCAGATGAGAGATGTTTAATCAACTGACTGTGGATCCAATCTGGACTAGGAGCGGTGTCGGGGCAACATGCAAGGGCACTGAGGAGCTCGCACTCTGTAAATGGGGCATTATAGGATTCACTGTGCCATTTAGTGAATGAGAGGACGTTCCGTTCCAGCCACTGTTTGAGAGTGCAAAAGGGTAGGGGGCACAGTTTCACTACAGATTGAATTTAGGACATAAACGTAAACTCCACCTGACACTCAATTATAGTTGCTACTGTTCCTGTAATACCCATTATAGCCGCGGAGGGCAGGGGTCCACATTGCTGGAAACTAGGTTTCCTGGAGGGCAATGCAGAAATCAGGTGTAAAGCTTAAGAGGTGCCATACCTCAGCCAGGTGGTGGAAAAACCTGCCACAATTCCACTCGAGGATGACATCATCGTGAGACTGGGAAGGCATGGAACATTCAATGAGGCAGTTTACACCTCAGGGTCACCTGCTACCACCGACTTATTGCCTGAGCAGTCTATATCCATTGTTTGTGAGGGTCAGGCGAGATCTAGGTCCTCAGCGGATGCGAGAATCTCCACCTCATCCGCAGACGCAGAGCTTGTTGGTAATGGTGGTGTGAGTGCAACCATAATTCCCTTGGTCTTGGGGATCTTCTTTTTGGATTTCTCTCACTGCTCCTTGGGTTTCTCTGGCTGGAAGGACTTCGCTGATGCAGTCTCCAGGACTGAGGGTGAGCGTGAAACTCTAAGACCAGCTGCTTTTGAGCTCTTTAGCCACTGGTGGGTGTGATCTTACCCACTAGCAGAAACCTGCAACGGAAGTGACCCAAGGGACCACTTCCTAGCAAGAGGAACCAAAGAAGACTTTTGCTTCTCCAGCGCAGAAGTGGGGACTGATATACCCGATGGTTAGGGGGGTGTTGCTCCCAAAGTAGATAGTGCAGGAGCAACACAGGGGTAGTCCCAGTCCCCCATCAAGGCGGTAGGTGGAGTCTACTGGTTCTGAGAGGTGACTGGGGTTGGCAGAGCTGATGGGGCTAGAACTGTTGTAACGGCGGCATAAGACGATGTCATACATACAGAATGTAGGCATTCAAATTTCCTTAGCCTTAGTGTAGGTCAGTCAGCCCAGGGTCTTCTACGCCATGATTTTCCTTTCTTTCTGGAGAATCCTGCAGTCAGGGAATGGTGCTTTCTGCAGTTGATACAGATGAGAGGCAGGGCACATGAAGTATTGGGATGTGATGGGCGTCCCCAATCTCATGTGACACATATGGCCGAACCTCTAGCATTTAAAGCACCACATTGGGGGAAGGAGATAGGGCTTTACATCACAGGAATAGACCATCATCTTGACCTTCTTGGGTAATGTATCACCCTCGAAGGCCAAGATGAAGGCACCGGTGGCAACCTGACTATCCCTCAGATTCCAGTGGATCCGGTGAACGAAATGTACACCTCTCCACTCTAAGTTGGTGCGCAGCTCATCGTCAGACTACAAAAGAAGGTCCCAGTGAAATATGATACCATGGATCTTATTTAAGCTTCTATGGGGTGTGATGGTTACAGAAACATCCCCCAGCTTGTCACAAGCGAGTAACACCCATGACTGGGTGGAGGATGCTGTTTTGATCAGACCCAGATCTCATTTTGGACAAGCCCTCCACCTCCCCAAACTTGTCCTCTAAATGCTCAAGAAAAAACTGAGGCTTCATCGCCATGAAAGATTCCCCATCAGCTCTCAAACATACAAGGTACCAGGACGAATAACAGCTGCTGCCATCCTTAGCCTGATGTTCCTCCCATGGTGTGACAAGGGAGGGGAACGATTTGGGGTCATACTTCTGTGCGTCGAATTGAGACAACGAACGCTTCGATACTGCTGGTGTTTGACCACCAGCAACATATAATGTACTATGCTTCATCATGTGTCATCCGTCCTGATGCCACCCACTCCCACCAGGGGCCCTCCCACAGGTGCCACGCAGTCGCAGCAAAGGCCACCTGGAAGGATGGCCACTGCCGGGAATACCAATGCGCCAGGGCGACGAGCATCTACTCCTTGGCATATGTGGGGAGCTAATGGTGCAGGCATCAGCAGAGTGATCCCTGTGTGGTCAGGGTTCTACAACCAACAGGGTACGTGGTGGCCCCACAACAACGGACTGGCTACCATGCTGGATATCAGGTGCAACCAAGCGAACAAGTCCATTATCATCATCAGTGTAGAAAACGATACTGCACCACTGATGGAAATTACGCACCCAGGAGGGTGCCTTGCCCAACAGTTGCAGAATGAGCAGAAGTGCAGATCCACGTTGACGAAGGATGCAATAGATCTCAGTGCATGATGGACACGATGTGCCCTGTAAGGCACCCTTCCCCAATTGGCTTGTTCTTTGGGAAAATTTGGAAAAATGGATGTGAAACCCTAGAGGGCTTAAATGTGTGAGACTCCTTTTAGCCACCTCTTACGACAGGCAGGAATACCTTGGGCCTATTCTAACGCCCACACCCACAGGGGGTGAAGGCAGGAGGAGGTATCATTAAATGAAATGACTTCATTGTTCTATACAAGCACATCAAGTACATTTAAACGGCAAACATTGTCTAAATGAACAAGTTTTCTCCTGAGGTAGACAGAATTTGAGTGCCATTGTACATTACACTGTATACAACCAACAGCACAAAAACTAGTGAACATCCTAAGATTCAGAAGATGGACTACACTCCATTCATCCAAGTTAGTGTATTACAACTTGGACCAAGGTGTTTTAAAGCTGACAGTATCATAGTAAAAGAGTTATTTGCATTGTTATAATTACAGCCCTGCAGTCCAGTATGGATCAAAGGGAAAAATTTACAATAAATGCACTGAAACTATGTTGCAGATAACAGGAAACATATGAAGTAAGGTATATTTGTTCATCAAACCTACAACAGACCATGATTCTCATAGATCAACAATAGTGTGCAAAAGACCTGAACTCAAGCTCAGATTGGTAGAAAAGCATACATTTGAAGTTTTATCTCTCATCAAAATTATCATGATGCTCTTCGTTGTACAAAATTCACAATATATAATGGTTTAGTTGATGAAAAAATTCCAAGGAATTGGTCTTGAAAGGCAGGCTCAGGTTTTAATAATCCATAATGGTTTTGTAAAGCATATTTAAGTGTGTAAAAATGTCATTTGGGTGTTTGCTGTAGCAGTAGTAGCTTACAAGGAGTTTCCAATGGCACAGTAACAGCAACAGCAGGAGCTGTATGAGGACAGGACAGTATTGTACAAACAAGGCTGAAGTTCAAGTCTTTTCTTAGTTGCTTTATTCCATATTCTACAGATCACTTGCATAATTTCTATTACAATCAATTTACAAGCTATTGCATTTGTTTGTGCATACTTAGACCCACGACCTTTCCAGACTTCTAAAGAACACATGGCCATTTGAAATTACTGAATGGTGCCTAATAAAAAATCTTTGGGACATATTATATTATCAACATACTTAAACGCATTTACAAAACTTAAGATCTTTGCTGTTTATACTATACATGCTTCTAGCGTTAATTTTTTTAAATTGTTGGTACTATGTTTTTCAGAAGTAGAGGATTCAGCAAAGATTTAAAATTTGCTTTGATGCCTATCACAAATTTTATGTTATTGGGAAAAATCTCAAAGATTTTTGCATCTCTGTGTTGAGCACTTTCATAAGTCACTAATACGTGGAGATACTTTTTAATTCCAATGTTACAGCTGTGGACATTACTACTCATTCCTAACTGTGATGGGTTATTTATGATGAATTTGCATTTTAAGATGTTCATGTTGTTTTTCTAAAGACAGAAATTATGCACAGAATTTTTATTCAGAGTTATAGTCTGTTTGCAAAGAACCAGTAATCAATTCTTTGAAAAACACAACTGAAATTTGTTCCATAGCTGTCTCTTTAGTTGGCTTATTTAAAAAACTTGTGTCATTTGGAAAAAGTACCAAGTCTGTTTGATGTCTGTTAAGTATAGGGTCATTTCAATTGATGAGAGATAAGAATAGACTCAAAAAGAACCTTGTGGGGGCCTAATCACGATTTTTTTCCACAGTCACTAGTAAATTCTCCCATTCAATTATTCTTTTTGTTACCTACAATTCAAATAAGTTATTACTAAGACAATTATTTCCTGAAGACTTCAACAGATAACAAACGATACCAGATGTTGATTTTTTAAACTTAAGGTTTGTAATATTTTGTGTGTAAATGTATCCATGGCATTTCCAGTTGAGGTGCCCTTCTGGAGCCCAGACTGTGAAGTAGGCCCTACTAAGTAAACTGTTTCTACTTAAGCACACAATTTACTTTCTCAAACATTTTAGAATACCGTATTATTAAGGAAAATGGATCTCGAGTGTTAAAAACTTCCTGTTGCTTTTTTTTATAGAGAAGTTTAACAACAGTATACAGGGTGTTACAAAAAGGTACGGCCAAACTTTCAGGAAACATTCCTCACACACAAAGAAAGAAAATATGTTATGTGGACATGTGTCTGGAAACGCTTACTTTCCATGTTAGATTTGATTTTATTACTTCTCTTCAAATCACATTATTCATGGAATGGCAACACACAGCAACAGAACGTACCAGCGTGACTTCGAACACTTTGTTACAGGAAATGTTCAAAATGTCCTCCGTTAGCGAGGATACATGCATCCCCCCTCCGTCGCATGGAATCCCTGATGCGCTGATGCAGCCCTGGAGAATAGCGTATTGTATCACTGCCGTCTACAATATGAGCATGAAGAGTCTCTACATTTGGTACCGGGGTTGCGTAGACAAGAGCTTTGAAATGCCCCCATAAATGAAAGTCAAGAGGGTTGAGGTCAGGAAAACGTGGATGCCATGGAATTGGTCCTCTTCTACCAATCCATCGGTCACCGAATCTGTTGTTGAGAAGCGTACGAATACTTCGACTGAAATGTGCAGGAGCTCCATCGTGCATGAACCACGTTGTATCGTACTTGTAATGACACATGTTCTAGAAGCACAGGTAGAGTATCCCATATGAAATCATGATAACGTGCTCCATTGAACGTAGGTGGAAGAACATGGGGCCCAATCAAGTTATCACCAACAATGCCTGCCTAAACGTTCACAGAAAATCTGTGTTGATGACGTGATTGCACAATTGCGTGCAGATTCTCGTCAGCCCACACATGGCTGATTGTGAAAATTTACAATTTGATCACGTTGGAATGAAGCCTCATCCGTAAATAGAACATTTGCCCTGAAATGAGGATTGACACATAGTTCGATGAACCATTCGCAGAAGCGTACTCGTGGAGGCCAATCAGCTGCTGATAGTGCCTGCACACGCTGTACATGGTACAGAAACAACTGGTTCTTCCGTAGCACTCTCCATACAGTGACGTGGTCAACGTTTCCTTGTACAGCAGCAACTTCTGTGACGCTGACATTAGGGTTATCGTCAACTGCACGAAGAATTGCCTCGTCCATTGCAGGTGTCCTCGTCGTTCTAGGTCTTCCCCAGTCGCGAGTCATAGGCTGGAATGTTCGTGCTCCCTAAGACACCGATCAATTGCTTCGAACGTCTTCCTGTCGGGACACCTTCGTTCTGGAAATCTGTCTCGATACAATCGTACCGCGCCACGGCTATTGCACCGTGCTAATCCATACATCAAATGGGCATCTGCCAACTCCACATTTGTAAATATTGCACTGACTGCAAAACCGCGTTCGTGATGAATACTAACCTGTTGATGCTACGTGCTGATGTGCTTGATGCTAGTACTGTAGAGCATTGACTCGCATGTCAACACAAACACCGAAGTCAACATTACCTTCCTTCAATTGGTCCAAATGGCGATAAATCGAGGAAGTACAGTACATACCGACGAAACTAAAATGAGCTCTAACATGGAAATTAGGCGTTTCCGGACACATGTCCACATAACATCTTTTCTTTATTTGTGTGTGAGGAATGTTTCCTGAAAGTTTGGCCGTACCTTTTTGTAACACCCTGTATTTTCATCTGTCTAGTGATCCATGACATATCTAAATAAGAGTGATAAGAATTCTGTTCTAGCTTTTGTTTCCAAGACCTTGAATAATTCTATCCATTTCAGTGCAGAATGCTGGTGCTACATCAAGTTCATTAATTTCTTGTGTAATGACGTTTTCAATATATTCCTTGCTTCTCAGCTGAACTATTTGGCATGTCTTTTGCTGCTATAATTAGAAAGTGATTATTAAACTAATTTGTGGATGGTGAAATCAGTCAAATTATACAATTACTTATCCATTTTATTTGTTGTTGCGCTCCAAGGCTGTGGATATATTATAAAAGAAATACAGCCAAAGTACAGCCATTCAGTTTAACTGTGATATTTTGCACTAATTGGTTGTCCCATCTGCCATGTCACAATATTCCATGTAGTTCCAATTATATGGAGTGATGCAGTAGAGCCTGAGACATATTCATACTTCTTCAGTACTGTCAAGCAACTAATTTTATTTTATGATTTTATATGTTCATATAAAACTACACCCACTAAAATTCATTTTCTATATAACTATTTATATCTTGTATCTTTAGAATAAATTTTGAAGGTTTAACATACAAATCTGTCAACTTCAATCTACCAAGTTTTGGTAAGTAGTTATCAGCTACTGTTTATGAACTATGACAATGTGAACCTCTTTGCTCCATAGATTGCCTTTGTACTTCCTTTTTGTGAAAACCTGGGGGCAAGTTGAGGAGTTAAGGAGACATGTTGTATTGTGATGCAATTGAAAGTAGACATTGTATCTGGAATTGATATCTCATGAATGAAAGTGAATGTTACATTCTGTTATCCCGATGTTTGAAGAGTTAAAATACAAAATTCAAAGTTCAGATATTTATTTCAGTTCGTAGCTAGAGATTCACCAGACTTTCAGAATCCCGGCATCAGTGGCTGTTCTTCATGCAAAACAGACCTGCAACATTCTCAAACCTCCATAAGAAACAACAAAGTCAGCTTCAAGACAATCAGCATGTAAAACTATATTTTAGTAAAGTGAATATACACTTCAATGCAATTCTATTCAGAATGATGACAAACATGCTTTCTATGGATAAGTATAATCAGTACTGAATCAGTATATTACATAGGTCAACAGTATTGTAACAACATAATGAGAATCAAGTTAAAATCAGAAAGCAGGCTTATCAATGAAATACAATACCCTTTGATGACAGTAGGATAACTTCATCTTCAACATGTTTTTGTTGAAATAGCTTTATCAATCCGGCACTCTGATTTTCCAAAGTCTGTGTGTGCTTGTGATGTCTTCACAAAGTACCATCTGATAATTACATCATGATTACATTTTGTAAAAATGACAAATTCAAAAGTTATGTTCTGTCAGTAATTGTTATTCTTGCAATACAAGATCCTGTCAGCTGAACATGTTTCCCATTTCTGACTTTCAGTACAATTGCTTTCATATCACAGAACACAGTCTTCTTTAGTTGACGGTGATATGAATGTAACTTTACAGAATAGGAGGCCACTAAGTTGACTAGTGCCCAGACAAGTTGGCCATTGATGATGTCAGTGAGATTCCCTGACATCTTCATGGCCATTGTATGTGTAGGATTTCCATCTGTGATGGCCTCATCTCCACAGATGATTCCTACCTTTTGTTTTCCTGTATTTGGCAGCTAGACAAGTGACTGGTACTGCTATACAGTGACGGGTGATGTCTAAGGCATGCTGGATCTGCAGTTGAATGTTGTGAATAGAACAATTGTGATGGTTGATGTCTTCAGGCATAGTAGCCATCAGACATTTGTCTTCTTTCTTGGCAGTGGCAGACAATGTGTCCAGGACATCTGCAGTGAAAACAGACAAACGTGTCCATCCTCCAAATGTCTCTTCTACTTGGTGTGGGAATTGATTGTTCCTGTTTAGGTCAGCTGCCGGGTTTTTTGATATTCATGGCATAGGTCTACGTTGGCCGAGTATGTTGTTCATGTTGTGTTCGATTGATGTTGGAGATTAGTGGCAAAGATAGATACATCATTTCTTCAATATTCTCTATTACCTCTTGGCATATGAGTTCCATGTTCATGGCTGCTCTTTCTTGTGTAGTAGGTCCTACATTCCAGGCTGCCATAAAATGGTCTCTCTCTTTGCTTACAATATAGCATATGAGACAGACAAGGTAATGGTGATCTTCAAGATAATATTGGGCTCTGTTATTCAATTCTTCTTGTGCTAAGTGTACTTGCTGTTGATTGACACAAAATGTTGTCTTCAGTTCAGCCTGAAATTTATTCCAGCTACTGAGATTCTCTATGTTGTTCTCGAACCATCACTGGGCTGTGCTGTACAAGTAAAAGTGTATGTTCGCCAAGCACATCATGTCATCCCATCTGATGACTCTGTTTAATCCTTTCAACCATTTCATCATGTCCTGATTGTCCTTTTGCCTCATGTGTAGCTGACTTACTGGTGGCTTGGAACCATTGGTCTCCTTAATATATGTACCTTTGAAATGATATACTGTTGCTGAGCTATCAGAATCAAGTCCAAATCTGAAAGCAGGATTGTCAATAGAATACAATTATTATTGAATGTATGTTTATACAGATTTCCAGTATTCCAGAATAGTGGTATTTATACATAGATCGAATATTCCAGAACATACAAACATTAAAAGCACAAGATATTTCAAGGATCATCCAGAACTGATAAATACTAAATAACAAATACTAAGTAACTGCTGGTGATTAGGCGACCTGCAGCATGCCAGTCTCCTGTACTAACAAATACACCACACTGTGTGCACCACATCTTGCAGCATTGTTAATTTCTATCACAATGTGAATACTTATTGATTTTTAATAACTTTTCTTAATATACTGCAGTAATTTTCATACAATGTTCTGAAAATTATGTACAGTCTTACACATAAAAACTGGCCGCCGGCCGGCCGCCACAGAGACCAAGTCCGAGTCGCTCAGTTAAGGTGGCCAATAAAACTGACCACCCCTGTCAACTCTGAAGTCCGGCTATCTGCACAATCTGGCAACACTGCAAGATGCAGGAGTGTTAGGAGGAAGTGTTGTCTACTTCCGAGTTGTTCTCGGACTGGGTGAGCCAGTGGTCTAGTGCTCGCCGGCACGGTAGCTCAGCGTGTTCGGTCAGAGGGTTAGCTTCCCTCTGTAATAAAAAAACTGAGTTAATCGATCAACTACGAACTTAACCGGATGTCTTACGACGTCCACCCCGAGCAGATGAAACGAACACAAACGAAAAAAATGAGATTAAAAAAAAGTGGTAATCGTCGTGCATTCTAAACTTGTAGTCGCATGTTCGCGTCCAGTGATTTTTTTTTTATTTTCCGCAGGACAGCTCTTAGCTGCGTCGCGATCATAATAGCTTACGCTCGAGCGTTTCCTCGCGCTGCAGCGGCAACCGGCCACCGGCCAGACGCCACCCGCCGCCTGAAATCCGACCCCGCCCAGGTAAACGAGGCGCGACGCTGTCAGTGTATGTATCAACTGTCATTTTCGAATTTGAAGTGCTAATTATCATCTTCCAGTTAAGCATTGGATTTTGCATACTTGAAAATCATGAACTACAGTTAAGCATTGTAAAATTGAGTCGCCAGTGGAAAAAGGTGTAACATCTGAAACACAATGTTTACTTTTGGTATAACAGAGGGGTGAACGCAGAGGATGCAGCTGGAAAGATTTGAACTGTGTTTGGAGTGAGTGCTTTTGGGCATAATACGCCAAAGACCGTTCTGGCATGAATGATCTTCCACATTAAGGGAGTCTCGACTACTGATATATGTGATAGATTACCGTTTTACCATCATGCAAAATTTGCATTCAACAGGCAAAGTTCAGAAGTCTGGTGTAAGAGTACTGCATGCTCTAATTCGAAACAACAAAAATCAACAGAATGACTATTATTGAACGTCATCAGATCGCTCATTGAGCATTCCTATGCAGTACTGTTACTGGTGACGTGTTATGATGCCTCTATCGTTAACTTCCTAAGAAGAAATGAAAGGCTGAGCCCCACCAAAAGACGTAAACTCGAGCAAAGAGTAGTGTAAACATAATATTCTACATCTGATAGCTCCAAAAGTGTGTTTTGGGCTACGAATTCTGCAAAACAGTTGGAATTTGTTGGCATCAACTGAGACACGTTTCGGTGGCAGTGTAAGAAAATCGGGCAACAAAACTACATCACCTGTGCTACTACATGATAACGCACTCCGTTCATTTGAGAAACAAAACTATCCAGGTGATTGAGAGGAAAGTCATCTCTCAGGCACTTGTATTGATAGGGAAGTCCTCTCTCAAGCACTTATCCCTCGTCTAACATACACTCCTGGAAATGGAAAAAAGAACACATTGACACCGGTGTGTCAGACCCACCATACTTTCTCCGGACACTGCGAGAGGGCTGTACAAGCAATGATCACACGCACGACACAGCGGACACACCAGGAACCGCTGTGTTGGCCGTCGAATGGCGCTAGCTGCGCAGCATTTGTGCACCGCCGCCGTCAGTGTCAGCCAGTTTGCCATGGCATACGGAGCTCCATCGCAGTCTTTAACACTGGTAGCATGCCGCGACAGCGTGGACGTGAACCGTATGTGCAGTTGACGGACTTTGAGCGAGGGCGTAAAGTGGGCATGCGGGAGGCCGGGTGGACGTACCGCCGAATAGCTCAACACGTGGGGCGTGAGGTCTCCACAGTACATCGATGTTGTCGCCAGTGGTCGGCGGAAGGTGCACGTGCCCGTCGATCTGGGAGCGGACCGCAGCGACGCACGGATGCACGCCAAGACCGTAGGATCCTACGCAGTGCTGTAGGGGACCGCACCGCCACTTCCCAGCAAATTAGGGACACTGTTGCTCCTGGGGTATCGGCGAGGACCATTCGCAACCGTCTCCATGAAGCTGGGCTACGGTCCCGCACATCGTTAGGCCGTCTTCCGCTCACGCCCCAACATCGTGCAGCCCGCCTCCAGTGGTGTCGCGACAGGCGTGAATGGAGGGACGAATGGAGACGTGTCGTCTTCAGCGATGAGAGTCGCTTCTGCCTTGGTGCCAATGATGGTTGTATGCGTGTTTGGCGCCGTGCAGGTGAGCGCCACAATCAGGACTGCATACGACCATGGCACACAGGGCCGACACCCGGCATCATGGTGTGGGGAGCGATCTCCTACACTGGCCGTACACCTCTGGTGATCGTCGAGGGGACACTGAATAGTGCACGGTACATCCAAACCGTCATCGAACCCATCGTTCTACCATTCCTAGACCGGCAAGGGAACTTGCTGTTCCAACAGGACAATGCACGTCTGCATGTATCCTGTGCCACCAAATGTGCTCTAGAAGGTGTAAGTCAACTACCCTGTCCTGCAAGATCTCCGGATCTGTCCCCCATTGAGCATGTTTGGGACTGGATGAAGCGTCGTCTCACGCGGTCTGCACGTCCAGCACGAACGCTGGTCCAACTGAGGCGCCAGGTGGAAATGGCATGGCAAGCCGTTCCACAGGACTACATCCAGCATCTCTACGATCGTCTCCATGGGAGAATAGCAGCCTGCATTGCTGCGAAAGGTGGAGATACACTGTACTAGTGCCGACATTGTGCATGCTCTGTTGCCTGTGTTTATGTGCCTGTGGTTCTGTCAGTGTGATCATGTGATGTATCTGACCCCAGGAATGTGTCAATAAAGTTTCCCCTTCCTGGGACAATGAATTCACGGTGTTCTTATTTCAATTTCCAGGAGTGTATTTATGAACAGTAGAAGCAGCATTGCAGCGAACTGATCACTTATCCAAGTGCAACATAGAGTACCTGTGTAATGAGTCATTCCAGCTGCACAGCTGAGGGTATTATTTGTTAAGCAATTCATTTCAGAATTAATGTAATACCCCCACGATGATCTCTGTCGTCAAACTGTATCATTAGCAGCCTATGAATGGAGTACTATGTTGGTTAAATCGGATTTCTCAAGCTAAGGCCAAATAGAGAGAAGCGACGACGCGACAACACTATCTTTACTTAAGTAGGTATAGTCAGTGCTAAATTATGTGTGCCACCATTAACGTTACTGAAGGCAGTTTGACAGCATAACACCACAACAACTACTGACAACCCGAACAATTATCATCACGCAGTTGTGACTCGCAGCGATTACAAGTTGTTGACGTTTGTCAAGAGTAGCGGAAAGCGCCTCTGAAGTTCCATTTGCATTACGACTAGGACGGAGAGAATCCTAAATAACAGTAATAAGTCACCCAGGAAAAGAGAAGAGTACACGTATTGTCTCAACTTTTGCAGTTTGATATTACTGCAGTTCCCGATGGTTTCACACAGACGGGTTCTTTTTGCTGTCGAAATACTCATATGGGAATTATAAAAGTGTAATTTCTAGAACGCTCAACTACCTTAATAACACCTCATTCTGGATTGAATACGACTCGGAAAACGACATTAATTTGACGTTTCCATCCATCACCTGTTGTCTTACTGAATGAAGTCTGAAGTGCACGCACAGTTGTGTTGCCTACCGCATGGATTCTGTGCTGCGTTTTGGCAGCTGGCAGTCATTGCTGAATACAGACATGTGCAAATATCCTCGCTGCTCTAGGTGAACTAGTCTTTGTTGCATTTTTTCCATACCGTAATTAGCACAATAACACAAGGCTTATTCTGCTGAAGAACTTGATGCCCACAAGTTCTTAAATAAGAATCTCCTAGCAGGAGTAATGCATGAAAGGAAACAGACTTTTGGACAAAGGAGTGGACAGCTCCCTGCTTTATGCGTTTCCGATAGCGCCTACGATAAGGATCTGGTGTCATATTATGCTTCACAACCCTAAACTGTTTATTTTTTTTTTACTTCATACTAAATGAAAAGTGATGATATGAGAAGAGGAAATGACTTATATGCTCTCAGGAACTTTAGTTTTTCGTGTTTATCTTCTCACTTCGTACTAAAACAAGGGCGTTTATATGAGAAGACGAAATGAAATATACGCTTCCAAGACATAATATTTCCTTGTGTGCTACTACTGCATACATGAAAGCCCTGCAGTTAATTTTTGTATGTTGGATAAATCTTGATATCACCTCACATACCTTTGTGAGAAGGTTCCTATTTTCTTAGGATTCAAATAAAGTGGACATTTCATCACTAGTTAATATTCTGATGACTAATGCCATGATACCCGTTGCAATTGCTCCATGGCACCTGTGAGTAGAGTCTCACGTTGGTTACTATAAGAACACGCAGGCAGTGATATCCGCTCACTGCAGTCAGAGCCAAGGTGATTTCTTTCTGTTTATGGCGTAGCGTCTGCTGCAGTGTCCACGCTCGGCCAACATAAACAAATCGCGGCGTCATTAGGCTCTGCTAATCGCAGCTAACGGTGCTATGGAGTTAATACATCTTACTTAACGTAATATGCAGGACGCGGGTTGGGTAAAAATTCAGTTTGTAACCTCCCATCGTATTGAAATACTTTACAGTCATATTTGATGCAATTTTTATTGTTGGTTGTCTCTCTAATGTTAATAGTATTGATTCAGATTATGCGTGAACACACACACACACACACACACACACACACACGCGCGCGCGCGCGCGCGCGCGCGCTCACGCAGTCATTTATTTCAGTGGGGGTGACAACCACTGTGTGTTGAACAACACATGCACTAGTCAATTCCTCAGATGGCGTCAAGGAACCGCACGACCAATATGGTAGTTCTAAGTTCTAGGCGACTGATGACCTGAGAAGTTAAGTCCCATAGGGATCAGAGCCATTTTAACCGTTTTTAAATCAAATACTTGGGGTCAACCAAATACTAACACAATCCTGATCTGCTACTCTATCCACTGAACCCAAAATCCAGACACGTCAGAGTGAAATTCACCGCTACTCTGGTCACCGTCTGTTAGGTCAATGAGCTCGGCCGAAAATATTTGCTTCCAAAGGCTTCAACACCCTCTGGATCTGTCCAGTGCTGGTATCACCGAAGCCAACCAATGAAACACAAGCAAACATCAACTATGCAAGCAAAGTCAGCTTTACCCTTGGTGGTACACAACCCGGCTGTCGACAGGCGGCAGTTGGTTTTTCGGATTCTGGGGAGTCCAGGTCAGCACGGCAGAGAATATCGAAGATCTCTGGTAAATTTCCCTACCATCAGAAAATATGAATTTGAAAACTAAACGTCGATACATTGATCCAAATATGAAAACTATCTCACAAATGAAATCGACCGACAAAAAATTCTCATCCTTGCTCTTCAAGAACCGCGACTAACTGACAATGAAACCTTGCAATACGGAAACCTTTTGTATCTTCAAGAGCAAAATACAACAAAAGGTAGCGAAAAGGGCACCAGTCTTCGATATTGTATTTCTCGAACACAGATCTATCATCAACTCTATCAAAGAAACCACACCCATCAACAATCGACTTATGGCTATGCTCATTCAAAGCCCCAGTAAAAAATATACACTCATCAATGCACATGCCCCCACCAACATCGAAAATAAGAAAAACACCGTACATATCGAAAAATTCTGGAACACACTAGAAAATACTATGATCAAAATTCACCAAGATGACATGATAATACTAATGGGAGACTTCATCTCTCTATTTGGGACAGAAAAAACGTATAGAACATTCATTGGTACAAATTCAACATGCTAAAACGCTTAGACCAACTGCACAAGTCTGACTGCCATCTGCCAACAATTCAACCACAAAAGGATATCTTCCCACTTTACGAAAAAAACAGTTCCCAGCTAATATGCTTGGCTGCCAGGTGCAAGCTGCTTTCATTCGCCTTTCGAGACTCGCTGAAGGCCAGATTTTTAATTCTTTTGTAGCAGAGTTACAAGCAGGCAGATACAAACTCAATAAGGGAATCGTAAGAAAACGCTCGAGCAAAATTCATCTTGCTACTTTCGGTAACCCTTAGTGACAGAGCGAAAGCCGTAGGCTACTGCCAAATTCATCTACATCTACATCGACATTCTACATTTATACTCTGCAAGCCACCCAAAGGTGTGTGGCGGAGGGCACTTTACGTGCCACTGTCATTACCTCCCTTTTCTGTTCCAGTCGCGTATGGTTCGCGGGAAGAACGACTGTCTGAAAGCCTCCGTGCGCGCTCGAATCTCTCTAATTTTACATTCGTGATCTCCTTGGGAGGTATAAGTAGGAGGAAGCAATATACTCGATACCTCATCCAGAAACGCACCCTCTCGAAACCTGGCGAGCAAGCTACACCGCGGTGCAGAGCGCCTCTCTTGCAGAGTCTGCCACTTGAGTTAGCTAAACATCTCCGTAACGCTATCACGGTTACCAAATAACCCTGTGACGAAAAGCACCGCTCTTCTTTGGATCTTCTCTATCTCCTCCGTCAACCCCATCTGGTATGGATCCCACACTGATGAGCAATACTCAAGTATAGGTCGAACGAGTGTTTTGTAAGCCAACTCCTTTGTGATGGACTACATTTTCTAACGACTCTCCCGATGAATCTCAACCTGGTACCCGCCTTACCATCAATTAATTTTATATGATCATTTCACTTCAAATAGTTCCGCACGCATACCCCCAGATATTTTACAGTAGTAATTTCCAATCATTTGGAACCTTCCGTTCGTCTAGAGACTTGCGGTACACGGCTGTTAGAAGGGGGCTAAGTTCTTTCGCGTACTCTGTGTAGAAACGAATTGGTATCCCGTCAGGTCCATAATGTCACTTTTGTTTTCTGCCGACGTATTTTCTGTAGTTGTGGATACATAATTTATCTATGAAATGCCACATTTTCATAATACTTGCGAATGATACACCAAATGAAGTAAATACAAATCTTTACGAAGTCAAAAGTCGGTAATATCCTACTAATTCCTGTTAAAACAGGCTCAGTCATCTTACAGATACTTAACGCTTTATTAAGATAGACTGCCGTCGTGATGTTTCCGTAGTAAGCTGATTTTAATTTGTATTAGTACAGTGAATACTTTAATTGCATTTTCCATTAGTTTACTAAACGCAACAGTAATCATCAAAGCCAGATTAATCAGCAGCAGAATTTTCTTTCACGATGTCTAAAACAATCTGACAATGATAAAGTTGTTTACAAATTCTACGCCCGTAGAAACCCATTGGTTGAAACAATGTCATTAAACCAGTGTAGTTTTAAGAGTATTTTCGTCTAGAACTGAATGGCCTCGCAGGTTGATAGATCAAGAGGGTAAAATTTTACGAATATATGACGAGAGGGACAAGTGCTTGAGAGAGGATTTCCCTATAAATTCAAGTGTCAGAGACGACTTTCCTATCAATCTCCTGGATGTTGTTGACAACAAATTCCAGCTGTGTTGCACACACCCCTTGGAGCAGAATTCGTAGCCCAAAACACACTTTTGGTGCTATCAGATGTAAAATATTATGTCCACACTATTCTTTGCTCGAGTTTACGTCTTTTGGTGGGGCTCAGCCTTTCATTTCTTCTTAGGAAGTTAACGATAGAGGCATCATAACACGTCACCAGTAACAGTACTGCATAGGAATGCTCAATGAGCGATCTGATGACGTTCAATAATAGTCATTCTGTTGATTTTTGTTGTTTCGAATTAGAGCATGCAGTACTCTTACACCAGACTTCTGAACTTTGCCTGTTGAATGCAAATTTTGCATGATGGTAAAACGGTAATCTATCACATATATCAGTAGTCGAGACTCCCTTAATGTGGAAAATCATTCATGCCAGAACGGTCTTTGGCGTATTATGCCCAAAAGCACTCACTCCGAACACAGTTCAAATATTTCTAGTTGCCTCCTCTGCGTTCACCCCTCTATTATACCAAAAGTAAACGTTGTGTTTCAGATGTTACACCTTTTTCCACTGGCGACTCAATTTTACAATGCTTAACTGTAGTTCATGATTTTCAAGTATGCAAAATCCAATGCTTAACTGGAAGATGATAATTAGAACTTCAAATTCGAAAATGACAGTTGATACATACACTGACAGCGTCGCGCCGCGTCGGATTTCCGGCGGCGGGTGGCGTCTGGGTGGTGGCTGGTAGCCGCTGCAGCGCGAGGAAACGCTCGAGCGTAAGCTGTTATGATCGCGACGCAGCTACGAGCTGTCCTGCGGAATTGTTTCTGGAATACTTGTTTTTCTGGTGGGTAGAATGTTAAGCGAATTATCTTCCATGTTCAATGAGACTCATGACCTTAGACCGACATGTGGAAAAAAAAGCACTTGACGCGAACATGCGACTACAAGTTTAGAATGCACGATGATTACCACTAGACCACGGGCTCACCCACTCTGAGAACAACTCGGAAGTAGACAACACTTCCTCTTAACACTTCCGCATCTTACAGTGTTGCCACATTGTGCCGATAGTCGGACTTAAGAGTTGACAGGGGCAGTCAATTTTATTGGCCACCTTAAGTGAATGACTCGAACTTAGTCTCTGTGGCGGCTGGCCGGCGGCCAGTTTTTATGTCTAAGACTGTACATTTCCTTCTACAACATATTTTAATTGTTTTACTTATCCACAGAGTGGTGTTCTCTGCTCACTCATGCTCTCTCATTGCAATTCATCACACTAATCATGTAGCAGTTGCCACTTCTGTTCTGTACTTTTCTGGAGAAGTCCATAATTGTATTTCTCTTATTGTCTACCAAATGCTGGTGTTTCAACATTGTGGATACACATGTTTTTGTGGCTTTATTTGTGCTATGTTGAATAAACATGAGAACAATAATTACTATTTTGCTGACACCTTACCATGTGCCATTATGGTGTGTTCAATAGCATGAAATGAACATAAAGTTCTACAGAGCCATACACACTTGTGAAAGATGAAATCATCATAAGGGCAAAGCAAATTTTAAAGTTGATCTAGAATCATTTCTTCTGAACCACTCCTCCTGTTCCATAAACATACACCCCTGGAAATGGAAAAAAGAACACATTGACACCGGTGTGTCAGACCCACCATACTTGCTCCGGACACTGCAAGAGGGCTGTACGGCACAGCGGACACACCAGGACCCGCGGTGTTGGCCGTCGAATGGCGCTAGCTGCGCAGCATTTGTGCACCGCCGCCGTCAGTGTCAGCCAGTTTGCCGTGGCATACGGAGCTCCATCGCAGTCTTTAACACTGGTAGCATGCCGCGACAGCGTGGACGTGAACCGTATGTGCAGTTGACGGACTTTGAGCGAGGGCGTAAAGTGGGCATGCGGGAGGCCGGGTGGACGTACCGCCGAATTGCTCAACACGTGGGGCGTGAGGTCTCCACAGTACATCGATGTTGTCGCCAGTGGTCGGCGGAAGGTGCACGTGCCCGTCGATCTGGGAGCGGACCGCAGCGATGCACGGATGCACGCCAAGACCGTAGGATCCTACGCAGTGCTGTAGGGGACCGCACCGCCACTTCCCAGCAAATTAGGGACACTGTTGCTCCTGGGGTATCGGCGAGGACCATTCGCAACCGTCTCCATGAAGCTGGGCTACGGTCCCGCACACCGTTGGGCCGTCTTCCGCTCACGCCCCAACATCGTGCAGCCCGCCTCCAGTGGTGTCGCGACAGGTGTGAATGGAGGGACGAATGGAGACGTGTCGTCTTCAGCGATGAGAGTCGCTTCTGCCTTGGTGCCAATGATGGTCGTATGCGTGTTTGACGCCGTGCAGGTGAGCGCCACAATCAGGACCGCATATGACCGAAGCACACAGGGCCAACACCCGGCATCATGGTGTGGGGAGAGATCTCCTACACTGGCCGTACACCTCTGGTGATCGTCGAGGGGACACTGAATAGTGCACGGTACATCCAAACTGTCATCGAACCCATTGTTCTACCATTCCTAGACCGGCAAGGGAACCTGCTGTTCCAACAGGACAATGCACGTCCGCATGTATCCCGTGCCACCCAACGTGCTCTAGAAGGTGTAAGTCAACTACCCTGGCCAGCAAGATCTCCGGATTTGTCCCCCATTGAGCATGTTTGGGACTGGATGAAGCGTTGTCCCACGCGGTCTGCACGTCCAGCACGAACGCTGGTCCAACTGAGGCGCCAGGTGGAAATGGCATAGCAAGCCGTTCCACAGGACTACATCCAGCATCTCTACGATCGTCTGCATGGGAGAATAGCAGCCTGCATTGCTGCGAAAGGTGGATATACACTGTACTAGTGCCGACATTGTGCATGCTCTGTTGCCTGTGTCTATGTGCCTGTGGTTCTGTCAGTGTGATCATGTGATGTATCTGACCCCAGGAATGTGTCAATAAAGTTTCCCCTTCCTGGGACAATGAATTCACGGTGTTCTTATTTCAATTTCCAGGAGTGTATATTTAATTAAACATTGGTACAGTTGAAAAACATTTATTTTGTTCTTAAATGTATGTTTCACTTCTAACTTTAGTGACAAATACTAATACACTGCAGTAATAATATTAAACTTAACATCACCGTGCTATTTTGTACCCTGAAAATGGCCAGCATGCAACCTTATACGCCAACATTCATTCATACATGGCCTGAAAAAATAACTAACTCCACATTGTTCTGATAAAAATTGTGCAAATGATCTATGCAATATATTACTGGCTTTGGAGATCTCACATGGTTCAAATATGGTGAGATAATTCAGTATCACATGTAAAAATTAATGTGGAAGATTATAACCCTCCTGAATACAGCAATACTTGTTCTTGATGCCAAGGTTAAGTGGAAACATGACAGCAGGTTCATAGTTAAAATTCATCAGAAGCTAATTTTAAATTTTTATTTTAGAGACAATCAAAGACTGAAGAGAGTCTTTCTGGGAAACTGGCAGTACAAACTGCTACCCTTGGCAAAGAACTGTATACTGTACCACTACCT
Source organism: Schistocerca gregaria (assembly GCF_023897955.1). Taxonomy (NCBI): domain Eukaryota; kingdom Metazoa; phylum Arthropoda; class Insecta; order Orthoptera; family Acrididae; genus Schistocerca; species Schistocerca gregaria. The sequence goes on along the minus strand of NC_064931.1, from coordinate 572,043,646 downwards.
GGGAAAGTGATACCACCAAACAGTATCACAAAACTACAAGGTTATTTTGCAGTTTAGTGAATCCTTGCTACCACACAATGCTCCAGTGGAAAAGTTTATGTTTGAAATGGTTTATGGCACCTACCACTCCATGAATGGTTTCCTGTGAAATTTGAACTGCCATGAATGTGGATAAGGCACTATTTCTACGTCACACACATTAAATTGTGTGTAAACATTTTTTGAAATTTCACTTATCTTTTTGTTTTTACATGTTATACAATTCCTACAAATTTAAATGTATGGAACAGCATGAAATTTTTTCTACAAAGATTTGTAGTCCAAACTACACAATGGAAAAAGAAAAATGTTAAAATACTGTCAAATATCAGATGTTTTCTAGGATAATCTAAAATCCGTAGCACTGCTAAATGAAGTAGCATAATTTTATTGGGATTCAAACAGGTAATATACATACAAACAGATTTATAGCCAGAAGACATGGAAAAAAAAGAAAAAAAAAGGGGGGGACAGGGGGGTGCAAGAGGAAGGAGAGGTGTTAGGCATACTCTAAAAATTGAAAAGAATGAACACTGACATACCATTCACGAGATCTACTGGCCAAACAATATTTATTATGCACATACTGTAATAATACTTTAAACAATTATTATATACACTTTTTTTGCTGTACGAGTCTTTATTAAAGAAAATCCTTTATTTACATGTTAGGAAATTTAATGTCTTTTCCCCATATGCATCAGCTGAATTCTATACAAATAGCAGATTCTAATAATGTCTAAAGATGAAAAAGAGAAAGACTTCACAGTCAGATGAAGCCCTCAATCCAAAATACTTAACTCTTTAGCTTTTGTAGTCAAATAAATAATTTTATTGACATCTCATTCATCATAGTCAATCATGTATTCCAGAGTATCTGTGTTTTATGATGCTCTCCAAGCATAAACGGACAACCTAAATACATTCATCACTCATGCTCTGGTTCCTTAATGAGAACAACTTTCATTTGTACATCTTTTGTTTCCCTAGAGATGCATTCCTGGTACATGTAATATTTAAAAATTTTAGTGAAATCGTTCCATACACAGCCTTCAACAACTACTTACAACAATCTGTTCAGCACTCTATTCACACCAAGCATAACAACATGCAGGTCTCCAAAATTATTGGGGAGCAGATAGTAATTAGTAATGCAGACATGACGACAGTTACAAGATTTATCATACTTACAAACAAAAGAAAACAGTAGTCATGATTAGGGTATTAAGAACAACCTGCCTTCTCTCATTTACAGACATTCACCTATAACACAATGATAGAGAATTAATTGCATTCAAGCAAAAATTTAAATATGGTGGAGAAACAAAATCTAATAAAATGGACGTGTATAAGAAAAAAACAGCAATGGGTTAATTCTTGAGTGGCATATAAAGCAATATCCAAGTGAAAGTCTTGCACAAAAACTTGTCTCAATTCTTGAGCAAACTGAAATCACCTATTCAGTGACACTGTCAGGTTGAGACACAGAATATTCACAAAAAATCTGATATGTTAAATGCTATTTTTAAAATTTGTCAGCAACAGTTGAGGCTTTCTCTGAGCCACTTGTTAACATTAGAACAGAAGGCCACAGTATATCTTAACACCAGTATGTAGGAGAATACGGGGAAAGCAGCAGTTGCTTTGTAAAAGTTAGTGTCAATATTTAATGTATTCTTAGATAATATCCTAAATTTGTTCTTACGATTTCTTAATACCTTTCATAAAAAACCACGAAGGTAGAATTTTTTAACTCTGCAGTCACATAAAGAATAATATACAAAGCCAAGTGATACTAAGCAATGACACGACTCGCACTATGTTTATGGATATGAGAAACGTTGTTGTTCCAATATACATGTCAAATTAGAAACAAAGCAAGACACTGTTGTCCCAACAACATGTCAAATTGGAAACAAAGTACATTTTTCTTGATTTTCAAGTCTAAATTTCATACACAGACATTGTTCAAACTGCCTGATCAGTACCAGAATGTGTGATTACAGCACTGGCCATAAACTTAGAAAAGGCCAAGAGTATAAAAATAAAAATTTGTCATCCAATAGAAATGTAGGAGAAGTCAGATTATTCACAGCTTAGAACAGTTAAAAAATCTTTGTACGTCCATCCATGTGATACATAGTTACAAGGACTTTAGTTGCTCTGTATGAAATGCATGAAGGGATAGTGTGGTGTAAACCAGATATCTAAGGGCACCGGTTATTTAATACTGGTTCCTGTTATAACTGCACATGAGATTTAATTTCTCTCAATTTATGTTGGTCAAGGGACCTGGACATGGTTAATGGAATCACGAAACTGGTTGCATAACCAAATTAAATGCAAGAGACGGCTGCAGATCTTTTGATTTTCATTTCCCTTATAAAAGAAAAAAAATTGTCAGCATCATGTTACATGTGAAATTGCACTGATATTTTCAAAATTTTTTATAACAAGACTTTTGTGCACACACATTAAAACAGCTTTTGGCTGGAACTGAATGAAGTGTTTCCAAACAGCCATTATGTGGATCGTTTTCATAGAACAATGAACTCATAACAATCATACCAAGTATTTTATAATCCTGCCACATATGTAGTATGAAGATGAAGATAAAAATCCTGAGAGTGTTCACATTCACAGGAAGATTGAATGTAAGTTTCAAACAAACCAAAAGAGGTAAATAACAAATAAGATGGTAAAACACAATATGTCTGTGTACTTATTGTAAACAGAGGATTAACTGCTATGGAAATCTCTTCTGTTTTTAAATTCCATGTTTATAGAAAATTAATGTAAAATGCAATGACAAAATATTAATTTGCTGTACTTGGAAAATAATGACACCACTGTACAATGATATCCACACATAATTATGAAATTGATAACGTAGACTTGATGAAATATCAGCATGGCAAGCATTACAAACGGTAAACTGGATTTTGAAAAGGAAGTAAGCACACGACACATTAGTGAAGTAGATGACAAGAAGTTTTCAAGGATATTTACATTTGCTATAATGACGATATCCCATTTTTTGGAAATGTCTGCCTACTTTAAACAAAAGCTCTGAATATTATTCGTGGACTGCCAAACAAACTTGGGGATAAAAATTTTTCCAATAAGAACACCATTTAGATCTACACGTGTTAGAAAGTGAATTCTTCGTACACACATTTTAAAAAGGAAAAAGAATAAGTACTCCAAACCACTGGGCAAATGAAATACAACAGGCACACAAATAGTTAATTGTATAAATATTAATATGTGATATTTATTTATTATCCCAAACAAAGTTCTCACTTAAAAGGAGTAATCATCAGTATATACAATGTTTCACAGAGTGCTACATATAGCGTGAATATGAAGCGTATTTACATTTACTTACATAAGCTAAAACGTGCTGCAACACAATACATGGAATACATCAGTTTTACTCATCTAAAATTAAAGTACTCATTTTGCAAAAATTATTCTTGAGCACTGATATCTCCTTAGTTTACACAACAGAAGCATGCTCAACTGAAGTTCTACAAACACTGCTAAATTAAAAGGCAAGATAGAAAGGAATTGCTTTGGCTAAGAGTTTGGCCAGCTTTCTTCATCTGAATTCAAGTTTTATTGCACTAATAATGTCCTAGTTCCTATAAAGATATCTGTGCCTGTAAAAACATTCACACTAACCTAAACAGACATCAAAGGTTACAACTTTGTTATACACTTGGCTAACAATATAAACTACATGATTTCATATTAAGTATCAAAGCGTCTATTCCATTAGACTGTAAATCACCAAAATAGTGTACAAACAAGTATGACAAGTATTCTTGCAAAATGTATTCATAAATATCACATTCTGGCCCCAAGAGTACCTTTTGCACTAATGAGCTGTTATAACAATTTGACACTTCTCCAAATTTACAATGGTCAACAATGCAAACTACTATATTGATTAAATTACTGACTAGAAAAAAATAAGGGTAATCTTCTGACTGAAATGCTTAGTATTAAATAAATCCTCCATACCATCAATACATGGATCATTAAATCAATTATCTTTCATTTTTTGAAGTCTGGTACTAACTCAGACTTTTTACCTGCCTGAATTTCATCACAGTAATACAATTTTGTTGTATGTCATGAATCTAGTCATCATATATGTGAACCTCCAGCCTGTGGAAACCAGCAGAAAAGTTGGCTACAGTAGTGCAAAAATGGAAAACATTTTAAGAAAAGAAAATGTTTCACATAAGGAACTTAATACAACAGACCAAGTGGAATGTTTGTCTATATGTCAATACTTCCTTTGGCAATAAAAAAATACTACTGGAAAAATGACTTCCTGCACTCACCAACATTTCTCCATTTTTTTATGTTCATGCATACCATTTGACAGTAATCACTTTACAGAAAAAAAAGAGTGAAACTCAACAAAAGATGAAAAGAGTAGCATGAAGGACTAACGCATTAACAGGCAGTTAAACAATTGAAAGCAACACACACACACACACACACACACACACACACACACACACACACACACACACACAAGGTGAAACTGCAGAGAAAATGGGGTTTTACAAAAAATAGACAGATAAGTCACTCAGAAGTGGCAAAGCAGAACGGAATATGATGGACGTTGAAAATTAAATGCTGATACTTGATCGGATGCAATAGAGTACAAGACGAATGTCAGTGACCACATAAATGAATGAACCTTGTAACATCTGCATGACAGATGATATGGCACCAAGTAGATGCATTTTGTGCCTTTATTTTGTTATAGTGTGTCCAGAACATTCTTTTCTGTGTACATGCAAAAATAAAGATTCGCAAAAAGTAGACTGGGGGAATCAATCTCTCAAAAGAGAAGGTATGCAACATTATTGGTACTTAAACATAATTCCATGATTTGGTAAAACACTTGAAAATCAAAGGTAAGGTGACTGTAAGAAAAGGACAAGCAAACAAATGACAATGGAATAATAATTAAAATGAATTGAGAGAAAAAGTTGAAAAGCTGCAACGTGTATAAAATTTTCAGTAATGTAAAATTATTTTAAACTATCCTGAGGGCATGCAAGAGTAAATTCAGTTTAGAAAAAAATCAATGAACAAACAAGCTTTCCGAAAATACATATGAACAGTTAAGCATGTGCACTGATTACCAACACAGTTATTCAGTGATACACACACATAATTGGGCTTCTTACCCCATAAGAGCATGATATGCCAACTTCTGCTGTAATGAAAGCACGGGCCTGTGCTAAGCACAAGTACTCAGTAAATCCTCCAAGTCTAATGTCATCTATAAATTTGCAACCATTGCCTTCCAATACGATGCTGCTTCTTACTATTTAACACCACACATCCACATCAACAATCGATGTTGTTATCAGTGAAAACAGCAATGAACACTGTATAAAACTTTTGCTGATTCACTAAATCTTGTGACATATTAAACAGTATGCCTCTAATTATTGGAAATGCAGCAATGTCACTCTGCATTCATAATAAACTAAATAGCAAACCATGTATTACCACAGATTTTTCAATGACTAACCAAGATGACACAATTGCTTTGGCAAGAAGCACAAGCAAGAAAGCTGTTTATCCTTTGTGTCAATTAAGTAATGTTTATATCCCTCTGGAGTGCCTGCCACTCATTTGTTTGAATACAAAGTCTTTTCTCTTCTCTATAATTTGTCTGATTTCAGATTTGTCAAACAACTGGAGCTTCACCATTTGTTCCACTTCTTTAATCATTTCTTCAGTGTGAAACTCTACATATTCCAACACCGTATGAAGTTAGTTAAATTAAGTAACTTTTTTTCTCCCTTTGTGGTGCCCGTCATTCATTAGTTTGTATTCAAAGTCTTGTCTCTTCTTTACAGTTTGTCTTATTTCTGAGCTGTCAAACAACTGGAGCTCCTTGATTCACTCCAGTTCTTTTATCATTGCTACTATGAGAAACTCCACATATTCCGCCAATTTACGAGGTTAGTTTCGAAAACTTCACTTCAAAATATCAGGAGAACTGAATTACTCACACCACAACAAATGATCACCTACACATTTCCTTCCATCTATCCCCAGTTCGCTGGACCAGCACTGTCAGGAAACTTTAATGTCATGATGGTGTTTTTCCAGTTGATTGGAGATATATTGACGGAAATATGTAGCTAATCATTTGTTATGGTGTAGGTTATTCAATTCTCTTGATTTTCTGAAGTTAAGTGTTCAAAACTAACCCCAATGGCAGACTATGTGGAATTTCTCATGGTAGAAGTGATACAAGAGCTGGAGCAAATGGAGAAGCTAAAGTTGTTTGACGAATCAGAAATAAGACAAATTATAAAGAAGAGAAACTACTTTGAATAAAAACTGATGAGTGATTGGCATCACAAAGGGACGCAAAAAGTTACTTAACAAACCTCATATAACAGCAGAATATGTTGAGTTTTGGGCCAAAAAGATGATCAAAGAACTTGAACAAATGGAGAAGCTCCAGTTATTTGACAAATCTGAAATCAATATACACAACTTTGAATACAACATATCAATCGAATCACGTGTAAAACAAAAGTATTATGAACAAATATAAACATTACTACATTTTGTGAATTACTAGTTTTAATATTCACCAGCAGCTGGCACTCATTAGTTTGAATTCGAAAGTCTTTTCTCTTTTTTATTCTTTGTCTGATTTCAAATTTCTCAGATAGTTGTAGCTTCTTCATTTGCTCCAGTTCCTTTATCATTTCTTCCATGTGAAACCCCACATATTTCACCACTGTGTAATGTTGGTTTTGAACCCTTCACTTCAAAATATCAGAACTGAATTACCTACATCACAACAAATGATTAGCTATATATTTCCTTCAATAAATCCCCAATTCACCAGACCAACACTGTCGTAACATTGTGGTGTTATGACAATGCTGGTCAATGAATTGTGAAGTAAAATATCAAATTTATTTACAAGTAGTGGGCAGAGGTGTTCATTACGTGGCAACTTCTGTCTATAATTGCTAGAGCTTTCTCTTTTTTTCCAAAATAATTGTGAATGCAGGTAATAAACAAAACAGAAAACATTCGCTCCTTCTCAAAATTGCATTCAATACTATGGTGTATAGCAGTTAATGAGACATTTAGCATGCAGGGAAAGAAAATTAGGTTATAAATTATATAAAATACAGATTTAGCTCTTGAAAATTTATCTTTCACTATAATGTGAACTTTAGCAGATTTTATTATGGATTCTGAAGTATTCCTAAGTTTTTCTTTTCAACCTCCAGCACTGTTTTGTTACTGTCTAATGTCACTTTACGCCTATAATAGATTATCCAATAAATTATGAATGAATATTCAATTGCAATTAATGACAAAATTTCAGAGTGAGAATGTGCTATACCCTCCTCCAGAAATATAGATAATACTGCTCACCAAACACATTTATGGCTGAACAATATACTAAAATTATATACAGATTTTAATTCAGAATTCATTTGTATTTAGTGACTTAGTATTCTATCATTACAATCTGTTACTATTAGGGTGACTCACATTAGGCAATGTCCATTCCACTGCCAAAACTGTTTAAGACGAACACCTGTACACATATGTCTACTTTTGAATTGGTAATAAGTCACTCATTACAACTGGCACTTAATACACCTCAAGAGCCTTGCATTCACAGATGATTTTAAGGATTCCCCATGTCACACAGCAGCGTATACCAAGACACACAGGTCAAGAGTGTGTTGGTAGCAGTAGGAAACCCAACAGTTCACTCTGAACTGAATTTCAGCTACAAATGTTTACAATAATTATCAAACCCATAGAGGGATCAAAGAGGCCAGTGTATTTCTGCATAGAAACGAAGCTCAATAGGTACCTTTCTACTTGCATCAATCAATACCAATGCCCTTCATCATTATAATCATCATTTACCCATTCGCCCCTTATTTGCACCTTCCTACCTTTAATTACATTTTTGCTGGTTTCATGGTTGCATTTATGACTTAAAAAAATCAAATTTAAGATTTTCTTAATTACTGCAACATCATACAAACTTCCTTTCACCATCTTATGTAAAATTATCCTAAGCGAATGGGGAGAAAAAAAAATCCACACTCTCTACTCACAATGAACATATTTCACATCCACATGATATACTTCCCTATGTTTTGGAACTAACTTGTGGAGCAAACAACTTTGTAAATTATAATAATCCCTGTTGACATACAGTGATTAGTACAGAGTGGATTTAATTAAAACGTATCCTCCTTTATAAACTGTAGACACATCAGGTAATGTAATAATACCACTAACTGAATTAATAAGTTTGAGGTGAAAGCCTGTTAAATACTTTAATATTACTTGAGTTTTTGATCTGATGGCCACAAAAGTCAATAAATAACTCTTCACACAAATACACATACATTTGCTGGAAACTGAAAACAGCTCATCATTAACCATTAACAAAATTTTGCCTTAAATAATCAGGGCCAGATTTCTGATCATTATATGATTAAAAAGCATTCAAATGAAGCAAATTATATGCAGGAATTAACAAATAAAAACTGTGTAACATGAAATAATCATTTGAAACAGCATCAAAATTAGGAGCAAAACCTACAGGGCAGAGAACTAATAAATATTCACCAATCTGACAAGGTGTTGCCAAGAATAGAAAGCACAATCATAGATGCACCACATGTACAATTTAAATTCTTCTTAGCATTGAGAATTGATATTTATATAGGTAACAGTCAAATAGCTTACAACAGGCATGCATATGCCTCGTCTTATTTATATAATTACTCTTCAAGCTATTGTCCTATTACTAGCACAACACAAAAGTTATTAAAAGACATTTGTGAAAAAATATTTCATTTCTACAATACTATCAAAAGATAACTCAGTTTTCATCTCTTTCTATCCAAACAAACATCTTGCAACATAAAATTCTTAAGTGCTGAAAGGGACTGAGTGAAAAAACTTTATAACTACTAACTACACTGTTTCACATTACCTCAAATACACCACAGCTGCTTTAAAATCTCTCTCTCTCACTCACTCACTGACACACGCACACGTGTGTGCGTGTGCGCAAAGCCCGAAAACGTAAATATTATCTACTAACTGAGCCACATAAAATAATTATGGGCTCTGTAGATTTTATCTTAAATTTCTCATTATGGAATATACAAATGCCTTCTTACATCACTGAGACAAAAGGGAAAATAATACTCTTGACTTAAAATATTTTTAATATGAATGTATGACAGATTACTACAGTTAACAGTTAATTAATGCAAGGGTGTCTCAACGAACTGACAAGTTGTACCACATAGACAATTTTCTGTTATGAACATGAAGAAGTTGTTTTGCTACACTCATCTCATTGTGTAAGAAATTGCATTTGTATTTTTAACTCTGTTCATAAAAGTACAATTAAATATCATGTTTTATATTAAAGTAAGATTACAATAAACACCATCAAACCAATAACAGACAAAAAACTCAACTGCACACATTTGCAAGAAGCTTACCTTAAAATAAGAAGTATGTCAGAACTTGGTAAAGACATTGAGAGACATACTCTGATTCATATTTTCAAATATGTATTTGTGTTACAAATTTTGTGAGATTGAATCTACAAATACTTTAACCATTGTGAGTCTACTGTGTATATAAAATATAAATGTTTAAGAATTATACTGTATGCCGAATACAGTTTCTGTACAAATAAGAAGCTTTACATTAAAAATTATATTAAAGCTGACAACAAATATCACAAATAAATATAAAAAAGCATGTAAAAGTTTCACTGATAGATCATTCACTGAAATGCTCCAAAATACATTTCTAACATTCTCTCTCACAACTTTCTACAGAAACCACAATTCGCTTCAATTATAAGATATTTAATATCTCCTCCCCCCCCCCCCCCCCCACCCCCCCCGAAAAAAAACCCTTAATGGAGTATCAAGTCGAGCTACTATGCAGTTCTACATAATGACTTTTGAAACACTAATAAGATACTGGAAAATTCTGAGTGCAGCATAAACAGTAGATGAGTATACTTTGGACTCTGGGCAACAGCAGACACATAAATAAGATTTGGAAGTTGTAGTTAGTGCTGAAGTATGTGCATATCCCTACAAGTTCCAAATTTAATTTTTGTAAATCTCTACTCTTTCTTTGTTTTTAATTGAGACAATTAAATTCATATTGATTTGAATATTATATGAGATATGGTATTCAGACAACACAAGCCAAAATGTGCACAGTTTGATCAATGACAGCATCACATACAAAGCATCAAATGAAATTTATAACAAGGCCTTTAATGTTTGCCACATGTGAGAATGCAAAGATAATATGACAAATGAAAGGAGGAAACACGTCCTTAGGTCATAATGAACTACTTATGCCAGAGAGGGGAAGGGGGAGAGAACACGGCACATACTGCCTTTTCTACCACCACTTAAATGTTTATTTCTAGTATCAGTCTTTAAATACAGAATCACATGGGAAAAAAATGTTTATCGGCAAATACTGTATAGAAAACAAAGACAAAAGAGTTACAAGTCTCTTGTTGTCAACCACTGTCACTAAAGCATTACGTCAGCTATTAATGGCACATTATATACGAGCTATGCTTGCAGGTCATCTAAAATGAAGTAAAATACTTGGCAGTATTCCAGGAGAGCAAATTTAATTGTGGACGGTAGCAACAGAAGTGCTGTACTACACAAAATCAGCACTCCCATAGATGACTATTCTCCTGCTCAATTACACCACCAGATATTGTCATACTTGCACAAGGTACCACTAATCTCCATTTACTATTTACTGAAAGCATTGGCAGCATTTAAATACTGCACATGACGAGGAGACACTAAAGCCTTTCACGTAGAGAAAACACTGTTGTTCAAAACATCAGCTCCAGTATACAACTTCAAAACAAACTATTAACACCAAAGCATTGAGTATTGTACCTTTTTGGATGAGGTGGATGTCACAATGACAAAGACAAACAGTGTTATTTTGAAATTACCATGAATAAAACTTACTTTCTCTGGAAAGTAACTGCACAGAGCACAAAATACCTAAAAGGGTATATAATTCTGAACTTCAAAAATTATCCCCAGTTAGAACTAATTATTTGTAATAAATACTTTTTCGTCTGCTTTTAAAAGCACTAAACCAATCCAACACTGCAAATGTTCAAAAGAGAAAAATTACGTTAAAGATACTGACTAAACTTTGTCAAAAGAGCCATACAAAAAAAGAGAGAAGAAAATAACTGGCTAAAATGCATTTTGCAAAAGAATACAATGAGTGTAATGGTGCATTTCAATGAGATGTCATCACATTACTGTGACATTCATACAAGCATATAACAGAGTACAGGTGAACACACCAACTACGACAAAAAAGCACAGTAGTAGTAATGTGACAAGCATGTGACAATCAATTCTAAATTCTGTCTTTCATTAATTATACTGTCTAAGAGGACTAATACTCTCCTTTTATCTGTAGTGTTGTCATTAAAAACTGGAAACTGATATCTACTCTTTTTAGCAATGCTAGGTTTATATTTGAATGCACTGTCTTGAAGTCACAGTGCACTAAAACCAATATAAATCCAGTGGCATTCACAAAATCAGCTTTGAAAGTTTGTACTGTGTACAAAAAGGAAAAAAAAAGAAAGAAAGAAATCTATGGCAATTTTCCATAGAACAGATACTACATGACTTTTTCTTTCAGCATCACACTACACATGGATCACATTAACACATGACGTGCTTTAAGAATATCAAATTTGTCCTGTTATAACATGTAGCAGTAACAATTTTACTCACAATAACACACTGTTAATCCTAGACATCTGGACAGAAAATGAAGGTATTCATGTCATTTATTTTTCAATACATGAAACATCTATAGTCTAATAGCTGTCAGTTGTTACACTGTACAACATAGCTAAATGCTGACCATATACGTATTCGACACAATCTGATCATTACGCAGATATTAAGCATGCTGAACTGCAGCAACAACATAACTGTATTTTCTTTAAATTATAAAATATAAACCATTTTTTATTTTTATTTCTTATAAGTTTTAAATTTTTATCCAAGTGGGCTAACTGGCAAACAATGTTGTAAAGAAGTCATTTATTAATGATATGCACTATATCTCATACATGAAATATATGTACTGTTCACCAGTTATCTGTAGTCTTAAAATCATACAAAACCATGAAACAGGAACTCACTGAAAAAATGATACTGCATGACTGATGAACAAGGGTTTTAGTATACATAATTAATGTCCACAGTTAACTAATGCAGAATTCTGGCCCTGATGTATAGTAAATGGCAACAAAAGTTTTTAAAGCACTTAATTTACATTTATCACATATGATGCACACACAGATTGATAAACAAGGTGATGCAGGAATTGTTGCAGCATTGTCATGTTGACATTAAGTGAAATTACACAGCTACTTTACAATAACTGCAAACCATCTGGAATGGGCACGACTCACAAGTCCTACGTATCTCCTGCTACTATTGCTCCAACCATGATGGATAGGAAGAATTAGGAGATTTAACCTTGATGTTAAACTGTTTTAATGTAGCTTCAAGTGCCTGTTGATTTCCTGAGAAGTATGCTGATACCGCATTATGAAACAGCAAAAGCTGTTTGTGCATTACTTTGATCTGCAACAACATGAAATAATTGTTACAAATTCCAGATGGACATTTGCAATGGTATCAAAATGGGTGCAGAGATTAGCAGCAACAACTATTTGGCCTAATCTAGAAGATTTGCTGTTAGATATTAATTAAGTTGTAACTCTCATTGCAATGCTTACTATTAAAATGTTAATACAAGAAATGTTCAAAGACAGACCACAACTCACATTATAAAGAAATATGGCTCATTTTTAAAAACACTGTAATTGCTCAAATTAGTTAAAATCAATTTGTATCAATAAACTGCCAAACAAAGGAATACAAAACTGTCAATTAATGTGGATGCAAAATTTAAGCACTTCTCACTGGTTCAAAATTTCTTATGATGTCAGTAATGACTTGTATTTTGATATATTCTGATTAACATAATGCTAATGAAATTTCAATCTAATGGTTTAAACAAAAGCCCAAGTTTGACCACAACACATTCTTATCAATATATAAACTCTAGAGCATACTTGCCTTAGTAACATCAGTAGACTGCCACAGCATGTCATCACTCAGCAAATAATACACAATAACCAAATCTCTAACCTCCAATGACACACCAATTTAACTGTATATTTTTTTTCTCTATGCATGCTCTCATTTGAGATTAAAACTAATGCGATATTCTCTGTGACATGGTGTGTGAAAGCACAGGATGGTTATAATTACATGTTTGTTATGTGAGAGGGCTTCCACAAAAAACTAGTGATAACAGGGCAACCAAACTTTATGGAAGCATTTTTAAATACATGCAGAAGAAAAATAATGAATAAACCATTGAAAGAAACACATTTTAATTTCCACTGGAAAGGGTAACTTTAGTTAATTGTGTGCTTTGTTTACATTACAGGTTACAAACATTGCTTAATGTGATGAGCATCTGCATCCACAACAGCCTGGAAGTTTGTACAGATACCATTTCACAACTGTTCCCAGCACTTTTTGAATGGTGGGCACAGACTGTGTACTACCTAAAGATCACACACTGCATCCAGTATTCTCAGCCATGACAATAGTAACTTCAACAATTTGTGGTTCAACTGGCCGTTGGTTGCTTATACGAAGAATTTCCAAATCACCATTCAATTCAAACTTCCGTATCACGTTCTTCAACCACTATGTCTAAAGAGGACTTCTCCAAATTCCTCTAATGTGTCAATACTTGTGAAGAGCAGCAGCACTATTTCTGCTGTTTTATCAAACAGCCTTACAATAAAGCCCCTCTCCCCTTGTCCAGACCCATGCTGACTGTATGCAACTGTAACACACACTGACACTTGGGTTGCAACCTTATGTTGCCAGACAAGTACCAGAATTTAATGGCAGCTGGTGATACCAACACTACTAAGAACCTAAATCCTGCAGTGCACAGTCTGAACATCATTCCTATAAAGTTAGGTACCCATACTGTAAATAGTTTTCTGTCTACATTGGCTCAAGTAGTGAAAGTTTAATTATAACCACCCCGTATACATTGATGAATACAGCTTGGCCATGATAATGATTTATTACCATGAAAAATCCCTAGTTACACTGTGCTTCGGAGTCCATATTATACTGCAGCTCCTCCAATAACTGGTTAGATAATTTAGTTCAAATGTTGGATGAAAACAAGGGTATACCATTTCCAATAGGACCATGATTAGCATTTACTAAGTATCTTTCTTACAATAAGCAGTGTGAGAAAAATTGAAAAGATAACTGATACACTCAACTGAACAACACTACACACTCCACTTAAAGTTTTGTATGTCGATAATAATTCATTATTTACTTACATGTTCTACACATGACTTGCTCAATTTCTATCAAAATACTGTAGAAGGAGTCAGTTTACAGGCTATATATTCATGATTTGGTGGTGTGTATGGCTACATTGTGGTAATTTACACATTACTAAACAGAACAGAGGCCTACATTTAATACAAATTAATGTATTGGTCTTTCGAATTAGTCACATTATTCATGAAACATAAACAAATTTAATGATAAAAGTAAACATCTTTTTCTTGTACACTCAAATACCTAATTTTTAATCAAAAACACTGTCAGTTTAGATTTAAATTGTACTTTGCTACTGGCCACACACATCATGTTATTGGACAAATAATTGAAGTTTTTTGTGGCTGCCAATTGAACACTTTCCTGAGGCCAACATGAATCTCTCCATTGTTCACTGAGCAATGGTCTGTTTCAGGATAATATCCACCTGAAAGATTTGTGTTTCACCGCCATAAGTCAACACTGATAATACACACAGACTGTTGACTTTCCGTCTTAGATACATAGGGAAAATAGTTTTCAAAACTCTATGTGACATTTTTTCAATATTTTGTCTACTTTTCTGCCAGGCACCCACTCACGGTAATAAGATGACTTAAATACAAATACTCCACTTATTATATGATTTCATTACTAATTTGTACATTTTTGTTTCAATTCCATTGTACATTATTTCAGTCTGTCTGTAAGTTATTTTTTAGGCCTATTTTCTGACTTTTTTGTTTTAAGTTCTTGCATTTGTTGTTAAAGTTATTTGCACCAAAGACAAAAAATACAGTGTAATCAACTAGAGGTGGTGGTTCAGACCAGTCCCATTAACAAGTATCCCATCTTCATTTTTCCAAATTAAGGATCTGTGAATTTGCTCTATGACTAGTTCTGGTGATGTGTAATCTACTTACCTGACTTATTTAAATTCTGAATTTCTCATTATCTTGATGAAGTCTAAAGGAATCTGCATGTATGCACATATTTTTTTAGTATTCTAACATAAGTTGAATCAATGTATTATTTCTCAAGGACTGTTGCCACAGATTGTGTAGAACCCAAGCTACAAGTTTTTCAAATTCTATGGGATCACAATGTGGTAACTCATATTGCTTGCTCTATTCTATAACATTGTTAATGACTTGCAAGTGGTCCACTGTGCTGTTGGCATCTCTAAAGCATTGTTTGCTTGCTTAAACTACTGTTTTTTTTTCCACTGGTGATAATTTTGGAAAATTCCTTACAAATTATGGAGAGGTGGCTGGCAGGCTTACAGCTTCTCATGTTTTGCCTGCCTTCTTCGTTGTGAAACAGAATAATTACTGCACTGTTCCAGTACAGGGGAATATTGTCTTTCTCCACAGAAATTCAGTAATTAATTTTGTAGGTTTCTTTTCTATTACTTTGCATTGAGCTTTAACCATTTCTACTGAAACAGCATCATCTGCAGACGCTTTTCATTTTTTCATACCCTGAATGGCTTTTTACTAATCTGGAATTACTTCTGGAATATCATTACTTCCATGAACTATCTGCAATTTTGATTCATATCTTATACTACGCACTCATTTAAATAAATTTTTGAAACATTGTACAACTTTTTTTTTCTAAAGACAGCATTGTTTCCCTTAAGGCAGTTAGAATAAATATTTTCATTTCATTCTACACTACCAAATGGTTTCAGTGCTGCATCAATGTATTACAGGGATTGCAACATCCTTACATTACATGTGCATCATAAATAAATTCATACGCTGTTTGTACATCGATGTGCACAACCAGTAAAAAATCTTTTTTAAATGACTTCATATTCACCATTGATTGCACATTTATTACAATATACATCATTGCAATTTTAACCTTTTGGTCATTTTCAAGTGGTAAAAGGTGTTGAAGACAGCAGTAGTCACCATCAATAATAAACATAAAAATGGTATAAGCATCTATGGCTTCAGTCAACTGTTG
Organism: Schistocerca gregaria; assembly: GCF_023897955.1. NCBI lineage: Eukaryota > Metazoa > Arthropoda > Insecta > Orthoptera > Acrididae > Schistocerca > Schistocerca gregaria. Next base: position 572,027,108 of record NC_064931.1, on the reverse strand, counting down.
TCATGTACTCCACCATTATGTATCAGATCACAGAAGAAAAAAAGAAATCTTAACTGAAATTTTTATCCATATCAATATTATAAATGGGAAAGTAACTTTCTCTGTTATGTTTTCACAACTAACCAGCAGAACCAGTTTCAATGAAATTTGGTGTGGAGATAGAAATTGGCTACTTTAGAAAGTGTGTAGTATGAGATTCCTGTTAATTTGAAGAATATTACCCGAATTAGGGACAAATGTTTACTCTTTGATAAAGCTATTTACTCTTTGACTTTTGATATTTATCATATATGTGGAAATACTTTCATTGGTCTGTACGTGCTACATGAAACAATTAAAAGTAATTAATACAATGCTTATACACTCTTCAGAGTGTTTAATCCATACCTCCACACTATTTGTTGCTTTCCTGCCCATGTCCCTCTGTATACACTGCTTGGCAGCAATACTGTGCATGCCAATGCATCATGTATTGATAGAGCTTGGGAGGGGGAGAGTGAGGTGTACATCATGAGCCAAGCTTCGTCAAACGGCAGTCATGTGAGGGTAGCTGATGTTACTGTACGTACAGCAGCTTACTTACTCATAGTAACAAACCTACTGATATGCGAACACAGCCGCAGCTAGTTCTTATATAAAGCTCTCATAATTTTCAATTCTGACTACATGCCACATGAGTGTCTCCCCTTCCCCTTTACATTTGCACCTATTTTTTACTCTGTATACTATTGAGTCACTGGACAGCTGCTATTTCGAAATTTGTGTCAGGCTTATTATATTGCACAATTTCTTAATTGATTGTAAAAATACAGTTAATTTAATTGTCAGTTACATTTGGTCCTTACTGAGTCCATTTTCTTCTGAATGAATGAGTTAAGTACAAACATCATCTTCGTCTTCTTCTTACCCTCAAGTGTTAGGCATTTGTCTGCTACATCCTGTTGTTCAGTGCCTCTATGTATGTGATTAGTTTCAATTTCATCTCTACACAGCATTCTTTGTCCACCTATTCATTGTTCCACTACTGGTTGGTAATTCATTATTATTTTATGCATTCTATTTTCATTCATTGTCCCCCTCCATAGCTGAGTGTTCAGCATAGATGGCTGCCACATGGAGGACTTGTGTTAGATTCTCAGTACAGCCAAACCCAAGGGTTTTACCTTGGTGGGAGGACTGGAACAGGGTGCACTCAGCCCCATGACGCCAATTGAGGAGCTATTTGACTGATTAGTAGTGGCTCGAAGGTGTCGAAAGTCTGCAAAACCAATGGGAGAGCAGTGTGCTGACCACATGTCCCTTCAAACCGCATGGCAGAGGATGAAACAGAAACCAGTAGACATCCTTTGGGCCTTCATGATCCTGACTAGGAGCTCTTAGTATTTTCATTCGTCCATCCATATGGTCTGATCTCGCCATTTAATCCTGTACTTCTTGATCTGTTAGTTTATGCTTTTAAGTTCTAGTTCTTGCCCAACTGTTGTATTCCTTATCACATTAGACAGTTTACATTCAGTTGTTCTTCTTACAAAACCTCACTTTCACAGCTTGTATTGTTTGTTCATTTCTTCTTGTTACTGTACACCTCTCACTGCCTTAATGAACAGATGGTAATGCCCTTGTTTTGTTGAACATTATTAGGGTTTATTTTCTAAACTTTTTATTCAATGTTCAGTATATGGTGGTTGTTGTTGTTGTTTCTGGCGAATTCTCCTTTACACACAGCCTTCATCTCATAACCCAAGTTTTCTCCTGAAGAATCATTCTTTAGTTTTTGTTTTACTTTTGTATTAAAAAGAATGCATCATCATCTTGTAGTATGATCTCCTATCTCATCTCCAGAATGTGAGCACACCGGCGCACAGAAATTTACATATTCAAGAAATATATTTTTTATGTTTATTTTTTAAACAGGTCTTGCTATTCTGTCTGGTGTAGCATCAATACCTGTAATATTTGTTTAGACGTTCGTTGTCTATCATAATACACATCTGCACTTCCTCCCTCATCTAGTCATCCACCACTCCATCATAAAGAGCATGCGCATGACAACACCCCCCCCCCCCTCCCCCTCCCTCTCGACACGTGCACAGTGTTGTCAAAGTTGAGATCTAATGATGAAATGCTCCAATGGTATTAGCACACAGAGGATACACTTCATTTGTTTCAAAGCACTTATCAAATTTCTCAACAGTTATATTTGAAATATGGGACCAAGTTAGTGAAGACACATACTTGAGTTAGCATTTGGACAGATTCAATTTTTACTTTTTTGTCTTAATGCTAAAACAGATAATGAGGTAATTACATACTAGGCACCTACTAAGTCTTTTCTCATCAATGGGTAAAATACACAGCTTTTGTTGAGGTAGTAAACCCAGAGCTCATCTATAGTTATTTAAGGAGACTATGGGGAAATTAATTTACAATGGCCTTACAAAGATTCTGAACCATCTGTATCACATTCATTTTATCCACCATTTCGCATTTTCTGTAGACAACTTCTTCAAATTTGCCCCCCCCCCCCCCCCCCTTAAAAAAGAAGAAGATGAAGAAGATGAAGAAGAAAAAGAAAAAGAAGAGGAAGAAAGGAAGAAGAGGAGGAGGTTTCACTGCAGTAAAAGTATCCCCATCAGCCTGATTAAAGACCAAGTATAAAGTGAAGTATTTCACTCCCTGTCATTTGGCTTGTCCTCTTTCCCATGACATAGCCAGGGAAGGAAGCATCATGCTGTTGTATTTCTCTCTATTATAATAATCTTTCTGATCTGAAAAGACTGCTGGGGCCTTGTGGCTGCCAGTAGGATAAAGTTTAATTCACTTCATGTGCATTGTCTTCCACCATGGTACCACCCACTCTGAATGAGGGCTCTCCCCTTGGCCACCATCGAGCGAGAGGAATGGTTACCTGTCCGGTAAAATGTTGCCCAGCGTCCGCATGCCCCAGCCAAGATGCGCACATTCTCCTTGGATTGTGCGGGGAGTTTCCATCTCAGGCACAAACAGTGCGATCTCTGCACAGTCAAGTAAGGGGGCTTCAGCCGTGCAGGTGCTTAGGTACTTTATGACACCCCCTCAACCAACCAACAACAGAATGACTACCGTTCTGGGTTTAGAGCACAGTACCCCTGCACGAAAGGAAGGGTGCAAAGAGAGAAAGGCACAGAAGGTGGAATATATGCCATGCTGGGCAACCTTCCCTGCATGATCTTCATTTCTGTAAAATTTGGTACAGTAGCAAATCAAGTCCAAAAAGAGGCCTAAATGGTTAAAAATGAGAAGTTGTAGAACACTTGAAGGAAAGTGTCCAAAATCACAAGGAAGATCCAAGCACAACTGGCACCTAGAAGACCATCCAATGGAAAGACACAAAAGGAAAAAGAACAGTGGAAGGGTAGAGTTGCAGCACAGGAAGGGGACGTAGCGCTGCAAGGGATGGGGACCCCCGGTGGCCAAGCTCGTACTTGTAAATGGGATGTGAGTACTCAGGGTGTCTGGATCGTGCCCAACCTGTAGCTGCGATAGTGTAGCAGCATTGACATGCTAGGTGGGGTAACAACAGTTACTGAGGAAGAGGGCCCGCTGCTGCAACTGGTAGGCAGCCCTATTCAGTAGCTGGGAACAATGGCCAAACAAGAAAACCAACAGCTTGTAGTCAGTAATGAGGAGAAGCCTTGCCCCAAACAGGAAGAGTTTTTTTACCCCCCCCCCCCCCCCACCCCAAAAATAGCTAGCACCTCTCTGTCCATCTGTGAATAGTTCTGCTGCACAGTGGAAAGTGCCTTTGACGAATAAGCAATGGGCCATTCAGTGCCATCTTAGCTGTGATAGGACAGGATGGAACCAATGCCATTCTGGGACATGTCACAGGCCAGGGTCACAAGTTTACCCAGTGTGAAGGGAGCCAGACAGGGAGCAGAGCAGAAACAATGGTTGAGAGACTGAGAAGACCACTGACAAACAAAAGGCCAGACAAACTTAATGCCCTTCTGACGAAGCTGGCAGATGTGTGTGGCCTGGGGAATGAATTGAGCATAATACGAATTCTTAACCCAAAAAAGATACTTCACAGGTCCGTGGTGGCTTGACAATAGCCAGAGAACAGAACCCCATGTGAGGGAAATTAAGTCACCATGCAATTAGATCAACAGGAAGCAGGGAGTCTGAATCCACATGTAGATGAGCATGGAAGAACACAACACATGGCTGGCATGGATGGTTGATGAGTACACACTCAGCACAATACACAGCATGTTGGTCAAACTCTAAATAAGCAATGGCCTGCTCGATCTACTGCCGCCTGCAAGTAAACACTTCTGCAAGCAGGTTGGCACATACTTCATGTTGTTTTTGCCCTCCATGGCAGGTTTCTGCACTATCCTACAGGGCTACCCATGCCAGCTCATCTGCCTCCTTCGTGATGTCTGCTGGCATGGACCTTAAACTACCTATTTCACCTCTGTAAATATTTGGCATGTGTGAAAAATTTTCAAGTTGCATTATGGTTTGGTCCCTTCATAACTTGTCTCGATAAGTCAATTCTAAGGTCATTGGAAGACAAGAACATACCACCTACAATAGGACCCTGTCTAGGAAAGCACTGTGGTGTTCAAATTTACCTTTGAATTAAGAACAGCTTTATTTAAAAGGGATATAAAGAAAAGAGAACTTCCATGTACTCACTCTATTCTCATCCAAAAATTTCAGTTTCACAGATACATCTGAGCCTAACTTTTCAAAATGTGCTTTGTGAAGTTCATAATTATGTTGCGCCTCTTCCAATCTTGCTGTATTTGCATCTGTTCTTGGAGCTTGAGCCAACAACTCTAAATCAGTCCTGTATGCATCATATTCTATTCTGAAAAAGAAAGAAAGAAATACAATTAACCTCAGCTTTAAAACTTGTGGCGATTATTTCAAATGTTATACAAAATTGAATTAAATATTGGATTATTTCCCGTTTTGTCAAATTTAAATTAACTTTAGATCTTCATTCTAAAATTAACAAACATATAAAAAGTTGGTATTTGATGATTTCCACTCTCAGTTATAAGCTTTAATATTAGCTGCATCCTTTCTACAACATAAGTCTTTGCAAATAAATTCTAAAACCTTTGTTGCTCATGCACAGTTATTTACAAGACTCTTTCCAGAGTACACAACAATAAAGTATTTGTATGCCTGTGATGTGGCATAAATTTTATACACTGAATGCACCATGACGACTTGAAACCTGGTGATAAGCTTTAAGTCACCAACCTTAGCCAAAAGGGTTTTGAACAGGCTCTGAATGCTCCTGGCCAGCCTAACGCCCACACAATGGAATGAATCTAATTATGAAACAAAGAGGTCTAACTGGCCCACATAGCAAGCATCTATTCATGCTAGGATTTTAAAAGGGGGTGAGAAGTATTTAGAACAGGCAAACACTGTCTGCTTTTGAAGATGTACAGTAAATAAAACTAAGCTATGCCAGGGTTAAAGCAGAACAAAAGCTCCTATTCCATTTATCAGAACAGTCCTGACTGTAGTGGAATGCATCAGCATGTACAGTAAGTTTACAAAGAAAATTAAAAGTATATGGTAACATGCTAGTAAATATTACAATTGCTCTACCAGTGTTGTACTCTGTACTGACGATACTATGAATCAAAAGTTGATAATACCTGGCTGTTTCATACTGTCTAATAGTCAGAAGGGTATCTTCAATAGTCTTATTGCACAAGGTGTTCACTGATGAAACAAAAAAGTTCAGAGCCCCAAGTAGTGTTTCTCCATTCTTGGTAAGGCTACGCTGTGTTTCTGCATTGTACAGAAACTCTTCCTGTAGCTCTGGTGACTTCTGTGCTAAGTCTGAGAATGCCTCACCAAGTGCATGCTGTAACAATGAGAAGAAGTGAAAATACCATCTATTATTACAGTATTACAAAATAAATAATGTCTTCCTTAACAAACTATTAAGCTGTAAGATTGCAGTCATATATATATATATATATATATATATATATATATATATATATATATATATATATGACTGCATATATATATATATATATAATTAAAAAAAAAACACACAGGCAACAACTCTGGCAGTGTTTTTGATTTCTTATTTTAAAAAACTCTTGCATTTGAGTGGGAATGATGTGAGGGATGAAGGCTTGGGAGAGAAAATAATGATGTTTGGTTTGTGGGGCACTCAACTATGCAGTCATCAGTGCCCATACAAGGTACCAATTTATTAACAGTCCATTCTAGCCACTGTCACGAATGATGATGATGATGATTATTACAAAAGAGAGTGTTTGCTGAACCCGCACAATTTCCACTGCAGTAGGATATTTGTAACTTATTGTACAGTGGTGAATCATCACAGAATGGGTGCTTACAACTAACGAATTTTTCAGGGGTTTTTGTACCATTTAACATGTCATAAGTGTCAGCATAATACTTGGACATAATTACCCCTGAGAGAATAACAGTAACACCAAAATTCCATACTTGTCGCATATTTTTACTTGATCCCTCTGACTTCGTGCTTCACCAGAAAGTTTATGTTGTGTGTAATGATCATTAATATTATTTATGAATACGAGTGAAACGACTGTAGCTGGTCCCTCTAGCAACTCGCCATAAACTTTCACATCACTTCTGTGATGCATTAATCCATTCCATGATCGTTTCTTATATATTATGTAAACTGGCTGTGCTGGGACAAGCAGGGAGGGTTTTTCTCAGTAGGCAATTTGCAATGAGGCGATCAGAAGCTTCTGCTCCCAGCACCCTCTGCTCAGAGGCTAAGTAAAAGTGTGCAATCAGTACCAATACACTGAACTACCTTAACATCTAGCAGCATATCTACATGCAAAAGTGCCTGCACAAGTATCAAGAGTAAGGCACTATTTAATATGCAGTCATTGCAGTCCTGGATGTACTGAATCAGTTCTACATTGCGCAAATTTTCTTAAGTGCTTCAAAAGTGCTAAAGGAACATGGCCAGATTTGAATATTCTTCCAGTGATCAAACCTCATTTGCTTCTTGATTGTCTTCACGCCTTTAACTCTGCAGTGAACACTGTAGATTTGATCCAGTAGGAAATTCTGGCCATAGGGTCACTGAATAATGGTTGAACAGTCAAGAAAGTCCCCCTTAATTTACACAAAGTTCTTTAAAATTGTGATGTGTATCTAAAATGTTATCTGGCAATCAATCACAACACTGTATATTTTTTTTGTAAAATTTAAACTAGTTTTGGGCCCACTAATTACACAGGCATTGGTTTCATTTGCATAAAAAATAAACCCTAAGTTAGCTATACACATTTCTAGATAGCAATTTTTTGAGCACAAATCAATAGTGTATCTGTTGCTACAGACAGTTTTTGGAAAAGTAATTCTATGGTGGAGTACACAATGGTATAGCACATGTACTAGCTGATCAAATGTATCCACACACCTACCAGTTGACATTAATGTGTGTGTGCACTCTTCACCTTTATGCCAGCCTGAACTCTGCCAGGGATAGTTGCAACGAGATGTTAACATCTGTGGACAAATGGCTACCCATACTTTCTCAAGAGCTGAAACCATAGAAGGTAGTGATTGTGAACACAGGTCCGGAGTGAAGTTGATGTTCTAACTCATTCCAAAGATGTTGCATTGGGTGCAGATTGGGACTCAGGGCAGACCAGGCCATTTCATAAATGATATTATCCACAAACTATTGTCTTACAGATTCTGCTTTATGACAAGGTCATTGTCATGCTGATATGATCCGTTGTCATCTCCAAACTGTTACTCTACTGCACTGAAGAGCCAAAGAAATTGGGACACCTGCCTAATATCATGTAGGGCCCTCGTGAACACGCAGAAGTGCCACTACATAACACGGCACGGACTCGACTAATGTCTAAAGCAGTGCTGGAGGGAATTGACACCATGAATCCCACAGGGCTGTCCATAAATCTGTAAGAGTACGAGAGGGTGGAGGTCTCTTCTGAACAGCACACTGCAAGGCATCCCAGATATGCTCAATAATGTTCATGTCTGGAGAGTTTGGTGGCCGGCAGAAGTGTTTAAACTCAGAAGAGTTTTCCTGGAGCCACTCTATACCAATTCTGCATGCGTGGATTGTCACAGTGTCCTGTTGGAACTGCCCAAGTCTGTCGGAATGCACAATGGACATGAATGGATGCAGGTGATCAGACAGGATGCTTACATACTTGTCACCTGTCACAGTCATATCTAGACATATCAGGGGTCCCATATCACTCCAACTGCACAGGCCCCACACCATTACAGAGCCTCCACCAGCTTGAACAGTCGCCTGCTGAGATGCAGGGTCCATGGATTCATGAGGTTGTTGTCATACCCGTACATGTCCAACTACTCGATACAACATGAAACGAGACTTGTCTGACCAGGCAACATGTTTCCAGTCATCAACAATACAGTGTCGGTGTTTCAGTTCTGAAAGCCCATGCTGCTGATGTTTCATTGAATGGTTCATACGCTGACACTTGCTGATGGTCCAGCATTAAAATCTGCAGCAATTTGCAAACGGGCTGCACTTGTGTCATGTTGAACAACTCTCTTCAGTCGCTGGTGGTCCCATTTTTTGCAGGATCTTTTCCCCAGCCGCGGAGATGTCAGAGATTTGATGTTTTATCGGATTCCTGATATTCACGGTACACTTGTGAAACGGTCATATGGGAAAACATTCTCCATGCATTCACCACACCCAAACCTTCCCATTGGATTATGAGAGGGTATAGCACAATTAATTACTCCAATCACCCATTTCTAGTCATCTGCTGTCCAGTGGAATTGCTTTTTATTCCTCCTCAAGCATCTCTTAGTTCTGATTGCAGAAATGTCTGGCTTATGAGGAACTGCTTGACAATTGTACCCCCCCACCCCCTTTAAAAAAAAAAAATATCCCTATGCATAGTAATCGTTCTAGCCGGACTGCTGGTAGCATTTGGGAACTCATGAGTGATTCCTTCTGCTGATTTCATGAGATTTTTTACAATTACCCTTCACCATGCTTGGCAATCCCTGTGTGTTAATACATGAGGTATGCCTGGTCTTCGTTTAATTGTGGTTGTTCCTTTGCATTTCCACTTCATAATGACATCACCGACAGCCAACTTGGGCACCTTCAGAAGGATCTGTTGCTCAGATGAAATCCAATGACTACGTGTTTGAAGTACTGAGCTGTCCTGAACAGCCTATTTTGCTGTTACTGATTCTCTTTGAACCCCACCTCCTTTTATATCAGTTGTTCCAACTCTCATGAAGTCTAGTGGTCACTTTTGAATTACATAGGGGTGTAAGGATACTTTTGATCAGATAGTATATATGACTGTGACATGGAACTCACTAATGTACCATTTGCTCCATAAACACTTATCACCCCATGTTATGTAATAAGTCACAAAACTCAACACGGCTGGAAACAATTATGATTTTGAGCACTCATGTCCAATCTAGGTTCACAAAGTGAAAACCTATATAATCAAGGAGAGGTTGGATGAATGGAGTGTAAATTTATAGCAGTCAGGTTCAATCTGCATCCCATGACCTGTGACCAACTTTTAAAATTTTTAATTTCATCATTTTGATGGAGTTTGGCTGTTAGGTTCCTTAGATATGGTAAACCAGGTAAGCCTATAGTTGAATGTGATATCCAGAAATCTATCCAAAACTTTACAGCCTTTAATGTTTTCTCATTGTCTCCAAAAGGCTAAATGAATATAAAAAAGGGTGAAAAGTACAGATATCTCATTTGAAAACTTACAACCTCTCAACTTCCCCTGTATCAACAGAAACTAGTGTATTATCACTGCAGTGCTTGCAGAAGAGCAGGGCTCCGAAAAACTGTTTATGAATTAGGTCTACTGAACTCTGACATTAACTGTGGGTATTGTACTATTAATCACAACTGTGAAAATTAAAGACAATATGTTAAGTGACACCATCCTTTTAACACTTTATTCGTCGTCAGCAACTGTGACTACATTTGTTGCAAAAAATCAACTATCAGCTGTACAAAAGAAATTTTATTTCTTTACCAGTTTCAACCACCTAGTGTCCTCCATCATAAGACTGTGTAGAAAAATATACCACAAATAAGTATAAGCTAGAGAAGAGTACTAGAAAATTTAAGGAAGAAAAGTTTAAAAAATTAAAGAGATGGCACATACTTAGAATTAGGATATTATTTATGAATGTCAAAAACAAGCAGGTGTGTGCAGGATAGTACTGTAGTCCTATAAGAACACAAGAACAATAATGAAATGCATTAAAGCAAATTGAGTGCATGAGTGCTTACATATGGACTGCAGTACATGCACAAATATGGTGTAGGTGTGTGTGTGTTTGAGGTTTACGGGCGCTAAACAGCGTGGTCATCAGCGCCCAAACGCATAGAAACAGGAACACATGTGGTGAAGGGACGAAGACGGACACCGAACAAGGAGAATGGCTAAAAGACACAGGCCTGACGCAGTTCCAAATGCTCACATACAGAGGCAAAACAAGAGGATAAGAAACACACTAAAAAAGGAAAGGAAACACAAGGAAAAGAGAACAGATACCGAAGGGAAACAAGGAGGTAATCGTGACTGGTGGACCTCTTACCAAAAACCTGGGTGAGCCAGTCACCCAGCAGCACATTAAAACCCTCTCCCTAAAATCCGAGGCAACAGATTGAACAGGACACAAAACCGTAAGACCTTAACCACAGTCGCTGCGTCGTCTCGCAAAATAGAGGGCAAACCCGGTGGCAAAGAAACCACCGCCCTCTGGTCAGAGAATAAAAGACAGTCAAGTAAAATGTGGCGGACAGTAATCTGGACGCCACAAGCACTGCAGATTGGGGGGTCCTCCCGCCGGAGTAAAAAACCATGCGTTAAGGGACTGTGCCCAATGCGGAGGCGAGTGAGGAGAACCTGATCCCGCCTGTATGACTGGTAGGACGTACGCCATGGTCACGTAGTGGCCTTTACCAGACGCAGCATATTGTCAGAAACTGCCAGCCACTCCTCTTCCCATTGATGCATAACACGAAAACGCAAAAGGGAGGTTACAGCATGGAGGGGGACGACACATTTAACAACGTGAGGGAGGGAACATGCATCTTTGGCAGCCACATCCGCCAGTTCGTTTCCCATAATACCTACGTGCCCCGGCACCCAGCAGAAAAAAACCTCCTTCCCCTGCCGTTGGAGGTGGAGTAGGGCATCGTGGATGTTCTGGACGACCGTATCCGCTGGGTAAAAGTGTTGCATGGTCTGAAGGGCACTCAGGGAGTCAGAACAGACGAGGAACTTAAGACTGGGAACACACCTCATCTGCTCCAATGCCCGCAAGATTGCAAACAATTCAGCATCGAGGATGGTAAACGCCGCAGGAAGCCGTAACTTGACGACTCGATAAGGGAAAACAACAGCACAACCAACAGAGTCCCCCTGTTTAGAGCCATCTGTGAATACAGGTACATGGTCTGGATGTTGGTTTAAAATATCGTAAAATAAGGAGGTAAAAACAAACGCTGGAGTGCAGTTCCTCCAGTTCTCCGACAAGTCTAGAAGGATCCTGGGCCTCTGGGGCAACCAGGGAGGCAGACGAGTAAAACCTTGTCGTTGGGGGGCCACACGCTCCACACCAAGGGACTCAAGCAAATGCTTGGCACGAATCCCAAATGGTCTCGTTGCCCTGGGACGACTGGAAAAGAGACGTTCCATAGGCGGTCGGGCAACGGTAGGGTACTCAGGGGAGGTAGGACAGGCAAGGAAATGACACACCCGTCGCACCATGAGGAGTTTCCGCCGGATGGCGAGGGGCGGTTCCCCTGCCCCAGCACACAGGCTGGGGATGGGACTGGTATGGAAGGCACCAGTGGCCAGCCTGATACCCTCATGGTGTACTGCGTCAAGGATCTTCAGATACGAAGGCCTTGCTGACCCATACACGGTGCAAGCATAGTCAAGACGCGATCGGACGAAAGCCCTATAAAACTGCAGCAGACGCGCCCGATCTGCTCCCCAGGACCGATGGCTCAGACACTTCAAAATATTCAGTGCCTTCAGGGCCCGCACCTTGAGGTCTTTAATGTGAGGCAACCACGACAACTTGGAATCAAAAGTGAGGCCCAGGAACCTCACAGTGTCTCTAAAAGGAAGAACGATGTCCCTCAGATGCAATTCAGGGGAGGTAAAAAGACGCCGAGAACGATTAAAATGAACACACACAGATCTGTCTGCAGAAAAGGTAAAACTCGTCTTTGCAGTCCATGCCTCTAAGCGCTTTATCGTAAGCTGCAACTGCCGACTAGCAGTGACAAGACTGGAGAAAGAACAGAAAACAGCAAAATCGTCCACAAACAAGGAGCATTGGGCAGGACTCCGGATAGTGGACGTGATACTGTTAATAGCGACGGCAAAGAGGGCGACACTTAAAACGCTGCCCTGAGGAACACCATTCTCCTGCACATACAAATCCGATAGCACATTACCAACCAGATACCGAAAGAGGCGGTGAGAAAGAAAGGACCGAATGAAGATGGGGAGACGGCCACGAAAGCCCCACTCATGGAGTTGATTGAGGATAAGGCGGCGCCAAGTAGTGTCATACGCCTTATTAATGTCAAAGAAGACCCCTAGACAATGCTGGTTACGTAGAAAGGCCTGCTGGATGGCGGCCTCAAGCAGGGTCAAGTTGTCTATAGTGGAACGACATCTCCGAAAGCCACACTGAGAGGGGCTAAGGAGCTGCTTGGTCTCGAGCAGCCAAACCAGGAGGCGGTTGACCATGCGTTCCAACCGTCTTCCCAACACAGCTCGTCAAAGCAATACTCCGATAACTACTGGGATGCGTTCGGTCCTTCCCTGGTTTGAGGAGGGGAATCAAAATCGCCTCCCTCCACGAGTCAGGGTACGTGCCGGATAACCATATCATATTGAAACAGTTCAGGAGAACTTCCTTGGATGGCAGCAACAGGTGCCGCAGCATGCTGTACCGGATTTGATCATGACCAGGCGCAGTATCATGAGCCACAGACAGCGCAGAATCCAGTTCCCACATTGTGAAGGGGCAGTTATAGGGTTCAGAATTTAGAGACCGGAAGTCCAAGTGACCCCTTTCGATAGCAGTGCGGTAGCGGCAGAAATCTGGATCACAGTTAATAGTGGCGGTAGAGTTCGCAAAATGCATGGCCAGTGTCTGGGTAATGTCTCTCGGCGCCGTGAGGAGACATCCCTGATACAGCAATGCCATGACAGGGAGCTGGCTGAGTTTCCCGGAAATCCTCCTGATGGCTTCCCATACTTTCGTAGAACTAGTGGAGCGAGAGATGGAGTTCAAGAACGATTGCCATGACCGCCGTTTGCTCTCTTTGATCACTCGCCGCGCTCTGGCCCTTGCCACCCGAAAGGCCGCAGGATGTCAGCTGAGGGACGGCACTTGAAGCGGCGCAGTGCTGCATGGCGGGCGCGGATGGCTGAGTGGCACTCAGTGGTCCACCAAGGGACAGGACGCCTCTTGGGATGACCGGATGACCGTGGGATTGACAGTTCAGCAGCATGGGAGATCACGGCTGTAACATGGCCTACCCATTCGGGGACGCTGGCACGGTGTTCCAAAACAGCCAGTTGGCTGAAAAGTGTCCAGTCAGCTCTGCAGAGGTGCCACCGGGGCGGCACTGGTAATGCCACAGTCTCATCCAGGAGGCGAATCCAAAGGGGGAAGTGGTTACTAGAATGGAGGTCAGCTGCAGCCTCCCACAGAGCAGAATCCGCGAGTGCTGGAGAGCAAAAGGAAAGGTCAATAGCCGATGACGACCCGGAAGCAGTACAGAAATGAGTGGGAGCACCAGAGTTGAGGAGGCACAGTTCTTCAGACATCATGATGCTTTCCAGAATGCGACCCCTGGGGCAAGTAGTCGGAGAGCCCCATAAGACATTATGAGCGTTGAAGTTCCCCAGAAGAAGAAATGGGCGGGGGAGTTGGCTAATAAGGTCCGTGAGAGCCTCAGAGGCTATCGCATCCGGAGGTGGTAAATAAACTGAACAGACTGTGAGCCTCCGACCCACAAGAATGTCAACTGCGACTGCTTGCAAGTCTGTAACGAGAGTGAGCTCAGATGAGGGGTGCATGTCACGGACAAAAACCGCAACACCACCCTTTGCCCTTTGCCCCGTCAGATCATCTTTTCGATATACGGTATAGCTCCATAAAGAAGGAGCATCAGTGGCCCGAAAATGTGTCTCTTGGAGACATAAGCACAAGGGGCACTCTCATATAAGGAGTTGTAATTCGGCCACATGCGTCCTGAACCCATTCAGGTTCCACTGTAATATGGGAGTCAGTGATCAGGGTGGCTGAACCTTCACCCTGCCTCTGTGCTTTGGAGGACAGACCGTACTGGCCGGAGATTTATTCCTGGGGCGAGAAGATCGCCCCCGGTCAACATCAATGTCCATAAGCTCCGATGACGACCCACCGGAGATGTCAGACAGATGGCCTCGTCATCGGACCGACGCTGACTAGTCTCCTCAGGTGGCAGAACCTTCATCTTCTGAGGCTTTGTCTTGGGGGGCTTGGAATGTAGAGCCTTGTCAACAGTTGGAGGTTGACTCGCCTGGGCAGAAGGCGTCATATGGGGAGAGGCAGAAAGTACCTCAATGTCAGCAACCACGGCCTTGTCCGATGTAGCGGGGAGAGCCGCAGATTGCAAAACAACCGCAGCAGCACAAGTGCACTGGCAAGCGCAGGTATTAGTGCTAACACTAGCAACCTCCGTTTGCGTAGCAACAGTGGCCAGTTGTACCGGCTTTTTGAGAGCGGAAGCGAAAGATGTTGAAAACCCAGGAGGTTGCATGGCCTTAAAGAGCTTCTTGGCCTCACCATAGGGGATGCGCTTAGATGTTTTAATCTCCTGTACCTTCCGTCCTCCCCCCATGAACCATGGACCTTGCCGTTGGTGGGGAGGCTTGCGTGCCTCAGCGATACAGATGGCCGTACCGTAGGTGCAACCACAACGGAGGGGTATCTGTTGAGAGGCCAGACAAACGTGTGGTTCCTGAAGAGGGGCAGCAGCCTTTTCAGTAGTTGCAGGGGCAACAGTCTGGATGATTGACTGATCTGGCCTTGCAACATTAACCAAAACGGCCTTGCTGTGCTGGTACTGCGAACGGTTGAAAGCAAGGGGAAACTACACCCGTAATTTTTCCCGAGGACATGCAGCTTTACTGTATGATTAAATGATGATGGCATCCTCTTGGGTAAAATATTCCGGAGGTAAAATAGTCCCCCATTCGGATCTCCGGGCGGGGACTACTCAGGAGGATGTCGTTATCAGGAGAAAGAAAACTGGCGTTCTACGGATCGGAGCGTGGAATGTCAGATCCCTTAATCGGGCAGGTAGGTTAGAAAATTTAAAAAGGGAAATGGATAGATTAAAGTTAGATATAGTGGGAATTAGTGAAGTTCGGTGGCAGGAGGAACAAGACTTCTGGTCAGGTGACTACAGGGTTATAAACACAAAATCAAATAGGGGTAATGCAGGAGTAGGTTTAATAATGAATAGGAAAATAGGAATGTGGGTAAGCTACTACAAACAGCATAGTGAACGCATTATTGTGGCCAAGATAGATACAAAGCCCACACCTACTACAGTAGTACAAGTTTATATGCCAACTAGCTCTGCAGATGATGAAGAAATTGAAGAAATGTACGATGAAATAAAAGAAATTATTCAGATAGTGAAGGGAGACGAAAATTTAATAGTAATGGGTGACTGGAATTCGAGTGTAGGAAAAGGGAGAGAAGGAAACATAGTAGGTGAATATGGATTGGGGCTAAGAAATGAAAGAGGAAGCCGCCTAGTAGAATTTTGCACAGAGCACAACTTAATCATAGCTAACACTTGGTTTAAGAATCATGAAAGAAGGTTGTATACGTGGAAGAACCCTGGAGATACTAAAAGGTATCAGATAGATTATATAATGGTAAGACAGAGATTTAGAAACCAGGTTTTAAGTTGTAAGACATTTCCAGGGGCAGATGTGAACTCTGACCACAATCTATTGGTTATGACCTGTAGATTAAAACTGAAGAAACTGCAAAAAGGTGGGAAATTAAGGAGATGGGACCTGGATAAACTGAAAGAACCAGAGGTTGTACAGAGTTTCAGAGGGAGCATAAGGGAACAATTGACAGGAATAGGGGAAAGAAATACAGTAGAAGAAGAATGGGTAGCTCTGAGGGATGTAGTAGTGAAGGCAGCAGAGGATAAAGTAGGTACAAAGACGAGGGCTGCTAGAAATCCTTGGGTAACAGAAGAAATATTGAATTTAATTGATGAAAGGAGAAAATATAAAAATGCAGTAAATGAAGCAGGCAAAAAGGAATACAAACGTCTCAAAAATGAGATCGACAGGAAGTGCAAAATGGCTAAACAGGGATGGCTAGAGGACAAATGTAAGGATGTAGAAGCTTATCTCACTAGGGGTAAGATAGATACTGCCTACAGGAAAATTAAAGAGACCTTTGGAGAGAAGAGAACCACGTGTATGAATATCAAGAGCTCAGATGGCAGCCCAGTTCTAAGCAAAGAAGGGAAGGCAGAAAGGTGGAAGGAGTATATAGAAGGTTTATACAAGGGCGATGTACTTGAGGACAATATTATGGAAATAGAAGAGGATGTAGATGAAGATGAAATGGGAGATACGATACTGCGTGAAGAGTTTGACAGAGCACTGAAAGACCTGAGTCGAAACAAGGCCCCCGGAGTAGACAACATTCCATTAGAACTACTGACGGCCTTGGGAGAGCCAGTCATGACAAAACTCTACCAGCTCGTGAGCAAGATGTATGAGACAGGCGAAATACCCTCAGACTTCAAGAAGAATATAATAATTCCAATCCCAAAGAAAGCAGGTGCTGACAGATGTGAAAATTACCGAACTATCAGTTTAATAAGCCACGGCTGCAAAATACTAACGCGAATTCTTTACAGACGAATGGAAAAACTGGTAGATGCAGACCTCGGGGAGGATCAGTTTGGATTCCGTCGAAATGTTGGAACACGTGAGGCAATACTGACCTTACGACTTATCTTAGAAGAAAGATTAAGAAAAGGCAAACCTACGTTTCTAGCATTTGTAGACTTAGAGAAAGTTTTTGACAATGTTGACTGGAATGCTCTTTTTCAAATTCTAAAGGTGGCAGGGATAAAATACAGGGAGCGAAAGGCTATTTATAATTTGTACAGAAACCAGATGGCAGTAATAAGAGTCGAGGGGCATGAAAGGGAAGCAGTGGTTGGGAAAGGAGTGAGACAGGGTTGTAGCCTCTCCCCGATGTTATTCAATCTGTATATTGAGCAAGCAGTAAAGGAAACAAAAGAAAAATTCGGAATAGGTATTAAAATTCATGGAGAAGAAGTAAAAACTTTGAGGTTCGCCGATGACATTGTAATTCTGTCAGAGACAGCAAAGGACCTGGAAGAGCATTTGAACGGAATGGACAGTGTCTTGAAAGAAGGATATAAGATGAACATTAACAAAAGCAAAACGAGGATAATGGAATGTAGTCAAATTAAATCGGGTGATGCTGAGGGACTTAGATTAGGAAATGAGACACTTAAAGTAGTAAAGGAGTTTTGCTATTTAGGAAGTAAAATAACTGATGATGGTCGAAGTAGAGAGGATATAAAATGTAGACAGGTAATGGCAAGGAAAGCGTTTCTGAAGAAGAGAAATTTGTTAACATCGAATATAGATTTATGTATCAGGAAGTCATTTCTGAAAGTATTTGTTTGGAGTGTAGCCATGTATGGAAGTGAAACATGGACGATAACTAGTTTGGACAAGAAGAGAATAGAAGCTTTCGAAATGTGGTGCTACAGAAGAATACTGAAGATAAGGTGGATAGATCACGTAACTAATGAGGAGGTATTGAATAGGATTGGGGAGAAGAGAAGTTTGTGGCACAACTTGACTCGAAGAAGGGATCGGTTGGTAGGACATGTTTTGAGGCATCAAGGGATCACAAATTTAGCATTGGAGGGCAGCGTGGAGGGTAAAAATCGTAGAGGGAGACCGAGAGATGAGTACACTAAGCAGATTCAGAAGGATGTAGGTTGCAGTAGGTACTGGGAGATGAAGCAGCTTGCACAGGATAGAGCAGCATGGAGAGCTGCATCAAACCAGTCTCAGGACTGAAGACAACAACAACAACCTTCCGTTCTTCGAGATAGATGGAGCAGATCCGGCTCCAGACAGGGTGACTCCTAGAGCAATTCACGCACTTCACAGGCAATGAACAATCGGCTCTGTCATGGGCAGGCTGACCACATTTACCACAAGCGGCTATCCCATTGCACCCCAACGTAGTATGCCCAAAGCGCTGACATTTAAAACAGCGCATTGGGTTGGGGAAATATGGCCGTACGGGCAAATGTAAGAACCCCGCTTTAACATGCTCTGAGAGTCTTGGGCAACTGAACGTGAGAATAAACGAGTCAGATTAGACGAGGTCCCCATTGACTCGTTTCATAATATGCTGCACGTCAACAATTCCTTCGTCAGCCCACTCAGATTTTAACACGTCTATGGGGATATCCACCAAGTCCCTACACGTCACAACACCCTTACTATAGTTCAAAGTGGAGTGGAGCTCGGTCTCGACAGCGTACTCTCCTTGACAGGTTGCTTTCCGAAGGGCAGCGACTTGACAGGAACTAGAAGTTTCAACTAACAGAGTCCCATTGCGCAGTCGCTTTACAGATTTCAGTGTTCCTGCAATTCCCTCAAGACCCTTGTGGATGTAAAAGGGAGAAACCCTCTCAAAGCTATCCTCCTTCCTTTTAATAATCAAAAACACATTCTGATTATCAGCATGTGCTCCGTTACTACATTCTGTTAAATCTCTAGCAACACCAGGCGCTGGAGGACTCGCAGCGCGTAGCCGCTTTTTCAATGGGGTGTGTTTTCCTACCAGCGGCCCACCCAAGCCACTGGT
Source organism: Schistocerca gregaria (assembly GCF_023897955.1). NCBI lineage: Eukaryota > Metazoa > Arthropoda > Insecta > Orthoptera > Acrididae > Schistocerca > Schistocerca gregaria. The sequence goes on along the minus strand of NC_064931.1, from coordinate 572,008,085 downwards.
AGGGGGAAATGTAGAGGTCGAAGGGTCCATTGTGGTCCCACGAGCAGCTAAGGAACTAAAAGTCCGCTCAGACAGAGCCCCGCGTGCCTGAGTAAGCCTTATACAACTGGGGTGCGGCAGGTGCCCCAGAGGTTGCCCGCTTGCGACTGTTCCACCCCAACAGCCATGCATCTTCTAGGCGCGGAGCACACCGAAAGATTGAGGGGTTTTTATAGAGGTTGGCCTTCCTCACAATCCAGGCGGTCAAGCCAAGATTACCATTCCCCCACAGCACACAACATTTCACCGTCGCGCCGTACGGTGGTCGCTGAAGCATGTCCAGGGGTTATGGTGAGAGGACACTGGCGGCGCAGACCAGTCCTCAGCTCAGGACCCCAGGGTCGCCAAGCCCGTACTCAGCAAGTGAATATGGTGTAAGGACAACAAACAACAAGTGCACACATCATGCGAGAATTGTAGCTAATCTGTTGATGACATGCATACCTTCAGATTAGTCTCACAGTGAGGCTAAAAGTAAGACAAAGTAATAAAACAAAAACTTACACAATTATAGTTGGCATAAAATGTAAGACAAAAGTGTAAGTGTGCATAACCAGCATATTAACTATATATAAAATCCTACATATTAATGAAACCAAGTGTGAAACGTATCAGGAGGTCAGAAGCTGTAACTGGAGTAATTGGAGAAACAATTTTCAGTCAGTGGCTAATATGAAGGATTAGAAAATGACTACAGAAGAAAGCAAGCATGGGCACAATTGTATACTGCTGTTTTAGTGAAACAACTAGTACTGGAACACATTCAAGATCACAAATATGATTCATGAAACAATTCTAACGAGTGACATTTGTACCAATTGTATGGTAACCTTTATAACACATTGCTGAACTGATGCAGAGGTCAATAGCATACTTTCAGGAAACACATCTGTGTAAGCAATGTGCAAGATGCGCAATGGAGCTTGAAGCATTAACTGGAGTAAGTACAGAAACAAATTCCTAATCAGTAGCCAAGATGAAGGATCAAAATAACTATAGAAGAAAAGAAACATGATCATAGTAGTAAACTTCTGTTGTAGTGAAATAACTAGTTCAGGAACGTATACAAAGTCGTAAATGCGATTTGTGAAGTTATTCTATCCAGCGACATTCATAAAAATTGTACAAAATAAATACAATAGGTTTGACTGACTGACTGATGTTACATTACTAAAAGTGCTACTTAATCATAAAAACTAATAGTAACTATAATGTAAAACACCTGTAACTATAAGAATACAACGTCTACAGCTCATTGCTTATATATGGCTAACCACCTACAGCAAAAATGAATCCCTGCCTGCATTTTGTAGATGGCTTAGTATATTTAACAATAAATGGCTACCTACCTGGTAATGAAGTTAGCCCCCACTCTGGGACCAACCTGAAAATATTGCATTTCATCAACTGATTAGCTTCAGTTCTTGCGTCATGTCTACACTTGTTGTTTGGTGTCCGTATACCACATCTTTACATGTACTATGATCCACATGTGATCAATCACAAGATCTTTCTGCATCAACGAATTTTATTAAGAGTATTACATATTACTACAGTACTACACTGCATATACTTCTTTATTTTTGACACTCTCTAATAATGCCATAATTCTAAGAATGTACCACCTCTTTTCCTTTAAATTTTTAAACTTTTCCTTTTTAAATTTTCTAATATTCTTATCTAGCTTGTACGTATTTGTGGTATATTTTTCTGTACAGTCTTCTGAAGAAGGGCACTAGGTGACAAACTGGTAAAGAAATAAAATTTTTATTGTGCTATTGGTTCCCAACATTTTTTCAACAAATGTCACCACTACTTTGGTGAAAGGAATTAACATGACATTACTGGTCAATACATCAAATAGCACTTGGGGGGGACCAACTACGTAATGTTAAGAAAATTTGTTCAGCATCTCTACTCATGGAGATGTCTATGGATGATGCACATTCAAAAAATATCACTTGCATACTAAACAAATATCACAAGCCTTTTCAAGATTGAAAAAGGCATCTACCAGGTGATCTTTGCATAAAAGAGACAGTAGTACAACCACATCTAATAGTGTGTGGTTATCAATGGTGGAATGATATATCCTAAAGACACACTGAAAGTTACTAAGGGACCCTCTGAATTCCAAAAGTAAGACAAGACAGTTCCTCACCATTTACTCCAACTTCTTCCTGACATACCTAATGGGAGTTATGTTGCAATAACTACTCATCACAAAGTCCTGCCAGAGTTTTGGGAAGAGGATTAAAAGTGAGCAGCCGCTGGTGAAGTATCAGTGCAGCAGTAGTTCATAAGGGAGTCACATAGTTAGCTTTCATATTTGTTTTGTAGTTTGATTCTTAATTCCTTTCCGAGTGTTTGTGCACTTGCATATACATAAAATCCTTGTGTATTCTCCTATTTTAGAGGAGTAATATTGCTTACTGATAGCTATAAAGTATAAATTCGTGGAGTCGTTAGTCAGTTGTTTGTTTTGGACTGCCGGTGCTTTCTGTTTATTTCGTAGAGTCAGTCAGCAGCAGACAGAGGGCAATGCAGTTTCATCTGTGCTTGCATAGTGACGTGTGCGAGCAGCAGTAGCAGAAACTAGTTGTATATTCAGTTTTTCGTATTAGTTAAGCAGGTTTAATTCAAATTACTTTGTGTGTGTGTGTGTGTGTGTGTGTGTGTGTGTGTGTGTGTGTGTGTGTGTGTGTGTGCGCGCGCTTGCGTGGTGAAATTTTTCGGATCTTTGCGTATTTTCGAATTAGAAAGGGGTAGTATCAAATTTTAATAACAGTAGAGTGTAACATTGCGTAGGAAGTTGTCATTTGTACTAAGACAGGGGTAGGATTGCATTGTAATATCTGTATAGTGGCGTAGTCATGGTCATTTCATTGCTTAGTTCGTAAGTATTTGTTCATATATCGCAGCTCAATCTGACGCTGGTGATGCAACTGTGCAGTCAAATATTGCTGTTTTATTTGTCACAACTCTATTCGTCCAGATATTAGCAGTAGGATGGATAGGGTGTGTGCGTGCTGTGTGCAGGCGCAGGAGGAACTGGCTGCGGTTCGCGAGCAGCTGAGCATGCTGTTGGCTACGGTCAGCCGCCTTCAGGCTGCTGCCTCAAGGTGCAGCAACGGCGGAGGGTCTGGCGCGTCGCTTGAGATACCCCTGGTGTCGCTTGCTGCGTCCGCTGACTCTGCCACCGAGGCACCTTCTAGTGTACCCGGCGTGTTGGGGCTGCCCTCACCTCAGGGTGAGTGGTGGACTGCAACGCGTTCACATCGCTCAAGGTGGAGGGTCAATGTGGAGGCTGGCCTTACACGTTCATCCTGTCAGTGGGCAGGTGGCCGTTCTTTCAGCAGGGCATGAGCAGGCACACGGGAGCAAAGGCTTGCTGGTTATTGGGAGCTCCAACGTTAGGCGGGTGATGGAGCTCCTTAGGGAAATAGTGGACAGGGCTGGAAAGAATTCGAACGTGCACTCAGTTTGTCTGCCGGGGGGGGGTCTCATCCAAGATGTGGAGGCGGCCTTGCCTGTGGCTATCGAGCGTACGGGGTGCAGTCGTCTGCAAGTAGTTGCTCATGTCGGCACCAATGATGCCTGTCGCTCGAGTTCTGAGGCAATCCTCAGTTCGTATAGGCGGCTGGCAGATTTGGTGAAGACTGCTGGCCTCGCGCGTGGGGTGCAAGCAGAGCTCTCTATTTGCAGCATCGTTCCCAGAGTGGATCGGGGTCCTTTGGTTTGGAGCCGAGTGAAGGGTCTCAACCAGAGGCTTCGTCGACTCTGTGACAGTCTTGGCTGCAGATTTCTAGACTTACGCCACTGGGTGGGGAATTGTAGGATGCCCCTAGATAGGTTAGGCGTGAACTACACAAAGGAAGCGGCTACTTGGGTAGCAGAGTACTTGTGGTGCACACATGTTTTTTTTTTTTTAGGCTAGGCAGTAGTGCGAGGTGTCCTGATGAACACTCACCAGTCGACATGCAGGCAGGGAAATCAGGACACGCTCAGTGCAAAGACACTTCAGCTATCAAGATATTAGCAGTGAATTTTCAGAGTGTTCGGAATAAAGTTCCTGAATTTACTGCCCATCAGGAAGCGCGAGGCGAGCAAATTATTCTTGGGACTGAGACCTGGCTGAACCCTGAGATAAGAAGTTCTGAAATATTTAGTGAGGGTTGGAACGTGTATCGGAAAGACAGATTAGACACTGTAGGAGGTGGTGTCTTCATTGCAGTTGACAAAAATATTGTGTGTACTGAGGTCGAAGTAGAGTGTGATTGTGAAGTTATCTGGACATGTTTAACAGGTCTAGGAGAAATAAAGTTAATTGTTGGGTGTTATTACTGGCCACCAGGTTTCACCGTGACAGTTCTAGAATCATTCAAAGAGAGTCTACACTCTGTATCGCAGAAGTACCCGGATCATGCTATATTCCCCGGAGGCGACTTCAACCTACATAGTACAGACTGGGATGTCTATGGATTCATTACAGGTGGTACAGACAAGTCGTCGTGTGAATTACTTTTGAACACATTATCCGAAAACTGTCTCTAGCAGGTAAATCGACAGCCAACACGCAATGGAAATATTTTAGATCTGGTAGCCACAAACAGACCAGACCTCATCAACGGTGTGTGTTGAGACAGGGATTAGTGATCATGATGTTGTCATTACGACTATGGTTACGAAAGTTAAAAAGGTGGTCAAGAAGGCTAGAGAGTATTCTTACTAGAAAGAGCAGATAAGCAGTTGTTAGCATCCCACGTAGTAAATGAACTGACTTCATTTACTTCCAGTACGATGGATATGGAAGAATTATGGGCAAATTTTAAACATAATGTAAATCACGCATTGAAGAAGTATGTGCCGAGAAAGTGGGTTACGGATGGAAAAGACCCACCGTGGTTTAACAGCACAATTCGGAGAATGCTCAGGAAGCAAAGACAGTTGCACTCGCAGTACAAGAAAGATCGGGAGAATGAGGACAAGCAAAAGTTAGTAGAGATTCGTGCTGCTGTAAAGAGAGCGATGTGTGAAGCAAACAACCACTACCACAATCATACCTTAGCAAAAGATCTTGCTGAAAACCCACGGAAATTCTGGTCTTACATAAAATCGGTAAGCGGATCAAAGGCTTCCATCCAGTCACTCACTGATCAGTCTGGCCTGGCAACAGAAGACAGCAAAACGAAAGCTGAAATTTTAAATTTAGCATTTGAGAAATCTTTCACGCAGGAGGATTGTACAAACATACCGCCAATTGAGTCTCATACAGATTCCCATATGGAGGACATAGTGATAGACATCCCTGGGGTTGTGAAGCAGCTGAATGGGTTGAAAATAAATAAATTGCCAGGTCCTGATGGGATTCCAATTCGGATTTACAGAGAGTACTCTACTGCATTGGCTCCTTACTTAGCTTGCTTTTATCGTGAATCTCTTGTTCAACATAAAGTCCTGAGCAACTGGAAAAAAGCGCAGGTGATGCTTGTATATAAGAAGCGTAGAAGGACGGATCCTCAAAATTACAGACCAATATCCTTAACATTGGTTTGTTGCAGGATTCTTTAACATATTCTCAGTTCGAATATAATGAATTTCCTTGAGACAGAGAAGTTGCTGTCCATGCATCAGCACGGCTTTAGAAAGCATCACTCCTGCGAAACGGAACTCGCCCTTTTTTCACACGATATCTTGAGAACCATGGATGAAGGGTTTCAGACGGATGCCATATTCCTTGACTTCCGAAAAGCATTTGACTCGGTGCCCCACTGCAGACTCCTAACTAAGATACGAGCATATGGGATTGGTTCCCAAACATGTGAGTAGCTCAAAGACTTCTTCAGGAAGAGAAGCCAGTACGTTATCCTCGATGATGAGTGTTCATCGGAGGTGAAGGTATCATCTGGAGTGCCCCAGGGAAGTGTGGTAGGTCCGCTGTTGTTTTCTGCCTACATAAATGATCTGTTGGATAGGGTGGATAGCAATGTGCGGCTGTTTGCTGATGATGCTGTGGTGTACGGGAAGGTGGTGTTGTTGAGTGAATGTAGGAGGATACAAGACAACTTGGACAGGATTTGTGATTGGTTTAAAGAACGGCAGCTAACTCTAAATATAGATAAATGTAAATTAATGCAGATGAATAGGAAAAAGAATCCCGTAACGTTTGAATACTCCATTAGTAGTGTAGTGCTTGACACAGTCACATCGATTAAATATTTGGGCGTAACATTGCAGAGCGATATGAAGTGGGACAAGCATGTAATGGCAGTTGTGGGAAAGGCGGATAGTTGTCTTCGGTTCATTGGTAGAATTTTGGGAATATGTGGTTCATCTGTAATGGAGACCGCTTATAAAACACTAATACGACCTATTCTTGAGTACTGCTCGAGCGTTTGGGATTCCTATCAGGTTGGACTGAGGGAGGACATAGAAGCAATTCAGAGGCGGGCTGCTAGATTTGTTACTGGTAGGTTTGATCATTACGCGAGTGTTACGGAAATGCTTCATGAACTCGGGTGGGAGTCTCTGGAGCTCTGGAGGAAAGGAGGCGTTCTTTTCGTGAATCGCTACTGAGGAAATTTAGAGAACCATCATTTGAGGCTGACTGCAGTACAACTTTAGTGCCGCCAACTTATATTTTGCGGAAAGTCCACAAAGATAAGATAAGAGAGATTAGGGCTCATACAAAGGCATATAGGCAGTCATTTCTCCCTCGTTCTGTTTGGGAGTGGAACAGGGAGAGAAGATGCTAGTTGTGGTACAAGGTACCTTCCACCACGCACCGTATGGTGGATTGCGGAGTATGTATGTAGATGTAGTATTGTGGATTTCACTTAGTTGGAAAGCGCCTTCTTTCACACGCCAAATTAAAAGTGCCAAGGATTCCCTTGGTCCTTGCTCTGATGTTCTTTAACATGGTTTAATGCATCATGTTTAAAGCTGATGATGTGTCATGTTGCTGGTATTACAGAGACTAACATGATGGTAAAATTATACACGCTGTCACTTTTGGAACCAAAATTACAGGCACTCTTCTCTACTAATGCTTGGCAGCAACAAAATGACTGATCCTGGCTGGCAATAGTAGCAACTAGAGCCAACCCTCTAAGCTAGTTGTGTAATCAAATGGTGCAGTTACAATCCCCTACTCTTTAAGAAACTTTTTACAATAAGCCTGATTAATGTTTTTAGTTATTGTTCTTATGGCCTTTATCCATAGTTTTAACACTGTAGACCTAATCTGTTAACATGGTTAACTAGCATAAGGGCAAGAAGGTACCACAGCTGCAGACTGAGTGTATAGAGCAATGGTTCATAACTACGAGTCTACACACTAATGACAGGACTCTAAGAGTATAACATGCTGATGACATTCTCTTTGCCTCTTATTGTAATGTGCAAGTAAGAAGTCAGCTGATTGATGCATCTGTGGACAAAGAGACGGAGAGTACTAGATGGTGATGCCAATATGCTGTCTGCCTTTGTTCCATGCCCTGTGCTCCAGCCACTGCCTACACCACAAACTGGCAATGCTGAGGTTACTGTGGCACTGGGCCACTGTTTCTGCTTGTGTGTTTCCCTACAACAATGTACATAGTCATACAACTATCACTATCAACTGTTGAATTAATACTTGTCGTGTTCGCTTTATGTCACTTATAATGAACTCAGTAGCTAAATACCATCACTGTACCTAAACTAGCATGAGACACGATGCTAAATGTCTTCCCTGCACCCAGAAGCATAATGCTACATACAGAAATTATAGGATGGAACATCATGTTGTCACAGAATATAGAGTATACAAAAAGGACAGCAGAAGGCAGCTCCTTTGACTTGTATGAAGTCACGTATTGAACTTGGCACCAATTGAAACAAAGTAAATGCAAAATGTTACCTGTTTACTTCTTCATCTGAAAATGGACATTCTCACGAAACTGAAGTAATCTAACCAACTAAATGAAAACATATTTGAAAGGAAACGCTAAGGAAACAATCTGTGATAAACCTTCTGCTAACAACTTATCACATAAGCTTTTAAATTCACTACTGTTCACAGGTATAAGCTGCCACTGCTTGTTGCTTCAGATGACAATGAAGCAACTTTGTTTTGTAAATATCAGTTTCTTGCTTGCAGCAAACTTATTTTAGTTCTTTATTTTTCTTTTTTGGGGCTTTGCGTTAGTATATCAACTTCACTTCCATCACAAATAGTCATTGTAGGATGCACTGCAGGAGTATCAGTGTTTGAATCAGTGCTGCAGTTTTCATTTATGTTTTCAACCTGAAAGTAATTATTACTTTAAATAAAAAAGTAGGCTGCATTAAAATTTAAATTATAAGAATATTTTGAATTAGGGCCAGACCTAAAAGTTCATTCTAACATATTATGTAATATGAATCATATTCATTTAATAAATGACAACTGAGAAGAGTTGCAAAGAAACTTTTGTGAAGCTTTGCCCTAATTATAATGTGTGATTCAGTTTTTCCATTATGTAACACTAAATTGGCTGCCAGTAATTTGAGAAATATGCGTCTACTTGCACGAACTGTTTCTGACTGGGCTGCAAGCTATTTGCACATGGTGCCATCTTTCACTTCTATTTTCTCCATACTGTAGTGAGAAGTGGCTTTCATTCCAACTTTAAAAACAATGTCAATAGGTTAGATACATTTAGTACAGAGCAACATATCACCTAAAATAAATCAAAAGTAGAATAGTGAGCGACCACATTTTCACTACAAAAGCTTTTAATTTTATGCTCCGATTACTTTAACATCAAGCATCACATTAACTATGATGAATATTGGATAAATAGACACTCCAACATCAAGTTGTGATACCAGATTATAAGATATGAAAGAAATATTTTTTTTTAGTGCTTTATTAGTTTCCTCACACTTGAATGAGAGGTAGTGTACTCATTTTACTTCAAGTGACAGTCAATATTCATCCCTTAAAAATTGTAACTGTTACATACTGCATGGAATTATCCTACAAATACAAAGAAACTAAAATTCACACTATTCACTGCCACTGTACTGGCAACACAGCTGTATGGATATCCCCCCCCCCCCTCTCTCTCTCTCTCTCTCTCTCTCTCTCTCTCTCTCTCTCTCTCTCTCTCTCTCTCTCTTCCCCTCCTACTGAAAGGCACTGAGCACTTAGTCTATATCTTAATTTTTGCAGTGGTGCACATATGCTTATGAATGTAAAATTGTGTTTTATTCATCCTATGATACACATTTGCAATCCATTTGGTTTGTGTACCGGAGACATGTCAAAAATTTATAATACAGTTACAATGCTTTTTAGACTAATAATTAATAACCCTATAATGATATTTCTTGAAATACGTAACACATTGTATCCAGCACAAATTTCCAATTTGTCCTGAATAAATTCATCCATTTTGTAATAACATTTCCATGTCAGTGCCTCATATATCTTTCTTTTAAGTGGACCTAAATTCATCCACATTAACTTGTACCCTTTTAATTTATTACAAATTTTTATTCTCGTGTACTGAGGTCCCTGGGCATCTAGTCTGAGGCGGTGGGTGGGGAGCAAAAATTTTCTTTCTTTCTAATATCATTTGAATGGGCAAAATGGTTTCCCTAAAGTAATTCATGTCTGGTGTACAAATGGCAATGGAAAATGTTACTAATCCTGTCTGACCTGATGAATCTGGTATGTATGAATTGTTAACATGGTGGATTATGGTAGTTTATAAAAGTACAGTCCACTTACTCTAGATGTCATGTCCTAACAGCCGTTTGGCTGAACAACACTTAATTTACCTTGCCGAGTGCTGGTTTTGGACAACTATTCAGCCAGATATCTGTAGCTATATCAGAAAATTGTTAGTGGATTGCAAACGATCAAATTCTCGCAAAAAGTAAAAGAGAAAAGCATAACCGGGGCAAAAGCATAATGAGAGACCAGTGACAAAAAACCTACAACTGTGCTGAAGTATGCGTTCAGTATAGTTGGAAGAATTAATGCTCTCAACAGTGCAATCCTTGGTGGTAGTGGCAACAGAATTCCATAGCACAATAAGAGTTAAGAGAAATTTACTACTTCTTGTTGAGCATCACAGTCTAAATAAATTCAGAGGAGGACATAACTTCCACAAAGGCTTTTTGGTGGAAAGACAGAACCTATCTATTCAATACTGTTGGCCAGTTTTTACTTTAGATTATTGACAAGCAGAGTAGAAGGAAGTGGACACTTCCTTACAACTACTAAACACTAGAAATCACAAGCCATGCAAGTTTACATTGCATAGCCACGGATTGACATAACCTCAAAACAATAAGTGTACTCAAATTGGTTCACACAGATATATCTGAGAAAGTGTCAACTTATGGCCATGCCATGTTAAACTAGCATGGTATGTAATTTTTTTGTGTACCTATTACAGAGATGTGTCCAAACTCATCTGTGTGCTTCACAATACCTCGAGTAGAAAATGGTGCTGAATAAAGAATTTATTTCAACAAAATACCTATATGGAAACAGTTACATATTTCTAGTAAGTTAAAATAAAATCTTGAATAACCACCTTTTCCTAAACCGTGATATAATTTGGGCCTCATCACATATGGTTTTCTGTGGCAATGTTAATCACTGTTTAACAATCCGAACTGCCAAGAATTTGTTTTCAGTTGTTATTACTCTTTACTGATGTCTCTTACTAGCTTTGTATGCCACAGTCACCTTGGACACATTTGTTTTCAATATTACTAACACAGTGATTATGTACGATTAATCAAAGTAACCATATTCCATAGACCCACCCCTGGAGGAAATTAGATGTGTCTCCATTCTGCCCCTTTCATGCCAAAATCAACTCTGTGTGTGAATATGCTGTACCCCACCTAGAATCCAAAAGACCACCTTCCTTCAGTGCATTAACAGTGTACACATGCTCAAATGTTACCACTCCACAGGAATCCTGTTCTGTAATTTAGGTGCACCTATTATTTTTAAAGATTGTGACAAACAGTCATAATGGATCCTTTACATTTTAGAACTGTAACAGGAGGCTGTTTCCAAGTCCAGAGAGAGCTTGAGCAGCACATACTGTGACATATGGTACTTACTGAATATAGGAATATCGATAGCATATCTAACTATGGTACACACAACTAATAAAATGTGGACTAGGATATTTTGTAGATTGGGCATAAGAATACCGCTTTCAGAAGTGTGGCAAAGACTGTGGGTAGGATGTTCTTCATTTCAGGATATGATGATAAACAGATGCCCTGGTGAAGGATATGGTTCCCTTGTTTCAGTCTGGGGTGATATTGGGATGATTTTTTTTTGGGGGGGGGGGGGGGGGGCTGTAGGAGGAATGTTTCTTTGTGGACTGGTTGCTGGGGTAATCAGAGAATAAGGGCATGTGTGGATATGGTGTGGAAAACCTGGCTGCAGACTAGGTTTTGTGGGAGAGGTAATACCTGTCTGTGAAGACCTTAGCAAGACTTTCAGCATACTGGGGAGGAACTTCTCATCACTGCAGATGCACTGTCTACAGTTAGTCAGATAAGGGAGTATCTTCTGGATGGGAAGGGATGGCAGCTATCAAAATGCAGGTACTGTTGCTGGTTAATGGTCTTGGTATAACACAAACGTTTTAACATGGCAGTCAGTTGCGAGAGTAAACAAACGAGAATGTAAAACTGCCTGAGGAGTGAGGAACAGTGTGGAAAACATTTCTTGTGCGGTGTTGTGCGAAGAACAAGGTCCATGACAAAACTGGAACGTCTCATGACAGAACCACAAGTAAGGACAGTCACTGCCTGATGTAACAGTGTTCTCAAGATGTTCCAGACACCACCACTGCCTGAAGAGTGACCTACATCAGAGTACAATGCCACTTAGCCCACTTTGCAATTCTGCAGTCAGCATTTACAACAACTGCATCATCTTACTTCAGATTCAGCAGCACTAGTTGTATTAGAAGCCACAACTGTGTCGAAGTTTATAGTAAATCATGTACCGAGATGAGATTATCATTCCATATGGGGTCAAGTGATCAAGTTATACAATACAGTGGCAGTAACAAATGCACAAGTGACATTCTTGTTGACACTGACTGTTTCCAAGTTAAGTATTCTATCTTGTTCAAGTTTTAATGAAATAATCTAATATTTTATGTATGTTGTAGTACCTGATCGGTCTCCTCCAGAAATAAATCTAGTCTTGCTAGGACCCACTGTAGTGCCGATATGAACAAATCAAGTGTTTTTTAGATCTGGCATTAAACCCCACCTCCTTCTCGCAGAGTTCGCAGTCTACATCCAAGATTTGTGTTTCCGCAAAAACATAGTCATTGGGCTTCCTGATCCCTTCTGGTGTCATGGGAGCCCTACTTGAACTCAGTGAAGGACCAGGATTAGTCATTCATTCATTCATTCACTCATTCCAAAAGTAGAAAAGAAAATAATGAGCAACACACAACACAAAGCAAAGTGGAGTACACTTATCATTCAGTGATGGCTACTGTGCAAATGCTTGCCAGTTTTGGCATTGTCAAATGAGGTTGATTATGCCCAACTTTAACCCGTAACCATAGTTCAAACATCCTAAACCTAAAACTGCAATGTTGTAGTGTTTGCTTTACAAAAACGGAGGTTTGATTGGACCCATCAGAGGGGGAGGTCAATATCCAGGAAAGTTGTGCACTGCACCGAGGTAGATACAATAAAGCACATGGGAAAGTAGGTGTTGGAGCTGTAGTGGAATGATAAGGTATCCAAATCATGAAGATATTGCCAATGACCCTGAAACAGACAAGGTTTTTGGGAGACTAGGAAGGTTTCCTCTAAATGGCCCATAAACTGATTGGCACAGGTGGGTGCCATGTAGATGTTCAAGGTCGTGGTGCTGGTTTGTTTGTATATCTTCCCCACAATCAACAAGTAGTTATGTGTGTGGATATAGGCAGTTTAGACGTATAAAGATGAAGATGAAGATGGTGGTTTTAGAGTCAGAAGGTAGTGTTGGGTGGTAGTGTTTGATAGTGGCCAGACCAAGGGCGTGGGAGATGATGTGTGTAGGATGGTGGTGCAAACCATGATGAGTAGCAATCCGGGTGGTAAGAGCGTGTGGATAGTTGATGGTTGAAAAAGGAAATGGTTCATGTCATCCATATGGAAAGCACGTCTGTGTGAAACTGGTTGGAGGTGTTTATCAACAAGAGCTGAGATACTGTAGATGGGAGAATGTCAAGTGTGATGTTTAAGATTGAATCTCTCTTATTTCAATTCCATATAAGAAAATGTGAATCAGAGTCACAATATAAACTGAATAAATGCTTTATTCATGAAATATTTACGACAGATTTGATAATGTATTCATCACTGCCTCCAATGCCGTTGACCCAAGTCTCTTTTACTGTTATCTCAGTGCCACATGAGAGGAAAAAATATACTAGCGTGTCTTTCCTAAGAGTTGTCAGGTACATTTTCTCTGGTATTTCAGGGGGATATTTGCAATTGTGTTCTTGCAATGTGTAGCTGGTGTCATCCCAAACAATTTTCCTCGTCACCTCTTTCTTACGAAAGCCAGCATTGACACAATATAGTAGTTTGTTTCCTGTTTCAAACAAAACAATTTTGAAATTGGAAATTTATATGCCAATTCAATACAGCACTACCAGATTAATCGAGTGCGATATTCATTTCACTGATCTGTATTAACAGGAGCGGTGAAACACAAAAAATAATCAGCAGTCTTACACTTCTGCACAATTTAGCAGTCTGCGCAGGTGAAGGTGGTATGTTGCTGCTGGAGTACTCATTATTCCTTGTATTTTACTGTTCCTGTTAATATACACTGGTAAAACGAATACTGCATTAGACTAATTGGGGACCGCTCTGTCAAATGCACAAATGAAATTCCACTTTAAAAATCATTTTGTTTGTAATGGGGAAACAAACCGACGCTTTCCGCTTTCCATTGACGCAGGGTGCTGGATGAAAGATGTCATGAGCAGTATTTGGGCTGACTCCTGTTACACGATGCAAAAACAAAATTGCAAATATCTGCCGAAGCACCAGAGAAAATGTGCCAGAAGACTCTAAGGAGAGACGTGTGTGTGTGTGTGTGTGTGTGTGTGTGTGTGTGTGTGTGTGTGTGTGTGTCCATCCGTCCGGGGACTTCAAAATTCCGAACCATGAAGTATGTTACTAGATTATACACGCTACAATTATATAGCTGTGTCCAGCAAACTGAAATGTTTTGACCTGATTGCATGTTTGAAGTTACCATAAGTAGATCACAATATGATTCACTGTTTACTGTATGTTCTCTAGGCATACAATGGTGCAGGACTACATCCGTGCAGTGGCAAAAGGGCACAAGCAACAGTTTACAGGGTTTCTTGGGATTACCCAAAGACAAATGTTTAGCTCCTTATTTATTTGTTTGTTTGGGTGCTGGTTAAAGTAGTGTGCCCAATAGCCATCAACAGCACCAATACATTTAAAGAAACAAAGTCCTGCAGTCTCCAAAACTTGTAGCTAAATTTCAAAGGCATCCATATGACATCCTGTTAACTGAGAGGTAAAATGTTTTGGTCTCTACCACGTAGAAACTTTATGGCCATCTAGCAAATCTTTAAAGACAAAGTCCATAGACACATGATTAATTTTCAATTCTGTATCAATTTCACTGTATGTTACCTGATTAGCCTCTCTTATCACTCAATTTAATGAAGCAAAATTTTGTAGTCATAATAGTAGAAGAAGTAGTAGTAGTAGTTGCAGTGTATAGGTATATAGAGAACAATCTATCAATGGATGTTAACATAAAAATTTTGAGCAATGAGAGTGATTCATACTCATACTGAGGTCACAAACAGGAAATCCTATATTTGGTCTTCATCCTCAGATGTATGTCTGCTAATTGCTCATCCTTAAAACTAAAGTAAATTGCACTATGTTTCTCCTGCCTCATATACTCCACAAAGTGGAGTTGCAATGTTGCTACAGTTGCCAATATCACATTTATCATCATACCACACTTCCTGGAACCTACAATGAAAGACTGCCCATATCTTTTATGTAAAAGTTAACTTAAACTTTCCACTTCAAGATGCTGATTTTTACAGCTAAATCAAGGCTATATTCTGACTCAGGCTCATATCTTGCCATCTATTACTGACAAATAACCTATTTATAATTAATTGGTTTCATTTGTAAAGTGTAACTCCACATGCTACAATACAGTGCATGACAAGAGTATTTCATATCAGTATTCATTTTTATCTATCCTACTTCAACTGAATATGGAGTCAAGGGAGAAAAAGATCTATACACCTTGGTGTGCACCTTACTCTCATCTTCTCATAATCCCTATGAAAGATACACAATGGAAGTACAAGAATTGCCCTACAGTCTTCTTTCCAATACTGATTCTCTAACTTTAACAAACAGCATTTTTTGAGAACATAGTTCCATCCTTCTTAAGATTCCCATGTAAGTTCCCTGAGCATTGCTGTTACACTTTTACATGGTCTATACTGACCTGTTATGAACCAAGTAATTGGGTTGTGGATTTGTTCAATGTCTGCCATCAGGCCTTGGAAAAGATTTCAAATGCTGGAGCAGCACACAATAATTACTCAAGTGTCTTGTATGTGGTTCCCCCTTCACAGAATGTGGTCCTGTTATTACCTGAGCTACCTTTCCATTCCAAACCATCTTTTTACTTGCAACAAAAACAATTTAAAAAATGAAACTGCAATCAATATAGATGAATAAAAACAAAACCTCTCAACCTGAAACCTATAGCAGACACATTTACTTTTGAAAAATGACAAATGAGATAGGGTATGAGGTTATCGTATTTTAAATTGTGAGTAACTGAGGATAAGTTTTCTTACCTGAGTTTGTACAACATGATAGAAATGACTGGCAAGGGCTCGAGACAGTCTCAAGATGTTTGAATACTTCCGTTGAGTGTCTCGCAGTTGTTCAATCTGAGCCTCCAATTCTGTACAAAAAGGAAAAAAAGCCGATAACTTTTATTACTGGAAATTAGCAATGTGAACAATTGCACTAGTGATTTTTGTGTGTGTGTGTGTGTGTGTGTGTGTGTGTGTGTGTGTGTGTGTGTGTGTGTGTGTGTGTGTGGCGGGGGGGGGGGGGAGGAGGAGGGGAGGGGTGGAGGGGGGGGGGGAGGGGGGAGATACGTTTTCAGACTGGTATTTCAAATTTTAACCATTCTTCCCACTCCATGGCGTATCAGGTACAGCACCCATGGGCAGTATTATGAAAGTAAAATAATCTTGGTTGCAGAGGGAACAATACTTTTACTGATGGGTTTCGCCCTTCTGGGACATCATCAGAAAACCTGTAAGAAAAAGACAATAGCATTCCTCAGGGTATGGCCCTGTCCTGCAGAACCTTACTGGAAATTAGAAATATTTACTAAGGACCTTACTTCCATATATTGCAAAAATCTGTATTCATCACATCTATGGGAACCATTGTTTGTACCTGCTGGGCAAAGAACCGTACAATTCAGCTATTGAGAACTAAGGTGTGGCAGAAAACCATGAAAAGATTTATGCTCACTGTATACCTTACCTTAAACACATCAGAGTTAGTTGAAAAAGCAGTGCTGGCATGGGACTACACTTACAGGTTGTGAAACCATGTAACATAATCTGTGCACTAAGCAATAACTCATTTCAATCAGACCTACAAGTTTTCATGCATAACACATGCTGTTCACTTGTCAGTTGACTAGATAATGTTCTCCTCTCCGGCGCACATTATTCGCCTCCTTACCATTACTTCTAACATACTGCGAGAAATTGATACAATTACCTCTACTCACTTGAAAACTTTACTTTTTTTCTTTTTTCTTTTCTTCTCTTTTCTTTTCTTTTTTTTTTTTTTTTTGAAAAAAGAAAATGTAGCCTAAATCTCGACTTAATTAATTAATTAGTGTGCATATAGTACTTTAAGTGTCTGCTATTTAGCACAGGCAGTGCTGCCCTAATTTGTCGGTGAAACGGCTGCCACATGTATTAACATGGGTTACACACTAGAGTACACTGCCACATAATCAAATTAAGTGTTTACCTACAGTAATGTTACTAGTAAACTGATTACAATCAAACTGTGGGTTTTGAACATAAGATTTAACAAACAGATTTAGTTCTGTCTTAAAATATGCCTGGAGAAACTGAAGAATCACAGTCCTATTTACATTCACAAATACCTATAAACCAATATCTTAACAGATCCATGCAAAAATGTGTTAGAATACTTACCAGCAACAAAATTAGATGCCTCTATAAAGAAAACGATGTGCTTAAAGTTTTTGCTTTAGTTGCCTATATGGGCATAGCAAAGCTATTTAATGACAGTGAGTTAGACGAAATGCTGAGGGTTCTAAATGTTACAATTTGGGTAAGTAGTCAGCTGATTACACAAGGACACTGCCAGAAAATTTGAAATCTAGGAAAGTTTACTGCCAGTCAGCCCACAGTTATACACGCAATAAAAATGAAGTATTTCCATTCGCCGAACACAAAGTAAATTTGATAAACATCAAATTTAATGTGCAGCAGAAAGAACTATTTAGCAATGGACTTAATCACAATATTCAGCCACAATTAAATGATAGGGTAGCCACAGAGTCAGTAGTTGACTTAAAAATAGCCTTGAACAGTGCAGTCTATAAGAAGTCTGAAAAACTCAGAATAGCATTAAAACTACCAATCTGATAGAAAAAGCCTTCCAAACTAAGTCCAAGAATAAAGACTATGCAATAATGAGTTCTACCAACAAAAAGCTTAAGTCTGGTGAAGTAATGACTGTCCGAATGGATAACAGTAATACTGTGGTCATTATATATAAGAATTATTGCTAAGAGAATAAGGTTTTTTGGAGCAAATAACATCAAATATATTATGATCCACCATACAATTATGTGAAGAAGCATGAAACATGCCTTGTAGGCTGCAAATAACATAATTAGCCCAGATAATCAACGCAGAATGAAAGCAATGACTCTGAAAGCACCTGTTCTTCATGCGTAAATTAAGACACACAAGCAAGACCCCTCTAAACGTCTTATAGTGAATGGGATATGCAATCCTGGTTAATCTTCCTCCATATTTCTGTTGCAATTAATACATAAAGCGTTCATTCATGAACACAATTTTTATATCTCCAACAGAAATGATTTGGTTCAGAAATTGAAGACAGGGTGTTACCAGCAAAGTCTTCAACACAAAGAGCCTTCCTTCATGTAGAGGATACGATAACTGTTACACATAAAAATCTTTTTCATCACGGTCAACTCAAAACCGATGAGGTTCCAGAATTGATTTCACTACTTAGGGTAGTAATGATGTACAATGATTACTCCTTTAATAATCACATGTATAAATTGGAGGATATATTATTGATGGGTAGTTGTCATACTGGTTGCCTTGCCTTTTGAATGTAAATATTTTAGTGAAGTCCCTGGTCTTAGTAAACAAATTCTGTTCTACTGTCATTATGCTGACAATGTAATAATTTTCAGAATGAGATTTTTACTCTGCAGTGGAGTGTGCGCTGATATGAAACTTCCTGGCAGATTAAAACTGTGTG
This sequence comes from Schistocerca gregaria, assembly GCF_023897955.1. Lineage (NCBI taxonomy): Eukaryota > Metazoa > Arthropoda > Insecta > Orthoptera > Acrididae > Schistocerca > Schistocerca gregaria. The sequence continues at coordinate 571,989,416 of NC_064931.1, read as the reverse complement.
CCGGACTGAGACTCAAACTGAGATCCTTTGCCTTTGCAGACAAGTTCGAGTCTCGGTCCAGCACACAGTTTTAATCTGCCAGGAAATTTCAATGTAATAATTGTTTCTGAAGGCTCTAATGAAAGCATTCCCCTACTGAGATGAATTTAATGCTCTACACCCAAAAATGAACTTCACTCACTAGATTACTAGTCCAGGCAGGGACCACAACTACATGGATTTATAAATCCAGCTTACAGATAATTGTATTGCATTTTACATTTACCGTAAACCTACCACAGGTGATTCATGCCTCCCCTAGCAACATAAGTTAAGTTTTTGTATCGCATTTTACATTTATCGTAAACCTACCACAGATGATGCATGCCTCCCCCACCTACGTAAGTTAAGTTTTTCAAATCTATGATCGACTGTCTGTGTGACATACACTAGGCCCAGCAGCTATCAACCACGAGCTAAGTAATGTGAATCACGTGGCTAAAAATAATGGCTATAACCTTAAATTAGTAGGTAAGCTGTTTTAAGACCAAATGGCAATAACAAATAAGAAAGTAGTAGTGAACCCCACAGTACCAAAGATGAAGTTCATTGTTCTTCCTTTTCTGGGGAACGTCTCATATCAATTTAAGACACTCTTCAAAAATTATGTCAGAATAACATTCACAACCCAGGATAAAATCCAACACCGCTACATACACAATGAATAGCTGTAATGCAATAAGTATGCTGCCTCAGGCATGTATAAACTGGGATATTATGAATGCCCAAAGCACTACTTAGGGCTGACAGAACGCTTAAATCTAATTTCCTTACTACGAATGGGGAGGTGAAGCAATTTTCTGCATTTGCAGAACATTTAAAAAAAGCTAGCTGTGTTACATCATCTTCAAATCTTGCACCAAGCTCCAACAGGCAAAAAGAGAAACTACATTACGGAAATTGAGATAGTAAAGAACTTGCATATATGTGAAGAGTTAGTCCTTAATGATCAGCTGATTACCAGAAACCAAACCTATTACGACTATGTGCTATTAGTTTTGAAAATGTTCATCTAAATAGCACCCTGTTTTAACTACAAATACTTAGCACTAGACATGTACCTTAAGAAGCATGCACAACCAATTTTTATAAATGTTTATCACTTAAATCCAGATTTAAACTTCCTTTTTTAAAAGTAAAGTTTGGAAGTAAGTATAGGTAGCTGCAGCAATTTCTCATAGTATGTTGGAAGTGATGGTCCCCACAGATGTGGCAAAAACAAATTTTGTTGTATATTAAAGTACGGTCTTTAGTAAATCTTTTAAACTTCCAGTAAAGCTCTACAGGACAGGACCATACCCTGATGAATACTATTTTCCTTTTCTTGCAGATATTCTGATAATGCCCCACATATCGATAAAAGTATTGTTTCCCTGCAACCAAGACTGTATTTCTTTTGAAATCAAACTTTAACATTACCAAAATAAAGTCAAAAATCAATAAGAAACATCAGAGATTAATGTTACAGACATGATAAAGTTATTACAATTGTGCCAAAGTTCAATGTGGACAAGAGGGAGAAGAAAATTGGCTGTCCTTTTCGAAATTTGCATTAAATGTAAATCTGAAAGACCTGGCAGAGATTTGAACCCAGTTAGTGCTGAATGTGAGGCCAGTATCTTACAGCTGTGCCACTTCACTATGTACTGTCCAGAAGAAGATACCTACAACAAAGCTAAACCACCAGTAAATGGAGAAAACAATTATGAAGTGGTCACTATGATACTATTCATAAACTACAGCAGCAAAATGCAAACATATTAACTTAGAAACAATGAAACACTGACATCATTAATTAGTTCCATATCTACTACACATGTGAAAAACAACACTAAACTCTTCTAACTAATTTTTATCAAAGACTTATGTCAAAGGAGGATACTAGCAATAAAACAAAAGTTATTTTACACAAATTAACTTTTCTCATACCATATAGTTCTCAGTTATTTCATCAAACAGTTTCAATCACAATATTATCCAAAAAATTTCAAGATTATGAAAGGCAACAAACAGCTAACAGGAAGAAAAACAAAATCACACAATTTTACAGGACTCACTCTGTTGATTATTAAATATAACTGCAAACTACATAACAACTTCATTTTATGTACAATTCTCTGGTTAGATTCAGTCATCAGAGATCAGCATCATCCAGTATTTAACCATAAATCATAACCGACATAATACTTGTGAAGCATCATAATTACTAGGAGCCAGATAATACAAGTGCTTAGGAGTGAGAGACGTGAGACACTGATTATTTGCTTAATTGTAAGGGCAATATCATTCAAGTATATATTTTTTGCTAACTGCTCGAGCACTGCAAAACACTGAAATAATACAGATTACAGTGATGATAACTAAAAACAAATTTGAAAAGATAAAAGTTGCTACACCCACGTTAGAAAATCACTATGAAGCACATATGCCAATATGAATTCAGAAACAAAACAACTTTTCATATGAACAATGTGTATTTGTGGATTTAGAGTATTCAAAATTGGTAAGGGCACTGTTAACAGAAAAAAACCATGTATATGACTGAGTAAACCACTTGGAAAGCTGCATCAAATTGTCAAAAAATTGAAGGAATAATTAAATCTACTAATCTCCGTGTACTTGATATTTCATATAAAAGCCATGGAGTAGTACTACGATACTGTAACCATCTACATGATAACTGCATTACACATTGGAGGTTTAATCATAACTATTATTTCATTCCATTACAAACAGCTTAGTGGCTCTCAGACAAGAAGCTTAGCTTAACTACGGGATACTCAACTATGGGATACAAGAATTCGGTCATTTTATTATTGAAAATATTCAAACTGACTTTACATTTATTGAAATTCTCACCTTTATCCACAGTTCTTGAAGTTTTTCCCAATTTTTCAAACATAAGCTGCTTTGTACATTTGTATGTTGAAATACTCCAGTTCTTTATACTTTCAATTTTTGATTGTTGGGCTTTTATGATTTGAGGATCGCCATTCTGCGTTGAATTCATAGATGGTGATGTCATTGATGCTGGGGCTGAAACAAATATTTAAGCATACAGGTAATACCCAAAGAATTCAATCAAAACAGGCTGCCAGCAGTAAACTGGAGGGGGTATCCACTTTCAATGATACACAAATGTTTAATGGGACTGATTAGGAAGGTTCACTGCATCATTGATGTTAGTTCTTTGATGACCAAGTTACATAAATTCAGATTTACACAAGCCAACGAGTGAACCAGCCAGCAGACTTTCCAACAGCACATAACTTAAGTGTTTAAACTAGACAAGATGTAAGTCAATTATTTTAAGTCAACATCTGTATTTTAATTATCATACAGTTTTAGATTCTGAAGTGTATATGTATGCATACAGATAAATAACCGTAAGCTCGACTCTACAAGACACACATTTTTGTTCCGGTAAGGAGGTGTACCAATATCTATCTCTCACCTTCAAAATGAGAATTCTCATGCAATACTTCAACATACTTTACAATAGTATGATTTTGATCAAAACTTTTGTTTCAAATAGTTTTTGTGATTGCATTCATAGTCTTGCTTTTTGGGTGGGGTGGGAGGAGAGAGACAACATTTTGTGTGTTTGCAGTAGGATTTAGTATGTTGCAGCTGATGTCTGCCGATTGGAGTGTTTCATGTTCAAATTTTTTTACATGACATGGGGATGTGAATTAAGAAACTGATATAATGAAAAACTAATGGCTAGTGGCATGAAATGAATGTATCCAAAGTGATTTAAAAATGAGAATGAGAAAATTCACAAGCACAGAAATGGAAACATCTCATTACACACCATGTACCTCTTACATACACTAACAAATGATGCAACATGAAGGAATTCTCCCAATGGGATGGAAATCTGTAGATGTACGTGCATGTACGGACAAACACTTGTTTCAGAAATAATGGATGATTTCCAGAATGAGATTTTCACTCTGCAGCGGAGTGTGCGCTGATATGAAACTTCCTGGCAGATTAAAACTGTGTGCCCGACCGAGACTCGAACTCGGGACCTTTGCCTTTCGCGGGCAAGTGCTCTACCAACTGAGCTACCGAAGCACGACTCACACCCGGTACTCACAGCTTTACTTCTGCCAGTATCCGTCTCCTACCTTCCAAACCCTCCAAACTCTCCTGAGTTCGAGTCTCGGTTGGGCACACAGTTTTAATCTGCCAGGAAGTTTCATATCAGCGCACACTCCGCTGCAGAGTGAAAATCTCATTCTGGAAACATCCCCCAGGCTGTGGCCAAGCCATGTCTCCACAGTATCCTTTCTTTCAGGAGTGCTAGTTCTGCATGTTTCGCAGAAGAGCTTCTGTAAAGTTTGGAAGGTAGGAGACGGATACTGGCAGAAGTAAAGCTGTGAGTACCGGGCGTGAGTCGTGCTTCGGTAGCTCAGTTGGTAGAGCACTTGCCCGCGAAAGGCAAAGGTCCCGAGTTCGAGTCTCAGTCGGGCACACAGTTTTAATCTGCCAGGAAGTTTCATATCAGCGCACACTCTGCTGCAGAGTGAAAATCTCATTCTGGAAACATCCCCCAGGCTGTGGCCAAGCCATGTCTCCACAGTATCCTTTCTTTCAGGAGTGCTAGTTCTGCATGTTTCGCAGAAGAGCTTCTGTAAAGTTTGGAAGGTAGGAGACGGATACTGGCAGAAGTAAAGCTGTGAGTACCGGGCGTGAGTCGTGCTTCGGTAGCTCAGTTGGTAGAGCACTTGCCCGCGAAAGGCAAAGGTCCCGAGTTCGAGTCTCGGTCGGGCACACAGTTTTAATCTGCCAGGAAGTTTCATATCAGCGCACACTCCGCTGCAGAGTGAAAATCTCATTCTGGAAACATCCCCCAGGCTGTGGCCAAGCCATGTCTCCACAGTATCCTTTCTTTCAGGAGTGCTAGTTCTGCATGTTTCGCAGAAGAGCTTCTGTAAAGTTTGGAAGGTAGGAGACGGATACTGGCAGAAGTAAAGCTGTGAGAACCGGGCGTGAGTCGTGCTTCGGTAGCTCAGTTGGTAGAGCACTTGCCCGCGAAAGGCAAAGGTCCCGAGTTCGAGTCTCGGTCGGGCACACAGTTTTAATCTGCCAGGAAGTTTCAATGGATGATTTACTCAACAGAAAGAGTCTCACAAACTGAGCAAGTCAATAATGTGTTGGTCCACCTCTGGCTCACATGCAAGCAGTTATCCAGTTTAGTGCTGACTGATAAGGGTTGCTGGATGTCCCCCCTGAGGAATATTGTGTCAAATGCTGTGCAACTGGTGTGCTTGATTGTCAAAATCCCAAGATGGTTGATGGACCATGCCCATAATGCTTCATATGTTCTCAACTGGAGAGTGATCCAGCAACCTAGATCGCCAAGGTAGAGTTTGGTAAGCACAAAGACAAACAGTAGAAACTATCGCCATGTGTGGGAGGGCATTAGCTTGCTGAAATGCAAGCCTAGGATGGTTTGGCATGAAAGGCAACAAAACGAGGTGTAGAATAGCATCGATATATCGCTGTGCTGTAAGGGTGCCATGGGTGATGAGCAAAGGGGTCCTGCCATGAAAACAAATGGCACCCTAGACCACCAATCCTGGCTGGAGGGTCGTGTGGTGGGCGACAGTCAGGTCAGCATTCCACAGCTACCCAGGGCATCTCCAGATGCATCTTTGGGCTCGAATCTCATTGACTGGAGTAGAATTGCCTTCACCGACGAGTTCCGCTTTGAACTGAGCCTTAATGACCAGCCAAGACATGTCAGGACAGTGGTGAGATACCAAACTGACTATCACCTGCCATATGGCCTGACAACCAGGAGTGATAGTCTAGGGTGCCATTTCTTTTCATAGCAGGATCCCTTTGTTCGTCATCTGCTACACCCTTACAACACAATGGTAGTTGACGATATTCTATGCATCATTTTGTTGCCCATCATGGCCAGAAATTCTGGGCTTACAGTTCAGCAATATAATGCCAACCCGCACACAGCGAGAATTTCTACTGCTCGTCTTTGTGCTTGTCAAACCCTACCTTAGCCAGCAAGTTTGCTGACTCTCTTCCCAATTGAGATCGCTTGGAACATTATGGGCAGGGCCCGTCAACCAGCTCATGATTTTGACAGTCTAACATGCCAAATAAATAAAATTTGGCACAATATTCCTCAGGAAGAATTAAACAACTCTGTCAATCACTGCAAAGCCAAATAACTGCTTACATAAAGGCCAGAGGTGGACCAACACATTACTGACTTGCTCAATTTCTGCAGATCTTTCTCTTGAATAAAACATTCAAATTTTTTGGAATTATAATCATTTGTCTATACCTGTACATCACATCTACCAATTTCCATTCCATTCAGATAATTTCTTTGAGGTGTTTTTTGAGTGTATAATGGGACAAAGAAGACATATGTTGGTATCACAACTATCTACCAATTTTCATTCTTTAACTGATCTCAATGTCAATTTTCAATCCAGAAATCACCTGAGTATCTAAACTGATGTCTTATACAGATAACAGAACAAGATATAAGCACTTTAAGATATTGTTAAAGAGCACTATTTTTTAATGAAAAGTTCTGCGTAATCCAGGTTTTTTGCTGTAGCATTTGTTAGCTTCACCAGCTCTCAACCAAACAGTCATATTCTGACCTAGCCTGGGCTTCAGGCTTTGCTTCAGGTCAATCTGTTGCATGAATTCATACTTACATAAATAAATGATCTTTTTTCAACCAACTGTCAAGATCCATTTCTTAATGGTCAACAAATATTATTCACACTGGACTGAAGCATTTTACTTGCTGTGGCGAATTTATACTGCATTAAAATTTTGCAGTAATTTAATATTCAGTCATGGACATCAGCATTTTCTTGGGCCATGCAATTTTGGTAACGTCATTTGAACATATGGTCAAGGTCACAGCTTCCATTCCAGCTTGAACAACAATAGTACTGTCTGTCTTTTGGCATGTATCCTGATTCCAGTTACAGTTCAGTACATAGTTCTAATCTTTCAAGAATGCAGCATATATATTTTTAATTTTATTTTATATGTACCTTAAATCATGTTGATATAATGTCTGTATATAATATGTCGTACATGTCAATTGTTTAACTGAGCTACCTTCATGCCCAACAGATGATAGGCAAGTTTACAAGTACATAAAAATTAGAAGGCAGTTAAAATTTGATTTTATGTATGATAATGAAAACAGGTTAAAACTGTGTCAGAACAGGACTGCTTCAGGCAGTGTTCGACTTGTTCACACATCTGACCAGGCTTCAGACTTCAATTCAAAACATAGTAACTCCTCTCTCCTACTTTTCTAAACTCCTGGGGGGCTCTCCAGTATATCCTGATGGGCGAACATCTTTGGGAGAAGGGATATTCTGATTGATCAGTATTTATTTACACCATTTAACTTCGGAACATGAACATTTTTATAAGGAAGAAAATTGTGCAAAAGTCTATATGAGGAGGGTCAACAAAAAGTCTAAGTTAGTGCTTTTGTGCATGAACAGAGCAAAACATGAATGTCCATAGATGGTATTTAAGGCACAGACGATGAACCCTAAAAATAAAAGGGACACCTATTAACAAAGTTTTGGAGCTTACACTATAATCAATATTTCAGTCAGTGATTTGGTTTTTATTAGTGACATAAATTGAAAATGCTATAATAGTTTCTCTTTAGTAGCCCGAGTTTGTCAAATCTATTTCTTATGTGATTGATTTCAGATTAACAAGAAATTCATTCTCAGGCCTATTTAAGAAAAGTGAACTTCTACAACTTACGAAACCAAACCATCTAATCCTCATTATCAAATAAATCATCAGCTTAGGAGCTAAAGAGCTTCCACATGTCACAGGAACTAAAGATGGCCCCCAAGTCAAGGAGCTACTACAAAGTTGACTTTCTGTAATATGACTGTGGAAAATTAACAAAATAATCATCCTTCGAAGTGATCTTATGGTGTTGACAGTTCTTGCACAGTGTGAGAATGATGGCAATTCATTGACACTGGCAGCCAATGAGCATCACTGGATTTAATTATTTCTTTCAGCAGAAAATAAGAGTTGATTACATTTGTTTTTACATGGACATCACCAGAATAACTTTTAATGATATGACTGTTGAGAATTTTAAGACTGTTTACTGATTTTGATATTTCTTTGGTGACTTCAAAAACTGGGATGTCAGACAGACTGGCCAGAAGCGAAGTCTGAGGAAAAGGCTAGGTCAGAATATGACCATTTGGTTGAAAGCTGGTGAAGCTAACAAATGCTACAGCAAAAGACCTGGTTGTGGTGACAGACTGATCTTTCGCTTAGGCCAAGCTCTAGGTTACGTTGAAATGTGATAATCTGATTGAGTTGGTGAAGCCAACAAATCTCAACACAAAAATAAGATTATCATATATACTGATATGTCATGTAGTTCAAGCTATACATTCACCATACCAATAATAACCTCCCCCCCCCCCCCCCCCTCCCCATATACGTAATTTTCCAGTGCAATCTGTCAATCGCAAATGTACTTTATTTCAACTATAGTGAACTTAAATTTCTTAGATAAGGTTTCAGAACTGATTCATTGTACATCTAAATCAGCTGCATAGGAAAACAATGGTGATACCAGATGGTTAAATAAAATTGTTATTGGCACAGAGGTTGTGGTTTTCCCTTTGACATAAATATACAATAATTCTGAAGTACCATATATAAATAATTTCTTGCAGAATGCCCTTTAAGCAACTGGACATCCTGATCAAAGCTTTGCTATTAATTTACTGCCTCCTGAATTTTGGTTGTTAACCAGAACCATCTTTTGGAAATAGTGTTAACTTTAAACAGAAATAATAACGAGTTGCACTCTTCATGAATTGTCTACTCTGACAATGAATGGAAAATTTTGAATGTATAAAAATTTTTGACTGGAGAGAGAGAGAGAGAGAGAGAGAGAGAGAGAGAGAGAGAGAGAGAGAGAGAGAGAGAGAGAGAGGGGGGGAGGAGGGGGGGAGGGAGATAGTTATTGGTATGTCCTGTAGAACATAATTGTGACCTCTCACTATGATGGAGCAGTTAGATATAGAGTTATAGAACATATTGTCAGCAAAAAATATGCCAACATGCTGACCAATTCTTGTATTATTGATGAGATATGATCTCAGTTTTTATCTGAGGGTAATTCTTTGGTCAACTTAATTCTTTAGGTCACCAGATAGGTGGTCACAGCTTTTGGTAAAGAGGAATATTTTGTATCTGATACTAGTACTCACCTTTGACCAGTAACATAACATTAATGGCTGCTGTGATGTCACATTTTGGTGCATATTTTAACAGTCTGTTTATTAGCTGGTGAAGCCAACAAATGCAAAGAAACACCCTGGTTGTGGTGACAGACTGATTTTTAGTTTAGCACGGTTGGAAAAGAAAGCAGTAATGATTATGATGTTATTGTTGCCATGTTGTTTACGAAATTTGTCACGCACACCATTTTGGGGTGGGTTGGGAGGAGTCTATGTGGGATTGGGTTCTGATTAGGCATAGGAAACTTGTTTGCATTGGCACAGATGATAGCAGCAAGTATCCATGGTGGAAGATAAAAAATGCATAAAAGAAGTAAAAATATGTGGGTAAAATTCACAACAGGCACAAGACGGATAAAGTATGGGGAAAAAGATGAAACATGAGGGAGTATGGCCAATAGTGAAAACTACCTAAAACTGATGTAAAAATGCAATGACATCAGAGAGAAAAATAAATAAAAAGACAATAATAATGTGCTGGAGGTTGTTGGGTGGATATGTGTGAAAAGAGAGTGGACAGCAGGTGTACATTGATTAAGTGAGATTAGTATGTGCATGCTGGAATAATGGGAGAAAGTGGGAGGTGGCGGTAACGTCAACGTTCTATGTTCTATGTTCAGTTGGCACAGGTAGGTACACAAAACAACACACATACATACACGATACTAAGTGAGGAAGTATAACTAATTTGAAGATATGGAAGTAATTATATAGGCAGAAAGAATGTGATTATGGGCTGCTGCACGAACATTCTGCGCAGTCACATAGTCGATGTATTGTGTGCAGAATAGATTGTTGATACAGCATGGTTCGTAAGTCAGAGTGTGTGTGGTTTGGAAGGCGACAGAAAAGAAGAACAGAAAAGGAGATACACTGATTAAGGTAATGCATTAGAGAATAGGAACAAAGGAAAACAGTATTGGGTTGTGGGATGGAAAAAAAAAATCCATTAGGCAGAATCAAACAATGGACAGTCTTGGATGGAATAACAACAATATTATTAAAATTATAGACAGCTAGACACCAAACAGAGGGAAAATTGAGGTGTAGGAAGGCATAACAAAAATACTGTTATGCACTTAAGCTTTTGGCCAAAAGGCCTTCTTCCAAAATAGAAAACACACACACACAAACACACCTGACACACAAATGGCCATTGTTTCCAGCTGGAGACAGTGGTCATGTGTACCTGAGTTGTGTGAATGTGAATATGTGTGTGTGTGTGTGTGTGTGTGTTGTGTGTGTGTGTGTGTGTGTGTGTGTTTTTCTACTCTGGGGTCTTTTGACAAAAAGCTTAAATGTAAAGAGGTCTTTTTGTTGTGCCTGTCTGCGACTCAACATCTCCTCCATATGGCGAACAGCAATCTACCCTTCTCATAATACTGTTATAATTCCATCCAGAACTTTTTCATTGTTTGATTTTCCCCTTTATCCAAAGATTTTGTGGTTGAAAATCTCACTCACTACTGTGCCTCACTAAGAATGAGTGATGGATGGTGTAAATCTCCCTCCAGGAAGGAAGATGGTGTTTAACGTCCCGTCTACACTCACTGAGGTCAATATAGACAGAGCATAAGCTCAGATTGTTTCAAGGATAAGAAAGGAAATCTGCAGTGTCCTGTTAAAGGAATTATCCTTGCATTTGCCTGGAGTGATTTAAGAAAATCATGGAAAACCTAAATCTGGTTGGATGGACACAGATTTGAATATCTGAACCATCGTCGTCCTGAATCCTAGTGTAATGTGCTCATGACTCTGCTTGGTATCTCCCTCTAGTATTATATTTATGAATGTTACCATTGCGTTCAAGCTGTGATTGGCTATTGATACATTTCATACAGGAGTAAATGAACTGTGGGAGTGTCGTCAGTATGCACAAATGTTTAAACTGCATTCCAGAGCAGATACCACATATTATCCTTAACGTAGACGTTAGAGGTTTAAAGAGATGTCACAGACAACTTCTGGTTTATTTTCTTATTAATATCAAAATCCAAGAATTTATAATATTTTGTTTCATTTATGGATTTATTCTGATGCATTATTTCCGATACTATGAACCCTATGTATAGTGTTTTATCTAAATTTAGTGAAAGTCCACTGGCAGAAAACTAGTGATTAATTTCTGAGAAATTATTCACATTTTAGTGTTGAAGTTACTCCATTAGACTATTACAATACTTCCATCATCAGCAAAGGAAACTATTTCTGCTATTTGCATAGATAATTAAATATAATTCATATATAAAAACAATAAGAGCACACTCAATATTAATTCCTGTGGCACACTGATACTGAGTATTCCCATTCTGACGATGTTTCACCATGAAAACCCTTCAAGCTTTTTAACTGCAACACTCTGTATCCTTTTAGTTACATAGAATGAAAACCGGTTACCAGCTGAATCTCAGATTCCATAACATTTGTAGTTACTGGGAGAATGCTGTGAGCTGCACAATCAAATGCTCTTGAAAGGTCAAAGAAAATACAGCCAATATTTTGCCACTTAAATTTCGTGAAATCTGTTTCATGAATTTAAAAATAGCATGTTCTATTGAGAGATCATTTTGAAACCTAAATTCAGGCTGACAACGCATGATATCATATTTTGAGGCAGGTGTGTCTCCATGTTTGATGTAAGCATACATTAAAGACTTGTGTATGTAGATAAGAAATAGAATAAGTGCTGCTGCATGATCCAAGGAATATGAACATGGATCAAACCACCTCACTTCAAGGGAGGAATCATGTCACAAGCAACCACTATGTTTCTGTGAAGACAAATTATACGTGTACCACCAAATTGAAAAACTCCTCTGTACTGCAATGTGTGAATATCATTCTCTTTATGTTCTTGTTTATAATGGTGAGAGACAACACATCTCGTTTTGTAAGTATTATGACACATACGACAAAGCACATGTGAATGCACATTTAACGATGTTTCGCAAATCATTAGGTAACATTCAGTATCTGACACGAAATCATGATGATGATTTTGACAGATAGCTAATGTCATCTGTAATTAACACCACACGATGTTTATGTTTACAAACATTGAGTGTCGTGATGTAACTAATACTCGAAGGAAGGAATAAAATATTCTTAAAAATGAGGGAATAAAGTTCAAATAATCGTTGGTGATATTTACCTGCAGTCTGACTTAGAGGTAATGATGTCGGGTGTTGGATAAAGCCCATACGCTGCGGTGTCGGGGGAGCTGTTCCTGAGTGTACAGCTGTATTGCTATCATTCATCACCGGCGTATCCTTCAGCATTTCGTGTATATTCCGCTCCATTGGTGGGCTCTCACGCATCTGATTTGTAGGCATAACAGCCTGTGACATTTCAACGGAGTCTTATTTTCTTCAATGAACGTTATGAAGAAATTTACAAAGAACTATAAAAAAATAATTATAAATGAATATACGATCAAGGCTGATGATAACTGTCTAAGATACAAGCAATGGAATTGCCACGGCGTATAAACTGTCACAAAAACCTCTTAATGTCATTAGTAAAAAATGGCACATAATTCCAGCCCGTTTCGTACGTAGTTTAACCTATACGTCATTCTCTCCGGTTAGTTACTATAATATTTGAGTCAAGTATATTAAAAAATCACAAACCAAAAACCGAACTCAATAATTTTAAATAAGTTTCTGCAATTCAAAATGAACTACAAAACAAACTGCTTACAAACGCTTAGCCCCTCTACCAACCAATATGACGTCACACCACGCAGTTTTGCATGAGCAGTACTGCTCTGCAGATGACGGTAGTCGATGTGCCAATAGAAAACTAAATATTGTGAAAATGTAGACGTCGCAGAATTGTGTGCACCAGGAACAAATGCAACTTTATCTCAATTAAACAAAAGTAACGAGGAAATATCCTGACATTTAATTTAAACTAAAGGAAAATAAAACTTACAACACTTTAATGAATCTTAAATTACCTGTAATGCTTCGAAAATCACGTAATAAACGAATTTTTGGGGCAATTTGGTCAAATTAATTTCCTGCAGAGAAAAAGGAAACAATTAAGGCGGTCTCTTTTTTTAAGATAATATGAAGTAATTTAACAATGGTAATATCTTTGAATACACGTGTAGGAAATGATAAGGAAACAGGAAGTGTTTACTATTAGAAATGTCTACACTCGTTGGTGTTTAGTTGTTTGTTTTGAAAGTTGTTTCGCGTAATTGTGTCCTAAATTTGATTTGGATTGAACTTCGTACATTCCAGACAAACTATGGCAACGTACATAAAAACTTTGAGCCTATCTACAGTTAAGAACATTTCTGGGAAAGCTCCTATAAGGGTAAAAACAGCTTCTTGAATTTTTTTGGCACATTTGATTTGTATTTATGGACAAGGTGTTGGACTTAAATACGGAAACACCGCGAGAAATGCATGCTTTAACATAAATGCAGATGCTGGCGAAACCTGCGGGCTGTTTTGTTGTATTGCATGATTCAGATGCGGAAACACCGCTTGAAATGCATGCTTGAATATAAATACAGATGCTGACGAAGCCTGCCGGTTGTTCTGTTATATTCCATGATTCAGTGTTTGCCCCCGATGGTGATGCTGTGTTTCAAGGCGACAGTGTCCCTGTTTAAACAGCTCACATTGCGCAGGACTGGGTTTGTGAACACGAGGGTGAATTATCACATCTTCCCCTGGCACCACAGTCACCAGATCTCAATATTATTAAGCCTTTGTGTTCTACTTTGGAAAGGACCGTGCGTAATCACAATCTACGTCTACTATCGCTCCCGAACTTGACGCTATTTTGGAAGAATGGCATACGATTCCTTTGAAAACGTACAGGGCATGTATTTATCCATCCCTGGACGACTGGAAGCAGTTTTGGATTCCAGTATTTTCCCTATACCGTATTAAGACGTGGTAATGTGTTGTGTGTATGGTGTTTCCATATTTTTGTCCATCCACTGTAGTCATATGCATGCTTAAAGTGTAGGTAACTTCAGAGTTTTCCAGTGAATTTTTATGTACAAACGGACCGAACTGCTGACCGGCAATCTTCCCGTAGATTTGGCAAGAGGTTGTACTTCACCACTCCCCCCCCCCCCCCCCCCCCCCCTCCCAGGGTAACTTATAATGCTTGATTCGATTTCCTTTTTCAGTGGCGTAAGTAAAATTATTTATCCGTCAGACCATTCTGCCCAACAGTATCAGACATCACAGAAATAAGAAATACACGTATAAAACCTATACAAAGTAGGTGAGGATAGGGAAGGAAGTCGGCCATGGCCTTATCAATGGGTCCATCCCAGCAGTCACAGTAGCAGCTTGGGAAAACCCAAGCCAAGATGGCCAGACGGGCTAGGAACCCCTCTTCTCCCAAACATGAGAACACTGCAGTAACGCTGTCGTAGCCAACTTGCTTGGTGTGTGGTTGGAAAAGAAACCCTATATATTGGTGCTTTTCATGGTTAGTGAGATGAATGGCAGTTAACGTTAAATGTAAGAAGATGTATTTAATGCAGATGAGTAGGAAAAATTAAGCCATAGTGTTTGACTGCAGCATTAGTAGTGGCCTACTTGATACAGTCACGTCTTTTAAATATCTGTGTGTAATGTTGCAAAACGATATAAAATGGAATGAGCATATGAGGAGAGTGGTAGGGAGGGCAAAAAGTCAACTTCGGTTTAATGGGAGAATTTTTGAAAAATGTGGTTTGTCTGTAAAGGAAACCATATACAGGACATTAGTGCAACCTAGTCTTGAGCACTGCTTAAGTGTTTGCAGTCCACAAGAAGTTGAATTAAAGCAAGACATCGATGCAGTTCAGAGACTGGTAACTAAATTTATTACCGGTAGGTTCAAACAACACACACCTGTTATGGAGATGCTTTGGAGACTCAAATGGGAATCACTCTAGGGAAGGCAACAATCTTTTTGAGGAACAATACTGAGAAAATTTAGAGAACCAGCATTTGAAGCTGATTGCACAACAATCCTACTGCCAACAACATACATTTCCCCTAAGAACAGCGAAGATAAGATATGAGAAATTAGGACTCATATGAAGGAATATATCCAGTTTTTTTTTTTTTTTTTTTTTTTTTCATTACTACACCTATGAGTGGAGCAGGAAGGGAAACAATCGGTATCCTCCTCACGCACTGTACTGTGGCTTGCGGAGTATGTATGTAGATGTAGATCATCTGCAGAAACTTTGGCTCCCTACACTCAGCTGGAGAAGCAGTATCCTCATCTGGTGTGTACCATCAACAGGGCACCCTTTAGGAAACCCTCTCCCCAGAAGTCTGTAGTCCAGCAGCTGGACAGCAACCAGTGGCTGAAGGAGCTGTGGACTGTGGGTCCCAGGACTGACCCCTCATCTCTGTTTGCTATGCCAATGATGGATAAGCCCTCACAAGATTCTCAAGTGTGAAAAGTAGTGAAAGAGAAAAATAAGAAATCATGGAAGAAAGCTACTCCTGTGACTCCAGAGGTGCCATACCCCTCCAAACTGCCCCATTCTGAATCAGTGTTCATTGTTGTTTTCATCCCCTTTGTTACAGACAGTGACCCTGGGGCATGACCTATCCTTCTGGTCCTACATGCTTAACTAGAATACTTTTAACAGGATAATTCAATGCAGTGAGAATGGATATTATTTAGACTGGATATTATTTTTGCTTGCCAGAACTAAAACCACTAATTTCTTCTGTTTCTGCAATCTGTGTTGCCCTCCAAGAAACTCATTTCACTGACGACCATTCTTCAACCTTTTGAGTTTGCCTTGTGTTCCGTCAGAACCATACTGACCCCAAGAGAGCATCTGGAGTAGTTTGTACATTGGTTCACACAGATATTGTCAGTGAGTGGATTCCCCTTGATACCATATTGGAAGCATGAGAGTCTGAATGACCCCAGCTATCATCATTTGTAACATTTAATTACCTTCAGGCTGGGGACTGACACACTTTTAGAGAACCAACTTAATCCAATAAATTCTCTCCCCCTCTTCTCCTTCTCTTCAAAGAGCCGACTGTCAATTGTGAAGCATTGCTATCACCTTCGTTCCCTCAGCATCAGATTGCGTTAACAATGTTGTAGGGTATGTCTCCAGTGTGATCACTCACTGCCTCTGGAGCTGCTGTTCCCCATTCTGCAGACCTGTTCCACTGTGGACCATTGCTGTGGTGGACCAAAGACATTGCAATAGCTATTCAAAATCTTCAAAGGGCCCTGCAACGACTCAAGCAACATCCCCCTCAGACCACGCTCATTACTATTAAGTGGCTTCATGCCAAGGGTCACTGTCTACTTAAATGAAGTTAGAAGGAATACTGGGAGTGCTACATCTCCTCCTTGAAAATTTATTCCTTTTCAACCCAGGTGTGGACCAAGATCCATAGTCTTCTGGGTGAGCAAAGGCCATCAACTGTTCTGGGTCTCTTCTTTCATAGGGCTATTTCTACCAGTTCATCAGTTCTTGTTTGAACACCTTGTGACCCACTTTCCAACAATGTGTGCAGCTGGCTACTTTTTGAATGCATGAAAGGCATGTTGAAGACATCTTTACCCCCATAATACTAAATTATATAGGCTAATGAACCTTTCACTGATTAGGAACTGTTCCATGCTCTTGATTTGTGACACGAAATGGCCCCAGGTCTTGATTTGGTTCATAATCAGATGGTCCACTGTCTGAAAGGCTCTGTTTACTTAGGGTCTTCAACCACACTTGGATATAAAATGTTTTCTTCTCATAATGGCGAAATAATATCATTGTACTAATCCATAAATCAGGCAAAAACTGCATGTCCATCAACAGATTCTAACTGATTAACCTCACCAACATACTCAGCATACTGTTTGAAAGGGTGGTAGCATGACGATTATGCTGTGTTCTTGAATTTCAAGGGCTTTTGTCTCCCTAAAAGTATGGTTTCCAAGAGGAACAATCCACAGCCAACTATCTTGTAAGGATGGAATCAGCAATCTTGATGGGCTTTTTCTAAACATCAACACCTCATTGTAGTTTGTCTTGACCTACGTAAGAGATAAAACAGTGCTTGCCGACATCACGTTTAACTTAGCGTCCATGACTGTGGCTTTTGAAGCTTTCTACCAATTTTTATTCATCACTTTTTATCTCATTGGTTGTTTCAGGATAGAATAGGTACATTACTCAGCTCCCCATGGGTCCAAGAGAATGGTGTCGTGCAGCACCACATACTGAATGTTACTCTCTTCCTCATCACCATTGATGGGAAAGTGACCTCTATCCAACCAGTGGTGCTGTATGTTGATGACTTTAGCATTTGGTCTAGTTCCCATTCTGCAGTCTGGGCAGAATGCCAATTTCAAGGTACCCTCTGAAGGGCATCCACTGGCACACTTTCTATTGTCTTCCAGTTCTTACCCATGAATACGCAGGTCATTCATTTTTGTCATCGTACCATTTTCCATCTTGACACAGATCTCTACTTGGATACCCAGCACTTGAACTTTGTTGTAAAGTCCCAATTTTTGTGGCTCCTTTTTTGATAAAAAGTTGATGTGGCTGCTCCATATTTGTCAACTAAAGACTAGCAGTATTCGAAAGTAGAGCGCACTACTGTCCTCCATATTTACCATACCCTCTTCTTGTCCTGATTGGACTATGGTTGCCAGATTTCCGGCTCAGTGACACTTTTTGCTTTGAAATTATTTTTACCCTGTCCATCATAGTGGAGTAAGATGTAACTGGTGGCTTCTGGACTCCTCCCGTAGCCAGTCTCCTTGACAAAGTGGAGATCTTCTCTCTTCAATTTGGATGGTATCAACTCTTGCACATTCATGCAATCACCATCCAGCGGTTTCCTAATCAACCAACTTACAAATTCTTTTTGCATAAAAGGGGCATCGACTCCAGATACCTTCCCTCAGGTGGGATTACAGTTAGAATGTGCCTCAAAGCCCTCTGATGGCACCTCTGCCTAACTCCCTCAGAATGTGCTGTCTGTGTTTTCCTACTCACCCACCTGCCCTACAACACCCTCCCACCTTGATCAGTATCCAGACCATGAATTAGGATGAATCTAATTCAAGGACATAAATTTTTATGCACATGACTTTCTTGTGTCTGCCTGTATGTTCCTATCAGTTTTTCAGGAGTATGAGGCTGCTATCATTATTTACACTGACTACTATAAAACCATGGGTAGGATGGGATATGCTTTTACATCCTCACTGATCAGAAACAACATTTGTTGGTGGGAATATGTAGTGTTTTTAAAGCAGAGCTGATAGTCTTTAGCAGAGTCTTACATTTTATTAAACAGACCTCAATCGCTTTTTAATTTGGAGTGACTCAATGAGCTGTTTCCAGGCTATTTACCTATGTTATTCTTGTCACCCTGTAATGTCTATTATTCATGACCTCCTCTGTGACCAGAGTCATACTGCCTGTTCATTTCCTTTCTCTGGGTACCATGTCATATGGGTACCCCATGGAATGAACTAGTGAATATTTTGATAGAGAAGTGATTACTCACCCAACATTCATTTTGACAATCCTAGGTGCATACTTATGGGTGCAAATAAGACCCCTCCTTATTCGGAGATGGAACATCTGATGGGCCGCTGTGCTCTGTGACAAACTCCACAATAGTACTGCTGCACTGGTCTCTTGTTAGATTCCTGGACTGTTCATACCAGATTAACCCATAGTTTTATTGTTTGTAATGAGCCAGCACTACAGTGTGGTTCCAGAGCCTTAGCGACAGTGTCTCACATCCTGATAGAATGCTCATCCTCCTGGCTCTTCATGCTAACCGTGGTGTCTGCAGATTCTTTGCTTATAATTTTGGCAGACTACTCACAGAAAACTTGAACTGGTTCTCCATTTTCTATGTGAAAATGATTTTTATTCTCAGATATAACTTCAAACTACTTTCTAGTTCAGTTTGGACCATCTCCCCAACACATGCTGGGTTTGGGAGATCCTCAACCCTACCTTCTCTGTCAGCTGCCTTGGTCAACCCTATTGTACTGTGTTTTAATTGCATTTATATGTGGTTAGCCTCTTTTTTGGCTACACTGTATTTTCCATTGTAGGGGTATCACTCCCATGTGTAATGGGTGTAATTTCTCTGTAACACTTTCACTGGAATTGATCTAGGTTGGGTAAACTGTGGGAGGAACAGTCTCCATTGGATTAGAGCCACAGGAAGCACCTGCCTGAGCCCCCACCCACCTCCAGACATGTTTATTTCTCTCACCTTATTTTATTATTGTTGATCCAACTGATGCCCATTACGTTTTTAGCTGTCTGTTTTATTAATCTCCCAGCCAAAAGGCGTTCTTTATCCCGTGACTCTCTTTTCCCATAATCCAGTTGGCAGGGGTCAGATGCAGCTGGGGTTCCTCTCACCACAGGTGAACCATGGGGAGGACCCCTTGTTTGCTCTGACTTATGTACTAGACAGAGTGATTACTTTTACTTCTCTTTAAACTGTTTCTCATCTCTGGAATCAATGTTGCATTGATTGCCTCGATGTTACCACTCCTACATACTTCCATAATTTAGTCACATTTCTGGCTGGCATCAGTAACTCCAGATGAAATATCTCTTGACCGATGGACTGAAGACCTTGCTGTTCAGTACCTTAAGGCCTAACCATGAGGCCGATGAAAACTTTGTGATTTTTCATGCTGCCACCTTGCTGGAAACCTGAAAACGGCATTCACTAGTATTACTCTTCGGAAAAGTTTACATTCACTTATAAATGAAGCAATGTTTCTGAAAGCAAGCACTTCGATCTATTTGATACATCCCTGTCAGCAGTTGGGCAACTATTGCAAAATTGTATGTAGTATAGACACGTAACATGAGAACCCATCACTGCTATACATTACACCTCAAGAGAGAAGTCCCAGTTAAGTTGTCCCCCCTTTGTACTCCAGTTCTGAAGGTAACAATTATTTTTAAAATATTGTAACTCTAATAGCTGCTTTGTGTATTACACCACACAATGTGTGTAGTTGATGAATTTGTTACTCATGATGTAAAAGTCACATGTGCAATCTGCTGGGTTCCAGAAAATATGAGCATTCAGAGAAATAGGGCCTATATTAACAGATTTTGCAGTCAAGAAAGTATGTGTGGAAAATCCTGTGGCTTGATGTGCAGTGTATTGAAACTTAACAAAATTGTTGAAGAAGTGATGAGTTAAAGAGTCAGTGGGAAGAATGGCATCTGCAAGTTACATACTTTAAACTGTAGTTGGTGAGACCAAATACTTGTGTCAGTGTACCTCCTTCCTAATTATCAGCCAAAATGATTTCATTCCCCAGCTGTGAATAAGGTACAGCTGCCATCAAACCAAAGGTTAGTTTGAACACCACAGTGCTGTATTAGGCTGGATCCTATTGGAGGTGGTATGCTGTTGCCTTCCTCTGATCTGTGAACTGACTTACTCAGCCAGTTACAGGAGGACCTACAGTTTAACCCAGACTCCATGCCACAGTGCAACTCAACATTTTTCACATTAGCTAACATTGCCAGAGGTGAAAGAAGTGATTAGTGACATAAACTTTGGATCTGTAGTTATTACTGACCCACCAAGCCAAATGTGTTGACACATACACTGATGAGCCAAAACATTATGATCACCTGCCTAATAGTTTGTTTGCCCATCTTTGGAATGAAATACATCACTGAATATGCGTATCAGGGACCCGGCAGTTTACTGAGATTTGTGGAGGTATGTGGAATTAGATGTCTACACACAGGTCATGTAATTCGCATAAATAAAGGACCGTTGATTTGCGTATGAGGTGATGGTGCCCGATAGCGACCCAGAGGGGTTCTTTGGAACTTAACATTTTGCGAATTTGATTGCTGAGGCATCAACATGAGTTCTCTATAATGCTCCTCAAACCACTGAAGTACAGTTCTGGCTCCGAGATATGGACAGTTATACTGCAGAAAGATAACATCGCTGTCAGGTAAGACATCAAGCATGAAGTGATGCAGATTGATTGCAGCTTTCAGTGTGTCTTCGATTACTACCACAGGTCCCATGCAAGTGTAGGAAAATGTCTCCCATAGTGTAATACTGCTCTCATCACCCTGCATCCATGGTGTGCTGCATGTTTTGAGCTGCCGTTCATTTCAGTGATGGCATTTGTGAAGACAACCATCAACTTAGTGATTCTTCCAAAGATCTGACAAGTTTCCATTGATCAACAGTCGAATCCCAGAGAATATGGATGACCCATGACGTCGTCAATATGGTGGAAATGGCTATTGTAAGCGTCTCCAATATGGCGCCTATGATATCACTACATACACACGGCAACAAACACGAAAATACTTATAAATAAGGCAATAACATCTCCCTCCAAAAATACAATCAAACTAACAGGACAACCGCGGGCAATCGGGGGTTTTAGGGAGGCGACAAGCTAAAAAAAAAAAACCACTCAATCCCAAAATACACAAGATGAACAAAAAAATAATTACAAAATCTGCACGAATCAGACACTTTCCTTGACCTATATAGGTCAACGGCAGCTGAAGATACCAAAACACCAACATGTACAGCAAAAACTATGGAAATTGGAATCAGACATTTCCCTTGACCAAAACACCTATACCTACATATAAAAATACAAAAATTGGAATTGGTCATTTCCCTTGTCCTATATAGGTCAACTATAACTACTGTTACGAAAAAACCAACACCTACATCTATGAAAAACAGAACCACAACACATCAAAAATTGAAAACTCAAACATCCCTAGCTAAATTAAAACACATTCAATACACAATAAATCACAAAACATTACAACTCGAGAAAAATAGACCCAAAAAAACAAGCACTTTACCACCAACAAATTTCGGCCCGCCATCCTAAAAACACACACACACACACACACACACACACACACACACACACACACACACACACAGAGAGAGAGAGAGAGAGAGAGAGAGAGAGAGAGAGAGATAAACACACCATCAAACACAATGACATCTACAAACACAACCAACTCAAACTCCACGTCGTAATGGCATCTCGCACCACAACACCCTTACGTCATGGGTCAAAGCAGACGAGTGGAATCGGACGCTTCCGTTGACCCAAATCCCACTGGTCTAGTGCCCACTCCAGTTACAATTGATGAAGTCGTTGGGTCAGTGTGGGAAGACGTGTGGGGTGATCTGCTGCGGAGCTCTATGTCCATAATGTACAATGAATGATGTTCTCCAAAACACTTGTGCGTGTGTGCACCAGCATTATGTTCTTTTGGCAGAAATGCAACAGATCACCATCATCCTACTTTACAGAGCAGACAAGTCTATGAACCCCCTGTTCTGTGAAGAGTCGTGGACGTCCAACTTTTTAGCACCTAGTGCTGGTTTCACTATTTTTATCTACCTTTTAGTAATTGATATTATTATTTATTTTAAACTGACTGCTTGTAACTCATTTCTATAGACAGTAGATGTACAGATATGCAAATTTCCAGGTTATTCAGTGTTCCATTGTGGAAAAAATAAAGCATTTATAGGACATATTCTACTGGTGTTCAGTAGATGGCAGGATGTGTTCAAAACAAAACTATCAGAAATGGTCAATTTGTTAGAAATGTTGTACGTTGAGCTGGATTGTTGTTTGACAAGGTTTCTATGGGCAGGTAAGTTGCAACTAAGAGAAAGTTACAGAAGATTATTTGCATACTCTGACACAAACTGCCTGAGTAAAATGAAATTATAGCATCTTATTTTAGGAACACTGAGTATTAGTCTCTGTTGACATGTCTCTATTGACATCATGAGTGCTGCCATCATCTGTCACCTCATGTAAGGAAATAAAATTTGAATGTGCCGTGTCAATGCCATCACAGATAACACAAACAGTTTAATACTGTTGCAGCAATACTGTTTTTACTGTAATTTTTAACATATTGAGAGTGAAAAGTTGCATCTTTACTACTAGACTGTTTATTGGTACAGTAAAACAAGCACAGCTTAAGGTAGTGTCAAGGCTGGAAACCAGATAACCCTGTCAGTTCATGTTGCTGAGAAATCCCAGCAGTGTTGAATTTTAGTCCATTCCAGGTTCCTTCAGAAGGCTCTCTACACCTTCAGAGGTATGAACATGGTGAACATGGGGCCCTGAGCAATCCCTTTCTCATGCTGCAATTCCACCTCCTATGATTATATACAGGGTGGGGCAAATAAAATTGACCTGGATAACAGATTTCTGGGGTACAAACAAACACAGTAGTGGAAAGAAAATACAGTAATAACCTGACTATAGTAAATGTTCAAAGTGACTACCATTCATCTCTTGGCACTTTTGGGCCCTGGTCAGCAATTTGCTTAAGATGGATCTAAGCTGGAGTGCTGGAATTGCTTCAGTCTCATCCAAACTGTTCTATTGCACTTCTTGAAGTCTGTGATGATTAATAAGAGATTTTCCTGGTGGATCGAATCCAAACATTTGCCATCACTGTTCCATTGTGGATTTAGACAGACCAGGTCTGCTATTGGTCACTTTTTGCTGCTTGAATATACCATCAGACATGCCTTTTGGCTCATCGACACATTATCAAAGTATTCCTTCACTAAAAAGAGGCTTACAGCACTATGTGGAGCTACCACACCTAAACTACATTGCACAAAGGCTTCTTCTACATATATATATATATATATACTCCGCTAGCCACCAAGCGGTGTGTGGCGGAGGGCACTATTCACGCCAAAGTCATATTTCCCCCCTCCCCCTCTGTTCCACTCGTGGATTGTGCGAGGGAAAAATGACTGTCTGAACGTCTCAGTACAAGATCTAATTTCCCTTATCTTTGAATGGTGATAATTGCGCAATTTGAAAGTTGGTGTTAATAATATATGCTCTACATCCTCTGCGAAGACCGGATTTTGGAATTTAGTGAGCAGCCCCTTCTTCTCTGTGTGCTTGTCCTTAAATAATTTAGGTTAAGTATTGTGTAAGCTTAGGGACTAATGACCTTAGCAGTTAAGTCCCATAAGATTTCACACACATTTCAACATTTCAGCAGCCCCTTATGTTTAGTGCGTTGTCTATCTGCAAGTGACTCTAAGACTGGTTGAACTAAAGTATTATAAGCAATTTCCTTTGTTGAAGGACTGCATCACTTCAGGATTCTACCAATAAACTGAAATCTAAAGTTCGCCTTACCCGTTACTTATGTAATCTGATCGTTCCATTTCTTGGGCCACTTGCTAGCTTTCATACCAAACTTCATATTTCGTAGTTTCTTTCACATTGACTCAACCATTGGTAGCCTATGTAAAGAACAGAACAGAGTACCACATAGTTATATTTTAAGTAGTACTCTTTTCACCATTGGAATAAATGAAATTGTATTACCACAGGACCTAATGTCTGAAAATTATGGGTACTGTATTTCATAGAAAAATCCCAGCTTATCCACTTCTGCTGATGGGAGGTCTGTTGTTTGCCCATATCCAAAATTATACTTAAATCACCAAACATTGGCAGGTGTTGACAGTCCTCAGTTCTTGATCTTACTGCTTGATAATTAGCTAATGACTCCCAAATGGTCTTTAGTATTTGGTGCTTGAAAGTCCATACTATTTTTTTCAATTTCCCTGGTTTTGTTAGTGGTATAAGGCTAACACCATTGTGACAGCAGCATTTATCGAATTTGGTAGCCAAGAGCTGTTATTCATTGTATGTGCTAGGTTATAAACCGTGCCTTCCGTTGTGAAAATTTTTGTGCGCACTTGGATGATCACATGTGTTGGAAGTTAGCATGATCTATACTACATGTTTGGAGTTGAGGAAAGGACCTGTATGATTGGCATGCACTTTCTCCCAAGGTTCTTACAGTCTTTGCCACTGAAAAAAATGGTTGTGATATGGGGTTAATTAGGTTTGAGTTAAGGACAGTCCTGAGAGACAGCTCATGATTGAGAAACACCTGGTCTTACAAGGTTTATGATGGTTGTGCCAGGCCACTGACATGGACACTGACTAGAGGCGTCAAAATTTCCTGAAGCATCAATACATTGACCATTTGATAAATCACTTGAGTGTTAGCAATGCTGCGTTGTATTGGAAGTGAAATATAGATATTTTCATTACAAGGTGTTTGGAAATTCCCATTACAAACTTCCAGGATCTGTAGAGGGGAGTGAGTACATAATACTTTGAATAGGAACCCATGTATGGAAACACATCATTTCCATTCTATGATAGTTTCAACACAGATGTGTAACTCATCCACTTCTGATTGAAGAATTGAATTTGGCATGGCACATTAGGAAACATAACAAAATGCCCACTTATCATTTAAGCACATTTGTTTGTGTCATCACTTAAACATTTTGTGTTTATGTTATTCCAAAATGAAAAAAATTCCAGCATTCTATATGTACAGAACGTAAAGTTTAAGTGTTAATACAAATATATGTGCTTAAGTGATAAATGGATGTTTCGTTATTGTTTCCCTTCGAATTGTTACCTTATAATTGTGTTGCGTCATGTGTAATTCAATCCCTCAAGTAGAAGTGGATGAGTTAAACATCTGAATTGAAACACTCGTAGAACAGAAATGGTACATTTCTGGACAGGGTTTCCTGTTCAAAATATTATATACTATCTCCCCTCTACAAGCCCTAGAATTTTTTAATGGGAATTTCTGAACACTCTGTATGTCAAAAACAGGATTCTTATATAAAATACAGTGTTAGTTTTGAAACAGGAATATGTTGTTGATCAAATATTCTGTATTCATTGTCTCTGCTTGTTTATTTACACAAGCAGCTCGATTTGTAAAGCAAAACTGTAATGATTTCTTTGTTTTTAAGATAATAAAATGCATCGCATTGATTAATTACACTGAAATTACACTAATTTAGGCTCAGAGAAAAAAACATAATTCCTCTAAATTGCAATTAGAAATGAGAAATCAATTATATTAAAATTTCTACTTAATATTCTAATTTTCTAGATTGAGAGCTCTAATGTTAGGCACATAGAGGAGCCCCTTAGAGAAACATCATCCCAGACTAGGAAGAAGTCCGATGTGCACTCGGCGGGTGTGCCGGGGGGCCTCATCTGTGATGTGGAGGAATCTCTGCCTAAGGCTGTTAAGGGTGCAGGGAGTAATTATCAGTGAGCTGTGGCCCACATCAGCATCAGTGACACCTTTCATTTGATTTATAAGGCCATTCTCAGTTCAAACAGGTGGCTGGGGGAAGTGATGAAGACTGCTGGCCATACTTGCAGGGTGCAAGCAGAGCTTTCAGTTTGTGGTATTGTAGCCATAACTGATCGGAGTCCTTTTGTTTGGAGGTGAGTGGAGGATATCAACCCAAGGCACTGCTATTTCTGTTAATGTCTTGCCAGCAGATTTCTGACCCTGTTATGGGGTGGAGGATTGTAGGATCCGTGTGATACATCAGGGGTGGACTACACAGAGAAAGCAGCTACCCTGTTACCTGTTAGCAGAGCACTTGTGGAGTACACTTTCTTTTAGGTTAGGTCTTCTGATGAATGCTCACCATTCAACACACAGATGGCAGTATCAGGTCATGTACAAAGTAAAGACAGGATTTCAAGATTTAAATTGTAAATTGCCAAAAAATTTGTAACAAAGTCCATGAATTTACCTCCCTCCATAGCCTATTTAATGAGTTGTGGAATGTGTATCGAAAAGACAGGTTAGATGCCAAAGGAGGGGGAATTACAATGGCAAATGGTAAAAACATTATACCTGTCAAGGTCAAAATTGAGTCTTACTGCAAAGTTATCTGGATGTGAGAAACCAGCATGGGTGAACTGAAGTTAATCATCAGATGTTTTTACTGGCCACCCGATTGCACTGTAGCAGTTAATCATCCAAAGACAATCAACACTAAGTACTGTGGAAGTATCCTAATCAAGCAATATTAATTGGAGGCAACTTTAATCCACCGAGTGTAGACTCGGTTGTCTGGACCCATTGCTGGTGGTATGAACAGTCAGTCTTGTGAAGTAGTTTGGAACACACTTTCTGAAAACTATCTGGAGTAGCTAGTTCAGCAACCCACATGCAATGGAAACATTTTAGACCTTGTAGATACAAAAAGGCTGGTGGACCTTATCGACAGTGTCAATACCCACTCGGATTAATGATCATGGTGTGATCATAGCGACATTGATTACAAAAGTTAATAAATCCATCTAGAGTGCTAAGAATTTGTATTCTGGAAAGAGCAGGTAAGTGGTTGTTAGACTTCTATTTAGACAACAAATGGACATTATGTGGTTCCAGTGTGATGGGTGTAGAGGAGTTATGAGTGTAGTTTAAAGAATTGTAAATCACACTCTGGAGAAGTACATATTGAGTAAGTGGATTAAAGGTGGGACCTACCATGGTGCAGTAACAAAACTGAGAAAATTCTGAAGAAACAAAGGTTACTCAGAGGTACACCAAGTAAAAAAACAAAAAAAAAAACAGAACTGCCGAGAGGCAAAAGCTGGTAGACATTCATGTGCTTATAAAAAGACTGATGCACAAAGCATACAACATTCACCGTTATACATTAGCAAAAGATCTTGTTGAAAACTCGAGAAAATCCTGGTTCCCCACATTAAATTGCTAAGTGAGTTGAAGATTTCTGGTCAGTCACTCAGCAACCAGTGTGTGGCAGTAGAAGACAGCAATAGGAAAGCTGAAGTTTTAAATTTTGCATTTAAAACTCATTCCTGCAGAAGAATTGTACAGACACACGATAATTGGACTATTACATAGACTCTTGGATGGAGGACACAGAAACAGGTGACCCTAGTATTGATAAGCAAATGGAAAGAGTTCGAAACAAATAAGACACCCAGTGTACGGGGACTCCAAGTTCAGTTTTACAAAGAGTTCTTTTTGGCATTGGCCCCTGACTTAGCTTGCATTTATCGCAAATCTCTAGCCCAATGCAAATCTCGAGAAACGGGAGGAAAGCACTGTGGCTCACATATGTAAGGAGGAGGAAAGAATTGGCTTGCAGAATTACAGAACAATATCCAATATGTCGATTTGCTGCATAATTCTTGAGCATAATCTGAGTTTGAATATAATAAATTTCCTTAAAAGATAAAAGCTTCAAACGACAAAACAGCATGGATTTAGAAAGCTAGTGTGAAACTCAGCATTCCCTTTCCTCACACAATATCTTGCGAACCATGGATGAAGGGCTTTCCTTCTGGCATTCCAAAGCTTTTTATTCTGAACTACATGGTCCGATTGTTGTTTTTGACTTTGTACTCCTTTTCCAAATTTTACAGGAGTATGGATCATGCAGGGGAGGCTGCCCACCTTTTCTGCTTTTCTCACTTTGCATCCTTTCTACCCCCTGCGGGTTCGGGGGTAAGAATAGGCCCGCAGTATTCCTGCCTGTTGTAAGAGGTGACTAAAAGGAGTCTCAAACATTTCGGCCTATATGTGATGGTCCCCTCTCGGGTTTGACCTCCACGTTTCGAAATTCTTCCAAAGAGCGTATCAATTGGGAAAGGGCGCCTTACATGGTGCATTGTGTTCATCGTGCTTTGCGACCGTTAGCCAGCTTTCTCGTGATCGCATTGCTGTCCCGCTCGTTCTCCATCTCTTGGGCGAGGATATATTCCTGGGTGCGATTTCCACTATGCACTGTGCAGTGTTGCTTTTTGCAGAGACGACAACCATGGACTTCCTTGCACCAAATATCCAGCATGGTAGCCAGTCCGTTGTGGTGGGGCTGCCCTGTACCCTGTTGGTTGTAGCCCCCTGATAACACAGGGATCGCTCTGCTGATGCCTGCACTGTTAACTCCCCACGTATGCCAAGGAGTAGATGCCTATCTCCCTGGGGCATCCGGAGTGCCAGCAATGACCATCCTGCCAGGTGGCCTTGGCTGATGCTGGGTGGCACCCGTGGGGAGGGCCCTTGGTCAGAGTGGGTGGCATCAGGGCGGATGACCTATAATGAAGCGTGGTACATCATCTCTCGCTGTTGGCCAGCCGCCAGCAGTCTCTAAGCATTCTCGGGCTCAATTTAACACTCAGAAATAGATCCCAAAACGTTTCCCTCCCTGGCCATACCGTGGGAGGAGCGTATGGCTCAGGATGGCAGTGACACTTATTCACCCCAGTTCCTAGTTTGTACGAGAGCTGATGGGGAGTCTTTCTTGTCAACAAAGCCTCAATTTTTCGTAGAGCATTTAGAAGACAAGTTTGGGGAGGTGGAGGGCTTGTCCAAAATGCGCTCTGGGTCAGTACTGATAAAAAGGGCATCCTCTGCCCATTCACAAAGGTTACTTACTTGTGACAAGTTGGGGGATGTTTCCGCTACCATCACACCCCATAAGAATTTAAATATGGTCCAGGGTATTATTTTCCATAGGGACCTTCTTTTGCAATCTGATGACGTGCTGCGCGCCAATTTAGAGCATTGAGGTGTTCATTTCGTCCGGCCTGTTCATCGGGGTCCGAAGGATAATCAGATTGTTACTGGTGCCTTCATCTTGGCCTTCGAGGGTGATACATTACCTGAGAAGGTCAAGGTGATGTTCTACCGCTGTGATGCCAAGCCATATATCCCTCCCTCGATGCGGTGTTTTAAGTGCTGGAAGTTCGGCCATATGTCTTCCCGCTGTACTTCCAGCCTCACATGTCGAGATTGCGGGTGCCCATCACATCCCAATACTCCATGTGCCCCGCCTCCTATCTGTGTGAACTGCGGAGAGCATCATTCACCTTGCTCACCAGACTGCAGGATCTTACAGAAAGAGCGAAAAATCATGGAATATAAGACCCTGGACCAACTGACTTATACTGAGGCTAAGAGGAAATATGAACGACTACATCCTGTGCGAATGACTTCTTCATATGCCACTGTTATGGCAACCGTGCTAGCCCCATCAGTTCAGTGAATCCCAGTCGGATCGCCGAGCTGTACAACTCCACATGCCCCCTTGCCCATGGGGGGCACTACCCACCCTGTTGCTCCTGCGCCACCTACCTCGGAAGCAACACCCCCCCCCCCCCCCCCCCCACCCACCCACCCATCAGGGAAGTCCGTTCCTGCTTCTTAGCCGGAGAATCATCCAACTTGTTGGGCTCCTCTTGCTCGCAAGGGGACCCTTGGCTCCCTCCCTTCCCAGATTTCCACAAGCAGGAAGGATCACACCCATCAGTGGCATAAGTGCCCACAAGCAGCTGGTCGTAGGGTTCGCGATCTTCCTCTGTCCCGGAGACTGAATTGGTGAAGCCCTCCCAGCCAGTGAAACCCAAGGAGCAGTGAGAGAAGTCCAAGAAGAAGACCTCTAAGACCAAGGAACTTGCGGTGGCACTCACCCCACCGCAACCTTCAAGCTCTGTATCTGAGGATGAGGTGGAGATCCTGGCATCCGCTGAGGACCTAGATCTCTCCGGTCCTCAGACACAATGGATAGCCCTTGCACTGGTACTCAGTCGGTGGCAGCAGGTGACCCACTGGTGTAAACTGCCTCCCCGGTACCTTCACGCCTTTCTCGGCCATGGACAATGTCATCCTCCAGTGAAACTGCAGCGGTTTCTTCCACCATCGTGCTGAGCTCCGACAACTTCTCAGCCTGCACCCTTTCCTCTGCATTGCTCTTCAGGAAACTTGGTTTCCAGCTTTGTGAGCCCCCGCCTTTCATGGCTCTCGGGGTTATTATAAAAACCGGGCAGCTTATGAGAGGGTATGTGGTGGCATTTGCATCTACGTCCTTCACACCCTTTACAGTGAGAGTGTCCCTCTACAAACACCTTTAGAGGCAGTCGGAGTTCGGGTGTGGACGCCTCAGGCTGTTACTCTCTGCAGTCTCTATCTTCCCCCTTTCATGATGATGTCCCACAGCATGTCCTGGCTGCGCTGATAGCCCAGTTGCCACCACCTTTTCTATTGCTGGGTGAGTTCAACGTCCATAGCACTCTGTGGGGTGGATCAGTGGCAACAGGCTGAGGCAGCGTTGTTGAACAAGTGTTGGCACAACTCGATCTTTTCCTTTTAAATAATGGTGCCTTCACACATTTCAGTGTGGCGTGTGGCACGTACTCAGCCATCGACCTTTTGATCTGCAGCCCTAGCCTATTACCATCTGTCCAATGGAGTGTGCACGACGACTTGTGCGGTAGTGACCACTTTCCGATCTTTCTGTCACTCCTACAGCATCACTCTTCAGGGTGCCCCTGTAGATGGGCTGTGAATAAGGCTGTCTGGGACTTGTTCACCTCCATTGCCAGTATTGAGCCTCTTTCCAATGATGCCACTGATACGGTGGTTCACTCGGTCATCACCAGCATCGTTACTGCCGCGGAATCTGCCATTCCCTGTTCTTCTGGGTCCCCTCAGCGATGGACTGTGCCTTGGTGGTCACCAGAGATCGCTGATGTGATTAAAGATCGCAGGTGGGCCCTCCAGCATCACAAGCGGCGTCCCTCATTGGAACACCTCATCAACTTCAAACAGCTCCATGCGCGAGCCCACCGCCTCATTCGCCGATGCAAGCAGGAGTGCTGGGAAAGGTATATCTCCACCATTGGCCTCCGTACCTCTCCATGGCAGGTTTGGGCAAAGATTAGGCGAATTTATGGCTATCGGACCCCCGTCAGTGTACCTGCGCTTTCGCTGAATGGAGCAGTCTGTACTGACTCCGCCACACTTGCAACCCACTTAGCGGAGCATTTTGCTCAGAGTTCCGCTTCTGTGAATTACCCACTGGCCTTCCACTCCCTGAAAGAGTGGTTGGAAAGTCGGAGCCTTTCATTTCACACACGCCACCCTGAATCTTACAATGCTGCGTTCAGTGAGCGGGAATTCCAAAGTGCCCTAGCCACTTGACCTGATACAGCTTCCGGGCCAGATCACATCCACTATCGGATGCTGAAGCACCTCTTGGTGTAGTGCCAACGACGCCTCCTAGACCTTTTCAACCGTATCTGGGTTGAGGACGAGTTCCTGCCGCAGTGGTAGGAAAGCATCGTAATCCCCGTTTTGAAACCTGGCAAGAACCCACTGAAGGTGGACAGCTAACGCCCCATTAGCATCACCAACATTCTTTGCATGTTGCTCGAACACATGGTGAGCCGGCGGTTGAGTTGGCTACTCGAATCTCGCGGCCTTCTGGCTCCGTCTCAGGGTGGGTTCCGTAAGGGCCGCTCTGCCGCCAATAATCTGGTGAGCCTGGAGTCTGCCATCCGTATGGCCTTTGCCTGCCATCAGCACGTGATCGCCGTCTTTTTTGGCATGCAGAGGGCATACGATACGACATGACGACATCACATCCTCTCCATGCTTCATGGTTGGGGTCTTCGAGGTCTGCTGCCGATTTCCATTCAAAATTTTCTGTCACTTCGTACCTACCGCATGCAAGTTGCGGCCTCCCATAGTTCCTCCTGAGTTCAGGAGATTGGGGTATCGCATGGATCTGTCTTAAGTGTGTGCCTCTTTTTAACTGCAATTAATGGGCTCTCTGTGGTGGTGGGAACATCTGTCTCAGCTTCCTTCTATGCTGACGACTTCTGCCTCTACTATAGCTCTACTGGCGTTGCAGCTGCTGAACGACAACTGCAGGGCGCTATCCGTAAGGCGGAATCTTGGACTGTAGCGCATGGCTTCCAGTTTTCGGCTGCCAAGACCTGTGTTACGCATTTCTGCCAGCAATGTACTGTTCACCCTGAGCCATGGCTTTATATTGACGGCAAACCTCTTGCAGTGGTGGAGATGCATCAGTTTTTGGGGTTGGTTTTCGATACCCGGTTGACTTGGCTGCCCCATATTCGGCAGCTTAAACAGACATGCTGGCGTCATCTTGACACCCTTCGTTGCTTAAGCCACACCAGCTGGGGTGCCGATCAGTCTATCCTTGTACGATGGACCAGGCGTTAATTCAGTCCTGACTAGATTATGAGAGCCTGGCTTATGGTTCGGCATCCCCTTCCGCATTGTGGTTGCTGGACCCCATCCTTAACAGAGGGATCCGGCTCGCCACTGGAGTTTTCCGGACAAGCCCTGTCAATAGCATACTTGTGGAGGCAGGTATCCCTCCATTGCAGTTTCGGCACCAACGATTACTGGCTGCTTATGCTGCACACGTTTGTAGCTTGCCCAGGCATCCCAATTATCGTCTCCTGTTCCCTCAGTCCGTCGTTCATCTTCTCGCATGGCAGCCCTGGTCGGGTTGTACGATCGCAGTTCGGGTCAGAGCTCTTCTCTCTGGGCTTGAGGGTTTCCCTCTTCCACCTCTTTTCCGGGCCCCTCTGCGTACACTCCTGTGGTGTGTGCCCTGCCCATGCCTTCGGCTCGATTTGGCATAAGGCCCGAAAGACTCAGTCCCTCCTGAGGCCATCCGCCGCTGCTTTCTGTCAATCCTTGCCGTGTTTCAAGGCTCTGACGTTGTCTATACTGACGGTTCGATGGTCGCTGGCCATGTCGGTTATGCTCTTACTCTTGGGGATCATTATGGACAACACTCATTGCCGGCTGGATGCAGCGTTTTCAGTGCCGAGCTGGTCACCCTCTCTCGCTCCCTAGAGTATATCCACTCCTGCTCAGGTGAGTCCTTTATCTGTAGTGACGCACTGAGTGGTTTACGAGCTATCGACCAATGTTTCCCTCACTCTTGTCTGGTAATAGCTATCCAGGAGTCCCTCCATACTCTAGCCCGTTGCGGCTGCTCTGTGGTCATTGTGTGGACCCCAGGTCCGGATCATTTCAAAATCCCAGGAAATGAACGAGTTGACACACTGGCCAAACAGGCTGTCGGTGCACCAGCCTTGATGATTGGCCTTTCAGAGAGTGACCTCAGGTTAGTTTTGCGGCAGAAGGTACTTTGCACCTGGGGTGAAGAATGGCACACTCTACCTTCACCCAACAAACTTCGGGCTATCAAGGAGGCTACTGGTGCGTGGTGCACTTCCTTGCGAGTCTGTCGCAAGGCGTCTGTTGTTCTCTGCCGGCTGCACATTGGCCACACCCGGATGATGCACAGCTATTTATTGTGCCATTAGTACCCACCTCTATGTCACTGCGGGTTAGCTTTGACGGTGGTCCACATTTTGATGGCCTGTCCCCTTTTAACTGCACTCGGGCAGACGTTTGCGCTGCCTGATACGCTCCCTGCACTTTCAACAAATGACACTGCCATGGCTGGCTTAGTTTAGCGTTTTATTCGTGCAGGGGGCTTTTATCACTTGATCTAAGTGTTTGTCCTTATTTTGTGTTGAGTCCGGCCTTTGGGCTACAGTTTTAGACTGAGTTTTTTAGTGTGTTTTTTGATGGGTGGCGTTCCCTTTTTTGTCTCTATGGTCGGCCAACCACGGTCACACTCTGTGTGGTTTTAATCCTTTTTGTCTTAATTTTCCTGTGTCATCTCTTGTCGTCTCCATTGTTAGTTTTTATTCTTTGTGGGTGTTTCGCGTCCTTGGAAAAAGAGACCGATGACCCTAGCAGTCTGGTCCCTTCAATCCCACAAGCCAACCAACCAGCATCCGTTCGTTCTTTGCAAACCGAGCATGGTAGCCAGTCTGTTGGGGGGTTGTCAAGTACCTCTGCATGGTGGTAGTCCTCTGACCATGTAGGGATCATATTGTTGGTGTCTGAGTTGGAAGCTCACCATGTAAGCCAAGGAGTATGTGCCATCGTGGCTGGGGTACAGGGACTCTGGGCAGTGGTTTACAAGTAGTAGTGCCCAGGCTGGGGCACAGGGACTCTGGGAAATGGTTTACGGGCCATGTAGCCATTGCTGTGTTTGGGTGGCGCCCATATGGAGACACCCGTTGGGAGTGTACAAAAGGGGCCCAAGGATAATCATATAGATACAGGTGTCTTTCTTAGCTTCTGAAGAAACTGTCCCCCAGTAGAAAGTTAAGGTCATGGTGTACAAGTGTGATGTGAAACCATATGTCCTACTGCCTATGAGGGGCTTCAGATGTTCATGCTTTGCACATATGTCATTCCACTGCATGGTGGACCCAAAATGTGGCAACTGTTAATTACCACAAAGATGTTCCTTGTAAACAGGTGATCCTTGTAAATATCCACCTTTGTGTGTCAATTGTGCAAAAGTCACCATCCGTTTTTGCCAGTTTGCCTAGTTTACAATGATGAACAGAAGATCCAGGAATACGAATCTATTGACTGCCTATTACGTACTGAGGCATGGAAGAAATACGAGCACCTACATCCTGACGATAAATTATGCTAAAATCACGATAATCCCCAAACCAGATCTGTCACAACCTTCCTCTCCCGTGGTTCCCACAGTACCTTCTTCAGGAACAACTGTCTGCACTTGGCCAGAGAAGTGTTCTTCCTCAGCATCTACTGGTGACAGGGCTCACTCTCAGGATCACCCTCCCTAGCAACCACAAGACCAGAGGCCTGACACCAAACAGTGGCTGAAGGAACCATAGCCTGTGGGTCCCAGGGCTGTCTGCTATTCATGTCCCCACGCTCACTGCAGATTGCCCCTTGAACAAACCTTGTCCACCAAAGGTTATGAAGGAAAGAAGAAGAAGAATTGGGACAAGGCCCCTCTGGTGCCCATAGACACACCTGATCCCCCCCACACAGTTGGATTCGAAGCCAGTGTTTGTGGCTGTGGTTCCATCTGCACAGATGACAGGCTGTGATCCTGTGGTGTGACAGGTCCTCCTGGCCCCTTCACATCTAACCTGGCCACCGGTCAAGTGATCTCTCAGTGAAATTGCAATGGGTATTACTGTTATCTTATCAGAACTACATAACATTATTTCCTCTTCTGAAGTTGTGCATAGCTCTCCAAGAATTGCACTTCACTCAAAATCACTCTCCAATGCTCTGTTGTTATCGTGCATTCTGTCAGAACTGTGCTGGTCCAGAGACGGCATCTGGAGAGGTCTGTACTTTGGTTCATAGGGATATTGTCAGTGAATGACTTTGGGTTACCATTTGCAGTGGTGACCTACCTCCAGGTAGGCCACTTACTTACGTTGAATTGACCACATTAATCCAATAATGCAATAACCCATCTCCTGTTTGGGGACTTAAACATGTGCACCATTCCATGTGGGAGAATAACACTTCATCTGGTAGGGACCTTCTAATTGACCAGCTTCTCACAGACCATGATCTATGCCTCCTCATTGATGGTTCTCCTACCCACTTCAGTGCCACCAAAGGCACTTTTTCAGCTATCTATCTAATGTTCTCTTCTCCGTAATCTTGTGGCTTCGCTACATTGGTCACTACATGGTGACGTTTGTGACAGTGACCATTTTTCAGTGATCCTGTCATTTCCTTTCGTCCACAAAATGGACCGACTACCTTGCTGGGTACTTCACACAACCAGCTGAGCTTTGTATACCTCTGCTGTTACGTTTACCACCTCTCTGTTGGATTGTATAGATGAGGCTGTACAAGGCATTTCAGACACGATCATCTATGCCACTGAAACTGCTATATGCTATTCCTCTTTCTGTAGGTCTTGCCCCCCCCCCCCCTCTCCCCTTCACACACACACACACACACACACACACACACACACACACACACACACACACACTGTTGGCTAGTGCTGTGGTGGACCAAAGACACTGAGGTAGCCATTCAGGAAAAGCTGATGAGCCCTGCAACGATTCAAACAACGTCCTTCATAGACCAACCTTATCACCTTTATGGGACTTCATGCTAAGGCTTGCTGTCTGATCAAACACCATAAGAAGGAATGCTAGGAGTGCTGTGTGTCTTCCCTGGAGATGTATGTCTCTTCATCTCAGCTTGGGCCAAGCTCCATTGTCTTATGGACTACCAACCATCGACAGCTGTTCTTGGTCTTGTCCTACAGGATGGTCTTTGCAGACTGGGAACTTATTCAGACTCTTGCCTCGTCCCACAACACTGCTCTAGGCCCTGATCCAACACCTCAATGATCCCCAAAGGCATCCTCTCCTCAGGGTCTTTAACCATATTTGTCTCCAAGATGCGTTCCCCTCACAATAGCAAGATAGCATAATTGCCCCATTCCTTAAGCCAAGAAAGAACCCAACGTCTCGTGATAGTTGCCAGCTGATTATCCTGACCAGTGTACTGTGTAAGCTGCTTGAAACTATGGTTGCCTGCTGATTATGCTGAGTTCTTGAATCTTGGGGCCTTTTGGTCCCATATCAGTGTGGTTTCTGGGAGGGATGATCCACACCGACCATCTGCTTAGGTTGGAAGGAGCAATCTGACATGCTTTTGCTAAACCTCAATACCTTATTGCAGTCCTTTTTGGCCTATTTAAGGTATACGACACTGCTTGGTGTCATCACATTTTACTCATCCTCCATGACTGGGGCTTTCGAGGCCCCCTACCAACTTTTATTTGTCAGTTTTTATCCCGCCAGTTGTTCTGAGTAAGAGTTAGTACTTCGGTCAGCTCGCCACAGGTCCAAGAGAATGGCATCCATAGAGCTCTGTGTTGAGTGTCACTCTCTTCCTCATCGCCATCTGTGGGCTAGTTCTGCTGTTGGGCCGCTGGTCACCACTGCTTTTCATGTTGACAATTTTTGCATTTGGTACAGCTCCTACTCGGTAGCCTCTACTGAATGCCAGCTCCCAGGTACCATTGACAGGTGTCTGCATTGGCTCTTTCCCATGGTTTCCAATTCTCTCCTTACAAAAACATAGGTCACGCATTTCTGCTGTTGTACTATGGTCCATCCTGACCCGAAACTCGACTTGGCTACCCAGCACCTGGATGTTGTAGCACAGTCCCGTTTTTTGGCCCTCCTTTTTGATAAAAGTCTGACCCGGCTGCCCCATATTCGCCACTTGAAGACTAGCTGTATGTAGAAGCTTAACCTCTCAGCTCCCCTACCCACACATCTTGGGGTGCGGGCCAGTTCGGCAGCTGTGAAGCTCTTAGATCCAGTCTACCACCATGGCGAGTGTCTGGCCACTGGTGTCTTTCAGAGTATTCCCATAGACAGTCTCCTTGCCAAAGTGGAGAACTTCCCTCTTCAGATTTGGCAGTACCAGGTCTTGGTCTTTTATTGAACCACTATTGAACAATTCCCTGATCATCCCACATATCTCATTCTCTTTACGTACGAAGGGTGTTGTCCTGATACCCGCTATCAGGTGGGATTACCAGTTGGAGTGCTCCTCGCTTCTCCCTGCCAAGGTATTGATCTCCCCTCCCTGGACTGTGCTCCCCCTGTTTACCTGCACACTTCCCCCTGGATGTCTGGACCACAGATTAGGATCGATGTCTTCTGAATTCTTAGTCTTGTGCCTGTGGCCTTTCATCGTCTATCAAGTCCAGTTCTTCAAGAGTTCCAGGGTGCTACTTTATTTTACACTGATGACTCTAAAACTGTGGATCAGAAAGAGTATGCTTTTACACCTCCTGCTGGTATGGAACACCATTCATTGTCAGGAACATGTAGTGTGTTTATGGCAGAACTGGTAGCCGTTAGCAGAGCCTTCCATTTTACTAAACGTGTCTCCCTTGACCATGTTTTAAAATGTACTGACTCACTTAGTAGTCTCCATGCTATTGATTAATGCTATTCTTGCTTCCCTTTGGTCTCTGCTATTCATGACGTTCTCACTAACCTTCATTGTGCTGCCTGCTTAGTTGTTTTCCTGTGGGTTCTAAGTCGTGGATATCCCAGGAATGAACTGACTGATTGTTAGGATAGAGGAGCACTTATATTGACATAAGATCTCTGCTCGCTCAGAAATGGAATGACATCTAATGAGCTACTGTCCCAGCTAATAAACTACACACAATCAAGGACACTACTGCAGTACGGGGTACTTCCTTCTGCTTCTCATTGAAGGAATCCACTGTCCTATGTTGTGGGTGGGACTTTCCCTGTTCCTTGCAGAGCCCCAGGAACGCCCACCTGCTGAATTCCCTATTTCCTTCATCTTTCTTTTATTATTGACAATGCAAAGGATGTCTGTTTTGTTTATAGCCATATCACTTTCACTGTTATAGTTCTCCCGACTAGATCAGAAAACGTTCTCCATGGACGTCTCTACATCTGCATTCACCACTCTTGGATCGACGAACTGATGATGTTTTGTTTGCTCACTTACCCCTCCCCCCCTCTCTCTTCCCACCCACTAACCAACCAACCATCCAACCAACCAGCCAACCAACCAAGCTACTGTGAAAGACACAAGCTCCTTCCATATTCCTAGATTTCTGCAAGTCACTGGACACAGTGCCCAGCTGCAGACTGTTAACAAAAGTCCTCGCTTACAGAATAGGTTCCTAGATATGTGAGTGGCTTCAAGACTTCTGAAATAACAGAACCTAGTACATTGTCCTGGGTGGTGAGTGTTCATCAGAGATCGTCAGAAGTCTCCCAGGGAAATCTGATAAGACCATTCTTTTTCTCTATATTACATAAACAACCTGACAGATAGAGTGAGCAGCAATCTGCAACTTTTTGCTCATAATGCTGTAGAATATGGAAGGCTATCGTCATTGAGCAACTGTTGGGTGATATAGGTTGACTTGGATAGTATTTCTATTTGGTGTGATGATTGGCAGTGTATTCTAAATCAAGAAAAATATAAAGTAATACAGATGAGAAAGAAAAACAATTCTGTATGTTACAATTATAGTATTAGTGATATACTGCTTGACACATTAACATTGTTCAAATATCTAGGCATGACAGTGCAAAGTAATATGAAATGAAATGGGCATGTAAAGTCGATAGTAGCGAAGGGGAATGGTTGTCTTTGGTTTTATTGCCAGAGTACTAGGGAAGTGTACCTCATATATAATGCAGACCACATGTAGAACACTTGTGTAACCCATTCTGCAGTAGTTCTAAAGTGTCTGGGACTCCACTAGGTTGGATTAAAGGAAGACATTAAAGAGATTCAGAATCTTGCTGCTCGATTTGTTACTGGCAGGTTCAGGTTCGATCAACACACAAGTACAACAGAAATGCTTCATGAGCTCAAATGGGATCCCTGGAGTGAAGATGACATTCTTTTTGCAAAACACTGTTGAGAAAGTTGATTGCTCTGGTGTTTGTGACACTGCAGAACGCTTCTACTGCCACCATTCTATGTGTCATGTAAGAACTGTGAAGACAAGATAAGAGAAATTAGGGGTCGTGTGGAGGTATAGACAGTCAGTTTTCCCTTGCTCCATTTGTGAGGAACAGGAAAGGGAATGACTACTCATGGCACCATCACCATACTCTGTGTGGTGCCTTGCAGAATACATATACAGATGTATATGCAGTTGTTGGCTCAATGGAATGATATTCAGGATTGGTCTCAATGTAAATACTAACAAAAAATTATTAATTTCAAAATATTGTCACTGTTAAAGAAATGGATATTTGACAAAATCTTAAAAAAAAAGCACCCTCCCCCTCCCACACACTTTCTTTATTGTAAGAGTGGGAGTATTTCATTATTGTGAATGTGTCTTGGTTTAAATGGTTTCTAATATTTCCGTGGTAGTCACTTAAAAAGAAAGTATAATTTTTTAAAGTGATTGTTCTGCCAGCCTTCTAGCTGCTACAGAAGTAGCAACAACACTTAAATATTGTCTTGCTTAAACAGTGTGTCGGGTACACGTGCTTGAGATTTTTCCCTGTCTTCAAAGGATTTGCTCTGTGATTGGTAGCTACAGGTTTCAACAAGTAGAGTAATATTTCTGCTTACTAAAGCTTGGCAGCACAGTACAAAGGCTCTCACATTTTCTGGGGAGTGTTGAGTGTTAGCAACTTGTGAAGTAATCATATACATTGAGGCGACAAAAGTTATTGGATAGCGGTATGCAGATACACAGATGGCAGTAGTATCGCATACACAAGGTATAAAATGGCAGTGCACTGGCAGAGCTGTCATTTGTACTCAGGTGATTCATGTGAAAAAGTTTTCAATGTGATTATGGTTGCACAGCAGGAATTAATAGGCTTTGAATCCGGAATGGTAGTTAGAGCTACACATATTGTCCATTCCATTTTGAAAATTGTTAGGAATTTCAATATTCCAAGATCTCCACAGTGTCAATAGCGTACCGAGAATACCAAATTTCAGGCATTACCTCTCACCACTGACAACACAGTGGTTGACAGCCATAACTTAACAATCGAGAACGGTGGTGTTTGCATAGTGTTGTCAGTGCTAATAGACAAGCAATACTGCATGAAATAACAGCAGAAATCCATGTGGGATGTATGACAAATAATCTGTTAGGACAGTGCAGCAAAATTTGGCGTTAATGGGATATGGCAGGAGACAACTGATGCAAGTGCCTTTGCTAACTGCATGACATCACTTGCAGCACCTCTTGTGGGCTCATGACCATATCAGTCAGACCCTAAATGATTGGAAAACTGTGGCTTGGTCAGGCAAGTCCTGTGGCCTGGTCAGGCAAGTCCCGATTTCAGTTGGTAAGAGGTGCTGGTAGAGTTTGGGTGTGACACAGACCCCACAAAGCCATGGACCCAAGTTGTCAACAAGGCACTGTGCTTACTGGCGGTGGCTCCATAATGATGTGGGCTGTGTTTACATGTAATGGACTAGGTCCTCTGACATGACTGAACCACTTATTGGCTGGAAATGGTTATGTTCAGCTAGCTGAGAACCATTTTCAGCCATCTGTGGACTTCATGTTCCCCAACAGTGATGGAATTCTTATGAATAACAATGTGCTATATCACTGGGCCACAACTGTGCATGATTGATCTGATTAACGTTCTGGATAGTTCGAGCAAATGATTTGGCAACCGAGACTGCCTGATGTCAATCCAATTGAACATTTATGGAATATAATCAAGAGTTCAGTTTGTGTGAAAAATCCTGCACCAGCATCACTTCCACTATTATGAACAGCTATATAGGCAGCATGCTCAATATTTCTGTAGGGGAATTCCATCAACTTGTTGAGTCCATGCCATGTCCAGTTGCTGCACCCTGCTGAGCAAAAAGAAATCCAACACAATATTCGGAGATATCCCATGACTTTTATTGCCTCTGTGTATATGAAGAATCTATTATTGTTTCTATTTTAGTCTCTGACTCCAATGATGATACCTTTCTGGCAGGACTGCAATATGTTTTTTTTTTTTTTTTTTAATCTAGTTTAGAGCTCTTGCTGATAAATGTGTACCCAGAAAGACTTGTTTTTGATCCTTGGGTAAAAAAAAAGAATACAGGCACAGCAAGTAAATGTGTGTACTGTCTCCTGAGACCTCATGTCAAATTTCTTGAGAATAGCTGGTATCAAGCATTCATTTGGAAAGCATACGTTTATTGACTGGAGGAAACAGTTTAGCAGTGGAGTTGCCATTATTGCTGTGACACTCATTTCTCCCAATAATTCTCCTGTCTGACACTCTAAATAAGTTAAGTTCTGAACTACTTTAGCAGTTCTAGCTCCATAATAGTCAGCATTGGCAGGGATTCAGGCCAAGAAACAAGAGTGCTGCCATGTTTCACAAAACCAAAAATCATTCCATCATGTGGACTGTGGAGTTCCAATATGTCCTCACATCCTGTACCATTTTCAAAGTTTCACTTTCAAAAAAATCTAACAATGTCTGTAATGTTTTTAATACATGTCATACATCATTGTGATACTAAAAAATAGCAGTTGTTTTGACCAATTAATAAAACAATATAGAAAATAAAATTATGATAGCGCAATATGCAAATAGTGGAAATGTGCAATATTGTATATGTATTGGCAGCATAATATCAAGTTATAAATATCAATATTATTTCTTCAAAATACTATTATTTTCGATATATCATTACCATCTCCAACAGTGACTGTTGATCCGTTTCTAATGGCACTAATGACTGCTGATGAGGCTGAACCAGTGCAGTGAGAATCCTAGAAATGAGTGGAGTGTGCTGTGCTATTTCTGTAAATCATAACTCTGACAGATGGGTTATTTTTCTAAGTTGGCACCGAGATTTTTGATGGAAACTCCTTAGAGATTAAAACCGTTTGCAGAACCATGTATTGCCTTTCTTGCTCAGCTGAATGAGCCCTCTTGTGTGCCTTCAACTCAACAAAAAGCTTCAAGCAACTCTATTTCTCCAAATTCTAGAAATGTTCTCCATCCTGTCTCTTTCAATATCTCTCCTAGGTGAGATAATAGTGTAGAGAACCCATACGCTGTCTTGAAGTCACTCTCTTCTAGTAATCGGGCAAAGTATGTTGGAGAGGCTTTCTCAAAATTTGACAAAAGAGGAACTAGTTACTAGCAGATTGAAGCTTTGGATCAGGTGATGTGGGGTGCTCAGTTGACTTATTTATTGAAATCACTGGCATGAAAGGTGAAGGCTCGGATTGTAGTGACAGTTCAACTCAAAAGTTTTAATCAGAATTTTTCACTGATATGTACACAAAACTGCATTTATTGTTTGACGATGTCATTAGGTATGCACTGGAATTACTCCTGTACATCACTCACAGTACGCGAGGATGACAAGCTCTTCGTTCTTTGTTTTTATACTTTTATCATCATTGTGTTGCTTCTCTCTCTCTCTCTCTCTCGTGTGTGTGTGTGTGTGTGTGTGTGTGTGTGTGTGTGTGTGTGTGTGTAAGCTGTTGCTTTGCAAATATTCTGTTTTGATGCCCTAACAATTTTTCACTTTCACTAACTTGTAAGCATTTTTCTAGCTGTTAATTTTTTTCTTTTCTTTTATACTGTGGTTGTTACTGCTCTACTCACCCTCAGTTATTTTCTTGTATCTTTTATTTTAATTTTCTTTTTATTTCAAGTAATTTGGTGTAATTCTTTTGTCTTTCTTAGGTTTTAACATGCCTGCCAACAACAGCAAAATATTCCAGTAGCATTCCACAGCATAATTTTAACAAGAGATTGAGGCCAGTCACTTTTATAGACCAGTCACGAAGAAATTTTCAAGTAATGTCTATATTAGCAGAAAAAGTTTCATTCAAACTGTCTGACATTGGAGAAGGTATTACAGAGGTGGTTATAAAAGAATGGTATGTTAATGTCAAAAGTATTTCATCTTCCAGATTTATGATTTCATCTCTTTTGATTGTATCCCTGCATTCAAATTTGTTCTATCTTATTTTTTTCGAATACACTTTTTCTAAAAAAAATATAAAATCTAGTACACTTACTTTCTGAACATGCCTTATAACTGCTTGTGCATTAGGATTGCAGGTATCTTCTTCGTTGTATATTGATTGTACAGGGTGAAAAGTATTTAAACCGACAAATGCTGGGAGGTTGTAGAGGACATCAAAACAAATATTTTTTCCTAATGTCACTT
The DNA here is from genome assembly GCF_023897955.1 of Schistocerca gregaria. Classification (NCBI taxonomy): domain Eukaryota; kingdom Metazoa; phylum Arthropoda; class Insecta; order Orthoptera; family Acrididae; genus Schistocerca; species Schistocerca gregaria. The sequence goes on along the minus strand of NC_064931.1, from coordinate 571,944,794 downwards.
TTTCGTATGACGCTCTTCAGTTGTTAGAGGCTGTATTATAATCTTCAGTTGTTAGAGGGCATATTACGATCTTCAGTTGTACGCAACCGCTGTCCACCAGTGTAGTAGTGCATTGTCTCTGTTTACTAATGCAGCGATACACCTGGAGTGAGCACACTGATATGATTGGTGCATACTGTTGTGGTTGGCAGGAGAGCCAACCGTGTTTTTCTAAAGGAGGCCGAAATGCACGCATCTCAGCTCATGCAGGCTGGCGTGAGGTCTGGAACATGACAAGGGAATTAGAATTGAGAAAAACGGACGTAGCTGGTGGAATACTTAACTTTAATCCATTAATGGAGAACGTCGCTCTTTATGGTACACGATTCACAATATCAATAGTACGGATACTGGCGCCTTGCTAGGTCGTAGCAAATAACGTAGCTGAAGGCTATGCTAACTATCGTCTTGGCAAATGAGAGCGTAGAAGTCAGTGAACCACCGCTAGCAAAGTCAGCTGTACAACTGGGGCGAGTGCTAGGAAGTCTCTCTAGACCTGCCGTGTGGCGGCGCTCGGTCTGCAATCACTGATAGTGGCGACACGCGGGTCCGACATATACTAACGGACTGCGGCCGATTTAAAGACTTCCACCTAGCAAGTGTGGGGTCTGGCGGTGACACCACATTCCTCCCCCGCAAATTGGTATACAGTTGTGGCATAAGGCTTCCACCCGCCGTGGGGAGGACCCCATGTTGACGTATGCGACGAGGTGGGGAGCCTAACAACAGGCGAGGCTGTGCTACCCGCACCATTCCATTCGGACCGCGGGGAGCTAGGAAACGTCTGAAAACCTGCTCCAGGGTACACGCCAACATGCGGTGTATGCGCCCGTAGAGAGACAGGAGGGGCCGAAGGGTCGACCTCCATCGGGCCAGGGCACACGACGGGCGAAGACGACATATGGTCCGGAGCGGGCAAGAGTTCCATGTCGGAGGACAACTGGTCACGGGAAGCGATAGGCGGAGCGTGACCCAGGGAGGCGCCCGGAGGTTGCAGCGATGCGTCCACTGCGGGCGGCGGCGGTGGCGGCATGTCGCCATGGGGCAAAATGGAAGGCAGCGTCGCTAACACCTGCGGCTGAGGCGAGCCAGTAGATGAGTCCCCAGGGCGCTGACCGGACAGCACCGTCGCTGAAAGCAGACGGCGAGCGGCAGATCCCATGCGACGACAGAGGCGCAGTTGATTGAGATGCCGACACACCTCACCAGAGGCCCCCAAAACCAGATACATAGCGCTGCCGAGGCAGCGAAGAATGCGCCCTTTGAGCCAACGCCGTGAACCTCGATAGTGGCAATAGTAGACAACGCCGCCTGGAGCAAAAGCAGGTGTCTGCTGCTGCACAGGAACCTGATGCGGCGGATGCAGCAAAGACATCAAGGTTCAATGAGGGCGACCGTGGAGGTCCTCCCGAGAATGCGACTCTTTCAGCTTCAACATCTGTGACTTGAAAGTCCTGACCAATCGTTCAGCGGCACCGTACCGTTTGACTGTGGCGAAAATGGCGCAGACGTCAGATGTTGAATACCATTGGCCCGGCAGAATGACTGAAATTCTGCGGACATGAATTGTGGGCCATTGTCGGAAACAATAGTCTGTGGAAGACCTTCAATGCAAAAGATAGCGAATAATGCTTGGATGGTGGCAGATGACGTTGTGGAAGACATCCGGACAACAAAAGGAAAATTACTGAATGAATCTACCACAACCAACCAGCGAGCATTCCAGAATGGACCAGCAAAATCGATGTGTAAGCGTTGCCAAGGGGAAGTGGCTTTTGGCCATGCAAAGAATTTCTGTGGTGGTGCTGATTGTTGTTCGGCACACACCATGCAAGAAGAGCACATTTTCGTAGTCGCGGTATCGATTCCGAACAAAGTACAGTGCTGACGAGCAAGTTGTTTCGTTCGCACTATACCCCAATGTCCTTGGTGGAGAAGCTGTAATACAGAGGAGTGTAATGAACGTGGTACCACGACCCTGGACTGATCATTATCAGATCTCAAAACCAAAACACCACGTCGTACAAAAAGTCTCTCCTTGTGAGCAAAAAATCGGCAAACCAACGTGTCCTCGATCCGTAACTTTGACAAGGGCCATTGCGCAGCAACAAAACGCAAAACGGGAGCAAGGACAGGGTCGGCAGCTGTGGCTGTAGCTACACGAAGAAAATCAATCGGAAATGATTCGACCACGTCATCGATTTCCGCATCAATGAACATGCAAGCAATTTCGGAGGAATCGAATGCCCTATCATCAGCAACAGGCAAGCGGGACAACGCATCGGTGTTTCCGTGCTTAGCAGTGGACCGATACAAGATATCGTAGCGGTACTGTGAGAGGAAAATAGACCAGCGAATGAATTTCTGCACTGTACGCGGAGGTACAGGCTTGGTTGGATGAAAAAGCGATGTCAAAGGTTTGTGGTCTGTGATTATGGTAAAGTGACGACCATACAAGAAATAATGAAACTTTGTTACACCAAATACGAGAGCCAATGCTTTTTTCTCGATGTGTGAATAATTTCTTTGAGCAGACGAGAGCAATTTGGACGCAAAGGCAATAGGGCGATCGTGCGATCCATCTTTGTGCGCAAGCACAGCACCGATCCCGAAATCCGATGCATCCACCATCAACAAAAGGGGCTTCTGGGGATCAAATGGCATAAGGCGTAAGCGATGAAGCGGAGCTGAAATGGAAGAGGCATGCTGCACATATTTATTATAATTGTTGATTTTTCCCAGCACACTCTGTAGCTGCTTCAAGTTCTGCGGCGAAGGCAAGTCTTGTATGGCACGAAGGTGCATGGGACTGGGATGTATGCCTTTGGCATTGAGTACATGTCCCAAGTATGTCAAGTCCCGAGCAAAAAAAAAAGCACATTTGTCCTTCCGCAAGCAAAGACCATTTTGTCGCAAGACCTGAAATAATGTTCTGAGATTCGCCACATGTTCTTCGTTCGTCTTTCCAGAGATCACAATATCGTCCAGATAATTTGCTGCAGTAGGGACCAACGCACAAACAGTTTGTAGGTATTGCTGAAACAATGCAGGGGCGGATGCACACCCGAATGGCAGTCGTTTGAATCGATACAAACCAAGAGGCGTATTAACCACCAAAACGCGCTGGGATTCTTCGTCCACCAGTATTTGCAAGTACGCATCTGCTAGGTCCAACTTAGAAAAATATTTACCCGGGCACAGTTTGTCAAAAAGATCTTCCGGGCGGGGTAAAGGAAAAGTTGCAATCACTAGTTGTGGATTCACTGTTGCCTTGAAGTCCACACAAAGTCTCAATTTTCTGGAAGGTTTTGGCAAAATTACTAAGGGTGACGCCCAGAGAGAAGCCTGCACACGTTCAATTACACCTTGTGATTCCAAATCGTGTAATGTTTTTGCGACCTCGTCACGCAATGCGTGGGGAATATTGCGCGCTGTGAAAAATTTTGGTTGCGCGTTTGCTTTCAGTTCCGAATGCGCTTTATAGTTCTTAGCGCAACCGAGGCCCGATGCAAAAATGTCTGCAAATTCTTCACATAGACGAGAAACACTGTCTGAAGGCACAGTCTGGTTCACTGAAAGGACCTTATTTACTATAGACAAGTTAAACAACTGAAATAAATCGAAACCAAACAAGTTCACTACAGAAGAAGAACGAAGGACGTAAAATGACACAAGTTTTGTTTGTCCTTTGTATGTTGCAAGAAGGCTGCACTGTCCTAACACAGGGATGTGTTGACCTGAATAGCTGCTTAGCTCAACATTTGCGGCACGCAACGGAGGTGTGCACAGCAGTTTGTAAGTGTCTTGATTGATCAGTGAAAGTGCAGCTCCGGTATCGAGCTGGAATGGTATGAATTTGCCGTTAATGTCCAAGTCTACAGAAAGTTTATTGTCCTGCTGACGACAAGAGCGAATGTCTCGTGCAACGTGAACTGACACTGGTACATAATCTCGTGCAACCTGACGGGATTTCCTGCGATGTCGACGCACACTGTTTTTGGGACGAACACAGTCACTGTTAGAGAGAGTGGCACTGGGCAGAGTGGAATGAACTACATGAATTTCCATGGGCGAAGTTTCGCAAGCCTGAGTATCCTTGGTTCGATTCCGATTCTGGCGGGAAGCAAAGGGCCTGGAACGGTTTTGAGCTTCCGATCTGAGCTTCTTCTGGCAAACACTATGAACATGTCCTTTTTTATTACAATGAAAGCAAATAACTTGGCATGACGGGCAATTCTCACATGAATGTTTTGTAGCACACCGCGGGCATGATTTGATCACTGCATTTGCTTGCCAGCGCGGAACACGTGGCTGAGAGCCTGGCGGCAGCGGCGCGGCCGGGCGCGATGGCTGTTTACTGCTCCGTGCAGCTCGCCCGGCGTGTCGGTTAACCTGACACACTTCTGGCAAAGTTTCAAATGATTCCTGAGCAAAGTCAAGTGTGTCCTGCCGATCCAATATGTCCATCACTTGTTGAAGGGAGGGATTGACTAGATTCAAAATCTGTTCCCTTATACGAACATCAGAAACGTTCTGTGCAATTGCATCACGCACCGTAGTATCTGAATAAGGGAGGCCACATTGACACTCAAAAGCACAATCCCTAGTAAGGCCTTGCACAGTTGCAACCCACTCCCGATTAGTCTGACCTGCCATACGTTTTGTACTTTTCGCAACTACATTGACTGACTGTTTGAAATATGCATCGAATGCAGACAAAATTTCTTCATAGGACAGAGTTGCTACGTCGCGTCGGGGAAGTAATGTGACTATCACACGGTACGTACTCACACCGACGGAAGACAAAAGAAATGGCTGCCGCTCGTTACCTTGAATTCTGTAGGCGGCGAGATGGAATCCAAATTGGCGTGACCACTCCGTCCAGCTTTCCAGTGCAACATCAAAAGGTCGAAAAGCGGGTGCAACAGCGTGTTATGGCTGCGTTAGCGGTGAAGCGGCTGCTGCCGCATCGTTTTGCATCACACATTGACCCTGGACGAGCTGGCCAAGGGCATCCAGTAAGGCCTGCGTCTGCTGATTCTGTAAGTGATAAAATTCGGACAGTACATCTGGAGATTGTGGCGAAGCCATTACACAAGTAAATCAGAGCAATATCGATAAGAACACTTCTACTCTCGTCGCCAATGTTGTGGTTGGCAGGAGAGCCAACCGTGTTTTTCTAAAGGAGGCCGAAATTCACGCCTCTCAGCTCACGCAGGCTGACAAGGGAATTAGAATTGAGAAAAACGGACGTAGCTGGTGGAATACTTAACTTTAATCCATTAATGGAGAACGTCGCTCTTTATGGTACATGATTCACAATATCAATAGTACAGATACTGGCGCCTTTCTAGGTCGTAGAATAACGTAGCTGAAGGCTATGCTAACTATCGTCTCGGCAAATGAGAGCGTAAAAGTCAGTGAACCATCACTAGCAAAGTCGGCTGTACAACTGGGGCGAGTGCTAGGAAGTCTCTCTAGACCTGCTGCGTGGCGGCGCTCGGTCTGCAATCACTGATAGTGGCGACACGCGTGTCCGACGTATACTAACAGACCGCGGCCGATTTAAAGGCTTCCACCTAGCAAATGTGGTGTCTGGCGGTGACACCACACATACAATGTAGCGCATCACAACAGACGAGCTGCACAGCGAGTTTATTGCCAACAATATCCTAATCGCCGTATCCCACATCATACAGCCTTTGCTGCTGTGCACCAATGTCTGTGTGAGACTAGGTCATTTAGCAAATTACATGGACAGGGACGCCGCGCACGATAAGGACGCTCCAATTTGAGGAAGCTGTCTTGCAGCATGTGGAGCGATATCCTTCAATCAGCACTCGTGCAATTGCACGTAACACGGGGACGAATGAGACGAATCTAAGAACAGTCCTTCGAGAGCAATTGTTACGTCCATTTCACTTACAGCGTGTCCACAACCTGTAACCAGTTAATTATCTACCCAGAGCACAGTTTTCGCAGTGGTACCTGGAACAGTGTGAAATGCATTCTACATTTCCATTCTCTGTGTTGTTTACTGATGAAGCAACGTTCAGGCGTGATGGAGTCTTCAACATGTGCAATTCTCATGTTTGGAGTGAGGATAACCCACATGCCACAGTTACTAGCACTCATCAAGTGCGGTTCCTCGTTAATGTGTGTGTCGGTGTTGTTGGGGACTGTTTAATTGTGCCGTATCTGCTACCGAGGCCATTAAATGGCAGGCACTATTACAATTTTCTCGCCATAGCATTGCCAGATTTGCTGGAAGATGTCCCGCTCCCTACAAGACAACGCATGTGGTTCCAACATGACGGGGTGCCGGCACATTTCAGTCGTCGATTCCTGGACTGACAGTTCAAAGGTGGTCCTGTACCGATCCCCAGATACGTCCCCTCTAGAATTTGTGTGTGTGGGGGGGGGGGGGGGGGGGGGGGAGATGCGCAGCCTTGTTTACGCAACTCCTGTTGCATCAAAAGAGGATCTGGTTGCCCGGATAGCAGCAGCAGCAGGAACAATTCAGGATACTCCTGGGGTTTTTGCCCGTGTCAGACAGAACATGATCCAACGGTGTAATCTTTGTTTACGTGTCAATGGAGGCATTTTTTAAAATCTACTGTAATTGAAATTGGGTTGTGTTAATGTGTTGTCTCTTGGTCATAAAAAAATGGAAAAGTGTTTGTTGGTTTAATTAATTTGCCACCAGAGAAATCTTCCTCTACCAGTTTAAATACTCCTCATACGAAAAAATGACATTAGGGAAAAATATTTGTTTTGATGTCCCCTACAACCTCCCAGAGTTTGTCAGTTTAAATACTTTTCACCCTGTATAGGTTTGCATTATTGAGACCAAGTGAGGTGGTCAAGACAATGGACTCACTTTTGTAATAGTAGTGGTTCAGCTCCCCATCAGGCCATCCAGATATGGTTTTCTGTGGTTTCCATAAATAACATTATGTAAAATCTATGATGGTTTCTTTGCTAATGTCACCATCGACTTCCTGGCCTGTCTGTCACCAATCTGAGCTTGTTCTCTCTCTCTCTCTCTCTCTCTCTCTCTCTCTCTCTCTCTCTCTCTCTCTCTCTCTCTCTCTCTCTGATGATCTTGTTATTGATGGGACACGAAAACCCTGTATTTCCTTTCTGTTGTTGCTAAGAATAGCTGCTAAACAAAAAGTTATCTTTTGTGCAAATTCAGAAATGAGCTCTGTGGCATATCAGTGACTATCCTCTTTTCTTACAGCGTAAACTATCTGTTCACTATACACACATCTGTGCAATTACTGTGGTTAAAACTCATTTCCTTACCATACTTTTTGTAACAGCATGAAATGTATAAACAAATTGTGCAGATACTTTTGGTCCTCGGGACAATTTTGCGCACCCAGATGTATGCTGTGTTAGATGTTTTAGAAACAGAATGGAGTAGATATCAATTTTTAATTGAGCCTTTATAGTTGATTTGAAGTTGTAGGTTTTCAAATAATCACTGACAGCATTGCCCATGTGCTGGATGATACTGATTCTGTGACAGGTTGATTTTGTGATCAGTTGGATTCTTGTTTGGCTGTTGCTCATAATGCAAAAGGGTTAATCATGACTGGCAGAAACAGTATTGTTTTCTGATTGGATTAGTCCCAAAATTATTTGTGCTACTTAACATGGAGAGAAATAAAGATGGAAGTATTAGAATGAAACATAGAGCCCCTAAAACAGATTTATGTCAACCACAATGCATGGCTCATCCTGAATAGAAAAACCAAAATTATAAAAGTTTTCAGTCCAAAAGTGACTATAGTCAGTGGACTGTTGGCTACAAAGAAATAATTCATTCTGACCACTTGTAAATGGATACTTCTATCACAAACTGATCTGTTATGAGAATTTACTGGTTGCTGTAAGTAACAAACTGCCAATGTACTGGTGACAGTGGTGGGGCTCCTAAATGATAAAAAGTAAGCAAGTTTTTAATTGATACCATTGATTCAGTCCACTTAAAATTTGACCTCCTGTCAAATTGACAATAAAATAAAAAGCCATCTTCAGAAGTGTGTATTTGCTGACACGCTGACATTGGATTTCACAGTGTTACTTGTTTTAAACATAGAGTGGTCAGGTTCAGAACATGAAGTGTTACAACAGCAGATTCACAACATGTGTTGAATATGAAAGTCATGGTATTCTTCATTGCCACACTATGTCCTATTTTGTGAAATAAAGAGCTTTCTAAATGGTAAAGAGCAGCAGTCAGTCATTGTTTCCATTCTAGTTTTATTATAGCAGATTCAGACATTGGCTAGTATCTATCCGTTATCAATGCTAAGACTATAAGTAGTACATAGTCAGAGCATAGTATACAGAAATTACAGGCCACGACATAGCCTATATCACTTGTACATTAAGTTACGTACCAGTATTTCATAGTTGTTATACATGCTCTAGTCCGTCTACACCTGGTTGTTCAGGCTTGTCACATGTCATTAAAGACTACTGTGCAATGAAGGTATGCTGTGCAGAGAACACATTGGTTTGTTGTGTGGCACCCGTTATATGAACTATGTAATACATAACCTTCGCAATAAAGCAGTTATGATCTGTAATAAAATTTAAAGTTGAATAGGAACAAAATAAAATAAAATACAAGTAAGATTACTAACGTTGCTGTACTGACTTACTGCCACATTTAACAGTCAACGTCAGAAGATATAAATAATGCCAGACTCATTCCTTGTGAGCAGTTATTCTTTTAATCTTTAAAAGCATAGGTATAATCAGATCCATACAATTTATTAACAGCTAGGAGGCACATTATGCATGCTGTGAGTATGGGAACTGATTTGTATAATTTTTCTTTTATTTATTTTAATCGTTGTGACAAGGTATGTGGCTAATATTATTTACTGAGTAATTCACAGATGGCATAAAATATCACCAGGGTAGATTGTTGGTGTGATTTGCCAATCCATCACAGATGTAAAGATTATTGATCTCTGTGCCACTTCATACAGATTTTTAATTATAAATACAATAAAACAAGACATTGAAATTTCTTCTATCAACAGTGTACATGCATCTAAACCAAAATAACTTGGAATAAGTTACCTAAGTTCAATATTATAGCCGTCATACTCATACTGTAATACGTCAGTGGCTGCTAGATATTGGCAAGAAGTCAGGACCTATTTCGTATCCCCTGGGTCATATTTTTCACTACTTCCAAGCAAGCAGTTCCCAACAATGGGCATTTTTCATAATGAGCTGATCATTTTTCAGGTTGCAGCTAACATTTTTCTGATGGCAAAAGATCGCTAGCTCTTCTAGGATGTCAGGGAACATGCCCTTCTCACCCTTATGCAGTAGCCTCACATCAAAGTCAACAACCTATTTTTTGTTCCCAGAATGAGATGTTCACGCTGCGGCAGAGTGTATGCTGATTGAAACTTTCTGACAGATTAAAACTGTGTGCTGGACTGAGACTCAAACTCGGGGCCTTTGTCTTTTGCAGGCAAGTGCTCTACCAACTGAGCATGACTCATGACCCGTGACCACAGGTTTACTTCCGCCAGTACCTCATCTCCTACCTTCCAAACTTCACAGAAGTTGCCCTGCAAAACTTGTGGGACTAGCACTACTGGAAGAAAGGATATTGTGGAGACATGGCTTAGCCACAGCCTGGGGATGTTTCCAGAATGAGAGTTTCACTCTGTAGCAGACTGTGCAGCAATATGAAACTTCATGACAGATTGAAACTGTGTGCTGGACTGAGACTTGAACTCAGGACCCTTTTTGAAGGTTTTTAGGTAGAAGACGACGTACTGCCGAAAGTAAAGCTGTGGGGTGCGGTCATGAGTTGTGCTTGGGTAGCTCAGTTGGTAGAGCACGTACCTGTGAAAGACAAAGGTCCCAAGTTCGAATTTTGGTCCAGCACACAGTTTTAATCTGCCACGAAGTTTTATGTCAGCAACATCCTCCAGGTTATGACTAAGCCATGTCTCCGCACTGTCCTTTCTTCCAGGAGTGTTAGACCCGCAAGTTTTTCAGGAGAACTTGTGTGAAGCTTGGAAGGTAGGAGACAATGTATTGTGCAAGTAAAGCTATGTTTTATTGTAAGTAAATGAGCAGCCAAACTCAGTCTCTCTGTGGCTTCCTTTCTTTTTGACGCAATGTGACCTAATTTCCAGCCTCCCTCCTGTTTGGCCAATGTAACAGGCCCCACAGTCTGGGTAACCAAATTTTATAAAATCCAAATGCATGAAATAAGTTCTTTGTATAGACAATATGCAGCAAAATAGACCCCAAGCTATTTGTGGTTTCAAAAGATACTCTCATTTTATACTTTCGAAAGATAGCTGCAATCCTTGTACTCACTTTTTCAAAGTAAAGTAAACTGTTCTTATATATGTTACGTAAAAAGTCTTATTATTGCTGTTTCATCATCATGTTCATTTTTTGGCAAAGGAATTTTGAACGCTCAATTGATAGAAAAATTGAAAAAAAAAATGCCTTTTATGTGGAGTTGGGTGGTTTAATGTAAAATTTACAGTACCGTCAGTACAAGGGGTTCTTTTTTTTTTTTTGTGCGAAAGATGCCATTTTCAAGCAGTTAAATTCAAATGTGAGATTGAAACAAATAGATCCATTAATTTTTTAGATCTATCAATTCAGAACAGAAATTCCACTTTTCTAATGGAAGGTCATTTGATGAAATAAAAAGCTTGCATTAAAGCGGGCTTGTCACATGATTCAACCTGTTAAGTTTATACCTAAAGGATGACACCATGTGTACTTGTGCGGTCAGGTTATGGCAAACTCTAAAATAATTTCCATGATCAGGTACTGACAAAAGATAAATCAGAAAATCCTAGGAAGTTATGGTCATAAGTCAGTAAACAGATACAAATCTTCCATCCAATATCGATGGGTTCCTGTGATATGGAAAGTGAAAAAGCTGACAGAAGTATGAAATACTACGTATCTGTACAAATCATTACACTCTTAGGCAATTTGTCAAGCATTTTATAATTTTTCAAGGCATTTTCAGATAGTAAGTGCACTAGATTTTTTATATTTTTTAGTAAAAGTATATTTGAAAAAATACAGGATATAGTTGATAAACTTGTTGGCTGTTTTCCACACAATTACCATCTCACTCAATGCACGTGTTGAACCATGGCACAGAGCTTCTTTACACCCTCCTCAAAGAACTCTCCTGCTAGCTCCTTCCACCATTTCAGAAGTTCTTTCTGCACCTGCTTGTAATTTCAAAATTTAATTCCAATCATGTGTGTCTTTAGGGAGATGAAAAGATGATGGTCTGAAGGCACCAAGTGAGAGGAATATGGGAGGTGGTTCAAAACATCCCTACCAAATGAGTCCAAGAGTGCCTTGTTGGCTGAGGCTGTGTGAGGACGGGTGTTGTCGTGCAACAAGAACACTTCTCTCATCAGCATTCCCACCCCCACCCCCCATTTCTTTTTAAGCTCCCTTTTTTTAAAGGCTCTCACAGTATTGTTGTGAATTGATGGCCACTCCTTGAGGCAGAAATTCGACCAAAATGATGCCTTTTAGGTCACAAAACACTGAGAACATGATTTTTGTGCCTGAAATTGTGATTTTGAATTTTTTGGCAGATGGGATATTTGTCCAACGCCACTGTGATGACTGTATTTTTGTTTCAGGTGTGTAATGAGCCACTTACGTTTCGTCTCCAGTCATGTTAAAGCTCAGAAAATCCACACCTTCCACTCGAAATCGATCAAGAAACTCACAAGCGTTATTGACCAGATTTTACTTGTGCTGCTCTGTCAGCTGTTTTGGAACCCATCTCGTGTACAGTTTCTGATATCCCAGCATTTCTGTGGCTCTCTATTATAAGACAATTTTGGAGAGTTGTGGAAACAGCACAGAAATTTCATCAGCTGTCAATCGGCAGCCTTCACAAACATTTTCCTCAGTGTTTTGTGTCATCTCATCAGTCAAAATGGAAGGTCTTTCACTCCTCTGTTCATCATGAACATTTGTTGTGCCTCCACTGAACTCCCTTTACCACTTAAACACACTCATTCTATTCATAACATCTTTGCTGTAAACCTTCTTGATTTGTGAAAATATTTTGATAGGTGTTATTCCTTCCGCAAGTAGGAAGCAAATCAGAGCTTGCACTTGGCAGGATTTCTTACCTACATCTTTCATGCATGTGGACACTACAACATGAGTTTGCATGATACTGTTTTTGTGTGATGCTTATTCTGTTCAGAGAAACTTCCCTGTACCGCTGTGTGTTGTCTTCTGTAAAAAAAAAAAAAAAGTAAAAAAAACTGCAATTATGGTCACAATACACTTACTTTCTCAATATGATAATGTACAGTCAGAGAATCTGTGCTAACTTACGTTTACAACATATTTCTCTCTTTGAAAGTTCTTTGCAGCTGTTTTTCAATAATTGTAGTATGCAGTGGAGAACAGCAATTTCCATCAAAGCTGCACAGAGATTGGCATCAACCAAAGTAGGAAAAAACGATATTTTATCACTTTAGAAGTGTTGAGGTATTTTCCTTGATTGTATTATTTTATTTCTCACTTTCATTGTTTTGGTAGTTGTAAACTTTTTTTACTTTTGTGTGGATTGAGCAGATCTACAGTTGCCCATAATTTTATGCTTACAGGTGAGATAAAAGACATAAAAAAAACACTAGTGTTTGCAGACGACTGTTTGCAGAATCAAGATTTCATTGGAGGGGCATGGTATATACAACAACTGTGGAAGTGTGGATGAAAAAGAAAAATTTCCTCAAGAACAATGAGAAACTTGTAAAACTGGCCCCAAAAAAGTAACCTACACACATCAACAGACATTTTCCGTCAAATGAAAGACTTGGTTGTTAAACTGTGAGCTGTAATTATGGGGAGGAGATTGTTCAAAGCTTATTTAAAAACTTGTTGTCCAAGGAAATACCAGAAGATGACATCTGCAATGAAAAATAAGATTTCAGTGGGCCAAGGAACTTCATAAACAGGACTGATGATGACTAGACAAAGAGCTATGCAATGAAGATTATTTGAGAAAACGTATTTTCATTCGCTGTTCATTGTGGTAACCTGTTTATGCACATGAGATTTTCATTTTGCAGTAGGCACTTTATTAAAACTTAATCATTTATTTATAAATTCAAAATTTTGTAGTCATGTTCCAAATTCAGAGATTAATCTGGCATCACCATAATGTAGGAAAACTGTACGTCTGAAGAACGGGATAAGCATTCAGTCCAGAGTGTATTCGACTTTGTGAAACATCAAACATTAGTAATGTTGTGGAGTGTGATACCTGTTAAAGGAAGTAGCTCATGTTAATTTTGCAGAGAATAACAAAATGGTTTTGGTATTTAATGGCTAATGGCTCTTAGTACGCTTGCTAGTAGTCAGTATCCATCACATGTTCCAGCTTTCTTTATAAGCCCTTGGGTGGAATTTCCATCTGATGTTATTGATGAGAGCTGTTTTTCAATATGGGTAGATGTAACAGCATAGCCATAATAGAGAGAGAGAACCAAATGGTATCCAATTGCAGTATTAGTGACTAACTTATGGAATCCAGTACAAGAGTTAAGCATTTGGGGTTAATACCAAGAAGCAACTGGGTGAACATGTAAACTTATTAGTAGACAAGGTGAAAGAAAGATAGGTATTTTGGATGAATTCTGATTAAGAGTAGTGTATTTGTAAAGAAAATATCGTACAAGATGTTAGTGAAACCAACTCTAAAATACTGCTCCAGCATTTGGAACCCATCTCAAGTAGGCATGACAGCAGACATTGAATGAATTAAGAGATGGGCGTTTAGGGTCATAACAAAGTAGTATAACTCATCTCTCCCATAACAATACTGTGGCCAAAGTTGGGGGTGTGGTGGGCAGGATGTTGTTGATAGGACCTAGCTTAACAGTTACACTCTTTGGTTTCCACATCCCTGTTTAAACTTAGCTAAGAAGTGTGTTGTCTCAGTAGCACTTTCACCTGTGCCAGTCCCCATGATGAAGTAATTGTAAAATCTGTGGCTGGGATGGCATACTGTGTATCTGCCGCAGTGACTATTATGGGGACATCATTGATAACTGCTAGATAGTGGTAGATAAAACAACAGATTTGTATCTCTTCTTCTTCTTCTTCTTCTTTTTTATAAATGTGTGTGGCCCACGTGTGAAGAACATAGTGCATCATTTGTCTCAGGGTTGGCTTGCAGTGCATGTCTGCAGCAATTTGGCCATTTGTTATGGGAAATCCTTCAAATGTCTATCTCCTTTCTGTATTTATGGGAAACGTAAGACGTCCTGCTATTTAAAGGCAGGGTCAGGTCCCGTGTGTATTGCATTGATGCCTTGTATTTAATTTGTAATATCTGCACAGGCATGACAATGCCTCTACTCTACATTATTGATGCGGGCACATCACAGGCTGATAGTGGCTTGATAACATCCAGTGAAGATAACCCTGTGGGAAGAACAGAACTCGACATGTAAGTCAACTTCATCCAAACCCATGTAGAGGCTTGCACGGCAGTAAACTCAGCATGTAGCTAGCATGGGTGACTGACGCGTAACCACACAACAACAAAACTCAGCGTGAAGCACAAGGCGTGGTCTGTGCTAGTGGAACTGGGCGTGAGCATTGGCCCAATCCCCTTACTGCCACCAGCAAGTAAACACTTCATCAGTAGGTCTGCCTGTACTACATGACGCATGTGCCCTCCATGGCAGGTTTCTGAAGGACTCCACTGTTCTACTTATGCCAGATCATCTGCATTCATTGCAGTGTCCGTTAGCAGGGATACTAAATCCCTCCCCCCTGAATAGGTCACATAGGGCCTAAAATAGCTGTGCTTGGGCCGTGACATCCGGTGCGGCACCAGAGAGGGCACAGGAGAAAGCAACAGCAGACCTATCACCGAAGTTCAGTGGCTCTGCTGGAAAGGTGGAAGGACATGGAGGACGCGTGCGGCAAAAGCAAGTCTGCCTGTGACGGTGGGCAGGAGGCCACCTCCATTGGCAGCAGGGAGTCAGGGAGGAAGCAGTAGGGGAAGGAGGCAGAGCAAAATCTGTGGGCTCCATTTTGGCAGGTGGAAGTGTGAGCCTTTCTGGGTTCAAGGCTGCAAGCAAAAGGGCAGCATCAAAGGGTGCAGGAGGGAGGCAATGGGGTGGCCGGCCTGTGCAAGTGGGAGCCCACCCCTGCAACAATGTCATGATCAACCTTGCTGCTCAGCTGACCAGAAGGCTTTAGCGGTGGTGCCCTAATAGGACACAGCCTGCTGTAGCAGCTGTTGCAACTCCAGGCACCCCAACAGCCTGTGATGTATCCAAATTAATGAAGCTGACCGATGCTCCCATGCCTATCTGAAATTTGACCGGTCGCCCATCCACTGCCTCTGTTAGCAAAATACAGTGGGGTGACACGTGTAGGGTGGCGGAGACAGCCACAGAGTCCAAGGAAAGGATTTGGGTGTCTGACTACTGATTCATATCCCGCCGACTGTCACAAACAGTCGTCAAATGTTCTATCTGACTACTGTGTATTTCACATGTGGCCTCCATGTGTGGGCAGTCTCGGCAAACAGGCAAGAAATGACAGTGGGGGCAGGACAGCTGGATCACCCAGTCAGTGGAAGAATAGTGCTAGGGACCTGAAAACTGCTGTGTGGGTACACTGTGGGGCACCTGGAGCTGTTTACCATGCACACCTAATTTTGCCACCTGCCAATTATCAGAAAGGACATCCCATGCTGCTGCCATTAGCGCGTGCAGTTCCACAGTTCAGGCGATAGTAACCAGAAAAGGGTTGGACAAGGCCACTAAACCTCAGGATCAGGAGCTAACTGGACAATGTCATCCCAAATTAATGAGTCTGCATAAGGGTAGCGTATTTGAGACATTCAACACAATATTTATGCAAGAGGCTCTGTAAATCAGTGATCTAGGCCGTATATGCCTTTCCGGGCACTTGTGGTGTTGGTTTAACTGCAATCGTGCTGTCAGCATGTGGGTTTGATGACCGAAATATTGAGTAAGCAACCAACAAAGGTTTGTCAAAGGGGAATTTCTCAGTCTCAGATGAGGTCTTCAAATTTTGAACAACTTTATATGAACCTGTGCTGCTGTGCAACAATGGGGTGGCCATATCCACTGGATCAGTGCAAGCCTCACCTGACAGTGCAGCAAGAACCAGCACAGGTAATTCTCCCACCTTTCCTTAGACTTATCAAAAGCAGCAAACAGCCTTGGGGGTAGTGAGAGCAGAGAAGAGAACTGCCCAACCGACACCATGCTCTCTGCTGGACCAGGCAAGGTTGTGAAGCAAGTCCGCATTGTGGTGTATCAGTGCCCACATTTCCTCTCCTCCTCCTCCTCTTCTTCCCCCCCCCCCCCCACCCCCCCCCCCACCCCCCACTCCCCAACAACTAACTACATGACAGCAATGCTCAGCATGAAGTGCCAGGTGAGGTCCATGGTGGTTGAGCTCAGGGTGAGCACTGGCCTTCTCTGTGTACTGCTGCTTGCAAGTAAAACTTCCGTCAGTGGATCTGTCCATAGTGAGCGATGCATGCTGCCTCCATGGCATGTCTCCAAACCACTCCGCTGCTCTACCCATGCCAGCTCACCGAGCGAGGTGGCGCAGTGGTTAGCACACTGGACTCGCATTCGGGAGGCCGACGGTTCAATCCCGTCTCCGGCCATCCTGATTTAGGTTTTCCGTGATTTCCCTAAATCGTTTCAGGCAAATGCCGGGATGGTTCCTTTGAAAGAGCACGGCCGATTTCCTTCCCAATCCTTCCCTAACCCGAGCTTGCGCTCCGTCTCTAATGACCTCGTTGTCGACGGGATGTTAAACACTAACCACCACCACCACCACCACCATGCCAGCTCATCTGCCTCCATTGCTATGTCTGCTGGTGGGGATACAAAATAAATGCAGAATTGTTGGTGTGCAGGAAAGATGCCCAGTGTTCCGCATTGTGCTGTTCATTCTGGTAGACCGTGTAGTGTGGTCCGAATAGTGCTACTAGTGGTGTATGGTCCATAATGCAAGTTAATTTTGCCCTGAATAAAAATACCTGGAACTTCTTAATTGCATATACAATTCCTAATGCCTCCTTTTCAGTCTGCGAGTAATTCTTTTGTGCAAATGTTTTTGATGTATAGTTCTTGTGATGCTTAAGTCATCTAGATAGTTACAGCAAATTGGGATGGGCATGGTTAGCTGTTCTGAGGCCCTCTGTAAGATTGCAGGAGTGATAGATATCCCAAACGGGGAGTATTTGTATTTGTACAACCTGACGGGAGTGTTGATAACTACAATGTCCTGTCTCCTCATCTAGTGGTGTTTCCAAATACGCATCGCAAGAGCACTCTTAGACAAATATTCTCTTTGAGCAAGATTTGTGATGAGGTTTCCTGGATGTGGTATGCGGTGAGTTTCTACTGGTGTCTGGGCCTGTATAGTGGATTTTAAGTCTCTGCATAGCCAGAGGGTGCAATTGAGTTTCTTTACTACTTCCAGAGGTGTTGACCAAGTGCTCATTTCAACTGGTTTCAACCCAACATCTTGGAGTAGACAGAATTCATACTTAACAGCTGTCAGTAAGGAGAATGAAGTAGACCATGCTCAGCTGAAATGGGGCGTCATGTCTGACCATGAGGAGATATGAGATTCAAAATTTGTGGCACATCCCTTGCTGGGTTTGAAATGGAGAAGCCAAACAACAAGAAGTCATCCACGGTGATAATGTTTCTGGCAGAGTGGCTATCGACAACATACAACAGTATTGGTTCTGTGACTTTCTTGTAGGCAGTGGCCATTGTGAATTGGCCCTGAATCTGAACCTTCACCATATGTTACTAATTCTGGGGAACATAGGCGAGTGTTCATTTAGAAACAAGTGTTATTGGAATAATTGTGAGTTTTATAAATAACTTGTTGGATAAAGGATTGCCTGGGGAAACTACTGCCTGTACTTTATGCACAGCTTCTGGATGCATGGGAGGAACTGAATTTGATCATCCTGACTGTTTATGGCAGAGGTGGAGATGCCTAGCTTTTCCACAGTGGGTGCAGTGTGCCCAGCAATCTGGACACACTACATGTGGCTGTGCAGTGAAGCAGTCTGAGCATGATGAAAGTCTATGCTGCATATGTTAATGGGGTACAACTGACTTTTCAGAGGCCATTGATATATCTGATATTGATGTAACACAACACTGCCATTTTGGAACTGGTTTATGGGTATTTCACATTCCTGGGGGCATGGTGTGGGGTCAGGACCATCCCTATTTGCATTTGGGCCATAAGGCACACATTTTTTGCCTATGCAATTTTGAAAGAGTGCACAATTGCCAAACTATCTTCCAATGATTAGTTTCTAGTTTCTGAGCTGATGTGCATACTTCCCGTTTGGAAGCCAATTGGACACCTATGTCTCTGGAGTCTGTATATAAGATTACCAATCACATTGGTGTCTTAACCCTTATAAATCAGCTACCCAGAAGTGATATGACTGACAAGGTTGTGTGTAGGAGTGATGATGTTACCACCTGGAATCTTAGTGAGTAATAATTTGAAAATAAAGTGTACATTTCTTCAGATTTGAGAGCAACAGGATCCAAGAGAATAGCGAACTTCTTAAGTAAGAAAAATGTCCGGAGAAGCCCAAGACAAGAATTGTGGCCATTGGAAACTGTCATCTGCGACTTGAAAGGCAGTGAAATGCTGTTGTAGCCACTGTAAGTAAGTATCCCTCTTCGTCGCTGATACATGACGGAAATCTGGGTGGGTGGCTCTATGCGTGGGAATTGACCTCTGCCTGGACTGAGTTGGTACCACGTATCTGTGGTTGATCCTTCAGGAGCTGAATTTTATTGATGAGGCAACTCACTTTGGTGCTGATGTTGTTGCTGTTGTTGAAACTGCCGTTGCAGTTGTTGCAGCTGTTGCTGTTTACAAGAAGTTTCACGGGATTTGATTCCACAGTACTATGCTAACCTTACCTTGTTGCCAGTTATTGTTACTAAAATTTGATTGAATGCCAGAAATGACTCAAATGGAATAATCAGTCTTGAGCTGTCAACAGCATATCACCGATTGCAAATAGAGAAAACAAACAACAAGGAATCAGGCAAGTGGAGATCGCTCTACAGATAAATTCTGTCAAGTAATTCTGATAGGGAAAACCTAAGACATAGCAAAAGTAGAGACGAAGAGCTAACAGTGTGATACTACAGTGACATGATAGCAACTGAGTCCCATGTTGTGCTGAGGTGGAACTTATAGGACAGCTGTGAGCTCTAATTGTGCATTGAATTGGTGTATGGCGCCAATCATGTTCGTTATTACATCATTGATTGTTCATGTGTAAGTCAACTCTTTTAGCTTGTTTTTCCGCTTGTGTGTGTGTGTGTGTGTGTGTGTGTGTGTGTGTGTGTGTGTGTCATCGGTAATTGCTGTTAACCTTTTGTGCATTCTGCTGTGTCTTGTCCTTCCATCTGTGCCAATGATTTGCTTGTGTGAGGTTACACTCACTTTCATGCAGCTCAGTATTGTGTCACTGATCATGCTTTTTCTGGAGATGATTTTTATCTTTTTCAGGTATGTGAAACCAGGTGATGTGGTGCAACAGTTTGATAACATATGTGAAGTTCAGAGTGACAAAGCATCTGTGACAATAACAAGTCGTTATGATGGCAAAATTTCAAAACTGTATTATAATGTTGATGACACAGCAATGGTTGGAAAACCACTTGTCGATATTGAAGCTGAAGAAGCAGAAGGAACAGGTATATTAATCAGCACATACTTTTAAATGCCAGCATAGTAGCTCAATGTGTAATGCACTTTAGTCTCCTTTGTTTCCAATTTAAGGTTGGTGTGAATGTAGTGTGTGCTGGAACAATATTGGAAAAATACTTTTTTACAATTAGTCAATTTTTTGCTCCCAGAAAAGAACTATAATGTGTTCTTGTGCAGTTATAAATAGTTTTACATTGTGTTTACCATAGAAATCTGTTGTTTGTTGTGTAATGTTTCTGTTGTGTAGGAGAGACTCCCACTAAATTATAATGTAACATTGTTTATATATTATTGTTTATTTCTACTTTTATGGTCCTAAGTTATTATCCAATAAATGACTCACTGTTAAAAAAGTTAAATTTCATCTCTTATGCTGTAATTAATTAATTCAGGATTTTATATGTAATCCAACATACGGATAAAAACTGTGCATCAGTGGTCAGTTAATCCACATTCCACCCATTTTCAGTGTACTGTTTTCATATTTTTTGTGTTTCATATTAATTCACTATCTTGTGTGTGTATTTGGCATGATTGGCTAACAGATACACAATTGCCTGACAGAATTTAATTGTCCACTACGTTGTGTATGACATTATATTGTAAGTAGACTGATAAGATAAGGTTCTTTGTAGAGTCAGTGGCGGAAGGACAACATGGCGAATAGTAGCCAGAAGATGGGGTAGGTTGATAGGACTTAAGACATTAGGGCAGGGTCGGCCAGAAATTCTGCATGCGTGTGGTGCTCCTGCACATGTGCAACTTCCGGGTCAGAGCGTGCACGTCGCATCCGTCAGTGTTCATGTAGTGCATGTTTCTATGCACAAATGTAACTTTATCCACTTGGTGGGATACTCTGTACCGGCGCATTCTAGTGCTCTTTCTACAGCTTGTCAGCCAACCATGGGACGGTATTTCATGTATTAAACATTTAAAATGCTGTCACAGTCTACTCATTGAGATGTCTACTTTTATGTTAACAGCTTAACCCAGTAAGACAAGTAATACAGTTAACAACCGTGGGTTTTTATTAAGGCATCTTGACAGATGGCACGTAAATACGCGTAATGTTTTTGATCTAGTATTTAAGAAAGAGAGCACTTAGTATCTTCCAACAAACCTTATTTATGATTTCAATTGACATTAAACTATTGCAAGGTTTCCTATGACTAACTCTTGGTGCCCTCAGTTACACCCACATAATTTGTGTCTCACTGATCTCTGAACAGAATGATAACCACAGACCTCTCGATGATCACCTGTTATTTCAATACCATTATTGCTATATCTTTCATCAGTTCTGTCTGAAATCTGCATAATAACTGACAATTAGATGAATGTTATGTAGAAACCTAAATGTAAGTATACATTGGAACAATCGGTTTAATGACCAATTTTCCTGATAATAATGTAACATGGAGCAGAAGGAGGCAATAATGCACAGTTAGTAAACAATAATTTTTAGTTATGAAAGGAATAAAGCCAAACACTTTTATCACTGGTCGTGAGAAATGATATTTAACATCAGGCAGAAAAACACGGCTCATTGACAAATGCTATCAGTTGCGAAGATTTTCATCACCGAGAAAAATCTTTTACAAACATATGTCGATCCAAACATGGACATAACTCTTGCGGCTTCTCGGTGCAGGTGTGGAAATACTTGTTGTGAAAAATTTTCGTAGAATTCTTTTGTACTTTGCACTGCAAAGGACTTATCCTTCAGTCTTGTATTGCACTGTAAGTTGATCAGTTTCATCTGTAGATTATTCGGAGCATCTTCAACTGACGACGAGAACAGTCGAGCAAAGAGGCAAATGACAGGAGACCAACATGTAACATCTGCAAATCGTGCTCAAAATTGTTCCTTAATTTTTACAATTATTGACATGTATTCTTGAAATCTAGCACTTTCACGGACCAGTCCGAGAGTCGGGAAATGTGCAGTGTTTTTTGTCAATAGCTGGCTCTCTCCCAAAGTGCAAGCTTCCATTCAAAGGCATTTACTTTTTCCAACATGTCAGAAGTTAAATTATTTTCACCTTGCAAACTGACATTCAGGCTGTTGATGTGAGACGTAATGTCCACGAGAAATGCAAGGTCTGATATTCAACAAGGGTCTTCCAACATAGGTTCACTTTTTTCCCTTATCATGTAAGAATGTTACTATGACCAAATGTGAATCAAAAAATATTTTCAGCATTTTACCTCAACTGAGCCAGCGTACTTTGGTATAGTAAGGTATGTCGCAGTACTCCGCTCCTAATTCCTCCAAGAACCGCTGAAACTGGCGATGCTTAAGCCCATGTGTCTTCATATAGTTTACAGTACTTACAACAATTTGCATGACGTTTGCTAATGTTACTGAATTTGCACAAAGCGCCTCTTGATGCAGAATGCAGTGAATTCCATACAATGTCTTGTCTGTGCGCCCTAGCTTTTTGCACATCCGTGCTATGAGTCCTCTGATGGCCTTGCATTGATGGTGCTCCATCTGTGGTCTCTGAGACTAACCGATTCCAGTCCATGCTGACACCATCAATCGCTTGCTCTACAGCTTGGAGTAGTAGTCCCTTTCAAAGGTACTAAGTGCAAAACGTCCTCTGTTACACAAAGTGCGTTATCGACACCTTGTATGTACCAGTATATCACAACCTGGGCTGTATCTGTAAGATCTGTTGCTTCATTGAGTGCAACAGAGAAAGCAACAAAGTCTTTAGCCTTATTTATTAGCTGCCTGTCCACATTGCCGGCCATAGCACTGATTCGTCTTGTCGCTGTTTGTTTGGATAGACTGATTTCTTGAAACCTGTCAACGTTTGTGGGACAAACAAGTTCTGCAGCATCAATCGGACACCCTTTCACAAACTCCCCTTCGGAAAAGGGTTTCCCAGATTGTGCAATTCTTAATGTGATTTTAAAACTTGCTCACAGTGAAGATTTAGTGTGGTTGTCATTCTGGAAAATTGAAAACAGTACATTGTACAGCGTACAGTAAAATAGATATAAATGTAACACAAGAAACTAAGAGTTCAAGAAGTATCAGTTACTTTGACATACAGTAAAATCGAGTTAATGTGTCTCATCCATTTTCATAAGGACATTTAATTTTGCTTGCCGTTCTTCACTGTTGAGTACACTACACTCGCCTTTGTGATATGTATTGTAGTGTCTTTCAGTTGAAAACTTACGCTGGCCGCCTATTATTCGGTGGCACAGCAAACACCGTGAACTTTCACCAATGGCTACAAAAAAGAATTGCGGTTCTCAGTCATTTTTAAACGACTGAGAACATAGATCTCCCATCCTTTGCTTTTTCACAGCACCTGCCATTTCTCAGTACTTCTCTGTTAAGCTTACTGTCACCAGGGGTAAACGTGACTGGGTATGTTGCACTCTTGCTTGTACCACATAAACAGGCAAGTGGAACTGCTGCCATTCATTTAGGACATATGTCTAATAACAGATGTTGCTGTCGCACACGTGCGCACAGGTGCAGCACTTCTGCACGTCTGCACACTGTGCAGCGGATGGCTGGCCCTGCATTAGGGTATAACTCCAATAGTTCCACAGGGAGCTGTAGAGGGCAAATATTGTAAGGGAAGAGAGAGAGTGGAATATATATCAACAATTAGTTGAGGATGTTTGATGTACGTGCTACTTTCAGATGAAGAGAGGAAATGGTGGTGTGCCACATACAACCAGGTAAATTGATGCCCTCCACTACCACCCTCCCACCTCCAAAAGTTTTAGCACAAATACTAACAAAACATTTAAATTACTGATACTTGTTAAGTATCTCCTCTTCAGTTTGATTTATTTTAGACTGTTCAAGCATTGCTGAAACATAGTAAGTTATGGTTAAGAACAAATAATGTTTAAGTGTCATTCTGAGAGAATTAATTGTATTCATCCAATCTTTAATCCACATGTGATGTTATATAAATTCCATCATTAAGAACTACACTCATATCCATAAGTTGAAGATTCTGTGAGTGGCAGCATTGTGTCACAGTGATATGGATATGAAGTGTACCAGAAAGCCAGCCATGGGCTGCAAGTATCTGCATCCTATGTGATGTCTCTCCTCTGGGGCATACAGAAGTCAATGCAAGTTGTAACACCCTCGAATGGTGATACAGTATGCGCAACTGTTCCTCTTATTGTGTGTCACACTGTCCAGCATGGCTTGCAGTAATGTCTCTTATTTCTAAGCTAACACTTCCTTTAGGTTTGCAGTCTCAGGGGTTATGTCCCTTGGCCTGGAGCATCCCATGCATGTTCAGTTGGATTTAAATCTGCAGAGCAAGCAGATCACGCTAGAATCCTTATGTCCTCCTACTGCAGATATGTCTCCACCAGGACAGTTCTGTCTCCTGTTGAATTACCATCCACTAGGTGAAACCCAGATCAATACGTACAGTGGAAAATTTCCATTTACTGTTGAAGGGTGCCATCTGTACAAACCCCATTGGCCTCTCAGCCTTTTTTTCACTGACTGAGGCTTGTCTCTAATCTCTAACAGGTCTTTCCATTTTTAATGCAATTCAGACATTTTTGACGTTTCATTCGGCTTCCTAGTGCCTTGAGTACTGTGTTCCAAATGCACACCACAGAGACAGCATTGCTATATTCTGGACCTGCGCCCACATAGACCGTTGTAGGGCCGTTAAATGGTCTTGCACTGCTGTGCCATGTAGTGCAAATGTTTCAGTGTTTTCCAGCCAGAAATTAGTTTGCACAGCGTTTCCATGACACAATTACTTTTGCTTTTCCAGTTATGTACCACCCCTGTCGCTGCCGCTGCCACCACCACTACTTTGATCTTAGTATACTGATACTAATCAGATAGAGATACAGACTCTGACAGGGGGATATCTCACAATGGAAAAGCCCTTATAGTAACGGAGCTGGAGTCAGAAGTAATAGACAAGTATGTGGAACAGTTTTTGAAATACCATCTGTTACATGCATAAAAACTATAAACAGAGGAAACTGCTGTTGGATTTTTCAATATTTGTAGATGTTCAATCAATTGGCGGAAGTAGCACGCTCACTCTAGGATATGGTTAACTTTTGGAATCAAGAAATTGAAATACTGGAGTCAAGAGTACATTTGGCCAGGAAGGGAATATTTTTGGGACATTGTGATGTTTTGGGAGAGACAGATATGATTAAGAAGATTCCTCTAACTTTACAACAGATTACCACACTTGCCTTGTATTCAGTTCCCTTCTGTTCTCTCGAGAATATGTTTCACTTAACCCGAAATGTGTGACATATTGACACCAGGTTCTGGACCAGAGAACCATGTAATAGCAACTGACCATCATGTCATCCTCTGCCAATAGAATCATTCGGATGCGGTATGGATGGGTATGGAGTCACACACTGCTCTCTTAGCCATTGTCAGCTTTCCAAACCATGGAGACACTACTTCTCTTTTAAGTAACTCTTCAGCTGGTATCATGAGGTTGAGTACAATCCTGTCTCAGTCATCCCACCAAGGAGACGTCCCTGACAGTACTGAGAATTGAAACTAAGTCCTCTGCATAACACATCAGGCCCACTGACAGCTCAGCTGTGAGGCAGCCAGCTTTGTGACATACCTACTTCATTTCCCTACTCCTAACATTTTCTCTCTGCATACCCTTTATCCTAACCCCTTTCCAATTATGTTCATGTTATCATGTGTCCAAAAGAATTATGGGCTCAAGAAAATGAAACTATTGCACATAATGTAATGCTTCACAATCTTTTGGTGTTAGTAATTGACACTGCTGTGTTTACTCCATCAATTATTTAACCAGATGCAGTGGTTTTCTGTGGTTTCCCAGTATTGCTAAATTTGAATATTAGAATAGATCTTCCTACATATCTAGACCAGTTATCTCCCTCCCCCGTATGACAGTCATACTAGTGCTAAATCTGTGATGGTTGTTGAAAGGAACAAGGAAAAAAAAGTTTATTGAATCATTTTAGTTGTTTCCTTTTATTCATTCTTTCTTGGCTCTGTATACAACTTGTGCAATGAAATGTTTTGATGTATAAAATCTCTGCACGGAACCAAGATTTACACTTAGATATCTACATTTTGGAGGCAGTTCTCTACCAGCAACATTATTAGACTGAGGCTCAAGGCCAATTCAGGATTTGATATGACATTATCTATCTTACACTCTTCCAAAATTAGTATTCTGGTATTTTTGGCAGTCAAATTTAATTTAAAAAAAAAACACAAAATCATGATAAAACTGATATACACAGAAAAAGAGCCATAAATGTTTCCTAAAAATATAATCTCTAGTAATTTTTGTCTTACTGCAGGATGTAAAACCTTTGAAACTCTTTCCATTTCTAAATGAATACTGTTTTGTCCAGCGACAGAAACTGAAGTTAGTTCTGAGACAACACAGAGTATCCCACTGCAAAGTGCTAAAAAGCCTGAAGCAGAGACTGACTCAGATGATGAGGTTACACAGAAAGTAATAGATAAAGTGCTAGCAACCCCCGCAGTTCGTAGATTTGCAAGAGAACACCAGGTAGGTCAAGTATGCAAAGATGTGATGTTGTAGACCTTTTGTGCATGTACTAAAAGTGAAATTATTTGCACAGGTTCCAATTGAATTAGTTTCTGGTACAGGTAAACATGGCAGAGTCTTAAAAGAGGACATCTTGGCTTATCACCAAAAATTACATCAAAAGCAAACTGAAGAAAGCAAAGAAATTTCTGGTGATAAACGAGTTCGCATAACTGGTATTCAAAAGGCCATGTTGAAGACTATGACAAAAGCAAATGTTAGTACTGTTTGTAATATGACTTTCTCAAATGTTCTGAGAATAAACTTAGTTTGTGTTACAAACTGAACACTTCCTTATATTTTTTCAGAATATTCCTCACTTTACTTACGCTGATGAAGTATCTGTTGCAAAACTTGTGGAACTGCGTTCACAGATGAAAAGCATAAATGGTATAAGAATAACATATTTGCCATTCTTTGTCAAAGCGGTATCAAAGTGTCTTTCAGAATACCAAATATTGAATTCATCCTTAGATGAAAACTTGGAACATATAGTTTATAAATCTCAGCACAACATTGGAATTGCTGTTGACAGTCCACAAGGACTTCAAGTTCCCAATATAAAAAATGTAGAAAAACTGAATGTTGTGGAAATAGCAAATGATATAAATAGACTTCAAAAATTGGGACTGGAAGGACGCTTACGACAGGAAGATCTTTCTGGAGGCACATTTACAATCTCTAATATTGGCTCAGTAAGTATCAAAATAAAAGAAAAAAATGTGTTAGCTTTGTCATTTCTACATCTCTTGAATTGGTTAAATATGCTTATGGTAAAATTAGTTAAGCTCTTAAGCTATACGCATTAGAGCCCATGTTTACCAGACTTTTTTCATGTTTTTGTGTGTACTAGCACATCTAAAAATGTGAAGATGAACAAGTGCTCATAGCTCATAGGGATGTATTTTAGAGACTATGTTTAATATACAGTTTTTCTTGTTTTGCTCCAAACTACCACCTCTGATAGTTTATTGGTGGAATTCTGGTTCTGTGCAAGGTATGATGAATAAACATTTCAATCAAAGTCCAGCTTGCAAAGTATCAGAGTTCCATCAATAACAGAGTCTGAAATATACACACAGTAAACCAAACCAATGTAATGATTAGTGTGCAGTTCACTGATTTAATTACAACTGCCTCATACCATCCTTGGGCTGACTTATTTGGAGGATTATGGCATAGTCTCATCAGAGGACACTTCTGATGACGAAATTCATCTTGGTACTGGAGCCACAGCAGTCAGCAGTAACATTGCGCCAGCTGCTTGGTGTCTATAGTAATTTTGGCTGGCACCATTACATGCCCACCCTTCCCCCTGTCCATCAACAGTGACTCCTGCAGGAGAATGAGTAGGTGGTTTGTGATTCAATGGTACATCCACCATGGAGGGTGACAGATTGAGATCCATAAGGTTTTTGTGGAAGGCTGATACAGGACGAAGCTCAATGAAAGTTGCAGGAGCACCAAGGGTCTGAGGAAGAGAAGCAGGTGGCCACTGATCAGGATGGTGGAGGTGAAGTTGATTTCAGTGGCACCACAGAAAGTCATGAGCAGATGCCACAGTATGCATCATAGATCTGTGGTGGTCAGAAACTGTGCCACCGATTTCTGACCACGACAGATCCAGGTTAGGTGGCATCCGAACTATTTCACTCACAGTGGGACATCTATCCATAAGGAAGAGCTCAATTATGACATTCCAGTGGTGGGTGGGGCATGTGAAAGAGGATGCAGTTGAGGGCAGCCATGAAACCACCACACCAGGCTGCAGCCTTCAATCAGGGTGGCTCTTATAAGTTGTCAGAAAACTGCAAGTAATGGAAGTTGAATGTCGTCCTGTTATTAGAAACAAAAGTACACTATCTGATCAGAAGTATCCGGGCAGCACGAGAGGAGGACTCACCAGTTTGAAGAAAAGCGAGAAGTATTTTGTTACCAGTAGAGAAGCAGTAACAGAATGGATCAGTCAGTCAAGATGAAAGACTTCAAATGTGGACCAATCTTTGAATCTTTGGATGTCACCTAAGTGACAAATCCATTAGGGACATTTAAACCCTTCCAAAGATGCCCAAGGTGTCTGTTGGTGATGTGACTGTGAAGTGAAAAAGTGAAGGAACACCCAGAGCTAAACCAAGACCACATAGACGTCATGCTCTGATGGACTGGGACCAGGGGGGGGGGGGGGGGGGGGTTACATGAATGAACTCAATGGAAGAAATTACTCGGGAGTTCCAAAGTGCTACCTGAATTTCTAGGTAGCAAAATGACTGTGTGTAGGAGTTAAAAAGAATGAGGTACACTGCTCAAGCAGATTCTCATAAACCACACACATTTGTAATTAATGCTAAGTGTTGCTTCAGGTGGTATAAAGAGTGAGGCCACTGGATAGTGGATAATGAAATGAGCTGTTTGTAGTGATGAATCATGCAATACCTTATGGCAATCCAGTGGAAGGGTTTGTATTTTGTGAATGCCTGGAGAATGTTACCTGCCATTGTGTGTAGTGCCAGCAGGAGGGGAATGGAGAAGGCGGAGTTATGGGATCTAGGTGTTTTTCGTGGTTAGGATGTGGTGCCCATGTTGTGCTTAAGAAAACACTAAATGTAGAAGGATATGAACACATTTTACAGCATTGTGTCATGCAGATGGCCAAGGAGCAGTTTGGAGATGATTGCTTTTTATTAGCATTACAATGCAACCTGTCATAATTCAGCATCTGTTAGGTTACTGTTTGTGGACAGTAACGTTCCTGAAATGGACTGGCCTGCCACAGTCCTGACCTGGAATCAATGCAACACCTTTTGAATGAGTTAGAACTTTGACTTCACTCTAGTCCCCAACGTCCAACATCACTGTCTTCTCTGGTTTCGGCTCTTGAGGAATGAGCAGCCATTTGTCCACAGACATTCAAACACCTCATTGAATGTGTCCCCAGCAGAGTTCAAACCACCATAAAGGAGGAAGATGGACACACCCCATATTAATGTTCACCAATAGGTGTCCAGGTACTTTTGATCAGATAGTGTACGTGGAGTGCCTTCAAGGGTGAAGATCATTTTCCAAGGCTACAGTAGTAGTGGCAGAAGTGATCGGGCACATGCAGACATGAAAGGAAGTTAGGAAATGAGTCAGTCACAACCAGCCAGATAGAGCCCAAAAATGGGCCAGCAAAATCTAGGTAGGTATACTCCCATGGCTTCACAGTGTCGGGCCAAGGAGGGAAATGCTAGCGATGTGCAGCTTGATGGGCCTGACAAGTGGGACATCAATGGACAATGTCATAATCAATATTGGCACAGAACATGTTCTAACTCAAAATTTTTCACCTAGGATGTGCCACAACAGTGGACAGTTGCAAGAAGTGCATCACTTGTGTTCAAAGAGAGGGAAAATTAGGATTCGGCAGTGGACCTTGTCAAATAGCCACAACAGAACCCCTTGATTTATGTGCCATTGATTTCACCGTGCTAGTAGGGCAAAAATCAGACCCGAGAGGTGTCTGGCAACCCGTGTTACACAAACTGAGTGAGGTGGGGGCAATAGGCATTAACACATCTTCACAGTGCATCTGTCCACTTCTATATTGAGGTTGCGCTTTAGAGCCAAAGGCTTCAGACATGCTTCCTAGAAGTGCAGTGCAGCTGCCACCTTAAGTGTGATGTGAGGTTCAAAATCAGTTGCCTTCCCTGTTCCAGGCCCTCCCTATTCCAGGTGAGAAGATTTTAGCATATCTATCACATAGTGTCTTTTAGGATGGTGCAAAGCCTTTCAGATTGCATAGTTTGTTCTGTTTCATGGACTGTAAATCCATAAAGATGGAAAGCATCTACTACAAAAACATTGTCCACATTGGGGTCAGATACCACAAGAAAATTTACTAGATGAATGACTTGGCTGTGTGTGAGTAAATCTGAAACCTTCATTGCAAAGACATATGATGCCCATAGGTCCAAAGGTTTGTGCCTCAGTTGCCTGCAAAGATGGCAACCCTAAATGTAAGAAAGTAAGAAAATGGGTTGGTCTAGTAAGGATGCGAAAATACTAGTGTATGGGAGCAAACTCACAGTGTGTTCATTTATGGGTGTATCTAAGTAGATTTTCTGCTCTGTGTTTGAGAAGTTTGCACTTCTGTGGATTTATCATGCACTTAACTCACTTCAACAGATTGAGGTGTGTGTTTTGTGGAATTGCTAAAGCCGATTTCTTGCAAGTGTTCCATTTTGCCACATTTGTGTCATGTTACACTCTTTGCACCATGAAGGAACCAATCTTTGCAGCCAGGCAATGACACTGCCACTAATGTGGCCCATCACTGCTGGTGAGGTTGTTTACAGGGTTGTCTAGGCTCAGAGCAGATGAGAACCCTACATCCCGTATGACTGGTGCCAGAGAGGCAATTGCTATTGTCAAATAACTGTGTGCTGCATCGGCAGTTTTATATGCTTGAGCTATTTGTATTACTTGTGCCAGAGGAGGATCTGACTTCCTAAATACATGGTTCCTCACTTCCATGTTGTAGGTGAGGTGCACCATGATGTCCCTCATTAGAGAATCAGTGTAATCCTGCCAACACAACATTCAAAATTATAATTCCTGTTTAATCCCTATAGGTTGACAGGCCCAGTCTGCGTGTTTGATTGGAACACTATTTTCACTGCCAAAATTCTAACTTGGTTGCAGTAACATGTTTTTTCACCTAAAAATGCTTTTTTAATAAAGCAGATATTCCAGGCATCTTGTGTTTGCTGGGTTTGTGATTCTCGTTTCCATACTAGATGGTACAGTTTGGGGAATTCCTGAGAAGAAAGTAGCTTTTTGTCTTTCTGTGTCCCCATTAGGGGGCTCATGACTTTCGTGACTGTGCGTGCCGAGCATCGGTCCACAAGCTATTGCAGCACCTGCTTCCTGTCCTGTGCTACAATTAATCACTGACTGCTCTTCTTTCTCGTACTATCTTTTTCAAGATGGCAGCTTTTGATGTCAATGTGACTACTCACTCACTATATACACTTTTATATGCACTTCAGAGGCCAATGCAGTAGCCAGTCGAAAGTGGTGGGGTTGTTATATACCCCTTCAATTGAGCACCCTGACAACACTGTAGTTGCCTTAGCTGCTGGCTCCCAACTCATGCCAACATGTAGACGCCTATTTTATGGGGCTTAAGAACTCCCAACAGTGGATGTGCCAGATGGTGTTTTCTGCAGCTGGGGGTGCCCATGGGGAGAGCCCTTGATTGGAGGACAGACGTTTCGCACATGAAACATATCAGATTGCACTAACATAATGGCCATTCTGATCAGGCCATCTCATCAAATAACTCTAGACATTTCAGTGCAAACACTTATAACCTTACTGCTCTCCCTGCCACAACTAGCCCCTAGGAAGGGGGACAGTACTTGAATTGATGGGGATACTTTTACTGTGACAAAGCAGTTATTTTTTGTGGAACAAAAGAAGATAAATTCAGAGAAGTTGAGTCTTTGGGGAAAATGTGCAATGGATTGTTATTGATTAAACCTTCCTCTGCGGCACAATCTGCAGTTCCTCAAGCATGTGATCATCAAGGTAATGTACCAGTCACCATTGCCTCAGACAAAATTTTGAATATGCCCCAAGGAATCATCTGCCACAGAGAGACTGTATGCATTAAAAAGACAAGGAGCTACAGGCTAACCTCAATCAGCGAGATGTTCGTTTTATCCAACATATCCAAAAAGGCCCCATGGATAATCAAAGAGGTACAGGCACCTTTGTCTTTGAAGGGAATGTTCTCCTGGAAAAAGTTAGTCATGGTGTTCAAGTGTGACATGAAAGCACACATTGCACCACCCATGAGGTGCTTTCAGTGCTTACTCTTTGATCATATGTCATCTCGCTTCGTGGCAGAACCAAAATGTGGTAACTGCGGATGACCACTCCACGAAGGTAGTCATTGTGAACAACCACCTTTGTGTGTCAGTTGCATGGAACACCATCCTCCACAATCACCGGTTTTCTGTCTTCAAGAAAGAAAAGAAAATAGAGGAATATAAATATTTTGACCACATCTCTGAGGCATGTGAAAATGTGAATGCCTACATCCTGTTGATGTGACATCCAATTATGTGAAAGACCCTCTCAGGACCCATCTCCCCGGAAACACACAGACCAATGGTCCAATGCTACCTGATGGCTGAAGGAACTGTGCATGACCTGTGGATCCCAGGACTGCCTGTTCTTCATTTGTCCTCACACTCATCACAGATAGGCCCTTGCAAGAATCCCAGCCACTGAGGGCTGCAGAGGAGGAGGAGGAAGAGAAAAAGAATAATATGGACAATGTTATTCTGATGGCCCTGGAAGTGGCAGATTCCTCTCACCATCAGATTCTGAACCATTGCTCATTGACGTGGTTCCTGTGCCATTGGTGACAGGCAATGATGCTGGGGTATGACCAGTCCCCTTGGCCCCTTGCCATTTAATCTGGACACTAATAACATGATCACTCAGTGGAACTGTAATGAATAGTATCATCACCTCTGTAACTACAATGCCTCATTTCCACCTTTTCAGCAATTTGCATTGCAGTACAAGGAATACACTTCTCTGATGACCATGCCACAATGCCTTCTCTGTGGTTATCATGCATTCTTTGGAAACTGTGCTAGCCCTGAAAGGGCATCTGGAGGGGATTTTACACTGGTTTGCACAGGTGTGGTCAGTGACTGGGTTAGCCTTTGTATTAGGTTGGAAGGAATAGCGGAGCAAGTGCAACGACCTCAGCGATCACCATCTGCAATGTTTATGGACCTCCAGGCAGGCTGCTTACTTACCTTGAGTTGACAACCTTAATCCAACAACTTTCCACCCCTTTTCTCCTACTTTAAGATTTCAGTGTGCATCATGCCCCTGTGGAGGAGCACCACTTCATCTGGTAGGGGTCTTATGTTTGATCAGCATCTTACAGACCTTGATCTGTCTCTCCTCTGCGATGGTACTCCTACCACTCGAGTGCTGCCCATGGTACTTTTTCAGCTTTCTGTCTAACAATGTCTTTCCCAAGCCTCATGGCTTCACTGCATTGGTCACCACTTGAAAATCTTTGTGACAATGACCACTTTCCAGTGATCCTCACATTTCTTTGCCATCACCAGATAGAACAAGTGCCACATTCCATGCTTTGAAAAGCCGGCTGACTGGTGTATGCCTCTACTGTTACCTTGCTGCCTCTCTGTCAGATGTTACTGACGAGGTTCTGCAAGGCATGTCTGATGCGATCACCTGTGCCGCTGGAACTGCTATTCCTTTTTCTATAGCCCCCCCTCCATTGTCGGCCTGTGCCATGGTGGACCAGAGATGCAGTAGCCGTTCACGATCGCCAAAGAGCCCACATTTCAAATGAGTTCCATCACGGACCAATTTTATCACTTTGAAGGTACTTCATCCTTAGGCTCGTCATCTAATTGTAAACGCATTAAGAAGGAATACTGGGAGTGCTACGTCTCCTCTGCGGGAACATATGCCTCTTCATCCTAGTTGTGGATCAAACACCATAGTCTTCCTGGATGCTGAAGGTCCACAATTGTATCACATCTCTTCCTTGACAACAGTCTCTGTACTGATGTGTAGGCAACCCACTTTGCAATGGTGCCACCTTCTTGTGTGGGTGTCTTCCATAAATGAAAAATTTAAGACATTCAACCCTCGATGTGCGGAATTATATAATGAACTATTTACTCAGTGGGAAGTGCTTCACTCTGGGTACTCAGTTGTATTTGGCTCGACTGTGTCTTCCCTTTGCAGTGGTGAGATAGTATTATTGTTCTAATGCTTAAGCTGGGCAACAACCCAACATCCATCAACAGTTACCAGCTGATTAGCCTCACAAACATGCTCTGCAAACTATGTGAAAGCATGGTAGCCCATTGATTGTGCTGTGTTCTTGATTCTCGGTATTCTTTGTCACACTATTGGTGTGATTTTCCGGAGGGACAATCGACAACGGACCGTCTGATTAGGTTGGAAATAGCAGTCTTACAGGCCTTTTCTAAATGCCCACACCTCATGGCAGTCTTTTCTGACCCATATAAGGCATAAGACACCCCATGACACCATCACATTTTACTTATCCACCATGACTGGAACGTTGGTGGCTCCCTACCATTTTTATTCATCAGTTTTTATTCCAACAGATGTTCAGGTTAGAGTTGATACTTCACTCAGTTCCCAAAAGGTCTAAGTGAATGGTATTCCGTGAGGCTCTATACGGAGTGTCACACACTTCCTCATTGCCATCACTGTGCAAGTGACCTCTTGTCAGGCCACTGGTTGGCCCCAAACTGTATGTCGACGACATTTGCATTTTGTACAGCTTTCACTGTGTGGTCTTGAGTGAAGGCCAGCCTTAATTCACCATCCAACGGGCTTCTGATTGGAGCTTTTCCCATGGTTTCCAGTTTTATTCTGCAAAAATGGAGGTCGTGTATATTAGTTGTTGTACCAAAGTCCATCCTGACCCATAACTCTATTTGCGTACACAGTGCGTGGGCATGACTCCCTTAACAATGTTTTAATATGTAATGGCTCAGTGAGTGGTCACCAGGTCATTCACTGATGTTACTTTTGTCACCCTGTGATATCTACTATTCATGACCTTCCCTCTGAACTTAATCATACTATCTGCGTGGTTTGTCTTTCTCTGGTGTCCTAGTCTCATGGGTATCACAGGGAATAAAAAAAACAATTACTCACCCCAACTGACGTCCCCATGTATGGATTTACAGGTGCAACTGAAGCCTCTACTCACTTGCACTAATGCCCCCTTTAATAAACTCTGCGTAATCAAGGAGGCTATTGCTGCATGGCACTCTTCCTTCCATTCCTCCTTTAAGGAATCCACTGTTGAATGTCACTTCCAGATTCGTCATACCAGAGTGACTTACTATTTTGCATAACAAGCCACCCCCCCTCCATCTCCCCCCCCCCCCCCCCCCCCCCACATCATGCTTATGGAGCCTTACTTACAGTTGCTCATATCATGGCGAAATGCCCCCTCATTCTTTTCTTCCAAATTCTTTGCCCTTCTTGTTGGCAGATGACTCTCGGACAATTCAACTTGTACTCCATTCTCTCTGTGGCAGTGGTTTTTATTGACAGATATTATGTTTTAAACAACCTTTGAGGTGGAGACAGGGTGGTTGGGGTTAGGGTTGGGAGAATCCCCTGCCAATGTTGTGTCAGGGAGACCTTCGATGCTGCCTAATTTCCCTGCTGCTTCTGTCATCCCTACTTTCGTCTGTTGTAATTGCTTTTAGGCAGTTTGCCTCTTTGTCCACCACACCCTGTTCTCCATTTTAGGACTAGCACTCTGCTGATTAGTGGGTGCTGTCCTCCTCTTTAATTCTTTGTCTATTATGGATTGGGGGTGGGACAATTGTGGGAGAGCCTGCCACCTTCGCATGCAGAGCCCCAGGGCACGCCCATGTGAGGCCTTAACAATTTCTTTCATCTTGTTTTATTATTAATGGTCCGACCAATGTCCATTATATTTTTAGCCTTTCCCCTTTTACTTTTCTGTATCTCCTGACTAGAGGGCATTCTTTACTCTGTAGCTGTCTTCGCCCTTAATCAGGTTGGCAGGGGAGCCCTGAAAGACCACTTGTCTGCTCTATCATATGATCAATCCAATCCAATCTGTATGTGAGGAGGTACCCGAAAGAAATCATACACATTTTTTGGTGGGCAGAGCTTTTATTGTTCTGTGGTTTGCTGGTAGGAATGCATAGATCAAACATTCCAGAGTCAGTTGTTCGAGTGCCATTACAGGAGGTGGTCAGGACTAGTTTGAGCAGAGTTTACAGTGACAACTGTTTTGTGTGATTGTCATTTTTGCAGAGGCTGATTTTCGTCAAGAGCATGCGGCAGTGAAATTGTGCTTTTTGCTTGGAAAAAGTGGAACAGAAATTCTTGAAATGTTAAAAAGGCATACAAGGACGATGCTGTGGGAAAACTCATATGTTTGATTTTTTCCCGTTTCAAAAATGTTGAAATGTCAATTAATGACAAACCTCATTCTGGTTGTCCTTCCATGGGCTGAACACATGAAAACAGTGAAAACTGTTGTGGTTGGCAGGAGAGCCAACACTGTGTTACTAAAGGAGGCCGAAAGACACGCGTTTTAGCTCACGCAGGCTGGCGTGAGGTCTGGAACATGACAAGGGAATTAGAATTGAGAAAAACGGACGTAGCTGGAGGAATACTTAACTCTAATCCATTAATGACGAATGTCGCTCTTGACGGTACATGATTTACAATATCAATAGAAACTGATCATGGTGCCTTGCTTGGTCGTAGCAAATAACGTAGCTGAAGGCTATGCTAACTATCGTCTCGGCAAATGAGAGCGTAATTTGTCAGTGAACCATCGCTACCAAAGTCAGCTGTACAACTGGGGCGAGTGCTAGGAAGTCTCTCTAGACCTGCCGTGTGGCGGCGCTCGGTCTGCAATCGCTGATAGTGGCGACATGCGGGTCCGATGTATACTACCGAACCGCGGCCGATTTAAAGGCTTCCACCTAGTAAGTGCAGTCATCAATGAAGATCAACAGCAGACCATTGAAAAAATTGTGGAACTGTCAGAAGTGACTTGGAGTTTAGTGCAGCAGATTGTGACAGAAGATTTGGCAATGAAAAAGGTGGATGCTAAATTCTGAACAAAAACAAGGCCACATGGAAGCATGCTGTGCTTTGGAAGAAGAGTCCCAGAATGATCCAAACTTCTTTTCAAAAATTCTCACAGGTGATGAAACTTAGTGCTATCCTTAATATCCTGAATCAGAGCAACAATCACACCAGTGGAAGACTTCAAGTTTGCCTTGCCCCAAGAAAGCTCGTCGGGTACAATCAAACATTAAGACAGTGGCTGATTTGTTTTTACAATGAGAAAAGAGTTGTTTATTCAGAGTTTGTTCTACAGTGTCACATAGTTAACCGGGCTTTATATTTGAAAGTTTTGAAAATATAGTGCAACAGTGTGTGGTAGAAGCATCCTGATTTGTGGCAGTCGGGTGATTGGGTTTTCCATCATGACAATGCCCCTGCTCACAAAGTCTGGTCTGTATTACAGTTCTTGACCAAAAATGGTATCACCCCAGTTCTTCACATCCCCCTCCATTCCAAATAGTCACCCGACATTGCCCAGTGTTGTTGTTGTTGTTTTCATAGAATGAAAAGAGACACAAAAGGAAAGTGTTTTGCTGATGTTGCTCAGGTGAAGAAAAAAGATGGAGGGACTGTCAAGCATCACAGAAGATGAATTTAAACAATGTTTTGAAAAATGGAATAAAACATTACACAAGTGTATTAGTGCAAGTGGCTACTAGTTTGAACAGAATTTAAGGTTTGTGTTTAAAATGTGAATAAATAAGTTTAAAAAAAAAATCGGTTTCTTTCGGGTACCCCCTCATACTTCTACTTTTCCATAGATTTCTTTTTCAGTTCTAGCATCAGTATTGCCTTCAATGCCCATGTTTGTCACTCCTACATATTTTTCTCATCGAAGCACATTCCTGGTGGATTCAATATCTTCAGATGACTGAACCCTTGACTGAGGGACAGATTACGTTCTCTTACTCCCTTACCCCCAATCAACCAACAAAACCATGTTTACATGTCAGAAATTTTACAAGCCATCAAATGCAACTACAGTTGTCAGCAGTATGTGTCCCACTCTCACTTCAGTCATTAAATGGTGGAAAAGCTGTAAACATAGACATTACGGAAGAGTCTCCTGCTACATTTGGCAATGTTGTCACTGCCTATAATGATGTTGCCATTAGCTCCTGATAACCCCACATGATTAGCATTAGTAGTTGTTGTACTTTCTCATGGTTGAAAGTGCAACTCTCCAAATCACTAAAATTTTCAGAGTGTGATTTCTACATGTCACAGTTCTAGTGTCATCACTGCTTTTATAAAGGTGAGTTACACACAGAACAGAAAACTCATCCTGATTTATTTGACACTTTGAGATCTGTTGTAAAACAACTCCTGAGTAATGTGAGACATGTTAACTAAGCGTTCCAATCGCTGCCCAGTACTCACAGTATCAGAGTTCTGTCGGCAACAAACAGCCAGAAATGTAAACACTGTAAACCAAACTAATAGACCAATCAACACACACTTCACTGATCAAATTGCAACTGCCTCAGATTGACCCTGGGATGGCTTATATGCAGGATCGTGGCATGATCTCATCAGAGGGCACTCCTGATGACAAACACCGTTTAGGTAGTGGTGCCAACGTAGTTGACAGTAATTTTGTGCAAGCTGCGTGGTGAATTACATAGTGAAGTTGGGTGGAAATACTAAACATTGTGTTGAGGGGAGAAAAGTTCAAAAACTGAAGGTTCTGAGATAATTTCCACGTGCTTAGGCTGAAAGTGTTTTCAAGATAGTGCAGCCCTTCAGTGCTTGCCATCTCCTGTGCTGCAGTTATTAAGAAACCTAACAAGTGATTAACATGCTTGACATAAATACACAGGCTTGCAATAGCTTCTGCATGCAGATAACTCTTTTTCTATGCCTCTATCTACTTGACCAACAATACTGAGCATATGAATAACATTTAATTTATTCTCAGAAAAAATGTGTGTTAGCTTTGATGGCACTAAATACATTTGTATGTCTGATCAGAAGTATCTGTGATCCTGTTGGTTACATTTTTGTAGCACCTTTCTCTGATTCTGCCTTGAACTATGGCTCTTTGGTTAGTAGACCAGCCAGGCTCCACAACCTAATGAACATATAAATGGTGCAAAATATTGGCGTTGCAATAGCAATGTGCATATGTGGAACAAGCTCTAAACCTATCAACTGCTGTAGAGCTCAAGAACCATCACTTTTGATTTGGAAGCAATTGTCAGTTGCCCCACAGGAATTTAGAAACAAATACTATGAACCATTACAAGCTGCTGTTTGTCTTCAGCAATTGTAGGACGAGCTACAGGAATTTTAGATTAAGTGTTTGTCCTAAACAGTAATCTACTTGCATAAAAATGGAATAAACATCCTCTATTGCATTGCTTGCAATAGGCAAGGTTTCTAGTTCGATCCCTGGTCTGGCACACAGTTTTAACCTGCCAGTAAATCTTTCATATACAGAGGTGCAATAAAAGTAGCACTCTGTTTTTCATTAGTAAACTGGGGTCCCAGAGCTGTTTTCGATAAGTAAAACAAATATGAAGAGATTCAACTCAGATTAAATTAGATACATTTCATAGACCGATAGTGAAGAGATCCTTGCAGACTTGAAATGTGTCAGAAGAACATAAATACATAATATATTTACAAAATAACTAATATGCCTTCCACACATCCTAAGTCATGTGGTCCTCAATGACGTGGAAAAAGTAGAAATAATTATCCTTTTTTTCAGTTACTCATTAACAGTGTTGCTTTTTGTTTTATATGTGTACACACACAATCATATGTGCCCCAATGACAAATTATGGTACCTTCAGAGTGGATGCACTCTTCATTTGAACCCTTACAGGAATCCAGTGGAGCTTCGAGCATTGAGGATAATAGACAGGGGATTCTAATGAAATAAATATGTGCTATCAATGTATTTTGAGTATCTTTCTTGGTTTAAGTATACATTTTTACAATATTTTATTTGTGTTTTTTTTTCAGATTGGTGGTATGTTTGCAACTCCAGTTATTCTCCCTCCTGAGGTTGCAATTGTAGCAATTGGAAAAATACAGGTAAAATTTTAGTGCACCTCACTTTCATTTATTAATTCAGTACTCATAATTTCATATAGTATGATTTGCAGTTCCTAATTTACAAATATGTGTAGGAAAATATGCCATTATTCTCTTTTATATGTTGAAACTCTCTGCATACATAACAACTAAATTTTAGAAGCTTTTCATTCAATACTAGCTCTGCCAGTAGGTACATGTTTTTGCTGTTTTCCATTGTAATTTTATTTATTACTACAAATGAAGTGATGTAGCTGGTATCTACCACATGTATTCAAAGTAATGTTTTGTGCAAATAATGCTTAGAGAACTGAATAATATGTATATGAACATTCTGCTATGTGTCAGTACAAATGTTACTCATGACTGTGAAGAGGAGTGCTCATAATGGAAACACAGTTTCGTACACTGACAACTTCTAATATACTCATAGACAGAAAATTATAAGATCTTGTTCGCTACCAAATGAGCTAACACTCCCAATCAGCCCATCTTGTCACATCTCATTTAAGTAATGATAACATTATGAAAAGGATAGATAGCTACTCACCATTTAGCAAACATGTTGAGTCACAGGTAGGCCCAACAAAGAGACTAAAGACTAATAAGCACATAAGCTTTTGGCCAGAAGGCCTCTTCTGAAATAGACAACATTCACCCACACATTCACGAAACTCAGGTCACTGTTTGGCTACAGGGGTCAGACTAACCCCGACAGCCAGAAACGTGGTCGCGTGTGTGTGTGTGTGTGTGTGTGTGTGTGTGTGTGCGTGTGTGCGTGTGTGTGTGTGTGTGTGTGTGTGTGTGTGTGTGTGTGTGTGTGTGTGTTGTCTATTTCAGAAGAAGGCATTCTGGATAAAAGCTTTTGTGTTTAATAGTTCTTGTGCCTATGTGCGACTGAACATGTCCACTATATGGTGAGTAGCAATCTATCCTTTTCATAACGTTGTTACTATTCTGTCATGAATTTATCATTTTAGTAGCATCACACATTAGATCCACAGTGCAACAAATTTCCATGTCTCTGGCTCTCATTTATTGATGTGCTTGCAAAGGGATATTTTCTAAAAGGGCAAAAATGACACCTACAAAAGAAACAAGGAGTTCAGTGTCCTGGGATGCAAAATTCCAGCCCAAACATTGACCATGAGATTTGAAGTCTCAAATCATATACTGATCATGGCTTCTGTGTGCTTACTGATATACATTGTGCGTGTTCACAATACCTTACCTGGTAAATGTAACTTCATCAGTCAAGAGAACGAACATTAGGAAATTTCACTGGTTGTTGCACTGTTGTAGTAGCTAGTCATAAAATTCCAATCTGTTATGTTGGTCTTAGGAGTGTAAACTTTGCATCCTAGGCCTTTCAGCCTGGAAAGACCAAATTTAGAATTGTATACAAGATCCCAAAATAGCATGTTATTTGCTGCACTGATGAACCGGGTCGTTTATGTGTGGGGATGAGTACCTGTTGGACACAGATCATGTACTTCAGACATATTCTGCTTTTATATGTCCACCGGGAACCCGCTGGACAGATTCACAGAGCTGTTTATGTAGTCAATACAGGAAATTTTGTGCACAGAATAGTGACACGGCATTTATGATACTGTAATATTCCTAAAGGATCATGTACTTGTCTATGGACTCACTGAAGTCATACTTCACATTCATGGGATGACATGAAGTAATTAACAGGTTATAAGGCACCTGAGGTAAAGCACAACTAGATGTTTATTTGCAGCCCTGTGGATTCATGTAATGACTACTGTGACCATTATCAGATTTCCCTAAATTGCTCCATGTAATGCCAGATGGATCCTTAGAAAAGAGCACAGCCAATTCCCTTCATCATCCTCTCATAATCCAAACTTGTGCTGCATCTCTGATGACTGCACTGTTGATTTGATGTGAAACTCTAATCTTCCTTCCATGTTCAAAAGTATGTGGACACCTATTAATGGACATTAATATGAGGTGTTTCCACCCTTCGCCTTTATGATGGCTTGAATTCTGCTGGGGACACTTTCAGTGAGGCGTCTGAATGTCTGTGGACGAATGGTTGCCCATTCTTCCTCAAGGGCCGAAACCAAAGTAGTGATGTAAGACACTGGGATCTGGAATGAAGTTGACATTCTAACTCATCCCAAAGGTAGGAACACTTTCAGTTAGGTGTTTAAATGTCTGTGGACAAATGGCTGCCCATTCTTCCCCAAGAGCTGCAACCATGGTAGTGATGTAAGACACTGGGGTCTAGAGTGAAGCTGACATTCTGACTCATCCCAA
This sequence comes from Schistocerca gregaria, assembly GCF_023897955.1. Taxonomy (NCBI): domain Eukaryota; kingdom Metazoa; phylum Arthropoda; class Insecta; order Orthoptera; family Acrididae; genus Schistocerca; species Schistocerca gregaria. The sequence continues at coordinate 571,902,309 of NC_064931.1, read as the reverse complement.
AGGTGTTACATTAGGTTCAGATTGGGATTCTGGACAGGCCAATCCATTTCAGGAATGTTATTGTCCACAAACCACTGGCTTGCAGATGCTGTTTTGGTCGGTTGGCTAGTTGGTTTTGAAGGAGGGAACCAAACAGCGAGGTCATCGGTCCTATTGGTTTAGGGAAGTATGGGGAAGGAAGCCAGCTGAGCCCTTTCAAAGGAACCATCCCATCATTAGCCCTGAAGAATTTTAGGGAAATCACAGAAAACCTAAATTAGTATGGCCAGATGCGAGTTTGAACCATCATCCTCCCAAATGTGAGCATACCTTGCTCGGTCGTGCTGCTTTATGGCAATGTGTAATGTCATGCTGCTTTACGGCGAGGTGTAATGTCATGCTGATAGAATCAGTTATCATCTCCAAACTGTTCCTCTACTGTACACAGTACACAATGCTGTAAAATGTGATCATGTCCTTCCACATTCAATGTTTTTTTAAGTGTGATAAGGGTATCACATTCTAACCACAAAATACGTCCCTATACTGTAACACCTCCTATGCACTTCACTGTTGGTGTTGCACATGATGGCAGATATATTCTCCAGAATTTCTCCAAACCCAGACGCTTAAATCGGATTCCCATAGAACAGGTAATTAATCATTCCAGATCACTCATTTCCTGTCATCCAGTGTCCAGTGGCATCGCTCTTTACATTACCTCAAGCGTTGCTGTGCATTGACTACAGAAATGTGTGGCTTATGAGAAGCTTCTGGACTATTGAACATCCCATTCTTTTTAACTCCGTACACACAATCATTATGCTAGCTAGACTCCAGGTAGCATTTTCAAACTCATAAGTGATTCCTTCTCTAATATCATGCTTTTTTTTTTTTTTTATAAATGTTCTCCACAATGCTTGTGATCTCTGTCCATCAGTACATGAGGTCTGTCTAATGTCAGTTTAGCTGCAGTTCTTCCTTCCAATTTCCACTTCACAATCACATCACTAACAGTCAACTTGAGTAGCTGTAGAAGGATTGACATGTGGATATGATGGATTTGTTAGTCAGTTGACTCTCTGGTTCACATTTGAGGTCACTAAGCTCACCTGGCTAATACACTCTGCTTTTCTAATGGTAATAAAACGCTCCTGAATTACTTTTATACTTGTGAGTCCACCTCTTGTGACATCTAGTTGTCATTTCTGTGTTTCATAGGGTGTCTGGATGAGTCCACCTCTTGTGACATCTAGTTGTCATTTCTGTGTTTCATAGGGTGTCTGGATATTTTTGATCAGATAATGTACCATAGTTACCAATAACAGGATAACATACACCTTTGATGACTTTGGATGGTTTTGTGTCATTAACAGGATTCAAAATCATTATACTGCGTCCTTTCACCTGGCCTCCAGAAGCTACACAGAGTGTGTTATCTGCACTATCGAGACTCAGCTCCATAAGAAAATGATGTCCAACACTGCACCTAATGCCCACCACAGTTTTCTGGTAACTTACAGAGCCACTCTGATAGAAGGCTGCAGCCCAGACGGAGTGGCTTCATGGCATACTTTTGATCAGATAGTTTATGTGGTAGGTGTCAAATGACAGATGTTAGAGTGGAACATAGCTGGAACTGTTGCTCAGATTTTTCCCCTCATACTGCTTGCTGTGCAGAAACTGTAACCACACAAATGCAATGCAATACAGCTATGGAATGTCGTGTTCCATATAATTAGCTGTAAAACAAAATACTGTTCCTATGACACAGACTTCCACATTAAGATACATTAAAACATGGCAACATATTAATTATGATCAGATTCAAAAGCATTGTTAAGGTTAAATATGAGTATCTCAATTTACAGTTTGAAATATTTACTGTATTACTTCTAGTTTTCCAATAGAATCCATCTTAGTTGCAAATATTTCCCCATCCTACAACATTGCCACATAATGTACTTCATCATACATTTTCTATCATCAGTGAACCACATGACATTTTCACTTGGAACTCATGCCATTTAGATTGCATTATTAACCTAGACATTGTTAACTAAAGCATGCAAGAAAGAAAACAGTACAAAAACGGGCACTGCACACAATTTGATATTCTGGTAAAGCTGATTGATACTGTTCCAATGCAGCAGGTTACAAAAACAGCCGCTGCTCAGCAGGTAATACGGGTATTGTAGGTTGTTCATATTATTCCATTTTAACACACTAATTCAGTTGTTAGAGATTTTAGCTTGATTTATCTTCATAGATATAAAAAAGTTAGACATGTATGCAGTTGGTTCTTCCATGCTATTTGGAAAATTATGTCACAGCATGCTGCCAGTTCCAAATCATGAAGTATCTGTTGCCAGGACTAAACGCCTGCCTTATTTAAATGTGACCAGACAGTGATTGATTTTGTATACTTTTTACAGTGCAGACATTCCTTGTTTTCATTACACTGTGTAAACTAGTGTTGGGATAAATCACACCACTACTTCTAGAATTTGTATCTATATAATGTCACATTTTTGAATGACATGTCCATTGATGAGAAATTTTTAACTACATTCCTAATAGGTATATTTACCCACTTGTGTGATTGTGCCACTGCGCACATAATGACATCCTATTAACAGTTGACTTTCAGAAATGACATTGCCAATGGCGCGCTTTTGTCATGCATAAGCCAACGTCAATCCAGAATTAAGGAGTTGGTGTGAAGTATGTTATACTGCGAGTGCAGAAAATTTCATTGTTGGTTAAGACCAGGTAGGTCAACCAGGTTCAAATTTATACACCTGACTGACTTTTTTTTCTGTCTGCTTCAAACTTGGTCTATTATCCATTACATGCAGTTGCATCTCAAAATAAAGACAACAAACTATAAAAGATATCAAAATGGATAGTTGCTAGGTTCTACAAGTAGTTGTAATTTTTGAACCATCTCATAAATGTGACTACTAGAAGACAATAACAAACCATACTGAACATGAGTGTCAGAAAAAATTACTAATCTTGCAAAACAGCAGAAACCATTGGAGATGTTGTTGTAATGTGTATACACAACACAACCAAGAATGTTAGTACAACTTTATTACCTGTAGACTGTGGCATGTATGCCAATCCCCATAACACACACTGAACACAGTAAGATAAGGCAGATGTATGCAAGCAGCAACAACATGATAACTGAGCGAGAGCATAATACAGCAGGGTTTAAATAGGCACTCGCCCGTAGCAGGGTCAATCGGAAGTTCACAGTATTGCTCTTTCATGGCCCACTCTCGCTGATGACAACATACTGATAATGCACATAGCTTTCAAGTGGGTGTGCATTACTTCATTCCTCTTGCCTTGGGGAACAGCTCGATTCACGAGATGTCCATGGTGTCTTCCTCTGCAAGGCCCTGAATGAGATGACATGCTGATACTGGGGCATATGGTTAGAAGTACTTGGGGCACACTCAGCATTGTCCTCTGCCTTCTCGTGTCAACCCATATGGTTGGGTGGGTGACGCTGGCGTGAGCTAAATCTCCACATCAGGTCCAGGGTCTGGTGGTCCCCCGCAGTTGGCAGCTGAGGCAGAGGAGATGGCTCCATTGTGGACGGCAGCTGAATTGGTACTGGTACTGGTAATGGTATTGGTTCATCCATCAGTGATGGAGGACCCCTCATATGTCATGGCAGGGACCCAGCCACATGCAAGCGCAACTAGTCATAATGACGTGCACAGAGGTCCTCCTCCATGCAGACATCGCAGTGACGACAGCTGCGGCATCAGGAAATGACGTTGGGAAGCCATTTTGGGTGATGACCAAACCCGCATGCCCAGAGAGCCACCCCGAGCCAGCAGTTCAGCTGGGCTGTTGTTGCTGAACAGTGTGAACCGTTAGGAAGACAGAAATTGACCCAAAGTAACACTGAACAGGGACCAAGTCATGTACTTCTTCATTTGCATTCTGAATGTTTTAACTAACCTTTCGGCCCCACCGTTGGACTGTGAGTGGAAGGGTGGGGCAAAAATGTGGCGAATCCTGCAGTTATTGCAGGAGGAGGCAAACTTCCGTGTCACAAACCGAGGGCCGATATCAGAGACCAACGTTGACAGAAGAACTTTGCTGGAAAACATTTTCGACAGGGCTGCTCGATGGTAGAGGCTGAAGTTGATGGGCAATGAACATCATGTGGGAACCGAGAAAATGCATCAGTGCAAGCATGCATTAAGAGAAGGGCCAGCAAAATTGATGTGGAGACAGTCTCAAGCGTGCGAAGGTTGTGGCCAGGCAGACAACATTGCCCCTGGGGCAGATTGCTGTGATGTGCATTAAGAACATGCCATTACCAAACCAGTGATATCGCCATCCAAACCAGACCAAAAAGCATGATGGCACGCCAATGCCTTGGTGCGTGAACCCCCCCCCCCCCCCCCCCCACCGCCCCCTTTCCCATTCCACCCCAGTGATCAGAGTGCAGCAATTACAGGATCTCCAAACAGAGATCCAAGGGAATCACTGCATGAAGATCTGAATAGTCCGTATCGACAGAGAACTGATGCTGAAACACATAGTAGTTATGAAGGTGGTCAGACACCCGCAGTGGAGGCACTTCAGGCTAGCCATGTTGTATGCAATGTATTGTATGCCTTAAAATCAGATTGGTAGCACTAGCCTGTGCGACCCAAGTGCTAGTGATTGGAAGACCGTCGACAGTTTGTTGAATGCATTCATCTACATGGAAGATCGGGGTAACTCCTCCCAATCAGAAACTGGGCCCGGACCGGCCGGAAGACGGGAGAATGCGTCAGCATTTGCGTGTTTAGCTGTGAAGCAGAAGTGAATCAACTTGTTCTACCAAGAGGAGAGGAATAGCATGCAACATTGAAAGTGATGCATTGCTTTTTCTGCCAATGACACTGGGAGGAAGGGGGGGATTAACAGCAAAAATAACGACTTGTGATCTGTGATGAGATGAAATTTTATACCATACATGAAAACATGAAACTTCTTTCAGGCATAAACAATGGTGAGGGCTTCTTTCTGTATTTATGAATATCAAGTCTAGTCTTTGACGCATATGTAACAAGCCACTCGGAGCCATCAGAAAATTTATCAGCCAACACCGCCCCCAGCCCATGCTGGGATGCATCTGTTGCTAACACTAAATGTTGACTCAGTTTCTAGGTTATGAGGCAAGATGCAGATTGTAACATACCGTATTTACTTGAATCTAAGCCACACCTGAAAAATGAGACTCGAAATCAAGGGAAAAAAATTTTCCCGAATCTAAGCCGCACCTGAAATTTGAGACTCGAAATTCAAGGGAGAGAAAAGTTTTAGGCCGCACCTCCAAATCAAAACAAAGTTGGTCCACTGTAATATGAGACACAATTTAGGTCGAATGAATATTATACAGCTACAGTAGTTTGGTTCGAGTCGTAAGCTTAGCAGTTAAACTTTACCAGGTAGCCATTGCTATGCGTCAGGCCCGTATTTATATGGGTACCCTTCCTTTTTCATGTGCTTTGTCTGGTTTGAATCGATTGCTTATTTTTCTTTGCTCTGATAAGTGCTGTTCTCTTTGTTATAGGTGTTTACGTCACTCTAAGCTGAAAATGCATTGTTGTACAGTGTCATGCATTGTTTGTCGCATTCTGACAATGTGTGTTTACGACCTGTTGCCAATCGCGGCATCACTTCTTTTGTGCGCGCTACCGGCGCTTATGATAAAAGAAAAAGAGAGAGAGAGGAATTGTCTCATTAGCGAAACAATGGCAAGAGACTGCTATTTGTTGTTACTTACACTGCTGCTTTCTTTGATAATGGTCAACAAGAACCAAATAATAGATTGCGTGTGATAGATGTTCTGAACGAGAGTTTAGCTAAAAATTTTCGCCGTTAGAAAATCTTTGCAGACGCCTCTCTTGTACATTACATTCTGCACAGACATTAGAGTCATCTTAAATTTAAAAATCTAGTCAATTACCGTGCTTCATTTCTGACTGTATCACTATTAGGCATAAGAATAATACGAATATAAACATGACATGATATGTATATTCTTCTGTGTTTGCTGTTGTCTCCACACTAGTTTCATAATTTATTAGGCAGACAGGATTTAAATGAGATAGCGGCAAACACGAAAGAATACATGGCAAAATGTTTATATTCGTATTATTCTTATGGTGAAGAGAATACTGCATGTGATTCTCAATTCATAAAAGTCCCTATTAGCAACCATCTCTTCTCACAGGTAGGAAAAAATTCAGAACGTAGAGTTGGCCTTATTGACAAACATCCCAAACAGTCTTGCCAGTCAGATTTTCATAGTACCTTGAAATGCTGCTACATTCGAGATGAACAATATGGAATTTGTATTTACTTCGTTGGATAATGTATGAAGATGCAGTGGTCGAAACTCGGGGCGGAGAAAAAAGCTCGTCTTCCACTTTTTTTTTTTAAATTTATTTACTGGCTCAGAGGTTTTGGTGCCAGTATTTATCTTTGTGCCTACAAAGCATGCCTGTGTAGCACTACATATATTTGACGGCAGAAGTTAGTTGTGGCGGCACCTACCAACATTTTTCAGAACTTCTGCTTATTTTGCACTCAATTCTAAGCCGCAGGTGGTTTTTTGGATTACAAAAACCAGAAAAAATGTGCAGCTTAGATTCGAGTAAATACGGTAAACGCAGTGTCACATGCCTGCGACCACTGGAAAGATGCCCCCTTATGCAGAAAGGCAGGTAACTGTTGTGCAACTGACGCCACCCCTTGCAAAAACTGATGATAATAAGCAGTCTTATCTAAAAGAAAATCTGGAGTTCCTTGACCAAAATAGGACATGGAGGAGCCACAATAGCAGTGACATTCTGAAAAATAGGTTTAATACCAGAACTAGAGACCTCGAACCCAAGATCAACAATAGAAGGCTGAGAGAGAGAGAGAGAGAGAGAGAGAGAGAGAGAGAGGGAGGGAGGGAGGGGGGGTGGGGGGCTCTTCTGAATTGCATTTTAACCCAGTGGCATGTAACACCAAAAAGAGCGTACATAAGTTGTTGAGATGTTCAGTGGTGGAGGAGCCGGAGACCACATTATCATCAAGACAGTTGGCACACATCTTGTGAGTTTCTCGAGGAACCATTGACAAATTGCCAAATGGTAACCACAAGTATCGATACAAGCCAGAAGGTGTATTAACGACCAAGAGCCATTGAAAGTCTGCGTCAATGGGAAGCTGCAAATATGCATCGGAGAGGTCGACCTTGTAAAAATGCTGATCACCAGTGAGCTTAGCAAAAAGTTTGTTAGGGCGTGGCAAGCGATATGTATCAATGATACACTGAGCATTGACAGAAACTTTGAAATAGCCCCAAAGCCATAACCTTCCCGTCGGCTTTTTGTCAATGACTAAGGTGGTAGCCCATTTGTGGGATGCAATTGGTTGGACGATCCCAGAGACTGTGAGGCAGTTGAGTTCCGTCTTGACTTGGACACCAAGGGCCATCGGTACCAGGCAAGCCTGAAAGAAACAGAGTTTGGCCGAAGGTTTCATTGTGACATGAGTTTTGAAAGAATTGGCAAAACCCAAACCCGCAAAAAACACAGCGGGAAATGCAGAGCGTCAAGAGACGAGTTGTGTATAAGGCACTTGATCAGAGACAAGGTTAACTTCCTTGCAAATAGCAAACATAAAGAGGTTGAAGGTGTCCAAGACAAACAACTTTTCGGTGCAAGCATTGTTCACCACCAGAAAAATCAGTGGACAAACCACAGATTTATATGTGACTGGGGCTGAGAAACTACCTAACATTAGAATGCTTTGTGTATTGTAGGTGACTAATGTATGTCATACTGGCATTAAAGGGGAAGAACCCAAGTCCATGTACATTTGCAAGTTGAGTAATGACACGGCAGAACCATTGTCGACTTGCATGTGCAAAACCTTCTGATAAAACTGGACATCATTAAAAAGCTTATTGGGTGCAATGGAGATTGTTGATACACAGTTGACATCCATGTCAGCATCTGCAATAGGCTGTTGGAATTTTGCATTACAAATAGGAACAATGTGGCCCGTTTTGCCCTGGCAGCAAATGGCCCACCACTTGGGACAATCCAGCCTGTCATGAGTGACAAAACACGATGGACAAGAAGGAAGTGTGGAGCACTTGTGTTGTTCATTATTGGGCTTGTGCTGCTGCTGTGGCCATGGCCACTGCAGTGAGTTACGCTGACCACCGTGATGTTTTGCTCTTGTGTGACTGCTGATACCATATCCTTCCTGTTTGAACCATCTGAAAAATGGTGGGGGGAAGTGTGTTGAACTTCTGCAACCTCGTATCCTGATTGAATTTGAGTATCCACAGCACCCAAAAGCTCAGACAATAGTGCAATAGTCAGAACGTCAGAGAGAGAGAGAGAGAGAGAGAGAGGGGGGGGGGGGGGGGTCACATTGAAGGGCTTGTTCACGAACCTCATGATCAGGGGCCAAACATATGATTGCATCTTGAACCATTTGGCCAGTGTACACCTGATTTCTGTACATCAGTGACAAAAAGACAACAACTGCTTAAACCTGAAGCTCAGCTGCCCAGGTCTTATAGGAATGTTCTGGTTTCTTGTGATACCAATAGAACTCAACTAAAGCGGCAACCTACAAGCGTTTACTATAGTATTTCTACAGAAGGTCGCATATGTTATCAAAAGCAGGTGAGATGGATCCTGCAAGGGGTAGAGGGGTGGCAGTTGGTAAAGGCATTGATACATGCGAGACGATACCTGGGACAAAAAGAAACATGGCTTAAGGTAACGTCAGTCAATCCAAATGCATGAAAATGCTGCCTCAACCATTTTTCATAGACTTCCATTCTTCAACAGACTCATTGCAAGCCGGGGAGGGGGTTTAACAACCAGGGTAGTGATAGGCAAAAGAGGAGGTGCAAGGGGAAACAGATTGAGACGGATTGGAAGTGGCCAAAACAGTGGCAAGTGTTTGCAATACTTGGGTTGGATTGTGTTGTGCAGTAGTGAACGTCTCCTGCTGTTGACTAAGATCCGGCAACGCTGCCGTGAGAACCCCTTCCTGATCAACCAGTCAGCACAAAAACTCATCAGTAGCACCATCAGACATTGTAGACACAATGGAGGACCAATCAGAGACTGAAGACAGCGCAGAGAACAATCCCATCCTCGTTGCCACATGTGTTGTAACGTGGTCACATAACACAACAAAGAATGTTAGTACAACTTTATTAGAATGTGGCGTGTACACCAATCACTGTAACAAACACTGAACACAATAAGATAAGGCAAATGTATGCAAGCAGTAACAACATGATAACTGAGCGCGAGCATAGCATGGCATGGTTGAAATGGGCACTCACCTTTGGCGGGCTGTATCGGAAGTTCACTGTATTGTTCTTTCACGGTGCGCTCTCATGGATGACAACACACTGCTAATGTGCACAGTTTTCAAGTGTGCGTCCATTACTTTTAGATGTGCTTTCCAATTTCATTTGATTCGTCAGATGCTGGATGTGTATGTACTGGCAAGAAAGGTACAGATACCAATGGTGCTGACAGAAGATCGTCCTACTTTGTTGTGTGCTTCAGCAGGTCACACTGCTGTTTCTATAGTACCCCAAACTGTCTTTGACTATGCTGCAGCTGTTGTTGTTGTTGTTGTTGCTGCTGCAGTTGCACCAGCATCAGCTCCTGCTGCCACAATTCAGTAAACATTGTGTCTATGATGCACTAATAACTTGCAAGGCTTAGCATTCATAGTCACTAAAAGTTTTGCAGCCTCACACTGATTTAAAAAAGTCACTTCAGCAATCCTCATAGCATGTGGAAATCAAGACCAACATTAAATCAATAGCCTAAAACACAGTAAAGTGCTATCTTTACAGTTAAAAGCAGTTAGTAGTGATGAACAAAAACAGAACCATCTTAGACAACACCACCAGTCCGAAAATTAAAGTGCAGGTCCACAAAGTGAGACAATAGATGTGTTCTAGAATCATGAAACTACAACTTCAATAACAAAATGTGAACTGCTTAATCTGCCTACCATGGTGCGTATTTGTTTCCAGTAGAGGTTTGCTTATCATCCCCATGTGGTGATTTCTGTGACACTGAGATTTATGGCACATCTCTTTATATTTGTCACCATTGCCAGAGTGGGTAGATATTAGACTTATAACTTCTCCCTCATAAAACAGCTACGAATGTCCCTGTGTCATGTACAAGGCTTGTGGAATAAATTTTAATAAGAAGTTATGCCATTATGGTGTGTGGTTTGGAAACTCAGTGGTAAAGAGCCAATCCCTGGTCAGTCCTAGGATTTTTATTTATCACGTGACACTTCCTTCACCTCTAACATTTGTTAATGTGAAAAATGCCAAGTTGCTCTATGGTTCAAAATCCACATTAAACTGCAGGTCTACATCTATATCTACATATATACTCCACAAACCAGCATATGGTGCTGGGAGGAGGGCATCCTGTACCACTACTAATTGTTCCTTTTCCACTTGCAGACAGAGCAAGGAGAAAACAACTGTCTATATGCCTCCGTATGAGCCCTAATATTTTGTATCTTCATGCTCCTTAGACGAAAAATATATTGGCGGCAGCAGAATCATTCTGCAGTCGCTTCAAATGCTGTTTCTCTACACTTTCTCAATATTGTTCCTCCCAAAGAACAGTGCCTTCCCTCCAGGGATTCCCATTTGAGTTCCCAAAGCATCTCCGTAACACTTGTTTGTAGTTTGAACCTAGCGGCAATAAATAAAAGCCCTGCCTCTGAATTGCGTAAGTGTTTTCCTTTAATATGATCCAGTGCAAATCCCAAACACTCAAGCAGTGCTCAAGAACAGGTTGCGCTAGCATCCTACATGCAGTCTCCTTTACAGATGAACCACATTTTTCTAAAATTCTCCCAGTAAACCAATGTCAACCATTCGCCTTCCCTACCACAATTGCACGTGCTTGTTCCATTTTCATATCGCGTTGCAACATTACACCCAGGTATTCAAATTACGTGACTGTGTCAAGCAGGACACTGCTGTTGTTGCATCCGAACATTATGGGTTTGTTTTTCTTACTCATCCACATTAACTTCCTTTTTTTTTTTTTAATTTAGAGCTCTCTGTCATTCGTCATGTAAACTAGACTTTTTGCCTAAGTTATCATGTATCATTATAAAGTCACTCATCTTCAACACCTTCCCGTACAACACAGCATCATCAACAAACACTGGCAGATTACTGCTCACTCTGTTCACCAGATCAGTGATGTGTATGGAAAATAATGATGGTCCTATCATACTTCCCTGTGGCATTCCTGACAATACTCTTGTCTCTGGTGAACATTTGGCATTGAGAATAACATACTGTGTTCTATTTATTACGAAGTCTTCGATCCAGTCACATATCTGGGAACCTTTTCTGTATGCTTGTAACTTTGTTAACAGTCTGCAGTGAGGTATCGTGTCAAATTCTTTTTGGAAATCTAGGGATATGGCATCTGCCTGTTGCCCTTCATCCATGGTTTGTAGGGTGTTGTATCAAAAGGGCAAGCTGAGTTTTAAGTGAGCAACGTTTTCAAAATCCATGCTGATTTGTGGGCAGAATCTATTCTGTCTCAAGGAAATTTATTATATTCAAACTGAGAATATGTTCACGAATTCTACAGCAAACTGATGTTAAGGATATTGGTCTGTAATTATGTAGGTCCGTTCTTTTACCATTCTTATGTATAGGAGTCGCTTGCGCTTTTTTTCCAGTTACTTGGGACTTTTTGCTGGGTGAGAGATTCACGATAAATACAAGCTAAGTACAGGAACAATGCTGCAGAATACTTTTTGTAAAACTGAATTGGGATTCCATCCAGGCCTGGTAATGTATTTGTTGTCAACTCTTTCAGTTGTTACTCTATGTCAGGGATGCTTATTGCTATATCATACATATGGGACTTTGTGCAGTGATCAGATGACGGTATATTTGATTCTCCTTCATGAACAATTTCGTAAGCGCGGAATTTAAAACTTCTGCTTCTGTTTTGCTATTTTCAGCTTCCACACCAGATGGTCAATGAGTGACTAGATGGAAGCCTTAGACCTACTTAATGATTTTTATGTAGTCCCAGAATTTTCTCAGGTTGTACCAGGATTTTCTCGTGTTCTCCGCCAGATCTTTTGCTAAAGTGTGATGATGATAGTTGTTGCATGCTTTGCACATAGATCTTTTCACAGATACACAAATCTCTGCTATCCTTTGCCTGTTGTCACTTGTGTGTTCTCTTTTGAACCAAGAGTGCAACAGCATCTGCTTCCTCAACATTTTCCAAATTTTGCTGCTAAACCATGGCTGGTCTTTTCCGTCCTTACACCACTCCACTTACTAGGCATGTACTTGTCTAGAGCACAATTTATAGTCTGTTTAAACTATGCCCATGTTTCCTCTGTGACTGTCAAACTGGAACTAAATGATTGCAATTCATTGTCAAAGTGATGTTGTCACAACTGCTTGTCTGCTCTTTGTAGTAGAAAGCATAAATAGCTGGGTATGTCATTTCATAGATTGGAGGAAAGGCGAGGACATACTACCTTAAATAGGACCATAACAAGTACAGCACTGTGGTGTTCAAACCAACTTTCAGATTGATTACAGCTTTACCATTTATTTTTTTCCCCTCGTTGTATTTATGCACAACTTGCCTTGTATCTTTATGTTAGACATGCTGATTAAAAGAGCACAGGTCTGTAACCTGTGAGTATCTGTCAGTAACTAGAACATGCTATGCTTGTAAAAATGTTCCTGTTTTGTAGTTATGGCATAGAATTTAACAATAATACTGTTTAGTATTTACAAACCTTTTCCTGTAGTTAAGTTTACTCTCTAGTACTTGTGCCAGTATTTAGTCACAACAGGTTTTATTTCGTAACCAGTTTGTATTATTAATTATCATCTTCAGAGCATTCAAGAAAACACAGAAAAGTTATAAGTGAAAGCAGTGCACCATGATTCTAATTTAAGCGTTAATATCTACATACACAATGTGAAACACTATGAGTTGAAAAACAGAATAATATTGTCATAGGGAAATATACCTGTATTAATAGATTTGTATAAAATGCAAGGCATTTACATCACATTATGCTTGTTATAAATATACCTGTAAGCACATTTATTTTAGTAATTATATAGATTATGATTCCACCATGGCTTCATGATTTTTGCCAATTAATTTACTTTATTACGAGGATTGTACCAAAAATAAGGTTCCCATTGAGCTACAGCCTCGAGGGAAGGTGCTAGGCTAAATCCAACAACAGTGCCGTGTGCAGTGGTTCCCCTGCTCTCGAGCCCGCCCATCAGTAATTCGCTATGTTGCTCAGTGTTGGCTTGGCAGTCGTCAGAGATGGAAGTTTTGATCGCCGCTCCCACCAAGTGTGAGGTTTGAGCAGTTTCTTTACGCAAGGAAGTTACCGCCTATGGAGGTTCACCAGCAACTGACTGTGGTTTATGGTGAAGAGTGCATGTCCGTTCAGCATGTCTGGGTGCATTGGTTCTGCAATGAAGCCTGGAGTTGAAGACTGCCAGTTCCGGATGCGATTGTCCAGAAGATCAACAGAGCTCTGCTTGAAGATCGGAGGGTCACTATCCATGAACTTGTTGAACACATCCCTGAAGCTTCCCACAGCACAATTGAAAGAACTTTAACAGAAACGTTGGGTTACCGCAAGGTATGTGCTCGCTGGATCCCCTGGATGCTGACTGATGGACACAAGGAGCAATGCCTTGACTGTACTCAAAAGTTTCTTCAACAATGTGATGGGTATGCAACAAGGAGAAGTTGTTGGACTCTTTATCATCATGGAATATGAAACATGGGTGTTTCCACTACATCCCGAAATGAAACAACAATCTCGTCAGTGGCATCACTCCTGTTCACCACCACCAAAGAAATTCAAACAAACACTGTCGGCAGGAAAGGTTATAGCTGCTGTGTTTTGGGATCAGAGAAGGGTATTCCTGATCGATTTCATACAACCTGGGATGACAATAAACTTGGGCAGTTTTAAAATGCCTTTCGGAGTGGCAATACTATTGTAATAATAACCTATATACAGGGTGTTTCAAAAATGACCGGTATATTTGAAACGGCAATAAAAACTAAACGAGCAGCGATAGAAATACACCATTTGTTGCAATATGCTTGGGACAACAGTACATTTTCAAGCGGACAAACTTTCGAAATTACAGTAGTTACAATTTTCAACAACAGATAGCGCTGCAAGTGATGTGAAAGATATAGAAGACAACGCAGTCTGTGGGTGGCCCATTCTGTACGTCGTCTTTCTGCTGTAAGCGTGTGCTGTTCACAACATGCAAGTGTGCTGTGGACAACATGGTTAATTTCTTAGAACAGAGGATTTTTCTGGTGTTGGAATTCCACCACCTAGAACACAGTGTTGTTGCAACAAGATGAAGTTTTCAACAGAGGTTTAATGTAACCAAGGGACCGAAAAGCGATACAACAAAGGATCTGTTTGAAAAATTTCAACGGACTGGGGACGTGACGGATGAACGTGCTGGAAAGGTAGGGCGACTGCGTACGGCAACCACAGAGGGCAACGTGCAGATAGTGCAGCAGGTGATCCAACAGTGGCCTCGGGTTTCCGTTCGCCGTGTTGCAGCTGCGGTCCAAATGACGCCAACGTCCACGTATCGTCTCATGCGCCAGAGTTTACACCTCTATCCATACAAAATTCAAATGCGGCAACCCCTCAGTGCCGCTACCATTGCTGCACGAGAGACATTCGCTAACGATATAGTGCACAGGATTGATGACGGCGATATGCATGTGGGCAGCATTTGGTTTACTGACGAAGCTTATTTTTACCTGGACGGCTTCGTCAATAAACAGAACTGGCGCATATGGGGAACTGAAAAGCCCCATGTTGCAGTCCCATCATCCCTGCATCCTCAAAAAGTACTGGTCTGGGCCGCCATTTCTTCCAAAGGAATCATTGGCCCATTTTTCAGATCCGAAACGATTACTGCATCACGCTATCTGGACATTCTTCGTGAATTTGTGGCGGTACAAACTGCCTTAGACGACACTGCAAACACCTCGTGGTTTATGCAAGATGGTGCCCGGCCACATGGCACGGCCGACGTCTTTAATTTCCTGAATGAATATTTTGATGATTGTGTGATTGCTTTGGGCTATCCGAAACATACAGGAGGCGGCGTGGATTGACCTCCCTATTCGCCAGACATGAACCCCTGTGACTTCTTTCTGTGGGGACACTTGAAAGACCAGGTGTACCGCCAGAATCCAGAAACAGTTGAACAGCTGAAGCAGTACATCTCATCTGCATGTGAAGCCATTCCGCCAGACACGTTGTCAAAGGTTTCGGGTAATTTCATTCAGAGATTACGCCATATTATTGCTACGCATGATGGATATGTGGAAAATATCGTACTATAGAATTTCCCAGACTGCAGCGCCATCTGTTGTTGACAATTGTAACTACTGTAATTTCGAAAGTTTGTCTGCCTGAAAATGTACTGTTGTCCCAAGCATATTGCAACAAACGGTGTATTTCTATCGCTGCTCGTTTAGTTTGTATTGCCGTTTCAAATATACCGGTCATTTTTGAAACACCCTGTATACAGCCCATAGCTCTGTGAAATTGATCTGGATATGGGGCACCATAACAGATGGATATGTTCTTGTGTGTACACACCTGAAGATGAGTAGAACATGCTGAAAGTGTGTTGTGTTATGTTAAGTTAAAATATAATAGTAACTGGCCACATTATTATGAAAATAATTATTCCAAATAGTCTTGGTCTCTAACACTTAATCACTATGGCCACAATTAAGTAGTAAAGTTCATTTATGTTAAAAGTTGTGGAAATTTCACTGGTTGGGGTTCCATAGTAGGAATGAGGTTTTGTAGAGTGAATTCCCTTTCCCCATTACTATGTCTATTATGACTTCATAGTTTGTGTCCTTCAGCAATGTCACATGTATGTTAAATGTTCCCAGGTTCAACATAATTCTACTGCTTCTCTAAGTTTGTGCAGTCTCGTCATACACTTTTACAAGAAGGATTCAGGCAACTTTTCTTAATTGAAAAATAATCATCATGTTCTCCTTATAATTTTTTCGTTAATTTTTCCTCTATGGTACTCTTACTATCAGTCTAATATTGACCTTCAGTTTTTAAAGGAGGTACAGATAGCTTGATCAGTAGATAGTACGTGATATTTTCCACCATTCCTTGCAAACACTGCTGTCTTCCCAATGTTCTCCACAGACTGTGAAGGCTTAGTATATCAGTTCAAAACCTGTTTTTTCGCAATATTTCTTATTTGTTCAACTTTCTTTATCTTCATGGGGATCTGATGTCTTTACAGCTGCACACAAAGTTCGTATGATCAGCAAATGAATAGTAGAATAAACCAATCCTCTTCAGGAGGCAACTTGTGAAAAATTAGTCGCAGATGACACAAGGCAATGTCTCAATTTCATTGTACCATTTACTGCAAGTGAAGTTATTTTTAATGCTGTGAATATGGAATAGATTTTCCCAATATATTAATAACAAATGGTATAATAGCTGGGACAGAAACATCAAAGCAATGGATTTGTCAGCTGTGAGGAGATGTTATTGTGTATATGCTGTGATGTGTGGCTCAAAGAGGGAATAAATTTTAGGGTCGAAACTGAACTGTTTGCTGAAACACTGAAGTGAAAGTGCTAATGGCAATGGGAGAGCGAAATTGTGTATATTTAGCAATATTACAGTGGCTCATTCTGCCAGTTCATCCACTTCAGGAGGACATAGAATTCAGCACGTCCCATCTTTCTTTCTTTCTTTTTTCCTGTGTGTGCACCAGACCTAAATTTGAATTTTTATATATAACTGATCTATTTTGATTGTTTTTAGAAGTGAAATGTCTTGGCAAGTAATCCCACAGCAGTGGTACTTGCTGGTCAAAATATCACAAGGCACAGTAGTAGATATGAAGTGCAAGAGAAATACGGTTATATCAGTCTCATTGCAATTTGTGTATTTTCATTAGTGGTTAAATGGAATTTTTACTATGGGATTAGCATCACAGAACTAACCTTTGTGGAATTAGGGGCTTGTCTGCACAGGGTTGTGGCTGGTTTTGGACCACAGACACCAGAAACTAGAAAGGATGTGTGTAACTAGAACATAAAGAGGGAGGCAGAATTAAATAGTACCACTATGTTTATTGATGACATGTGACCAAGATATCAACTCATGGGGAGAGCACTCAGTCAAAGACCTGGGAAAGAGAGAGAATTTAGTAACGTATGGCCATGTTACATGAAGAAAGAAAAGAGCCAATAGCACAGCAGGGCTGTGGCCACTACTAGAAATTTGAGCCTGACAAAGCACAACTGGGCAGTCAGACCACAGCTTGCTAGGATGCCTGAAGGCAGAAGAGGACATTACATCAGGGAAAGAGTCCAAAAGCAAACAGTGGTGCTTGTTCATGTCACCATATCCTTGTACTCAGAGGTGGCAGAAAAGATGGTGTGGTGCTTGTTCAACAGCACAGTCTCACTTTTGTTCTAGATTTTCGTTCAACACTATAGACAACAACAGAACTAGTAATGTAATGTATAGATTAGATTACCTTTAGTACATTGCTGTGTTAACTTGAAAACATCACACAAGTACTCTGTTTCGTGTGCCTGGATTGTCTTGCACTAGATTTATCAAAGACTTTCATTCTTGTCTAAGAGAAGCTATGTTTCATGGATACCCTTTCAACCTCGCCCCTAGTCATTTTCTATCATATTAAGTCCATTTATAAACCCTTAATTTTTAAGATGTTTTGCCCTTGATGTAATTATTTCTTTCAAATCACCTATATGTGTAAAAAACTAAAAGGTTTCATATTCTTATACATGGTGTGCTCATGGGAACCTACTATTTTGTCCTCCTAAAATATCCACCTCATTTGGAAATAAAATAACTTACCGCAAGTTGTTAATTGTTTTGTTACAGACACTTCCAAGATTTGGCAGTGATGGAAGTATAACGAGGGATGAAATAATGTGCATAAACTGGTCGGCCGATCATAGAATCATTGATGGTGCTACAGTGGCAAAATTTTCCAACTTGTGGAAAGAACTTATACAGAATCCACATCAGCTGTTATTCTAGGGGAAAAGGTATTTTTTTGCTGTGTATGAAACTTATGGTGAATTTGTATAGTAAAAGCTGGTTTAAATGGTTTATATTGTGTTAACTATGATTTGTTTATTATAATGACCGTAAAATCTTACCAAAATATAAAGAAAGAAGTGAATCAAAAAACAGAGAACAAAAAGACTAGGAATTGAAATGTGGAAGACACGAAGCTTTCAATTATGGCCCCCATGAATGCAATGAGCAATTTTTAGAGAAATTTGTAATTTATTTAAAGTTTTAGGACAGGTTATTCCATAGTTGAGAACATACAACATGAACAACTTGAGATTAACACTTGTGGTATTAGCATAAAGTGAAGAACCATGGAAAGAAATGTAGAATATAAGAACCTGCTTAGTTGAGAACGTTTTTGTTGTTGTGGAATCCTGTTTTTGTAGGTAGATATTTGAGGGTATGTTTATGAAGGAGTTGACGGATGTGGTAATGTGACCGTGAAGTGGATTTATGGTGGGGTCAAAGTGCTAACTGTTATCAGTGTTTGAACCTTGTTGTGGGATGTTACAATAATCTAAGATGACTTGCCTTTTGATGTATTTAGAAAAAAACTTTTAGCGATTTTGTGAAATATGAAGTCGTGCATATGACTTCTGGCACACACACATACAGTTTGTTTTCACCCTTTGGATTTTAACAGTAAACTTATCCCTGATTCATACTTTACTTATCATTTCTGTCAATAAGAATCAGTTGAATGAAGGTTTTGTAATCTACCTCCTTTATGGGAGAATTACTTTTGCATAGGACACTTCCAATGAATCTGTGTCTGGTATTTGCCTTTCTTATAACTAGTTTTATGCGGTCATTGCTCTAAATGCATATTCTAGGTATTTAATGGTTGATATTGTCTCCAGTGATTGATTACCAATCGTTGAAACAAAAATAATGGATCATGTGGCTATTTATTTGAAATGCATTAAATATGTGAGTGTTGAGAGTTAACTTCCAGTATGTGCACCAAACATTTATCTTCTGCAGGTCATCAGGTATGTGCACCAAACATTTATCTTCTGCAGGTCATCCTGTACTTAACTACAGTTTTCTGGCATTGTAGCTTCCCTGTGTAGAACAGACATGTGGATATTATGTTATTTACGTGGTCATTTATATTTATTGTAAGCAATAATGGTCATATAACAACCCCTTGGGTTATGCCTGAAGCTACTTTCACTGCTAAGGACATCAAGACCAACTGTGTAAATGACATTCATCATTGAGGTGCTGTTATTAAACCAGTTTTAATGCCAAATGAGTACAAGGCTTCAGTGATGCAGGAATACCAAAAACTAGATTACTGGCCAATGTTAACAAGTAATTTGATTTTACGAATCCACTTTTATGCTTCCAGAATGAGATTTTCACTCTGCAGTGGAGTGTGTGCTGATATGAAACTTCCTGGCAGATTAAAACTGTGTGCCCAACCGAGACTCGAACTCGGGACCTTTGCCTTCGAGTCTCGGTCGGGCACACAGTTTTAATCTGCCAGGAAGTTTCACTTTTATGCTGTTCCCTACCACAGGATACACACATGTATGGATAAAGTGGGGGAAGCATGGAATTGAGACAGTTTGCTTCCAGTTATGAAGAATGGAAGAGTCTGTACTAGCTTCAATGCTGGTATGTTTTTAGGGAATTTTGTAATCAGGGTGAAAGGGCATGTTGATTCACTGACAGATATTCTTTTCAGTGAGACATTTTAACTTCCAAGACGGCTACAAGCATAACCAAATGGCCAGAAATGTTCTGCATTGGTTTGAGGAGCATGAAGATGAAATATAATGTCTTCATTAGTCTCTAAAATTGCTAGGTTTTAATATTTTCAAACCATTCTGTTCACTATTAGAAAAATAGCAAAGGGCACATTACTCTCCTGCACATCTCTAAAGAAACTAGAACTACTACTTCACAAATATTTATTGATGGCCATTCATTCTCAGGAGGATTAATGCATTTTTCAATAAAAATAAATAATAAATTAAAACAGAATCATAATCTTTTTCTGGTGCCTTCTTCCTGCAGCTGCACACAGTCAGTGTGGTTATTAACAGATTTGGCATGGTTAATTTAAGTAGTGGCCAGATGACCTTTCTGTTGCCACTATGTTACCCCCGGGGCTGGAATATGTGTACCCAGCCTGTCTGTTATAATGTTGTTCATGTGAGAGTGTGCAAAAGTTTTCTAAATCATGTAACTGGTGCGGGACTTGGGTACCCACCAAGTATTCATTTATTCGGATGTGGGAAACTGCCTAAAAACCACATCCAGACTGGTTGGCACACTCACTGCACTGAGTGGATATTATCCTGGGCTAATGCACAACCATGTCTCACAAACGTCGCTTTAACATGCACACACGGGTATTTGGGTGGGTAATGAGTGAAAACCTGAATGCTTAAAAATAATGCCCGGAAAAGTTCCTAGATCTCCTTCTGAGACAGAAATGTGAGCTTTTGGAATGTGTGTGCACATGCCATTATGCAGATTTAAGAGTGGTGCCTGACATGCTGGCAGCTCAGAAAGTTCAATTCTGTTTCTTCACATATTGGCTATGGAGATCAAGAGAAAATTCTATATGCTTGTCACAAAAGATATGCTTGGGATAGCATATGATCAATTTTCTGCCCATCTTTCTCTAATCTGAGTATTTGCTGTGTGTACAATGAATCTCTCTCTCTCTCTCTCTCCCCTCTCTCCCCCTCCCCCCCCCCCCCCCCCCCCACACACACACACACAACCTGTGCACTGTTTTCTGCTTATACGTTCCCAGTTAAACTGTTATTTATACCTGATCTCAGAGATAATTGATTCATAATCACATTATCATTGTGATGAAAAAGATGTTTTGGGGTCGTGTATGTACCTTCTTAAATGTCAGTTCTCAAAACCACATTTCTTCAAGTCCTTTATTTTATTGTTCAGCAGATTATTAAAGATTCTGACATCAGATCTATTTATTAATGGAGCATTAAAAATTCTTAGTATTGTTTATCACCAAAGCTGCTTAAGCCCTAAAGTGTCTTTCAAAGGTATTTTATTGAGGAAACCATTTGGATGAAAACAAGTTTTGTTTATTTCCTTCTTATTATATTAAATTTCAGCCTCCAGTTGCATAAGCAAAGAAACTTTATGTTTCGGCAATAATAGTGTAGCCTTCTTCAGAAATGTCACAATATTATATTGTCACAATACTGTATTGTGGTATTTCTGAAGAAGGCTACATTATTACAGCTGAAAGCTAAGTAAAGTTTCTTTGCTTATGCAACGAGAGGCTGAAATTTAATATAATTACGTTTTACAGTTGCTGACTCTGCTGCACCATGATAAAAATATTCAAATTTGCTTCTTAGTTACTTCTAACAAGGAAATTTAAATACATGCTTACAGTCATCAATAGTTTTAGAATTTTTTGCAGCAGAGAAAGAACAAGACAGGATTTCTCTGTACCAGCAGTGGACAAATAGTTTTGGCTTGGTAACCACATTGTGCAAGCAGAGGTTAGTGGGGAGATGCACCTTTTAAAATGATTGCAAGCATTGCTTAACTTCGCATTTCAGAAGAGTTATAAATTGTTACATAAAAATTCTGACTGTCTTGGTAGATTGCACACAACCATTAGTGAGCCACATGCAGCCCGCAGGCTGCTATTTGTCCACACCTGCTCTATACCATTCAAAAGTGGAACAACTAACGGAAATTTTCCTTCCATTTCACTGTTAGAAACTTTGTATTGTGTGTGTAAAACAAGAACTCAAATTCGTATCTCATTTTCTTTTAAACAACTGCTGTTTCCTTTTAAAACATGTAATCAAACTAATGTGATATGTATGTTTTGCAGTACAAAATTGTTATGTATTCAGGAGAAGCTATGAGGCCATTTGTCTTATTTCAATAAGGTAGTTACTGTTTTTGAGAACTTTCTGTGGTTACCTTTGTAGAAGTCAGGATATGACTCCTATAGTGGTCGGTGAATCGGCTGCTGGCAAGTCAGGATGGAATGCTGTTTCCTTGCCTGGACATAGGCTATGGAGGTGGTGGTCATTGGAATTGTAAGGCTGACCATCAGTGAAACATCTCTCGTTAAGAAATTTTATTTATTCCAGTTACAGGGATGGAATCACAGCTGAAGAGAAGGTGGTTGTTTTGTGTGACAGAGTAAGACTCAGTGTCAGTGACTTTCCTGCCAGGCAGGCAGCAAGTGCTGGTGGCAGTGGCTGCAGTGTCAGCGTGGCCGTAGAGACCCAATGTGAGACAGTGTGCCACCAGTCACAGATGACAGAGACAGCCCCATACTCGTCAGTTACTTGTTACCACCGTGTGCAAAACACAGGTTTAGGTGGTGTTTCAACTGCACTGCCCTGCATGACCGAAGATGATGGTTTGTGCGCCTGCATTGGGCATTGAACAATGGCAGTGTAGCTGGGCAGATAGCTAGGCTCCAACCTGCAGAAGGTAGTCACCCAGCAGGTGACTCAGTGACTCAAAGGCATCAAGTTGATAGCATGTAGATTTTAGCCCACGTGGGAGCCCGCAGCTATTGGTGGCAAAGTCCATGGATGGTACTTGTACCATCTTGTACTGCAAGTGGTCCGTGTCTTGTTATCAGCCAGCCTAAAACTGAAGCACTTGGCATACCATACACACCAGGATACATTTGTGTACAATGAACATCTGAGAATGGAGGGTCCGATTTTGGTGATACATTTGTGAGCTTGCTGGCTGGTGTTTCTCCAACTGCAGCACTCCCATCCCCAGAAACTGTAACAGGCTGGAATGGCCAGACATTGCCTTTGAGCAGCAATGAAATAAGTTTTTCTGGTTTCCCTGTTCAGTCAACTCCTCAAGGAGCTGTGTTGGAGCTGTAAGATGCCACAACTTTGTCTGTTGGGGACACTAACTAGCATATTCCATAGTGTCGACGTACTGAATGAGTGTTCTTTCATCCTGAATATGTCTCTCAATAGCACATGGTTTTCAGGCTGATGGGTGCTTCTCCCTCTGTTAAAACATTTTGCTGATCAATGTAGAAGCAATACATGGCTACCAGCAAAGCCGTGGCACAACAGCTTCATATTGCATATAAATTTTTCTCTGAAATCAAAACTTTGCAATGCTTGAGATTTGATAATTGTGATAATTCTTAGAGCAATAACTTCTGATAGTCTTTTCCTTTCCTTTACTTTTCTCTTCATGTTCATGTGACTTACTGTTTTATCAATTTTATTACTCAGCATGTAGCACTGGTGGTATAAATTAGATGTTACACAATAGGTTTGCCTCAACAGTTGCATATTCTTTAATTTGTTCATGTTTCAGGTGCATTCGAGTTTGGCAGTTGAAATGGGCATGATATATAAGAAGCGTAAAGGCCTAAGTTTCCAACAGCTGGACAAACGTTTCCAAAGCATTCGCAATGATTTACTGCACTATAGAGTACAAAGTATTTTATTTGGCATTTAAAGATCTATGTATTTTATGTCATATATTTTTATATTTTTATTACCCTGAATAAAGAGAAAATATAATTTGTAGATATTTGTTTTCTGTTTGTTAATATATGAACTGAAATACTCCCACAGTGAAATAGCAGTAGCATCTTCTGAATATACGCACAATTTGCAGACTTTATTTGAAAAAGGAATGAGGGATGGGGATAGAGTGTTCCAGAATTTGACAGAGAAAGTAATATCAATTTAGGGTCCAAGTAGATACATCTATTGTGTTGAAATTGGTGGAAACCAAGAATGAGCTTGAGAGTAATTAACAGGTGCAAAACACCAAAGTATTGATCCATAGAAAGATGTCTTCAGGCAGCAGATACTGATGTCCCAGTTATTTATCAAATAATTGTGCATTAGTAACCAGTCATTCTTATGTGTAAGTATATCATTCTGATACTCACTTGACTCCTACACTTTAGAAAGTGAGCATGAATAGATTCATCCACCATAATCCATATTATTTGGACTCTTCTGAATCAACTTGGGTTTGGGGTTATGGCTTCTCTAACAGTCTTATCTGATACTGCAAGCCTCCCGTGAACATATTGTAACAAAGCTCTTGACTTTATTCTCCTCCAGGAAAGTTGTCACCCACAATTTTTTCTCAGAACCAAGAGGTGGGTGAAACACAGAGTAGGAAGCTCAAAAATATTTAGTTATCAAAAAGACAGATAAGACACTATAGGAGGGAGATGGTTCATTGTTGTTGACAAAAATGTTGCCTCTATGAAGGCTGAAATTGAGTCTGGCTGTGAAGTTATTTGGACATGAGCAGCAGGCACAGGTGAACTCAAGTTAATTACTGGATGTTTTTGCTAACCACCTGATTCCTCCATCAGTCATTCAAGGAAAGTCTACACTCAGTAGCGCGGAAATACCTAGATCATACAGATTAGTTGGAGGCGACTTTAATCTACTGAGTATATACTGGGACGTCTATAGATCCACTACCGGTGGTATGGACAGAGGGTCTTGTGAAGTACTTTCAAACACATATTTCTAAGACTGCCATGAACAATTAGTTAGACAATATTTTAGGCCTTGTAACTCCAAGCAGACTTGACCTTATCAACCGTTCAGTACAGAGGTGGGGATTAGTGATCATGATGTAATTATAGCGATGATGGTTGCTAAAGGTATTAAATCTGTCGAGAAGGCAGGGAGAGTATTTATGCTAGAAAAATCAGATAAGTAGTTTTAGTATCTCACTTACACAATGGATGGACATCATTTAGCTCCAACATGATGGCTGTAAAGGAATTATGGGCAAAGTTCTGGAGACATGGTGCCAGATAAGTGGATTAAGGATGGAAAGGACCCTCCATGGTTTAATATTCACATTTGGAAAATGTTGAGGAAACAGAGATTGTTGCACTCCCAGTCCAAAAGAGGACAGGAAAATGTTAACAGACAAAAGTCAGTGAAATTTATGTGTCTGTGAGATGATCAATGTGCAAAGCATACACCTGCCACCAATCATAATGAAAGATACTGCCGAGAACCCGAGAAAATTCTGGTCATATGCAAAATCACTAAGTGGGTTTAGAGCTTCTATACATATACTAGTCAGCCAGTCTGGGGTGTAATGGAAGAGGGCAAAAGCAAAGCTCAAGCATTTATTTCTCGTTTAAGAAATCAGTGATGCAGGAGGATTGTACAAACTGTCATTTGAGTGTTGTACAGATTCTTGCATGGAGGACACAGAAATAGGTATCAGTAGCACAGAGAAGCAGCTGAAAGAAATAAATCACCAGGTCCAGGTGGGATCCCAGTTCCGTTTTACAGAGACTACTCTGTGAATATCTCACCCAGCACAAAATCCCAGGTGACTGGAAACAAGTGCAGGTGACTCCTGTATATAAGAAAGGTAAAAGGACAGTCCTGCATAATTGCAGAACACTAGCCTTAACATCGGACTGCTGCAGAATTTGTGACCATATTCTCAGTTTGAACGTAATAAATTTGTTTGGAACACAAAAGCTTCTGTCCAAGAATCAACATGGATTTAGAAAACATTGCTCATGTGAAATTCAGCTTGCCCTTTTCTCAGATGGTATCCTACAAACCCATGGATGAAGGGCAGCAGGCAGATTCCATATTCCTAGATTTCCAAAAAGCATTTAGCACAGTGCTCCACTGCGGACTGTTTACAAAGGCTGAAACATAAGAGTTTAGGTTCCTAGATATGTGAGTGGTTCGAAGACTTTTTAAATAATAAAACCTAGTACCTTGTCCTCAGTGGTAAGTATTCATCAGAGACAAGGATGTCAGTAGTGCCCCAGAGAAGAGTGATAGGACCGCTCTTATTCTCTATATATATATAAATGATCTGATGGGCAGAGTGAGCAACAATTTATGGCTGTTTGTTGATGATGCTGTGGTGTACGGGAAGGCATTGTCATCGAGTGTCCGTTGGTGTATACAAGATGACTTAGAATTTCTAAGTTGTCTGAAGATTGGCAGCTTGCTCCAAATATTAAAAAAAATATGTAAGTTAATGTGGACAAGAAAGAAAAACACCTTTGTAATGTTCAGATACAGTATTAGCATGGAGCTGCTCGACACAGTCACTTTGATTAAATATCTCGGCTTAATGTTGCAAAGCTGTATCTAATGGAATGAGTCGATAGTAGGGAAGGCTAATGCTCAACTTGGTATTTTGGAAAAGTTGAGTTCATCGATGAAGGAGACTTAGTATACAGCACTAGTTGAGCTATTGCTCAGTACTGTTTAAGTGTTTGGGAACTCCACCAGGTTGGATTAAATGAAGACAGTGAAGCAGCTCAGAGCTGTCGTGCAAGATTTGTTACCTATAGGTTCGATCGGCACACAAGTAATGTGGAGATGCTTCACAAACTAAAATGAGCATCTGTGGAAGGAAGACAACACTCTATTCGCAAGGCACTAGTCAGAAATTTAGAGAATTAGTATTTGAGGCTGACAGCAGAACAATTCTACTGCTGCCAATGTACATTTTGTGTAACAACCCTGAAAATAAGATGCAAGAATTTAGGACATGTACAGTGGCTTTTAGATAGTCATGTTTCCCTCGCTCTATTTGCAAGTCTAACAGGAAAGGGAAGACTAGTATTGGTAAGTGGTACCTTCCACCGTACACAGGTGGCATCTGGTGTTTATATGTAGATGTAGATATTAACTGTTGGCTAATGTTTTTGAGGCTTCTGAATACCATGGTGTGTAAATGGTGTGGTGAACAGGAAAGGCTACCTTCGAAGACATGTCTGTGAGTATGGGAGATCGTATTTCTTTACGCGGAAGTATTTTCAATGTGTTGGACAGTGGTACTGGTAGTATCAATAAGAGTAAGCCACAGTCTGACAAAATGTTTTCAGCTGTAGCTCAGTTCTGTCCCAGTATGCATTTGTGGCACAAGCATCATGTGACCTGATCATACACAGCACTGACTGAGATGTTACATATTAGATAATAGTGTTTCCATTCTGACCGTGTAAGTAAAATGTATAAAGAAATGCACATAGTCATGAAAGGCGATATAAATGGTTAAGAGTTTATATCTTCATTTAAATGACAGTAACAGGAAGTGAAGCCTTAAGTGAAAAACAGATGACAATCTTCTTAATATAAACAAGATACTCCAGTTTTAATTGTGGTATTACAGAAGATATTGTGTTTCACAGAGCACAGTATCAAATGCATTTTGAGAAGTTGTGATCACAGTAGAAAGTAAATCATTGGATGCTGTTGCCTATGCACAAGTTAATAAAAAAAACTGCATACACATGGCAAATAATAAAAAAGGAAAATAGTTGCCAGCCTCAATGTTGAGACTACTTGCAGTGCATCAGAATGGTTCATTAATGTTGATGTAAAGTGGACTGGATCAGTGCCCCATTCAAGGATATGGAGAAATTCTGAAGTACACAGTTTTATCGATGCCCCCCACCCCTGCCTCCTCTCTCTCTCTCTCTCTCTCTCTCTCTCTCTCTCTCTCTGGAGATACTGTTCATGGAATTGCATCATGACTTATGACTCAGTTCCACAAATGCAGAACAAATGGGTTACAACAGATGCATCATCAAGCACATCATTATCAGTGGAAACAGATTTGGACCACTTAAACAGTGTTTTACATGTCTCCAATAAAAAGTCTGTTGACCTCAGAAATTTTTCTAGGGAGGAGGCCAAGACTGTGTAAAGATTGCCATTTTTTTTACATAAATGAGATGGTCACTTTGGAGACATCATGCTATAAGACCTAAATTTTATGGGTGGCACAAGAAACTACTTATAACCAAGAGAATTGACTGTTAACCAGTCAATATACAAATAAAAACTCTACTCCAAATTACAGTGGGAGGGAGGAGTGCCCCCTCTTACCCACCCCTCTTTTCGGATGCATGTGACCTCAGTGCGATTATATTTGTCCTCGGACAGCAAGAAGATCACTGCTGCCACAGACAGCTCTTACTAAGGAGGTTATCTAACCACCTAGGCTCCAAGTGCCACAAGACAGTGTAATAAGGTTGAACCGGTGACATCACTGTCCAATGAAGCACAACCACTTTAGATGGTACTACACACCTTGCTTATGACTCTCGCTATCACTATTTTCTATTCTATCTGGCTGAGAGTTTGGAATTTCCCTGTGGTTATTTATTCAGGCTGTTATACTCTGTGATTGATTGGACTCCAGCCATTCATAATGGATCTTTAGATTGGCTATCTATCACATTTGTGACATCAAGGCATGGACTGATTTTTCGAGATATCAGTATATTTTTTGTTTTGTAGAGCATAGTGAAATAAGTCAGTTTTCTTATATTGGTGCCAGGTGTTACTTTGGCGAAGAGGACTCGAACTTAGCATGTACGTGAGGACAGTGGACCAAGATCAATTAATACTATCTGGAACTCATGAAACTGGCTGTGGCATGCTCATCTACAGGACCTCGTGGAACAACAAACCAAGCGAGCTGTACAACAGCAGCTCATACTACAGTAGCTCGTCATCATTTGTGCTGCTTCATATAGAAATCAAGACTGGGACTCATACTACAGATGCCTTCAGCTTCAGTTCCAGCCTAATAATACCACTGACATTCCTCAGTAATGTTTTTTTTTTTTTTTTTTTATTTTATTTTTTTTTTTTTTTTTTTTTTTTTAGCTAATACTTAAGATTTCCTCCCTTGGGGTTACCACCTTGTCAAAGGAACTTTATATACTGTATTGGGAGGCTTGTGAGATCTGAGAAAGCTGGGGGATACATTGGCAGTAGTGTAGCTGCTGGCAGGGTCACCAAGTTGGAGTAGCCCCAACAGAGGAGCCAGGCAAAATATGGCCCACACCATAGGGTAGAGGGACCTCTATAGACTAGATTGTCAACCCCTCTAGGGGAGCTAACCTCGAAATGAAAGCCTGGCGCTCCATTTTGGGGGTCAAGAGCAGGTCTGATAGATGTGCTATTGCTTCCACTCCAAAAGAATATGTACTCTATGTATCAAAGGGAAATTTCACAATGTGACTTTCGTGAATTATATGTGCCGATAGAAGAATAGGATGAAGATTTGGTAGATGCTTTCTATGATTAGCTACAGGAGATAGAATAGTTAGATATGGCTCCAAAATAGTCTTTGGTGTCTATAATGCTAAACTGGGAAAAAAAACAGGCTTTCAGAAGCATGTTTGGTAAGGAAAGTCTACATAATGAAATTATTAATAACAGTATGATGGTTGCCCAGTTTGCTTCTGTGAACGAGTTTCTGTGAACCTGTTTCCCAAGGGAAAAAAAATCTATAAAGGGACCTGGAAGATACCAAGAACAAATGAAGCAAATCAAATATGCCATATACTGGTATTGAAGAGGTGGGTGTCTGACATGGAAAATGTGTCCACTTTTCGAGAAGGTAGTTCCAGTCCTGAACATTATCTAGTAGGCGCCAAAATGAAGCAGAAGATTATGCCATAACGAATAACTGACTCAAAGTAGCAGTGAAAAACTATCTTTGTGGTATCCACGTTTGTGGCACCTGACAAAATACACATTGCAAATGCTAAGTTGTTCAGTTTATTTGCTAAATAATCTATGTGTACCTTCCAATTTAAATTTAGGCCTAAGAACTTCACGTGGTTTGCTTCTGTGATATCCTGATCATTGCAAGTTATCTTTATTTCACTCCTTTCTACTGATTTAGCTTCAAATTGCATCATTTTGGTTTTAGTTACATTTAGTTTTAGTCCATTTTGATAGAACCAAGATTCAAGTTTTTCTAAAGTATTTTTGACTTTTTCTGGAATATTTTTAAATACCTCATTTTCAATTAGAACAGATGTTCTGGATAGATATAGAGAATACTTTAATGGAATTCTGGAGTGCAATTGTGCCAGAAGTCAGTAGCCACTGTATTACACTGCAGATCTGGAGATAGAACAATGCACATTAGAGGAAGTATGGAACATTGTGCACTGCCTAAAAAGCTACATAGCACCAGGGAATAATGGAATAACTGTTGAAAAATGGGGCAATTGGTCTCCATAAGCAAAGCCACAAACTTATCAAGCTGATATGGAATCA
Organism: Schistocerca gregaria; assembly: GCF_023897955.1. Taxonomy (NCBI): domain Eukaryota; kingdom Metazoa; phylum Arthropoda; class Insecta; order Orthoptera; family Acrididae; genus Schistocerca; species Schistocerca gregaria. The sequence continues at coordinate 571,872,013 of NC_064931.1, read as the reverse complement.
AGAAAGAATCCTGGAAGAGTGGACCGTAGGTGTAATCCAACCAATATGAAAGAAGAAGACAAGACTTGTTTGAATTATCAAGGAATTACCCAGATTAATGTAACCTGTAAGATTCTCTCTAGTATTATTTAGAACAGGCTACTTCCATACAAAGACAAGATTCTGGGAGAACAGCAGTGTGGATTTTGGCCTAATAGCTCAACAACAGATCAGATATTTGTGCTGAGGCAAATACATGAAAAGATATATGAGTATAGTATTGAGCTTCATAACCTCTATGCAGACTTCAAGTGGGCCTTTGATGGTCTTGCTATGGCACAGACACTAAATGGTTTGTTACTGCTTGGTATATCATATAAGTATGCTTCACTTATTTAAGCAACATTGGCTGATTCCAAGGCTGCAGTGTGAGTGGACAGAGAACTCAGTAAATACAATAATGCAGTGCCTGTGTTATTCTGAATTATAATGCAAAGTTCCTTTGGACATGCATGCATGCAGGCATTGCAATACTTTACGACAGCAGGCAAGTGACTTTCAAGTAAAATGTCTAACTTGTACAGGAATATACATAATGGATGTATGAGTACAGGTTGTAGTCACATGGCTGATGACATATGGAAGTTTGAGTCTGGTTGTAAGTTGTGCATGGATAGCCAAAGGGTACAAGCAATAAGCAGGAAATCCAGGTTTGAGTCCCAGTCTGCCACAAATATTCAATGTCGCCATTTCATTCTAGAGTTGATGGTTGTCCATATTTGGAATTGTGAATATTCAAAAGCTGCAAATATGTGGGTATGTAGGTAAAACGTCAACCCAGATATGATCATATTCTACTGATATAGCAATTATTAGTAGAAGAAGAGTTTCACTAGACAGAAAAGTAGATGAGCTAAAAGAAGCCACACTACTTATAGGGCTTGCTATTAATGAAATGAAGACTAAGCACATGAATTTCACTAGGAAGGAAACTAATAACTTGGATAAACTGTCAGCAGCTGGTTTCAATTTTGAACATGTGCAGAACTATAAAACTGCTCATCCTAAATGATAGTAGATGCTCCAAAATGTTTAAGAAACTGTTGACCTCTAGATTATTAGATAGCTGAAACTGCAGTTAAGGTCGTTATCAGGCTCCTTGTAACCCACAGATGTGAAATATGGATACTAATGAGTACTGATCAGCAGCAGCTCAGGATATTTCAATGCATGATTCTGTGCAAGGTCAATGGAGCAGTTCAGGATGACAATGATTTCTGAATCTTTAGAATGAACACTTAGCTTGATCATTTTACACAAGAAGCTTAATGAAAAGTAGGAGAATAGCCTAGCTTGGACATGTCCTTAGGATGAGTACTGGAAGAACAACTAAAAAGGTTTTTGAATGGATGCCAACTGGAAGCAGACAGAGAGGAAGGCCATGAAAGCAGTTATATGTTTCTGTTCCCTTTTGCCTGCTTCATTTCTTGTATTTTTATATTTTGTCCCAGTATCTCCTGAGATGTCCAAGGATTTCTATTAGGCCTTGTCTTTTTACCTATTGAACCTCTGCTGCCTTCACTACTTCATCTTCCAAATCTACCCATTCGTCTTCTGCTATATACCTTTCTTCTGTTTCAGTGAACCATTGGCAAATGCTCCATCTGAAACTCTCCACAACCTCTGATTCTTTCAACTTATCCAGGTCTCATCTCCTTAATTTCCTATCTTTTTGCAGTTTCTTCAGTTTTAATCTACAGTTCATAACCAATAAATTGTGGTCATAGTCTACATATGCCCCTGGAAGTTTACAGTTTAAAATATGATTCCAAAATCTCCATCTCATTATTATATAAACAATGTGGAACTTTACGGTGTCCTCAGGTCTCTTCCTCATTTAAAACCTCCTTTCACGATTCTTTAAGCAAATGTTAGTGATGGTTAAATTATGTTCTGTGCTAAATTCTACCAATCGGGTTTCTCTTTCATTCCTTCCCCCAGTCCATATTCACCTGATATATTTCTTTCTCTTCCTTTTCATAATATCAAATTCCAGTCCCCATCATAATTAAATTTTCCTCTTCCATAACTGTTGTCCCCCCCCCCCCCCCCCTTCATACATTCTTTCAGTCTCATCATCATCTGTGGAACTAGTTGGCATATAAACTTGTACTGCAGTGGTTGGTGTTGGCTGTGTCTATCTTGCTATGGTAATGCATTCAGTAAGTTGTTCCTAGTCACTTACCAGCATTACTGTTTTCATATTCCCTATTACAACTACAACTGCATTACCCCTATATGACTTGTAATAATAAGCCTCTACTCACTTGACCAAAAGTCCTGTTCCTCCTGCCATCGAACTGCACTAATCCTAACTATATCTAACTTCAACCTATGCATTTTCCTTTTTACATTTTCTAACCTACCAGCCTGATTATTGTTGTTGTTGTTGTTGTTGTTGTTGTCGTCGTCTTCAGTCCAGAGACTGGTTTGCTGCAGCTCTCCATGCTACTCTATCCTGCACAAGCCTCTTCATCACTAACTAACTGCTGCAACCTACATCCTCCTGAATCTGCTTCCTGTATTCATGTCTTGGTCTCCCTCTACGATTTTTACTCTTCAACAATACGAAACTGGTGATTCCTTGATGCCTCAGAACATGTCCTACCAACCAATCCCTTCTTCTTGTCAAGTTGTACCACAAATTCCTCTTCTACCCAATTCTATCCAGTAACTCCTCATTAGTTATGTGATCTACCCATCTAATCTTCAGCATTCTTCTGTAGCACCACATTTTGAAAGCTTCTATTCTCTTCTTCTCTAAACTATTTATCATCCATGTTTCACTTCCATACATGGCTACACTCCATACAAATACTTTCAGGAAACACTTCCTGAGACTTAAATCTCAATTTTAACAAATTTCTCTTCTTCAGAAATGCTTTCCTTGCCATAGCCAGTGTACATTTTATATCCTCTCTACTTTGAGCATCATTAGTTATTTTGCTCCCCAAATAGCAAAACTCACCTGCTACCTTAAGTGTCTCATTTTCTAATCTAATTCCCTCAGCATCACCTGATTTAATGCGACTACATTCCATTATCCTCGTTTTTCTTTTGTAGATGTTCATCTTATATCCTCCTCTCAAAACACTGTCCATTCCTTTCACCTGCTCTTCCAGGTCCTTTGCTGTCTCTGACACACATATGTACAATGTCATCGGCAAACATCAAGGCTATTTTTATCCTTCCCCCCTCCCCCCCCCCTCCTCTATATGGATTTGAATTCCTACTCAAAATTTTTCTTTTGTTTCCTATACTGCTTGCTCAATATACAGATTGAATAACATCGGGCATAGGCTACAACCCTGTCTCACTCACTTCCCAACCACTGCTTCCCTCTCATACCCCTCGACTTTTATAACTGCCATCTGGTTTCTGTACAAATTGTAAATAGCCTTCCATTCCCTGTATGGGACCCCTGCCACCTTCAGAATTTGAAAGAGAGTATTCCAGTCAACACTGTCAAAAGCCTTTCCTAAGTCTACAAATGCTAGAAGTGTAGGTTTACCTTTCCTTCATCTATTTTCTAAGATAAGTCATAGGGGCAGTATTGCCTCATGTGTTCCTACACTTCTATAGAATCCAAACTGATCTTCCCCAAGGTCGGCTTCTACCAGTTTTTCCATTTGTCTGTAAAGAATCTGTGTTAGTATTTTTCAGCTGTGACTTATTAAACTGATAGTTTGGTAATTTTTGCACCTGTGAACACCTGCTTCCTTTGGGATTGGAATTATTATATTCTTCTTGAAGTCTGAGGGTATTTCACCTGTTTCATCCATCTTGCTCACCAGATAGTAGAGTTTTGTCAGGGCTGGCTCTCCCAAGGCTATCAGTAGTTCTAATGGAATGTTATTTACTCCTGGGCCTTGTTTTGACTTAGGTCTTTCAGTGTCCTGTCAAATTCTTCACACAGTATCATATCTCCCATTTCACCTTCCATCTACGTCCTCTTCCATTTCCATTAGATTGCCCTCAAGTACATTACCCTTGTATAGACCCTCTAAATACTCCTTCCATCTTTCTGCTTTCCCTTCTTTGCTTAGAACTGTTTTCCATCTGGGCTCTTCATATTCATTCAAGTGGTTCTCTTTTTCTCCAAAGGTCTCTTTAATTTTCCTGTAGGCAATGTCTATCTTACCTCTAGTGATATATACCTCTATGTCCTTCCATTTGTCCTCTAGCCATCCCTGCTCAGCCATTTTGCACTTCTTGTTGATCTCATTTTTGAGATGCTTGTATTCCTTTTTGCCTGTTTCATGTACTGCATTTTTATATTTTCTTCTTTCATTCAATATTTCTTCTATTACCCAATGACTTCTACTAGCCCTAGTCTTTTTACCTACTTGATCCTCTGCTGCCTTCACTAATTCATCTCTCAAAGCTACCCATTCCTCTTCTACTGTATTTCTTTCCCCCATTCTTCTCAGTCATTCCCTAATACGCTCTCTGAAACTCTCTACAACCACTGATCCTTTCAGTTTATCCAGGTCCCATCTCCTTAAATTCCCACCTTTTTGCAGTTTCTTCAGTTTTAATCTACAGTTCATAACCAATAGATTGCAGAGTCCACATATGCCACTGGATATGTCTAACAGTTTAAATCCTGGTTGCTAAATCTCTGTCTTACCATTATGTAATGTATCTGAAACTTTGGTTGTCCCAAGCTCTCTTCCACGTATATAACCTTCTTTCATGATGCTTAAACCAAGTGTTAACTATGATTAAGTTATGCTCTGTGCAAAATTCTACAAAGTGGCTTCGTCTTTCATCCCTTACTCCCCATTCCATATTCACCTACTACTTTTCTTTCTCTTCCTTTTCCTACTATCGAATTCCAGTCCCCCGTGACTATTAAATTTTTGTCTCCCTTCACTATCCGAGTAATTTCTTGTATCTCATCATACATTTCTTCAATCTCTTCATCATCTGCATAGCTAGTTGGCATATAAACTTGTACTACTCTGGTAGGCGTGGGCTTTGTGTCTGTCTTGGTTACAATAATGCGTTCACTATGCTGTTGTCAGCAGCTTACCCATGCTTCTATTTTTTATTCATTATTAAACTTACTCCTGCATTACCCCTATTTGATTTTGTATTTATAACCCTATATTCATCTGATCAGAAGTCTTGTTCCTCCTGCCACCAAACTTCACTAATTCCCACTATATCTAACTTTAACCTATCCATTCCCCTTTTTAAATTTTCTAATCTAGCTGCCCGATTAAGGGGTCTGCCATTCCACACTCTGATCTGTAGAACGTCAGTTTTGTTTCTCCTGATAACAATGTCCTCCTGAGTAGTCTCTGCCCGGAGATCTGAATGGGAGACCATTTTACCTCTGGAATATTTTGCTCACAAGGACGCCATCATAATTTAACCATACAGTAGAACTGCATGTCCTCAGGAAAAATTACAGATGTAGTTTCCCCTTGCTTTCAGCCGTTCACAGTACCAGCACAGCAAGGCCATTTTGCTTAATGTTATAAGGCCAGATCAGTCAATCATCCAGACTTTTGCCCCTGCAACTACTGAAAAGGCTGCTGCTCCTCTTCAGGAACCAGATGTTTGTCTGGCCCCTCAACAGATACCCACCCATTGTGGTTGCACCTATGGTACAGCTATCTGTATCCCTGAGGCACACAAGCCTCCCCACCAATGGCAAGGTTCATGGTTCACGGGGAAGAGGGGATGGGGGGGACGGCCTGATTAAGGGATCTAAAATTCCACACTGCAACCCATAGATCACCAGTTTTGATTTTCTGGGTGACGATATCCACCTGAGTAGTCCCTGCCCAGAGATTTGAATGGGGGACTATATTACCTCTGGAATATTTTACCCAATAGGATACCATCACCAGTTAATGATACAGAAGAGTTTTATGTCTTCGGCAATAATAATGGCTGTAGTTTCCTCTTGCTTTCAACTGTTCACTGTAACAGTCCAGCAACACCATGTTGGTAGATGTTACAATGATAGACCAGTCAATCATTCAGACTGCTGTTTCTGAAACTACTGAAAAGGCTGCTACCCGTCTCCAGAAACCTCACTTTTGTCTGGCCTCTCAACATGTACCCTTCCGTTGTGATTGACCTTATGGTACATCTATCTATAATTTAGGCAAGCAAGCCGCCCTTCCACAGCAAGTTCTAAGTTTCATGGGTGAGGGCCCAACACATGTACAGTCTCAGGATTCATTGTTGAAGATTTCATCTGTCTAAAGGTAGAGACATACATACTAAATCCATTCAGATCGTTCAAATGAAATATGTGTTGTCATTGTATGCAATGGAAAATAATGTTTAAGAAGTGTTGACTGACTGTAAATAACAGCAAGACAGTGTCATCTCAGTAGCCTATGTCAACTGCAGTGGTAAAACAAATTCTTTGCAGTGAGGAACATTATATCTAACTGTCAAAAAATTTAAGAAATTTATGTGCTGAAATGTATCCTTTATAGCACAACATTAAATAGGAGCCATTATATGTTGCTACCCCCATTTGCTGAAATGATCAAGTAACTCACACAGTAAGTTACTGTCTTTTTAGCAATACTGCTATGTGTTGCAATTACTAATTCCTGCAACTGTAAGTGTAATGGTGAAGGTAAACTATTTTGGGAAACATCAGTCCCTTCTATTTAGTCATTCAATGTCATAGAGACTGTAGCTGTGCAAGTTAGTACAGCAGTGCCGTGTGACTAGGGCTTCCCGTCGGGTTGACACAACTTCAGTGGCTTGTGTGTCGATGGGGATGAAATGATGATGATGTGGACAACACAACACCCAGTCCCTGAGCGGAGAAAATCTCCGACCCAGCCGGGAATCGAACCCTGGCTGTTAGGTATGACATTCCATCGTGCTGAACATTCAGCTACCAGGGATGGACAGTATGGCAGTAAAGTGGTCAGACAAAAGAAAAATGATAAGTATACTCCAAACTCTTAATATTCACTTCACTCAAGCAAATAGCACTTCTCTCTCCACATTATCACCGCCACCCTTTAGGAAGTTACTGGTTCTTACATTACAGTATTTCTTTTCAGATATAAGTAATAAGTGCATCAAGGCTGGATGATGTTGATAGATAGGTTTAGGAGTAGTATTTACAGCTTTGCTCAAATATGCACATGTTACATATATTTAATATATTTCAAACATGTTTGTACACATGATTCACCTGTATCTCTAGGGAATTTTACCCTGCAATTTTGTTTTCACAGAGCTTAATGTTTGTGACCTCACATCTTCTAAACCATGTGTTGTATAATGATATAATTTTGCAGGTACTGGTACGTTCAGTGCTGTATGTGAATTCTGTCTGAAAAATGTGTCATATATACAATTAGTAGTAAATAAGTAATAGATTAAAACATAATGCCTGATGCGGCAGTTTTACTGCATGAACAGTGAAAATGTAGTAAGCAATAAACCTTTCTCCTTTCATTATTTTGTGGAGGTTGTCAAAGATAAAAATTTTATTAACAGTTTGAAATTGTTTATAAAGTTTGTTGCAAGACACTAAGTGTTCTCATTCTCAAATACCCGATGAATAGAGTCTGTTTGTATGTTGTGAGCTACACCTCTTTTCACTCCAACATCTTTGGTAGGTAGGTGGTTCTTATCTCCACAGTGATTCTTTTCAGACAGTAAGTGATATGTGTACCAAGTCTGGTTGGACAGTCCAGTGGTTTAGGAGGAGATTTGGAACATACATACATACATTTTTATAATATGCATGGATTCTATATTACAGTGATGTATTACTGGTACAGCACACACTTTAAAGACAAAGTACTGGCGCCGTGTAGAAACCTGTGTGTGTGTGTGTGTGTGTGTGTGTGTGTGTGTGTGTGTGTGTGTGTGTGCGTGAAAGGAATTTCAAAATTATAAAAATTTGTATTTGGAGGGAACAGCCTCTACTGCAGGGATGAAGTTACAGGGGACAAGACCAGACGTGGAGTGGCTGAATTTGCAAATGACACCATTTTTCTGCTGTTTGCCTGATTACAGATCTTTGAGCTGTTGCTGTTATAGTTGTTGCACCAATGCTACAGTTCATGATTCAGAAGAAAAACGAACAAAATTCATCCATTGCAAACAAAATGGTGCTATTCTTATTTTATTTCTCCAACACTATGACAAAACATATGTACTTCTTCAAATGAAAACTGGGCACAAAGCAATGTCTCTGTTATGTCCTTGTGACCAATGAACACACTATTTGTGTATTCTTTTGGTTGACGAAAAAGCGCACTACTTGTGTATTCTTTGGGTCATGGCAAACCTACATTTGTGAGCTAATAGCTAGTTGTGTAACTTATCCACCATTTCTGTAACTTTTGCAAAGACTTTTGTTGGTTTCATCATCATTAGCAATCATTTAGCACATATGCTACATCCTCGTGTTCTCTTTCCTTACATTGTCATCACAGATTCGGTAACACATCGAAAGTGTGGGTATGTCAATGTAATTGTTAGACATTCTGCATTTAGAGATTAAATACTAAATTTATGTCAGTCTTGAAAAAGTTTAGTACAGATACCTACTTACAAGCATGTATACATATACACAAACGAACTCCACTGAAAAACATTCAGATGTTATTCAGGGATACTTTTTGATTATTTTGGGATAAGGAAACCATGTTCTCTGGCTGTTCATTACAGAGTAATAATGTAATTATGATTTATTTGGTTTGTTATCTCAGTCTCCTTTGTTTCTGTGAAAATGCATTCATATCAATTAAAATGACTGTAATATACAATCATTCAAACATGGAAGTATCCAGTTTTATGTAGGCACCTTTATAACAAGGCAAAAGTATGAGGTTGCCATCTTTGCAGGAACAGCTCGTCATAGCGTTGTTGCACTGCTCACCCATTACATTCACTGAACCAACACATGAGACCTACTCTTCACCACTAAATCTATTCATACTGCCATACATCACTATTAACGTACAATTAACACTGTTGGAGAAACAAACCTGATCCATAAATAAGCAGTGCTGAATGCAAGCTTGATGGTGTAAAGTGGAGATTACTCTGGCCACCAGCAGGTACCATGGGTGGATGGAATAAGTTTGTATCCAAACAAGAGAGAGTGAGTAGGGTGTCAAGGAGAGAATGAAAAAAAAAAATCACTCCGTTATCAGGCCACATGTGGTCCACCAGGACCATCGGACTGTCGTGTCATCCTCAGCTGAGGATGCAGATAGGAGGGGTGTGTGGTCAGCACACCAAAGGAGAGAATGAGATACCCTTAAAATTACCTTGGTGTCAGAATGCAGCTGATCCAATGGCGAATAGCAGATTCAGGGTTACCATTAATACCTGTCTTTGTCCCCTCCTCCTCTCCCCCATCTCCCTCCCCCTATCCTCCCTGCCCCTGCACTCCACTAAGCTCCCACACTTTGCTCTTGTCCAGCAGAGATCAAGTGATGTCAGTATGCAGTAGTGAAAGGATTGTCATGAAGCACTATCAGCAGGTTAGCACACTCGACTCACATTTGGGAGGACGACATTTCAATCCCACGTCCAGCCATCCTGATTTAGATTTTCCGTTATTTCCCTAAGTTGCTCCTGGCAAATGCTGGGATGGTTCCTTTGAAAGGGCATGGCCGATTTCCTTCCCCATCCTTCTCTAATCCGATGAGACCGGTCACATCACTGTTTGGTCTCTTCCCCCAAACAATCCAACACAACTCACTATCAGCAGGGATTGAGCCAAAAGTAGAAAACGATGGTCAGTAAGTACTTTGACAGCCAACTTTAATAATTATTTTCATGTGTGTATGTTTCATTACACCTAGAGTTTATTTTATTATTGTTACAGACCATGATCTGAGTCTGGATGAGGACATGCAGGTGTTCCACAAGGTACTGTTACCTGAACTACCACAGCAGCAGTCACTATCCACAGAATATTTCCCATATGGGATCTGTCGTTATTTGACTATGCCATAGCATAGCCAAAGCAGCAGCAACCAGAACTCAAGTCTCAGCTAACAGAGAACTCCTTGAGAGCAAGGTTGCAAAAGGCCAATAATGTTTACAGAATTTGACAGTCCACATAGTGTCTACCATGCAACCACAATATTAGCTGGTAATTACTAATTGGGGAGGGGGTGGGGGGAATTGGAAGTATCCAATGGTGAACGCAGCAGAGGATAGTTAAAAAGCTTGGTCAGCGAGTCTCTCACAACAGTACTACAGTGCTAGTGGTGTTGATACAAAGCAGAGCAATGACAATGATAAACAAAGCAAACGTTGCATTATATCTACAACAACAGTTGCCAAAGTTGACATTTCATAAGAAAGGAACCCAAGGAATCTCACAGAGCGCGAAAGAATTGCCAGATGAAGTGTTAGCGTTTTTGCAAGATGAATCAGTGGAATGTGTGGTGTCATACATGCCTGACTGAACAGACAATGTATGTGAGGGGTACAATGATGACAATACGTGCTTAACAAGTGAAAGTGATATTGAAACAGGTATCAAGCCATGTAGTTCATCATCCTTGTTGGACAGAGAGTTACAAATCCTGTCTCCAGTAAGATGTAGTTGTTGTGTTGGCTACTGGGAGAGTCAATACTAGCACAATCAAGAAAGGAGAGAAGTTGTGATGGCCACTGGCAGTAATCCAAAACGGTCTGTACATTACTCTTTCAAATTAATATAACAATTTTTTTCTAAAAAATAAAAAAAACATAGCTTCTGGAGGTGGCTTGATGTCATTCCTGTGCCTCCTACATGCAATTACTTTCACACACTATTACTTCTAGCAGAATGCAGGCTAGGTATCGTCTTCCTATTACCCAGCACTGATGCCCTCAAAGTGTGTGGCCCAACTGGGACCAACCAGCAATGGACGGCTATTTAAGTCAGCGTTGACAGGGGGTACTGAACTCTATCTCCCCCCTAGAGGTGTGGCACTGCACACTCTTTCCATTGACGTGCTTCTTGATACCGTGTCATGGAGCTGTGCCATTTGTGGTTTAGGACTGCAGATTCCTTCCTCCCCCCCCCCCCCCCCCCACACACACACAAAAAGCTGCACCGTTGTCATGTAGGGAGCCATTTTACAACAATGGTGGGGGAGGGGGGCATGGGAGGGAGGAAGCTGGGTGGTGTGAGGAGCCGGGAGCCACAACTGGGACTGATGCTGAGCCCCCAACCATGCCCCGACATCCATCCTGTACTCTGAGTCAGAAAACCCCTGAAAAGGCGCCCACCCTCTTCCTGAGAAGGTCCAACAAAAAATGGAGAGGGTGGCGATGATGAGGGCTGCAGGATTGACGACGACGATGGCACTGACTCGAGCACTGGGAAGTTGAGTTGTGCAGAGGGAAGGGGATTGTTCCATCTCCATCGGTTCCACATGCCATGCTGAAGAGGCCCCTCGGGGCAGATGTGTCAGCTGCAAGATCCCGGTAGGATGCAAATCCGGGGATAGAAAATCTACAGAATAATCTTGCAATCGATAAGCACGAATCTGGTTTTAATGAGGGTGCAGCAACCCAGCAGGACCTTGAGTTAAACACATGCAAGCGCCCAAATCTCAAAGAATCGTTCCTCTCTCCCAGCGTCTGATGACACCAAACACACTGAAAAGATCCCCCTGCGGGTTCGGGGGATAGAATAGGCCCGCGGTATTCCTGCCTGTCGTAAGAGGCAACTAAAAGGAGTCTCAAACTTTTCGGCCTTATATGATGGTCCCCTGTTGGGTTTGACCTCCATCTCTCAAAATTTTCCGAAGAGTGAGCGGATTGGGAAAGGGCGCCTTACATGGTGCATTGTGTCCATCTTGCGATCAGACCTTTCACCAGCTTATACACTGTTGAACTGCAGTCCTGTCTGCTCTCCATCTCTTGGGCATGACTCTGTTTCTGCGTGCAGATAACACCTTGCACTGTGCAGTGCCTCTTTCTGCACCGACGGCGACCATGGACCACATGTTACCTAACATCCAGCATGGTAGCCAGTCCGTTGTGGTGGGGCCGCCATGTACCCTGTTGGTTGTAGCCCCCTGACAACACAGGGATCGCTCTACTGATGCCTGCTCCGTTAACTCCCCACGTATGACAAGGAGTAGATGCCTATCCTCCTGGGGTATCAGGACTCCCGGCAACGGCCATCCTGCCAGGTGGCTCTTGCCATGTCTGGGTGGCGCCCGTGGGGAGGGCCCTTGGTCGGAGTAGGTGGCATCAGGGCGGATGACCCGCAATGAAGCGTGGTACATCGTCTCTCGCTGGTGGCCAGCCGCCAGCAGTCTCTAAGCGTTCTCGGGCTCAGTTTAACGCTCAGAAGTACGATCCGAAAACGTTCCCCTCACTGACCACATCATGGGAGGAACGTAAGTCTCAGGATGGCAGTAGCAGTTATTCTCCCCGCTTCTTAGTTTGTATGAGGGTTGATGGGGAGTCTTTTCTCTCCACAAAGCCTCAGTTCTTCGTCGAGCATTTAGAGGACAAGTTTGGGGAGGTGGAGGGCTTGTCAAAAATGCGCTCTGGGTCAGTCCTGATACAAACGGCATCCTCTGCCCAGTCACGACGGTTACTCGCTTGTGACAAGTTGGGGGATGTTGCCGTTATGATCACACCCCATAAGAGTTTAAATATGGTCCAGGGAGTTATTTACCATAGGGATCTTCTTTTGCAGTCTGATGAAGAGCTGCACGCCAATTTAGAGCGCCGAGGTGTACATTTTGTCCGGCGCGTTCATCGGGGTCCGAAGGAAAATCAGATTGCTACCGGTGCCTTCATCTTGGCCTTCGAAGGGGATACATTACCGGAAAAAGTCAAGGTGATGGTCTACCGATGTGACGTTAAGCCCTATATCCCTCCCCCGATGCGGTGCTTTAAGTGCTGGAAGTTCGGCCATATGTCTTCTCGCTGCACTTCCAGCCTCACATGTCGAGATTGTGGACGCCCATCACATCCCAATACTCCATGTGCCCTGCCTCCCATCTGTGTCAACTGCGGGGAGCACCATTCACCTTGCTCGCCAAACTGCCGAATTTTCCAGAAAGAGCGTAAAATCATGGAATACAAGACCCTGGACCGACTAACCTATACTGAGGCCAAGAGGAAATACGACCGACTCCATCCTGTGAGAATGACATCTTCCTACGCTGCTGCTACAACACCTGTGCTAGCCCCGTCTGTTTCTCCAATTGTGGCCGGATCGATGAGTAGTAAAACTCCTCCTGCCCCCTCGCCAGTGGGGGGCTCTACCCACCGGGTTGCTCCTGCGCCACCTACCTCAGGCGCAACACCATCCCACCCATCGGGGATGTCCGTCCCCACTTCTAAGCCAGAGAAGTGTCCAACTTCTTCGGCTTCTCACGCTCGCAAGGGGTCCCTTGGGTCCCTCCCATCCCAGGTTTCCGCCAGCGAGAAGCCTGACGACCGACAATGGCGTAAGTGCCCGCAATCAGCTGGTCGTAGGGCTTCACGATCCTCCTCCCTCCCAGCCGTCCCAAGAAGAGCTCTCAGCCCAAGGAACTCGCAGTGGTAGCCATCCCACTGCAACCTTCCAGCTCTGCGTCTGAGGATGCGGTGGAGATTCTGGCGTCCGCTGAGGACCTCGATCTCGCTGGTCCATCAGACACCATGGAAAGCACTATCACAGGTGCTAAATTGGAGGCAGCAGGTGACCCAGCGGTGTAATCTCCCTTCCCAGTCCCGTCAAGCCTTTCTCAGCCATGGACAATACCATCCTCCAGTGGAACTGCAGCGGTTTCTTCCACCATCTAGCTGAGCTCCGCCAACTTATCAGCCTTCATCCTTTCCTCTGCATTGCTCTGCAGGAAACTTGGTTTCCGGCAATGCGAACCCCCGCCCTCCATGGCTATCGTGGTTATTATAAGAACCGGGCATCTTATGAAAGGGTGTCTGGTGGCGTCTGCATCTATGTCCTGAACTCTCTTCACAGCGAGGCTGTACCTCTCCACACACCTTTAGAGGCTGTCGCTGTTCGGGTGTGGACGCCACAGGCTGTTACCATCTGCAGTCTTTACCTTCCACCGGATGGTGATGTCGCGCAGCATGTCCTGGCTGCTCTGATAGCTCAATTGCCTCCACCTTTCCTGTTACTGGGCGACTTTAACGCCCATAACCATCTGTGGGGTGGGTCAGTGGCAACAGGTTGAGGCGCCATCGTTGAGCATTTATTCTCGCAGCTCGATCTCTCGATATTAAATGATGGTGCCTTCACACACTTCAGTGTGGCGCATGGCACATACTCTGCCATTGACCTTTCCATCTGTAGCCCTAGCCTCTTACCGTCTGTCCAATGGAGAGTGCATGACGACCTGTGTGGTAGTGACTACTTTCCGATCTTTTTGTCACTGCCACAGCGTCAGTCTTCTGGGCGCCCTAGCAGATGGGCTATGAATCAGGCTAACTGGGACTTGTTCTCCTCCACTGCCACTATTGAGCCTCTCTCTAACGATGCCATTGATGCAGTGGTTCAATCGGTCACCACCGGCATCGTTACTGCCGCCGAATCTGCCTTTGCCCGTTCTTCTGGGTCCCTTCGGCGGCGGACTGTGCCTTGGTGGTCGCCTGAGATCGCTGAAGCGATTAAAGCTCGCCGGCGGGCGCTCCAGCGTCACAAGCGACATCCCTCAATCGACCACCTTATCGCCTTCAAACGGCTGCGTGCGCGAGCCCGCTGCATTATCTGCCAACGCAAGCAGAAGTGCTGGGAGCAGTATGTGTCCACCATTGGCCTCCATGTCACTCCATCGCAGGTCTGGGCCAAGATTCGCCGCCTCTATGGCTATCGGACCCCTGTCAGTGTCCCTGTGCTCTCACTGAATGGAGCAGTTTGTACTGACTCCGACGTCATTGCAAACCGCTTGGCAGAGCACTTTGCTATGAATTCCGCTTCTGCCAACTACCCCTTGGGCTTCCGCTCCATTAAGGAGCGGATAGAACGTCGGAGTCTTTCTTTTCGCACTCGCTATCCTGAATTGTACAATGTTCCATTCAGTGAGTGGGAATTTCGAAGTGCCCTCGCCGCTTGTCCTGATACCGCTCCTGGGCCAGATAGCATCCACTCTCAGATGCTGAAACACCTTTCAGTGGACTGCCAGCGACGCCTCCTCGATCTTTAAACCCGCATTTGGGTCAAGGGTGAGTTTCCGTCGCAATGGCGGGAAAGTCTTGTTGTCCCCATTCTGAAACCAGGGAAGAACTGTTTGGAGGTGGACAGCTACCGTCCCATTAGCCTCACCAATGTTCTTTGCAAGTTGCTTGAACGGATGGTGAGCCGGCGCTTGAATTGGATACTGGAGTCTCGAGGCCTTCTGGCTCCGTCTCAGGGTGGGTTTCGTAAAGGCCGCTCTGCCGCCGACAATCTGGTGAGCCTGGAGTCGGCCACCCGTACTGCCTTTGCCCGCCGTCAGCATCTGGTTGCTGTCTTTTTCGACATGCAGAAGGCGTATGATACGACATGGCGTCATCTCATCCTTTCTACTCTTCATGGATGGGGTCTTCGGGGCCCTCTGCCGATCTATATCCGCAATTTTCTATCGTATCGTACCTTCCGCGTGCACGTCGCGGCCTCATATAGTTCCTCCCAAGTCCAGGAGAACGGTGTGCCACAGGGTTCTGTTCTCAGTGTGTGTCTGTTTTTAATAGCTATTAACGGGCTCGCTGCGGCCGTGGGAAATACTGTCTCCGCTTCCCTGTATGCTGACGACCTCTGCCTTTACTATAGCTCTATTGGCATTGCAGCTGCTGAACGTCAGCTACAGGGCGCAATCCGCAAGGCGTAGTCTTGGGCTGTAGCGCATGGTTTTCAGTTTTCTGCAGCCAAGACCTGCGTTATGCATTTCTGCCGGCGACGCACTGTTCACCCGGAGCCGCGGCTTTATCTTGACGGTGAGCTTCTTAAAGTGGTGGAGTCACATAGGTTTTTGGGGATGGTTTTTGATGCCCGGTTGACTTGGCTGCCTCATATTCGGCAGCTTAAACAGGCGTGTTGGCGACATCTAAATGCTATGCGATGCCTGAGCCACACCAGGTGCGACCGATCTACTCTCCTACGGCTTTACCAGGCGTTAATCCAGTCCCGTCTGGACTACGGGAGTCTGGCTTATGGCTCAGCATCCCCATCTGCGTTGCGGGTACTGGACCCAATCCTCCACAGCAGGATACGCCTTGCCACTGGTGCCTTCCGAACCAGCCCTGTGGACAGCGTACTTGTGGAGGCAGGTGTCCCTCCACTGCGGTTACGACGCCAACAATTACTGGCTGCTTATGCTGCCCATGTTTTTAGCTTGCCCGGGCATCCAAATTATCGTGTCCTCTTGCCGCAGTCAGTTGTTCATCTGCCAGAACGTTGGCCCCAGTTGGGTTGTCCGATCGCCGTACGTGTCAAACAGCTTCTTTCCTGGCTTGGGTGTTTCCCTGTTCCACCTCCTTTCCAGGCCGCTCTGGGTACACCCCCGTGGTGTGGGCGCGCCCTTGCCTTCGGCTCGACTTGGCACATGGCCTGAAGGACTCAGTCCCTCCGGAGGCCTTCCGACGCCGCTTTTATTCCATCCTGGCCACGTATCAGGGCTCTGGCGTTGTCTACACCGATGGTTCGATGGTTGCTGGTTAGTCGGTTATGCACTAACTCTAGGGGACCATTCTGAACAACGTTCGTTGCCGGCTGGCTGCAGTGTTTACACTGCTGAGCTGGTCGCCATCTTTTGTGCCCTAGAGTATATCCGCTCCTGCTCAGGTGAGTCCTTCGTTATCTGTAGCGATTCCCTGAGCGGTTTACGAGCTCTCGACCAGTGTTTCCCTCGTTCTCGTCTGGTGATGGCCATTCAGGAGTCCCTGCATACTCTCGCCCGTACCGGCAGATCTGTGGTCTTTGTTTGGACCCCAGGCCATGTTGGTATACCTGGCAATGAAACTGTTGACCGCCTGGCGAAAGAGTCCACCAGTGCGCCATCTCTGGAGATTGGCCTCCTGGCGGCTGATTTGAGGGCAGTCTTACGCCGCGAAGTTCTCTCGTTTTGGAATGCTGAATGGCGCGGTCTGACCACCCCTAACAAACTCCGTGCCATCAAGGACACGACGACTGTGTGGCGGTCATCCATGCGAGCCAACCGCAGGGACTCAGTCGTCCTTTGTCGGTTCCGCATTGGCCACACCCGACTCACGCACAGTTATTTACTGTGTCGTGAGGATCCCCCTCTTTGTCGTTGTGGGGCGTCCTTGACGGTGGTCCATATTCTGTCGGAGTGCGCCCTTTTAACCGTGCTCAGGCAGACTTTTGCAATGCCTGACACGCTCTCTGCTCTTTTATCAGATGACTCTGCCATGGTGGACTTGGTTTTGTGTTTTATTCGGGCAGGGGGTTTTTATCCTTTAATCTGAGTGTTTTTCTTTGTTTGTTTTTTTTAAGTGTTGATTCTGGCTTTTAGCCTCTGATTTTAAACTGAGTTTTTAAAGTGTTCTTGGTGGTTGGCCTTTCCTCTTTTTCTCTACGGTCGGCCAACCACCATCACACTGTGTGTTTTAATTTGTTTTGTCCGGTCTCTGTCAGAGTATTTCATGTCCTGTTTCGTCTGCTGTCTTTCCTGTTGTTAGTTTTTTATTCTCTTCGGGTGGTTTTAGTTTTTATGGAACAAGGGACCGATGACCATAGTAGTCTGGTTCCTTTAATCCCACAAACCAACCAACCAACACTGAAAAGAATAAAATCATTAGGCGGAAAGCGATACTCGTGGAGCGTGGGAGGCGCCATGCACTGTGGTGGGTGCAGCAACTGGAGCAGCACGCAGTAGCGCCAGCCATGTACAAGCTCCATCGGTGACATACTGTCATGGGGCTGGGAGTGGTACATTGCAAGGAAGAGCAGCAGTGCTAGGGCCCATGTGTGGGGGGCACTCGTAGTTTGTTCATCTGATACTTGAATGTATGCACAAATCGTTTAGCTTCTCTAGTCGACAGAGGATGAAAAGGAGCACTGGTAAGGTGAGAGAGGCACTGGCTGTACAAAACTGTTCAAAGTCCTTGGGGGTAAGCTGTGGTCCATTGTTTGTAACCAACATTTCAGGCAAACCTTTCAACAAAAAAAGTAGATGACAAAGCCTGAATGGCACCACGCGATGTAGTCGGATTCATGGGCACTGCAAATGGATTTTTGCTAAAAGAGTCTACAACAATAAGCCAACGAGTGCTCTAAAAGGGACCAGCAAAGTCAATATGCAATCCTCGCCACGGCGATTGATACTTTGGCCTAGATGAAAACGTTTACAGCGTGACCGATAGTGTTTCATAACGAGCATGACGCTATGATGTAATATGTCCAATTTGGGCGCCCATGCCCAGCCAAGCACAGTGCTGCCCCGCTAACTGTTTTGTGCGTACAATTCCCCAATGTCCTTGGTGGAGCAATCCCACCATATATTTTTGCAGCACTTCAGAAATAAGTGCACGAAATTGTCCGGAGTCATTTTGCAATAAAATCACACCATACTGGATGGAGAGGCAATGTGACGAGCAAAATACTGGCGAACAAAAGAATTGTGAATGTTTTTCAATGGATGAGGCCAAGCATAAGGATGTCGTGCAACCAATGACTCAAATCAGGGTCTGCTTCTGTAGCCTGAGCAATTTTGCTATAGTGAATTGGGAAAGTTTGGTGTCCTGCGCTTCGATCTGAAAACAAGATGCGACATTAACATCGAAATCAGAATTAGGACCAACAGGAAGGCGAGAAAGGGTGTCAGCATTTTCATCCTTCGACACAGGCCGGTACAGTTTTTCGTACTGATTCCATGACAATAACAAAGGCCAACGCTGAAGCTTCTGAGCCATGTATGGCGGAACAGGTTTGGACAGATGAAACAAAGACGGAAGTGGTTTATGGTCCGTCACTAGGTAAAACTTCTGAAAAAACAGATAATGGAGAAATTGTGTCACGCCATAGATAATAGTGAGTGCTTCCTTCTCGATTTGGGAATACCTGCATTGAGCCTTGGTCAATAGCTTGGAAGCGAAAGCAGTCGGCCTGTCCTGTGAACCAAACGTGTCCGAGAGCACAGCTCCGATTCCATACGAAGAAGCGTCCACCGCCAAAACCACAGGCTTAGTGGGATCGACATGAACAATGCATCTGTCATTCAGCAACACATGTTTAAGGTTTTGAATTGCATCCTGACACTCTTTGGTCCCAACAAAAGGCACATTCTTCTGGCGCAAACAATGCAACATAGATCTGGGCTGCGTTGGGGATAAACTGGATATAGCATGTCAACTTCCCGAAAATTTCAATTGCGTCGCGTTCCACGGAGCAGGGAGGTCCCGGATGCCCTGTAAATGTGAGTTTAGGGGATGGACACCTTGGCCATTAAGAACATGGCCCAAGTACTGAATTTTAGTCTGACAAAAAGGCACATTCGTCTGGGTGACACTTCAAACCTGTAGCTGAAAGTACTTGAAAAAGTATAGTATACGTCCTGACACCACAATATTCTTCAAGTAATTTGAACAGAATGGAACTTTCTCAGTAAGCTGTTCTAAGTAGCTTTGGAATATGGCAGGCTCAGAAGCGCTGCCAAAGGTAAGTGCAAAAATTTGAATAACCCTAAATGTGTGTTGACCACAAACACTTTCCAAGACTCCTCATCTAGCGGAACTTGCAAATACGCATCTCATAAGTCAGTTTTTGAAAAATAGTGGCCTTCATGAATCCTGTCCATTAATTCTTCAGGGCGAGGCAATGGATAAGTATCAATGATTGCTTGTGCATTCACAGTGGACACAATCAACACAAAGACAAAGTTATCCAGAAGGCTTTGGTAAGATTACTGAGGGAGAAGCCCGTAGATTAGCCTGAATAGGAGCAATAACATCATTATCTTAACATTCCTTACGTTCACTTTCAGCTTTGTCTCTAGGTGCATGAGAGAGGGGACACGTCCAAAAATACTTAGGTTACGCATTGTCCTTTATTGTAACATGTGCCACAAAATTATTTGCTCGGCAAAGTCCTTCAGAAAATAAATCAGGAAGCTCTGCAATCTATTGATAACACTGTCTTTTGGGTTGAAAGCAGAAACAGAAGGTACATACAAAGACCACAAAAATCAAATCAATCTAACCCAAAAATATTTTCACAGTCTCAAGAACGCAAAATTGTAAATGTCACTGTTCTGTTGTGAGACTGGAATGTGGCAAGCAAACTACATGTACCAAGCACTGGAATGACCTGACTTTATGTAGTATGTTGCACGCAAGATTTTGTCAACTGTGGCGAGCCCAACTGTTCATATGTCGCATGATTAAGCAATGTAATGGAAGTGCCGGTGTCTAACTGAAGACACACACAGCGTCCGGCAATGACTAAGTTCACAAATAGTTTTTTCTACTGTGGTTGCCCAGCACTTGGGAGAAGTAAAAGCACATCCTGAATTTGGTCATTACTATTATCGGTAGCCACTTTACAAAAAACTACATTCACTGAGTAAGAAGGTGCTCCGCACTTACGAGAGCAAATGCGGGTAGAGTTCTATTTCTGTTGCAAACACACAGACTGTACATGACCTGGCTTTCTACAAGCAAAGCAAATCACGTTTCTTGAAGGGAAATTTTGTGTTTTATGCATGGAAATGCAGCGGGGACATAATTTCACAGCAGATACACCCTCTGACACTTGTTTACTTGCCCTGTTTGATTGTGGTGGTTGGCTGCAAGGCCATACCTGTTTGTAACTTTGTTCTACTGTAAATGGGAGCTACCTCAAAGTTTTCCACGCCACTGTTCAAATGGTTCAGATGGCTCTGAGCACTATGGGACTTAACTTCTGAGGTTATCAGCCCCCTAGAACTTAGAACTACTTAAACCTAACTAATCTAAGGACCGCACACACATCCATGCCCGAGGCATGATTCGAAATTGCGACCGTAGCGCTCGCACAGTTCCAGACTGTAGCACCTAGAACCGCACGGCCACCCCGGCCAGCATCATGGCACTGTCACATGAGTCCTGATGTTCAATAATCTGTAATTTTTGTTTCAAAGTAGGATCAAAATGTTTGAGAATTGGTTTGTGAATACTAAGAGAACTACAAGTATGGCCAATCGCTGGTCTGGCACATTGAAAGTAATTGCACTATCAATCATTGCGTTGCTATAGTACTGTCCCCAGCTACACTTGAAACGTCCCCTTGGAAAAATTTATACATGACTGTGCTTAAACTGACACACAATATTTTTTAGCGCATCAGTCCCTACTTCTCACATATTGTCCATATACTATGACCAACAGAAACATGTGCAGTGAAATGTAACTTACAAATTACTTAATTTGATCAACTGGTGTCAATTACAATTTTATAACATAAGAATACAATAACAAAGGTACAAAGTACATCATGAAAGAGCATAACAATACAGATAACGTTTGTAGTAATAGGGGCTTTACAAAAGAATCGAAATAACAAATACATCAGTGTTACAAAAATTATGACATAAGTACATACATAAAAGATCAGAATAACTTTTGAAACATCAACTTCACACATGAGCATTAGAACAAAACAGAATAAATAATGTGTAAACATCTTTACGAAGTAAATAACATGTTATTAATGCAAATTATATTTGAGGATAACAGTATTCCTCATCATAGTGAATGTAGCTTAGTATTAGAAGAGAAAAAATTCTATGAAACAGTACACAGAGACAGGAAGAAAACAAATACACAAGGGTACACAAACATATAGTGGGATAACACAAGAGGAAAGGGCAGGGTTTGTTTTCAGTGTAACATTTGGTACTGCACTCCAACCCAAAACTTCATTCCATAGATCTTTTGTCTTATTTCAACATTTGTTTCCACCAAAAAAATCCTATACAAGCATGCTTTCTGTATTTATATGTTCACATATTTCTTACCTCATCATTTATTTTCCAGTATCTTACCTCATCATTTATTTCCAAGAAAGTCCTAGCTATACCTGCTTTCTGTACATTTTTCGTATAACCTCTCAGTGCATTTCTTCCAATTCATCGCAACTCATTCTTTTATATAGGCTACCCCCTCTTAAGCTAACTTAAATCTACTGAGCTCAGATGCTTAAACTAAGGGACAAGGCAATGCAGCAGCACAAAACAATTAATACAAACAGCAATGAAAAAAATGGAAATTGTCAAAGCAAGCAGCAATATTACAACTAATATAAGGCAATGCACAGCAAACAAGAAAAAATAAATCCGTAGTAAAACTGGCTTAACAGAGTAACACAAAGTCAAATTCAGTAGCACTATGCCTGGCAAACAGCAGCAGCACATGCAATAACTTATATCTAAACATGACATAGCTCAAGCAGAAAAAATATTACCGTAAAAACAACAATGCAGATAAGGGAAACGTCTGTTCACATCTTAATGTCTATATAATTAAAGTGGTGCACCACAACTTATTCTACGAAATAAATTACCAAGTACTTGAAAAGAAAATTATGTATGCAGTTCCTGTGGAGGGAAATGTCTTTTTGTGCTCCCTCATTTTTTTGGAAGTATATCACATTATTATTATATACTGGATCTGTAGACAGAAAATATTTATATTAGTACATCTATAAAATTTTATTTTAACCAATGCTGCAGTGCAGCTATACACTAGATATTAAACAAAATAGACAAAGCAACGTCATTCACTAGCCATAAGGCATTTCATAATGCAGTAAACAATCTTCCAACTAGCAAGACAATAGCCGTGAAATGTTTCTCATCGTTTCATTAGGCATTTTAGTAAATATCATAAAGGAAGAGCTCCACAGTATAATCATATGTTTTCAAGTTTGAGTGTGTCGTATTTACAATGCTTTCTACACAGGAACGTCAATAGCGAGGATAATGGCCTCTTTCTTTTCCACCTGCAATGCTGCAGTGCAGCTATACACTAGATATTAAACAAAATAGACAAAGCAACGTCATTCACTAGCCATAAGGCATTTCATAATGCAGTAAACAATCTTCCAACTAGCAAGACAATAGCTGTGAAATGTTTCTCATCGTTTCATTAGGCATTTTAGTAAATATCATAAAGGAAGAGCTCCACAGTATAATCATATGTTTTCAAGCTTGTGCATTCACAGTGGACACAATCAACACAAAGACAAAGTTATCCAGAAGGCTTTGGTAAGATTACTGAGGGAGAAGCCCGTAGATTAGCCTGAATAGGAGCAATAACATCATTATCTTAACATTCCTTACGTTCACTTTCAGCTTTGTCTCTAGCCGTGAAATGTTTCTCATCGTTTCATTAGGCATTTTAGTAAATATCATAAAGGAAGAGCTCCACAGTATAATCATATGTTTTCAAGCTTGTGCATTCACAGTGGACACAATCAACACAAACCAGAGTCCCTAACCACTATTCATTATTCCTTACCTTATTACACATATACATATTCGTCGATACTTCTTCAATATTTCATCATAACAGGTACATAGCACAACCAAATAACTCATATAGCATCAGCTTAAACATACCTCAGCAGCATAATTCACATCGTCGTCGTAATAATAACATCATAACACCTCAGTCAAATCTCAAAAACGTCATAGTTTTTTGCAATAATTTCAAAACCTAAAAAAAATTCTCTACTCATGTCAAAAGTGAAATGGTTTGCGTATAGATATCGTAGTTATTACGCTTATTGCCGTGATGAACAAAGTACTGTGCTGTAACGTATTGTTGTGCTACGGAAAAGACTGTCTCCTTGTAGCTATACCACAAAAGTTACTACTAAAACATGTTTTACTTTCTAGATTAATTAAAAAAAACTGTGCAGATATAAAACAGATGCAGTGCAAAAGCAATAATATAAATTGTGTCACTCATTTGTAGCGTCGTTATATAATCGTGTAGCTGTCAAATAAACTAACCACTGTGTCGAAACTTCCTGGCAGATT
Source organism: Schistocerca gregaria (assembly GCF_023897955.1). NCBI lineage: Eukaryota > Metazoa > Arthropoda > Insecta > Orthoptera > Acrididae > Schistocerca > Schistocerca gregaria. Next base: position 571,848,038 of record NC_064931.1, on the reverse strand, counting down.
AAAAATGTGTGCCCGACCGAGACTCGAACTCGAGACCTTTGCCTTTCGCGGGCAAGTCCTCTACCATCTGAGCTACCGAAGCACGACTCACGCCCGGTACTCACAGCTTTACTTCTGCCAGTACCTCGTCTCCTACCTTCCAAACTTTACAGAAGCTCTCATGCGAAGGTAGGAGACGAGGTATTGGCAGAAGTAAAGCTGTGAGTAGTGGGCGAGAGTCGTGCTTCGGTAGCTCAGATGGTAGAGTACTTGCCCGCGAAAGGCAAAGGTCCCGAGTTCGAGTCTCGGTCGGGCGCACAGTTTTAATCTGCCAGGACGTTTCATATCAGCGCACACTCCGCTGCAGAGTGAAAATCTCATTCTGGTAACCACTGTGTCATCTGATATCTCTCAGAAAGTACTTTAAATCCAGAATGTATTTTCAAGGAGACCAAAATGTTGCATCAAAATCTCATTAGCAGTACCAGTATATGTTCTAAGTATGTAAGCCTTATAGTCGTTACGTAATCGTGAAACTAACAAGCAAGAATGTACAAATAACAACACTGTGTCGTCTGTTCACTATAACAATGCATTCTTAATTTCTGTTTTAAAATGTTCCCTAGGTTCTAGACTGGATAGTTAACTTCAAAACATTGTTGCATGTTAACAGTTTCTCAGTGTGACAAAGCATACTAGAAATGTGAAGTGAAATGTTTTATGGCAAAGACAAAGTTAAAAAGCAGATTATATTTCAATAAACGGTTTTACATGTGAAATGTGGTGTAAACCTTTACTCTTCCTAGTACGCAAGTTTCAACTTCAACGCAATTATCATGTGGTATACGTCGGATTCTGTAAGGTGCATTGTAAACTAGAAAGAATTTGTGACTCAAGTGTTTCTTCTTATGTGACATTGAATGAGCTTTAATGAGAACTTTCTGACCAATATATAATTTCTTTGCATTTGCTTTACCGTGTAATTTTCTCCTTTTGTCTGCAGCAGAATTTATATTTTTAATAGCCAAATCAATTATGTCTTTGTGTCGAAGTTTACGTGTATTCGGAAAAGGTACAAGCTCTCTGATTCTGTTCGGTGGTTCTTTATTCTTCAGTACAAGAACAGGTGGTAAAGCAGTGGAGTCATGAGGCATTTAATTCAGCACGCCTTGAAATAAGTGTAAATATCTGTCCCAATGCTGATGATTTCTGTGACAATAAAGTCTGCAAAGCTTATTGATTTCTTTCATAATCCGTTCAGACGGGTTACAATGTGGTGAGTACAATGAAATAAAAATAGATTTGATTTTATGGTTACGAAGCATGCGTGACCAAACAGCAGATTTGAATTGCGGTCCGTTATCTGAAATGACTTTACTAACGTGTCCAACTTCACGTAAGAAATTTTTAACAAAGGCGTTGGATACAGACCGTCCAGTGGCTTTACGTAACGGAGTGAAAGAAACAAATTTTGAAGTAAGTTCAACAGCGACTAGAACGTACGAAAATCCATTAGATGTTCTGACAAGCGGTCCCAAGAGATCAACAGCAGCAAATTCTTTTAATTTAGAAGGAATGATAGGAAACAATGGAGCACGATGCGAGACAGTAGATGGTTTCGCCTTTTGACAAAGTTTACAAACAGACAAGACTCTTCGGATTCTCTTTTCCATATTGTTAAAATAACACGTCGTTCGAAGAATATGATAACATTTTCGTGGACCAAAATGTGCATAGCTGAAATGAATGTACCAAATGAGCTTATTAACGAAATTGTCTGGAATGCAAAGTACCCATAGCTTGTCATCAACAGTGCAGCGTTTGAACAGTATGTTGTTCCTAACCAGATAATAATGCCGAATCTGTGTGTGTGTCTTTTCATGCCATTTACTTTTGATGTCTTTCCAAATCGGATCTTTATCTTGTTCATGAGCAATGTCCTTTAAAGATATGGTGATGAAGTTTTCAAAGGCGACTTTCTGAATGTAAAGAATACTGAAATTTATCTCGAGGTTGCCTTCTGTGTTACTTCTCTCGAGCCCAGCCGGTGCGCGTGACAGTGCGTCCGCAACAGTGTTCTCCTTGCCGGGAATGTAGACTATTGTGAAGTGAAATTCTTGCAGAAACAATGCCCAACGTTTTAACCTGTCATGATTTAATTTTGAAGACATAAGAAATTGTAATGCACGATGATCACTGTATACTTTTACGTGCTTACCATAAAGAAAGAAACGGAATTTGTTAAATGCCCAAACGATAGCTAAAGCTTCTAATTCAGTAACGGAATATTTTTTTTCAGATTTTGTTAGCCCTCGGCTAGCAAAAGCAATGGTTTTCTGAACAGTAATGTCATTCTCTGTGGCTTCTTGAAATAAATGGGCACCGAGACCGACTTTAGAAGAATCCGTGCTAAGGCAAAAATCTTGTGAGAGATCTGGATGAGCTCGTATTGGCGCGTTAAGTAGCGATTCTTTCAAAGAATTGAATTCCAACTGTGCTTGTTCGTCCCAGTTCCAAATAGTATTTTTTCCAGTGAGAGAACAAAGAATTGGTGTAACTAGAATTTGCATATTCAGAAAACGACGGTAAAAATTTACGAGACCTAGAAAACTGCGGACTTGTTTTTTTGTGGATGGAATTGGAATGGCTCTGATTGCTTCTAACTTTTCAGGATCCGGCTGAATGCCTTCCAAGAAATAATATGTCCCAAAAACCTCACCTTTGACCTACCGAATTCAGACTTTTCCAAGTTAACTGTAATTCCAGATTCTGCAAAAATACGTAACAAACTATTGAGGGTGCGATTATGTTGTTAGCATGAGGCTTCTGCTATTAGAATATCATCCACATATAAGGTGATGTGACGTTTTAAGAAATCAGGTAATATGGAATTTAGCCCACGAATGAATGCTGCCGAAGAAATGTTCAAACCAAAAGGAAGCTTCCGAAACTGATAACAAACGCCGAAACAAAGGAAAGCTGTGTATTTTCTACATTCTGGGTGAAGTTTGATCTGATAAAAGCTGGATCTGAGATCAATGGAAGACAACACTTTTACACCATTAAAATTTTGAAGAATTTCTTCCAACGTTTGCGGCCTGTCTGTTTCAGGAATAATGATAGTATTGATTTGTATCGAATCTAAGACAAGCCTGATCGATCCATTTTTCTTCTCAACAACATGTAATGGATTGTTGTATGAGCTTACTGCAGGCTCAATAATTCCCTCGTCAAGCATAGATTGTATTTCTGTTCTAACACGGTCCCTATAATGTGCTGGAATTACGTATGGTCTAACACAAAATTTAGTATGCTCACGAACACGAAATTGGTACTGAAATCCTTTGATTGTTCCTGTTTTGTGAGTAAAAAATGTGGAATGTGCTTGTAAAATCTCAAAAAGTTCCTGCCTATCAGTGTCATTACAATTCTCAATTGTTTGAATTTTATTCTGAATTAACTCATTAGTTTCAAATATGCCGTCGATATCATCCCTGTCAGTACTTGCAGAGTGATTGTTAGTGTCTAGTTCCGTAGAAAATTCCGAACTGTTGTCTAACAGAAGGTAAAGCCGATAAATTTCCTCGTCATGGTTTGAGAGCCAATCTTCAAATTTCAAAGCTATTGACTTACCTTCTTTCTCTAAACTTATTTCAGCATCGTGAAAGTTTAAGATTGCTTTGTATTCGTTCAAAAAGTCTACTCCCAGTATAATTTCCGTCGACAATAATGGAACAATAAGAAAGTTCATAGAGAAGCTGTGGCTTTGACAAGAGAATTCTAAGTTGGTTTGTTGGCGTACATCTACACTTTTCCCAAAAATTGCACCTTGCAATTTAATCTTACGTAACGGCAGTGTGGGGCAATCGTTCGATTTTTTTGCATTTGCTAAAGGCTGTTTCACTAATTACTGAAATGTGACTGCCAGAGTCAAGTACTGCCGTAAATTTTACGTCCTTTACAGTAATGTGAATCACCGGATATGCAATGTTGTTATGTTTTACGTCGTGTTCCTGGAGTAAGATGTATCTAATGTCTTCCATTTTTACGTAATTACTAGCTACGGCAGCTGCTTCGTCAGTTTCAGAAGTACGTTTTGTGGCTGCCAGCGGTATGAGTCATTGCATATTGTCTCTTTGTTGGCGCGCGTCGTTATTGGGATTTGGAGACCTAACTTCTACAAATTCACCTTGTCGAGAGGGCCCTGCTCTGTTTGAATCCCGCCAGTTCTGCTGCAATTCAGGTCTGTCGTTATGATTATATCGTCTGTCGTCATGTCGGTAGATTCCATAGTTTCTGTATCGTAACTGCGCGCTGGACCGTTGCGTCGTGAGTTATTCTGTCTCCCTTGATAATAATTATTTTGGTTTCCATATCGTCTGTTTCTCTGATTGTCTCTGTGATAGTCATTACCGCGGAGAGGTGATCTTTCCCTGTAATTATTACTACTCTGCCAACGGTTGTCATACGGTTGGTGTCTGTTTTGGTCACGATTTACGTTGTACGAATAGCCTTGTCGTGTATTCTTTCTGTCATCGCGGAATTGTGACAGGTGTGACCTGTAATTGTTGCGCTCCTGTTTTCGCGTTCCGCGATTGTCAGTGTCAATTTCCAGTTCTTGTAACAGTCCCTGAAAAGCTTCAATGTCGTCTTTGCATCGTCCTGCTAAAATAATATGTCGTAAATGTTCAGGCAATTTGATTAAGCAAATGCGGATGAGTTCTGAGGGGCTGTATGGGTTTGAAAGATACTGATTCTTATGTAACATGTCTTCAAAATATTTCACAAAACTGGAAAATTGAGATTGTTCGAAATGTTTCATCATAATGATGCTATGTTTCACTCGGTCTTGTGTAGCTTGAGACCAATATGCTGAGAGGAAGGCATGATAAAATTCTCCTTCACTTTGACAATCGTGAATGACCGAGAGCATTCTTACAGCTGGTTCATTCTCTAAGTAGCCACACATAAATTCTAATCTGTGCTCTAATGACCAGTTAGGAGGAAAACAATGAGAGAATTGATGGAGCCACGCTTGTGGATGAATGTCATTGCCAGAATTCTTAAATGTTTTGAATTTATGTGTAGTAATGAATAGCTTATAGTCAAAATCATCATGTCGGCGAGTCGCATGTCGGTCATTGTTACATCGTTTCGGTGGCTCCATCTCAAAATTCGGCGCACCTTGCCAATTTCTTTCATAATTTCCGAAATGCCCTGTGTTATTATTTTGTGGCGTTTCCGTATTTCTAAGTCCCTCTTCCCGTGTTGGAGCGCGAGTGTCCTCTGAAATATATAATTCTTGTATTACCTGTGTCAGCTGATCTTGTACTTCCCGGATTTCTCTTTGGTGTTGCGTATTAATTTGATTCTGATTTTGTTTGAATATCCTAATTTGTTCGCACTCTTCTGTGTCATTCAGATCATCATCTACCTTTGCAGATAAGTTAATGAACTGATCCGAAAGTTCGGCTACTTTCTCCGATAGTGTACTTATTTCCTCAGTGTGTTTTTCTGAACCAAATTTCAGAGTGTCCATTTGTGTTGAAATCGTATCTACTGTGCCCTTTAAGTTTTGCTGAGTTTTTGCAAGTTGCGTAACCGAATCGGTAGATGCAACTGAGTCAATTTTGGCTTGCAAGGTCTCATGATTTTCATGAACAATAGTTTGCAGTTCTTTTATGGCTGCTTCGTGATTCTGTAATGCATTTTCATGCCGCAAAAAAATAGGTTGAAAATGCTCACAAATTTGTGTTTTTACGTCATTACAGACTTTTTGACATTTCGATTCGATTTTATGCAACTCAGTAGTTAAATCTTCACGTGTTTGTTCAAGTGTATTTTCCACTGAGTCTAACTTTTGAAGCTTTTGTTCCATTGTGTCTAACTTTTGAAGATTTTGTCCCATTTGTTTCTGATTTTGTTCAAGCGTTGTGTCTAACTTTTGTAGCCTTTGTCCCATTTGTTGCATTAACTGTAATAACAGTGCACTGGTGTCTGAAACATGTTCCTCAGTGCTATTCGGCAGTGCATTTGAACCGGCAATATTCGCATTTTGAAAAGCAGAAAATGTGTCTTGATTTATTTGAGAAAACGGTGAGGACGCGAAATCTGAATCTACAGTATTTGCAAGATTGTGTCGTGTCATTTCGGAATCCTGAGGCGAGCTGTTGCCGACCAATCGATCGATAATGCTTCCCTGTTCACTAATTGTTTCACTTCCTACACCATTATTTGCAGCCCGCTCCATTTCCCTATGCACAATTACCAAATTACTACTCTGAACATTAGTTAACTCATTACATGGTGGCGCTAACACACTGCTTTCGTCTTCACTGTCATTTCTCAGTTTACTTTGGAGCCTAGTATTACGTTTTTCACACGCCATTATTGTCACAATATTTCACACGACAACACAGAAAAGCACAATTTGAAGAGAAAAATAACAAAACACATTAACATAGCATTGTAAATAATATCTAGTTAATTGCAAGCGCAGCTGCGAAATACTTGGTGCAAATCTACATGCATGCCACAAATGTTGTACTGTACAACAATGAAAAACTACAACTACAGAGGAAATTCTCTCTACAATTACGCGCTAGCAATAAACAAAGGCTACACTAACTACACAAACTACAAGAAAAAAATCAGAAGATTCCAGTGAGGTATCCTCGGCTAAGGGTCGGCATATGAAACGTCCCCTTAGAAAAATTATACATGACTGTGCTTAAACTGACACACAATATTTTTTAGCGCAACGCAATCTGACTTTCAAAAATCCCTACAAAAGAATGGCCCTGACTAACATTAACCTATACCTTTCACAAATCACTTACCTCACCAAAAATCTTCGTTACTCGAACTACTGCAATACAGCGAGCGCCACTACTGCCAGCTAAATAAAAGATTCAAACTACGGAAGGCACTAACTACTGATAGGCATAGTTAGCAAATGAAAGATTTTAATAGAGAACAAACAATGTATTTACCTTAATAGTCAAAATATATATAGCAGTTCATGACATCCATTCTTACAAATTTCAAAACTCCGCCATCACCCCACATCCACCACTGCTGGCTGCTCACCTCCAACTGCCCAACGCTACGCGCTGTTCACATCCAGCTGCCGCTGCCCAACACTACAATGGCAGACAACAATGCAAACCAGCCACAGACTTCACTCAGCACAGCCAGTGATTTTCATACAGAGCGCTACGTGGCGGCGGCGTTACCAATATAAGAACCTAAACAGCCTACTTACACACTGAAAACGACACTGTCGAATCAGATCCTGAAGTTCAGTGACCCACTGTCGGTATGCGTGTTCCAGCTTTTTCTGCAAAAATGGTTCAAATGGCTCTAAGCACTATGGGACTTAACTTCTGAGGTCATCAGTCCCCTAGAACTTAGAACTACTTAAACATAACTAACCTAAGGACATAACACCCATCCATGCCCGAGGCAGGATTCGAAACTGCGACTGTAGCGGTCTCGCGGTTCCTGACTGTAGCGCCTAGAACAGCTCGACCACTATGGCCGGCCTTTTTCTGCAATCGAAGGAACTTGCAATGAGCTGCACCAAGCTGTACCTTATCCTCGTAATACATAGGGAGGGCAGAAAATAAATCGTCAAAAACTAGTAGCTCCAGATTTCTAGTTGCGAATAACTTCTGAGCGAGGTGCTAATCTCCTGCGCCGGCCATTAACAAGAAGTAAGAAAGTTTCACAGTACCTTGCTCTTGATGTGTGGCACAATGAACGTTGAACTGAGTGTAGTACTCGTTCCATTCCTCTTGCGGTTCATTGGAAGCTCAGAATGGTCGCATGTACGGAGGCGGTGCTGTAGATGTGGCTGGCCGTTGCGACGGAGTTGATGCAATAGCGGCTTATTAATGAGCTGCTGGACTACCACCATCTACTGCGACGTTTGGTGGTTCTGAAACTGAATAAACTGCATTACATCAAAGCCAGCAGCAAGTGGAGGCGTAGGCACAGTTGGTGTAGGGGGCAGGTTAGAGGCCATTTTAGAGAGAGGAGCGCCGCAACAAAGTAAGTACAGCGTTGCGGCTAGTATGCAACTAAGAACAAAATTAGTAGCAATGCTTCTGTGAAAGAAAAGAGAGAAATATTAGTGACGCTCTGTGACGAAACGGCGAAGAGCGAAGGCAGCACTGACTGGAATCCGTGGCATCAGATATGTCAGCTATTGTGGGAGTCAGTACCAACAGCACAGACAAGGAAGCAAAGAAGTTGCGATGGCCGGTGGCACAAATCCAAAATGATCTGTACATTACATTTTCAAATTGTTATAACAATTTGTATCTGAAAAAGAAAGAAACAACTTCTGTTATGAGGTGGTTTGATGCCCTTTCTGTGCCTCCTACACGCAATTACTTTTACACATTATTACTACTCGCAGAATGCAGGCTAGGTATCATCTTCCTATTATTCAGTACTGATGCTCTCGAAGTCTGCAGCTGAACTGGGCTCGACCAGCAATGGGCGGCTGGTTAAGTCAGCGTTGACGGGGGACGCTGAACTCTTACCTTCCTGGAGTTGTGGTGCTGTTCGCTCTTTCCATTGATGCACGGGTCACGGCCTCCTTGATGCCATTTCGTGTTGCTGCACTGGTCGGTGCACAGTAGTAAAGGGCAATTGTTGTCCAAGGAGTGGGTACTAAACATAATTATGTTCATGGAAGACGATCTGCTACATAAGTAAAACAAATATGAACAGATTTCGAATAAGTCCACAGCAGTATGACCTTGTAGTGCATACTAGGGATATTCGAGGGAGGATAAGGCGCACTTGTTACAAAAACTGGCCTTTGCGCATTTTAAGGATGCTTGATACAATTTACAGCATGTGCATGATAATTACCTACCACATTATGCACATCAAATTGCATATAACATAGATTACAGTGATTTCAAGCGCAGCAATGGGTGGTTACATAACTTCAAACACTGCTACAGAATTGGAAGACGTAAGATAACGAGATTTCAGACAAAGCATCAACTTGCCAATGCACAGCAAACGACGGAATCGGCCGGAAAAGTTTTACATGAGATAAACAAACTTATCCAATCGTCCAGTAAGGAATTTGTTTTCAACTCCGACCTACCGAGATTTGGAGAGGGAATGCTTATGAAAGGAACCTGAAAATTAGAGGTACCGAGAGATATGTATTAAGATCAGCTAACATCATTGCCATAACGCAATCGGATGCCATTATGCCGACTGTTGACCTGGGTGGTAAATTGGCTGGAATGTTATTTATTGTGCTGCAATAAGTCGTAAGTGCTCTCTTGCCTAGGGTTCTTTCTTCCGTGTGTGTGATCTTGCAAGGGCTGTAGAGAATATTTACGTCAGAGCAAGCAAGAGTGGGAAAATGGGCACTTATCGAGCTTTGGGGGACAAAATTTTCGAAAATGTTTTTTCTCACTTTTTGATCAGTTAGATTATGTTGATCTCGAAGGTGTTATTTATTTTCATCCCCGATAAAAACTTTTTAATATTTCGAGAGAAAATATTTTAATGAAACTTTTTTTCTTCATTTTTTGACCGGACCACGAATCTGTTACTTGCAAACATCATTCCAGATAAATCATAGCACATCGAAGCACTCCGATAAAATCGCCTCATTCAGTTTACACTAAAGTCAAATAACAGTGTAGTTAAGTGTTAGTTCGGTGTTTGTTCTGTGCGTTTATTCTACTAACTCGTAATGACTAGAATTTTCCCTGATTTGATCGAATTTCGTATGGTAAATTTGTTCAACGTTTGTCGTGATAGTGATTCAGCTATTGAATGGGCTTATGTTCGTGATCAGCGTAGTCAAATTGACGATAATCGGTAAAAAATCAAAGATTTCGTGGGTATCCCCCTAAACTCGATAAGTGCCGGAAAACTGGCGTAAGAGAACTACAAGTATGGCCAATAGCTGGTCAAAATAACTCGCTTTTGCTTGGTTCCAAATCTGCATAAAAAAATCATACTCCTTTAGAGAAGACCTCCTGAAAAGTGTGTGACATTGCAGTTCATACCGGTACCACCAGGAATCACTGGACATATTAAGCCTCTGGATGTATGTTTTTTTTTCAAGCCTATAAAAAACATTATCAAACTATCTGCAGCTATGGCTTAAATGATAGCCAATTTACGATAAGCTGCACAACAGACTGTTTCGCATTCAGTTGCATGCCATCACATTTCATCAGTTCCCATCACACCATTGCACCAAAATGATTCTATAGGTATTCTTTAAGAGGGGATATTGGTTGAACGGCCTGCACAGTTTGTAATTCTCAAGATGTTTGTCTTCGCTCTTGATTGTGCGAACCTTTGTGATCACTGTGGCGCGCTATTTCTCGTTTGGTGTTCATGGTGCAAAGTAATGGTTTATTTTGAGCATTTCTTGAACTTCAACAAGTCCATTTTGTGAAGTGCAATACATACATCCCATAGAAAGTTGATCTCTTCACCTCCCAAACACTCATTTTCTGTCGCCCTCCTGATGCATTTGTCCAGTCATTAGCAGTTAATATTTTTCCTGTCATAACTGCTAACACAACACTTTCAAATCAGCCTTACAAAAGATTGAACTTGAGATCTTACACTCAAGGGGTTCCTTGTAAGTGCCGGCAAAATACTGTTGTTTGCCAATATGTATACACAATTTGACTGCTGGTGGATCTAAATGCATGAATGTAGGCCTAGCAGCTGATGGTGACTGTGGAGTAGTTTTAGAAGTAGAAAATGTTCAAAGTGTTTGTGCTGCAGTGCAGTATTAATTATTTGAGTCGGACTATCTCTGCAGCATGAGGGAGTACATAGAGAAGAAAATGATGACGGATTACGAACCATCTCATACACCAGTTAACATTCAAATATTTGGGAGGCAAGTTCCAGTAGTGGATACATACAGTGATCCATGCCTGAATTAACGTCAGGGGACACATGTATTTACACAAAACAATCGAGTGTCTTGAATTTGTAAGCTCGATACTGTGTATTAACAGTTGGTGCAGACAGACTGAGCTGCTGGCATCCATATATCAGAGCTGCATTATTATGACTTTGTAGAGTATTTGTGTGTGAATAGTGAAAATATAAAGCAGTCGAAACAGTGTACAAACACTTGTATTCAACTAGTTTCAAAGAATGTAAGTGTTGAGCCTGTAACTACAAAATTTGTGGAAGCCGAATTTACTGAAGGAATGCCTATATATGTAATTACACCTACAGGTCTGAATATCGTTCAGGCAGAAGTCATAGGACATAGAAAACATTTGTTTGGACTATATTGCAAAAAAACTGAGTAACTGTGTGATGCATGTACACTCCTGGAAATGGAAAAAAGAACACATTGACACCGGTGTGTCAGACCCACCATACTTGCTCCGGACACTGCGAGAGGGCTGTACAAGCAATGATCACACGCACGGCACAGCGGACACACCAGGAACCGCGGTGTTGGCCGTCGAATGGCGCTAGCTGCGCAGCATTTGTGCACCGCCGCCGTCAGTGTCAGCCAGTTTGCCGTGGCATACGGAGCTCCATCGCAGTCTTTAACACTTGTACGTAGCATGCCGCAACAGCGTGGACGTGAACCGTATGTGCAGTTGACGGACTTTGAGCGAGGGCGTATAGTGGGCATACGGGAGGCCGGGTGGTCGTACCGCCGAATTGCTCAACACGTGGGGCGTGAGGTCTCCACAGTACATCGATGTTGTCGCCAGTGGTCGGCGGAAGGTGCACGTGCCCGTCGACCTGGGACCGGACCGCAGCGACGCACAGATGCACGCCAAGACCGTAGGATCCTACGCAGTGCCGTAGGGGACCGCACCGCCACTTCCCAGCAAATTAGGGACACTGTTGCTCCTGGGGTATCGGCGAGGACCATTCGCAACCGTCTCCATGAAGCTGGGCTACGGTCCCGCACACCATTAGGCCGTCTTCCGCTCACGCCCCAACATCGTGCAGCCCGCCTCCAGTGGTGTCGCGACAGGCGTGAATGGAGGGACGAATGGAAACGTGTCGTCTTCAGCGATGAGAGTCGCTTCTGTCTTGGTGCCAATGATGGTCGTATGCGTGTTTGGCGCCGTGCAGGTGAGCGCCACAATCAGGACTGCATACGACCGAGGCACACAGGGCCAACACCCGGCATCATGGTGTGGGGAGCGATCTCCTACACTGGCCGTACACCTCTGGTGATCGTCGAGGGGACACTGAATAGTGTACGGTACATCCAAACCGTCATCGAACCAATCGTTCTATCATTCCTAGACCGGCAAGGGAACTTGCTGTTCCAACAGGACAATGCACGTCCGCATGTATCCCGTGCCACCCAACGTGCTCTAGAAGGTGTAAGTCAACTACCCTGGCCAGCAAGATCTCCGGATCTGTCCCCCATTGAGCATGTTTGGGACTGGATGAAGCGTCGTCTCACGCGGTCTGCACGTCCAGCACGAACGCTGGTCCAACTGAGGCGCCAGGTGGAAATGGCATGGCAAGCCGTTCCACAGGACTACATCCAGCATCTCTACGATCGTCTCCATAGGAGAATAGCAGCCTGCATTGCTGCGAAAGGTGGATATACACTGTACTAGTGCCGACATTGTGCATGCTCTGTTGCCTGTGTCTATGTGCCTGTGGTTCTGTCAGTGTGACCATGTGATGTATCTGACCCCAGGAATGTGTCAATAAAGTTTCCCCTTCCTGGGACAATGAATTCACGGTGTTCTTATTTCAATTTCCAGGAGTGTATATGTGAATAAAGAAATAATAATATTAATAATAATAATATGAAAAAAATGATTGTCCTTGTCACAACACATCCCCATCCTATCATTCAAATGCTGATAAACATACATGACTCAGTGCTCATGTGTGCAAGTAGTTGTCGGCGAACTACACTGATTGGGGACTGAGTAGTATGACTAACTCTCGACCATGCGGCACTGCTGTCAGAACATGTGAGACAGGAAGGTAAGTACACCTGCAGGGTGCAAGAAAAGTTCCCACCCCACGAGCCTGACCGCCAGCCTGCCAGAAAGATAAGACCTGTAGAGGCAGGGCCTAGCTATAAGCCCACCTACCAATTAAGACTCACTTGTGCAGCCCCCTCATACAGCAATGGTTGCCACCATCTCTGCCCACCCAGCCCCTGCGTGCCGTAATGCCATCAGTCACAGACAGCTGTGCACACAGTCATCTGCCTCAAAGCTTGTGGACGACAGATTCCTTTTTTTACAGTGCAATCTAATTCTGAACACTTTATGCTGATGTGAAAAGCACTTACTCTTGTAGAAAAGAAGTGTGCAATTTCAGATGTAACTGCAAATGGCGAATAGTAATAATAATTAGCTACCTCTTACAACTTTCTTTCAAAATAATTCAACATTTGCAAGGGCTAGGTTCTTCTCTAAATACTAGTTATATAACAAAAAGTAATCTGTTTAATTAACAATAACTTTTTTCATTTATTTTGTGGTTAACACACACACATACACACACATCTATACATGTTTTTTTCTACAGAAGTGAAAAAACTAGGAGCATAATAAGTGATGGCAGACATGGGTTCACTGTTCTAAACCTGTCATCGATTCTGAAATACGAGACTTTAGATAACAGCAACATCACCATGGTTCCTGTCATTACATGCAGGAAAGGACTGCATGCACTGTCCTGCAGCCTGCTATGTGTGGCTCACACAACAGACAGAAATGCGCAATCCATAAAAGTAAACAAACATCACTTTCAAAACAAAATCGCATTTGTTTAAATGGAACATGTCTGTTTCTTCTAAGGAAATGAAAACCATAGGTACAATTAAGTGATAAGACGTGGTTTCAGTGTCCTAAACACAGTTATTAGTGGCCTATAGCCCACAGAAACTTCAAGTTTGTGCATGACATCCGGTACAGAAAATGCACTCACAAATAGCCAGTAATGTCACATCTGATGAGCCTGTGTCACCTCAAAAGATGTTTGGAGTGCTCACCATTTGCATCAGTACACTTGTGGAACTGGTGGACAAGTGAGCATTCCTAAAAAAAAAAAAAAAAGTTTCAAATGGCTCTAAGCACTATGGGACTTAACATCTGAGGTCATCAGTCCCCTAGGCTTAAAAATACTTAAACCTAACTAACCTGAGGACATCACACACATCCATGCCTAAGGCAGGATTCGAACCTGCGACCGTAGCAGCACTGCGGCTCCAGACTGAAGCGCCTAGAACCGCTCGGTCACAGCGGCCGGCGAGCATTGCTCAGATTGTAGTGTTTCCAAAGATATTGTCCCATAAATGGCAGTAATGTGTTGTTGCTTATGCTCTGGTGTCATTGGGGGTTTGCGGTACACACTCTTTTACTGTTCCCCAGGGAAAGAAGTCTAATGGCGGTGCATTGGGGGAGGGGGCTGGTCAAATCGCAGGACCTTCCTTTCCTGTCCACCAATTTGGAAACATTGTGTATACAACTTCCCTGGAAACACGTGCATAGTGTGTGGGGCATTCATCATACTGAAACCATACTGGCAGACGTGCTTTGAATCCCATGTCCTCGTTGAGAAAGGGTAGAGTGCACAAATGATTTATATTGCCATCCAGCTACTGTTCCCTGATAAAAATGGAGACTTACAATATGGGTACCACTGATGCCGTACCAGGCATGGACATCCCACTCTCATTGATGAGCAATCGCACGAAGCCAGTAGGAATTTGTGAAGCAAGCTTCATCTGTTAACAACGTATCTCGTAGACAGTCAGGATGACCTGGCAACTGCTGAAGTGCAAAGTGACAGAATTCAATGAGCAATTCAAAGTCATTCCCGTACAGTTCTTGGTGGAGTGACATGTGGTCAGATCAAAAGTATAACTATGCAAAATTCTCCACACACTACTACAGATTATTCCAGAACCGTACACAATCTGTCATATAACCACCTCAGAATTGTACGCTACAGCAGCCACGATAGCAGTATCGTTGTCATTGTTATTTGCTGTGTTTGTACGTTGATGCTTTCCGGCTACCTGTTTCCGTGAGACTTGTGCAGATTCTAGAAATGGTACAACGTGAAGGACGCCATATATCTGGGTAGCGTTCAGCGTGAGCTACGACAGCTGTGGTTGCATTTCTGTGCATTTGCCGTAAATTAACATCAAATCTAGTTTCTCCTTTTTACTGAAGACCTGCATATCGACTAAATGACAGCAAATGTCACCCCAGGACAAAACAAGAAAAGCATTGTCTGCAACGTATGCAAAATGCATCACAGTGTATTTTCCTGTTTGACACCATCAGCACAGTAGGCACGAGCAGGAGACACTTGAAGACTGAACAGTGTAGGCACAACGTGCATACTCAGTCTGTTTACAGCAGCATGCAAGACAATGCAGGCAACTCTTGTCCTTTGCATTACGGCAGAAACCAAGGAGCCGCAGCCATTCTTTAAAGCCTGATATTTCAGAATATATGAGGTTTCGAACAGTGTAACCAAGCCTGTCATTACTAATTGTGAGTCTAGTGTTTATTTATATAGAAAAATATATGTGTCATATAAAAACCTTACTTTGTGTTGATTGTTGACCTTGATGGATTATGCATTCGAGCCCATCATGTGAGCCACCGACATAGGTGCATCCTTGTCCAATTGAAGCTCCCCATTTTGTTTCTTTTCGGAAATATATAAGGTGATCGATTTAGGTGGGACATCTTGTATGTACTGCGTGTCTCTACCACGGATCGTCGGGAGAATTTTCTCTGATGTTTCAGCAGATGTTTACAATTTCGTTTTTGCAACATGTAGCTGGAGTCAACTCAAACAAATACAGCTAATCAGTCTTTCATACGACGCCCAGCTGCAGTTTTTTTCCCATTACAAACAAAACGATTTTTAAATCGGAATTTTATGATCCCATTCGATAGAGCGGTCCCAAATTAGTCCAGCGAATTATTAGTATTATATACCTGAAACAAAGATTATTCAGTTCTGCTGCAGAGATTCAGCAGTGATTCTGCTGGTGCACTGATTATTCTTCGTGGTTTGCCGTTCCTGTTCATACACACCAATAAAAAGAATAGCTAATAAACTAATTTGGGACTGCTATGTCGAATGGGCATAAAAATGCCAGTTCAAAATCATTTTGCTCGTAATGGGAGACAAACCGATGCTTTCCATCGACAGTGGGCCTGGCATTAAAGACAAGGTAACCAGTATTTGTTTCGGCTAACTCCAGCTACACGTTGTAAAAACGAAATTGCAAATGTCTACCGAAACACCAGAGATAATTCACCTGACTGCTCTTAGTAGAGATACCCTGTATGGGCAGTGTCCAATCTCAATCACTCTCGAGCGAATAGTGTGAGAATAACAGGGTTCCTATCTCATCTGCACATATGAAGCATTTGTCATCATGGCGCAACAGACCGACATTCAGCTCCAGTGCTGCATGTGCTTCATGATTCCATGAGCGTAAGACTACTTGATGCATCATATGTGGAGCGGTACCTCACAGACACTCCTTGTAGTGCTCCATCCTGAGAACCTGTGAGGCCACACAATGCATAACCTTAGCCCAACATCAAGTGACACCTGCATCTGTACAGTACGCATACATTTAGGGTCTCATACCTCACAAACTCCACAATCTTCAAGCAATTCGCCTCATCTTTCATCAGGCCAATAACTTAATTGTTCTGGAAGTTATGCTGTAAGGATTATCAGCCACATATTCAGGCGTGGCGAATTTCTCAGGAGTGTACCTAATCACTTCATGTCCAGCGCAGCCTTTTACTCTGTAGATCCATATAAAGTAACTTTGGATCAGCGAAGTTTGGTTTTGCAAACTCGTATGTGAATCGGTACATGTGGAGTTTGGAGAGGTCCTGAATACATGTACCTATATATACAGGCTTCGTGAACTCCACTGAAACCTTAGCCATTTCCAAAACAACTAATCTTTCATTGAACACTGTGACCCATTTAAAATTTGGCCTAGTGATGTAGCCCCTTGTGCGACGACACCCATCCCACTGGTAAAATCAATAAATTTGGCGGTGGTTTCTAATATTCTCCATGACTTTGCCAAAAACGGAATTATTCATTTATTTATAAAAATCGTTTTCGGAATCACACATCGCAAGAGCTCTCTTTCCAGTATTAAGATTAATGTAGTCCTTCTACCAGGCACATTGCTCGGGGGAGGTGCTGCATGTGATCGCAATAAGTCTCGTCCCAGACATGAGTCATTGCAGGAGAATAATGTAGCTCTGCTTATTCTCCAGCATTGTCATCAGCTTGTGGACAGAACCATTCTAGGGGAATAGGTGCTCCGGAAACAGCCGCAAGTCACTGTGCACGTCATAAGTTGGTGGAATATTCTGGATATGTCAGCAGGCCATATCCCATACCAGCATCCGCAGCCACATCTTGGATACCTTCTTCCAATTTGTCGATATGATTTTCGGACAGCCATCAGAACCCTCCAAATGGCAGAGATTGTTGCATGGCATTCCATTAGATTGTTTACATCGAATTAAAGATGTAACTCAAATCTTCAGATGGCCTACACTGCTCCTCACTCAGTAATAGGTTATTGGCCTTGACCTCCCCTTGCATGCATTGGCAAAGTTCACCGAGAATCCCGTATTCTAAGAAAAGCAACATATCAACATTGGTCAACAGTTAGATGTTGATACATGTCTTTTTTAACATTGCATTCGATGAAAGCCCTGATATGGTATAATAGAAGGAAGGATCAAGAAAGTATGTACCAAGGCATGCAGTCTGGAGTTTCTCAAAATCGTCTGGAGCAGGCACACACCTGTGTCCATACACAGTCTAGCCTATACCTCTCAATTAGAAATGTCGAATTCCTGCCAAACACTCACCGTGTGCTTAGTCTCTGCATCTGTTACGACAGTGCCTGTGAATTTGCTAATGAATGCGATTATACTGGGCACTGTGGTTTCATGGAATCTCTCCATCAAATCCAGATATTCATTATGAAAGACTCCCTTTTTTGTGGAAAGCTGGAACTTTGGAACCTTGAGATATGCAGCTTCCATGATATTCACATCATCTCAATGCACTATCTCAGCAAATTTGTGAAGAGATGTGTGCATGAATTATAATGAATCCCGATAGCAGAAAGCTATTCTTGATGTGATTCGCTTGAAGAATGAAATGTAGTTTTCTACATTTCAGGTATGACACTGACCTTATCATTTTTCAACATCGAATCGCCGAAGTGCTCTACAAGAAAGTGAACATCATACCCACTCATATTATTGAAGGAGATTGATATGTGTCATGGCAATTTGTATTTCAAGTGCGCATTGTGAGCTGCATCATGGAACTTCCCTGTTGGACGACAGTGCTCTCGACAACCCACAAATATGACAGTGAACTGGCTGCTCACAAAAGGCATCATTGCTGTTACGGTGAAGCTCGTCAATACTCACTGCAAGTTTTTCGAAATCAGAGAGCAGTCGTCTCACAGGATTATCCCCAAGATATGATTAGAATTTTCTGAGATTGGAATCATATCAGCATACATCTTGACGCGCTAACACACTCAAAACGTGTCGTTCTGTGAAAGTGATTTTAGACGACGTGAGATCACCTTCACAATTTATCTCAGGAACTAGTAAGCTTTCAGAGTCAGCACATACAACAAAAGGACAGCATATCTGGTGGAGAGAATTCTTAAAGTTAAGAACTTTTCATCCACAGTTGGCCTTGCCACGCTTACCGATTCCTGTCTCGAGCAGTCAATCAGATGTCTTTCTAAGTACTGTCACTATGTGTAAGAGTTGAAGTATCTACAGAAAAAATGCTTTGCCCTATATTTTTCTGATACTTTGGCAGGAAGTATGTTTTTAATCCAGATATAGTGCGCTTCTCACCATTGGAGAACGTGTTTGGGGCACTGACTGGCTATATTGTAAAAGTAAAGGAGTCTGACGACTTTATGCTTTAGTTCTTTGTGCACAGTGTACTCGTTTCTCCTGGCTTGTTTTTGTTTTTTTTTCCTTCCTGCAGACCGTAAACGTGAAGTGAATAATTGGGATTTTGCCCATCGAATTTTAGTAGGTCTTGGATTTTGGTGGATGATGAGATGTCTTCAAAATTATAATGCCCACAAACATTGGTTGTTTATTGTGTACCTGCGTTTGTTGCATTTTCTAGGTAATTTCTATCACAAACAGGAAGCGACCATATGAAGCAATATTTATCCCCTTTTTGGTATTCTGTACATTAATGCATGCCTGTTTAGCAGCAACATCTACTGGAAGAGGGATGTGACAGAATCCCCAATTAAGTGGATCAAACACATAATAGTACACATCAACATCTACATCAATACTCCGCAAGACACATGACAGTGTGTGGCGGAGGGTACTTCTGGTACCACTAACTGATCTCCCCTTCCCTGTTCCATTAGCCAATGGTGCATGGGAAGAATAATTGTCTGTAAGCCTGTGTATAGGCTCTATTTTCTCGAATTTTCTTGTTGTGGTCATTTTGTGAGATGTATCTGGAAGGAACTAATATGTTGTCTGACTCTTCTTGTAAAGTGCTCTCTCGAAATTTCGACGGTAACCTCTCTGCAACACACGACGTTTCTCTTGTAGCATCTGCCACTGGAGTTTGTTGGGCATCTCTTTAATGTTCTTGCACTAACTAAACAATCATGTAACGAAATGCGCCACTCAACATAGGATCTTCTCTATCTCTTCTCTTAGCCCTACCTGATATGGGTCCCAGACTGATAAACAGTACTCAAGATTCGGTCAGACAAGCGCCTTGTAAGCCACTTCTTTAGTGGATGAATTACATTTCATTGAGATTCTTCATATGGATCTTAGTCTGGTATCTACTTTTTGTGCTATTTGTTTTATGTGGTCATTACACTTAACATCACTCCTGATAGATATGCCAAAATATTTTACAGTTTCCAGGAATTTGTCATCAATAGTGTAGTTGTAAAGTAATGGTTTTCTTTTTGTGTGTACATGCAATATTTTACATTTATTTACGTTCAGACTCAACTGGAGTCCCTGCACCATTCACAAATTTTCTGTAAGTCCTTCTGCAAATCGTTTCTATCTTCTGAGAATGCTATCATCTTATAGAGAGCTGCATCATCTGCAAACAGCCTTAAAGAGTTTTCAGTGCATTCTGCTAGATCATTTATGTTCATAATTAAGAGTAACAATCCTATCACACTTCCTTGGCGTACCCCTGAAATTACGAGGGCCACCGAAAGTAATGCACAGCATTTTTTTCTTCAACATTTCTTTATTGAATATAATGATAATTACACACATGAAAGAATGGTGTTTTATCTACACACCCTATTTTTCCACGTAATCTACATCCTGTCCTATGGCCTTCCTTCAGTGCGAAACAAGGGAGTGAATGCCCTGTCGGTTCCAATTCTTGTCCTGGTGGTGGTGCCAGTGCTTCACTGTGTGAATCACCTCCTCATCGTCCTCAAAATGTCTTCCACGAATGCCATCCATTAATGACACAAACAAGTGGAAGTCCGAGGGGGCTAGGTCAGGTGTGCCAGGTGTGAGCTATGGATAGTCTCCCGACCGGTGCAAATCGTGGAGCTTGGCCGAACAGCGACTAACAGAATCGCAAAACTGTCCTCCACAACCGGTTTTGAGAAAAAGTGGAAAAACTGTTTCCACTGGGTAAATACACACTGCCCTACACTGTATGTTGTATACAAAAGTATGGATTAGTACAAAACCATTTGCATGTAAGATATAAGCAAAATATAAATGGACTTGGACAGTTTTGCATCTGACTTTGCAATTGGGCACTTTTGCATGCAACTGAAATGGACATGGACAGTTTTGAACCTGGCTAGTAGTACATGAGGAGAGGATATAGGATGAACATAAAACTGTGTATTCAGTTTTAATTTCTTTTAATATTTCTGAAGGTACATGGTGTAACAACTGACAAACTGCAATCCACTTAATAAATCATATTTGGAACAATGTCTTCATCTTCTCCTGCTAGGCATTCTGATTCAACTGGTGCCCCTGACCCGCTGGAACCTAGTAATGTCATGTACCATGACAGGGATTCATGTTCCCTCCAGGACTCACCATAGTGTTTCTCGAGGAGTTTTGACACATCCTCCAGTTTCTTTACATTAATAGGAACAACTGTGTTTGTAATGCAGCTCGAGTTTATGTGTCCTTAGTGTTTCCCACATTTGCATATGGACACTGGTAGGTTGATTTCAGAATTATAATTAGGCTCCCCTTGGACTTTTATAGCATTCTGAGAATCTCGAATGATGATCACTCGTTTTACTTTCGTTATCTGGAAGGGGAATGCTGCTGCGGGTTTAGTGATGTTTTGAATGGCTCCTTTCCAGTCAACTACCTTCCAGCCTCTTCCTAGAATGTGAAGGGTCCCATACTGTTCCAAGGTGGTATGGTACTCCGATGGCTGAACTACCACTTCTCGTTTCTGCAGTTGCCTTTTGATGAGCCCAGAAACCCTATCACAAGGCATGAATGAATGTCCAGTTACGGGTTAATTAACTTCTATTTTGTTTACTCCTGGTGCATGTTTGTACATCCAGTGACACAGCATTGAGACAACTATTGTGTTATTATTTTGCCCAGGACATCCATCGGCAATTAATCTCAAAATTTGTAAGTTGCTCATGTCTGTATGGCACAAACGGTGATAAAGAGCTGAACATATTTCATTTGACTTCTTCTTACTTTCACATAAGACGTTATTAGTGGTTAACTTTAATTTAGAGGAACCTACTACAATGGCAAAATTGTATTGGTATAATTGCCTACTGTAATAGAAACTCTGATCAGGTATTTTTGGCAACGATAAATTCTTTTGGCAGTCAAAGGACATTGTCAGAAGGTTGTCTTGCTTTTCCTTCAGCAGTGAATAGAAACTGTTTGCTTTGAGGTTATGAAGTCTCTTTCGACCCATAAGTTGAGCTTTCTTAACGTCACACTTTTCAATTTTGATCTGCTCCAAAAGTCTGAGGCACATGGAATATACATCTGTTTTCGGAGATCCAAATCCAGTGTTAAATTTTGTATTAAATGAGTTCGTAAAAAAATTCTGAGTGACTCGCTCTTCAGGAGTAACCACGGAATTATAATGTCGCTACATCTTTCTAATGTTGAGAGTCGCAGGTAAATACATGCGACAGCTTTTCTCCCTGCAGTAATGTGACTCAGTTGGAACATACCTTTTTATATGAGCAATTACTTCCTGTCGTTTGGGCTCATTCTTCATCGTCTGGCGATCACCTCCTCTTCTCTCCTTAGTGATATCTCCAGTCTTGCTTGAGGTGATGGCGTGCAACGTTTTGCACTCTTGCTTTTGAAACACCAAGAATGTTCAAAAATGTTTCACAACATATTTCACTGACCCACCCGGTACTTCTTTTCGTACGAAATAAGAGATTGTCTGTCCTCTGTTGATTTGTCTTTCTCCCCAACAACGAGATCTCGAAGGTGTCTTGATATTAATGTATTTGAGAAAGAAATTATCTTGGTAAATTGTATCACACTTTACATAATAGCTAGTATGGAAAGACTTAATATCTGTCATTGTCAGGCTAGCACAATCCCATCCGACTCGATGACCACATTTTGATGCTCAGGAAGTCCTTTTGGTGAATATCTGAAATCACACATATAAACAAAAAGTTATTCACAGATCAATGTTAGGTCATGTCAATAATAATAGTCAAGACACATATTTATTACTTTCACACAAATACAGTTAATAGGGTATATATGTTTTCTTAACACCCTGAACTGTTGTTCTGATGTTCAGATTTCCACCATTTACTGCATGATGTAAAGACAAAAATAATACATACCTCTTAAATTTTGCCATATTACGTTTCCACTGGTCTTCACGGTTTACCTGCTTCCTAAAACGGTCAGATTGTCTTTCTGTCATGCCATGATTATGTTCCATAATTTATAATTTATTTAGATGAAAAATGTGTATAACTTCCAGAATAAACATCTTTAAGAGACCACACAAGTACAATGTTTACATGCTTATGGTAGCCATCTTGCATTACAGTCACATGACCCTAGCCTTCAATGCGATTTGTCAAAAGGGACAAGGCAAGTTTTGCACCCAACTTACTGATGAACATGGACAGTTTTGAATCTAACCACACTTTTCGTGAGCTGTTTTCCATAGGACATGTAGAGCTTTGAGCATAAATAGCATTTCAAATATGTGTAAAATGTCATGCTCTACAATTCAGAGTTGCCAACTCAATTTTTAAAAAAGTAGACATGGACAGTTTTGCATCTAAGCGACTCAACTGTACTTCTGTCGAGAGCAGATGCTCCACAGACGTCGCACAAGTGTTTGTGAATATTCCCCACAATTTCTTTCCCTGGAGTGAGAAATTCAATGACGGTACGTTGCTTGTAACGTACATCACCTGCAGACACCATTTTGAAACTGTCCTGCAGCTACGCTATCTGTCGGAAATAATGGGAACTTGGCGCGCTCACTCAGGAGACTTCAAATAATACATATATAAAGGCGGGTCCACACTGAGCGCGCCGCGCCGCGCCGTGCTGCGCCGCGCTGCTACACCCAGCGCACATGGTCTGAAGATCGAGCGAAGCCCCGTCTACACTGACCGCGCGCAAACGCGCCATTTCCTTTGATGTACCGACAACAGCCGGAAAACTACGCGCAGAGCCGTTTTGCGCTCAGTGTGGACCCGCCTTAACCTTTCGCATTCGTAGGATTGTTTTAGGCATTACTTTCTGGGAAACCCTCGTACTTTCACATTTATCGATTTTGTCTAAACGGTGGTACTGAAGTCGATGAACACGACATCAACCTGTGCGTCGATGTCTACAGCGCTGTGGATCTAGTGGAGGAACAGAGGAAGCTGAGTTTTTGCAGAATCTATGTTGATTTTTAAAGAGGAGGTTCTCGTTCCCCAAAAACGTCATAATACATGAGCATAAATATGTTCCATAATTCTACAATTCAACAACTGATTGATGTCGACGAGATAGACCGACAATTATGTGCAGCTATCCTACGACTCCACTTGAAAATGCCAATGACCTGTGGTTTTTTTTCCAGTGTATATGTACCTCCCTTGCTCCAGCGACGTACGATCAACTGCTGCTAGAAGGGGAGCAAATTCTTTAACATAATATCTGTGGAATCTTACAGGTATATCATCTTGTCGTGATGCCTTTCGAATACAAAGCAACTCTAATTGTTTTTCTCTTCCACAGTCTGTTATCTTAATATCTGCCGTTTTGGAGTTCTCAAGTTGATTGGAAGAAGGAGCCATGTTACACTCTTCCATGGTGAAACAGTTTCGGAAGATCTAATTTAGTATTTTGGCCTTCGATCTGTCATTTTCCATTTCAGTATTATTATGGCCCCTGGTTGACTGAATACACGATTTCGAAGCACTTGCTAGTTTTACATACATATAAAACCTCTGAGCCTCCTCAGTCAGATTGGTTGACAAAATTTTGCTTTCAAAGTCACTGGACGCTTCTCCTATTGCTCTTCTTATGGTAATTTTCGCTTCGTTCAGTATTTGATTGTCAGCTAGGTTTTGACTTCTCTTGTATCTGAGATGAAGCTCTCTTTGTTTACATAGCACTTTTCTGACAGCTATGAAAACCCACGGTGTGGCTTTCCCACCCCTTAAGACCTTGCCCAGAACAGGCTAGTCTAAGACATCCTTTAGAATTTTTTCCTATTTCTGCTACACATCGTCCCTAGCACTGAATACTTGATGTTGACTACTCAGATACAGTTCGTATTCTCTCACTCCTGCTAAGGAAAATATTTTCCTACCTTTCTTAACATTCTCTGTAATACCTGACGTTATAGATACTATCAGTCCTATGATCGCCGATATCCTCGTCTGCTGGACTGGAAAAGCCTCATGGTACAAAATTGAAATCGATGTCAACTACATTGTGGAGGATATATTGTTTATTTGTAAAATTCAATTTGCATATTCTTTATTTAATCAGTTTAGGGAACGGCCTTGCCGTTGTGGATACACCGGTTCCCGTCAGATCACCGAAGTTAAGCGCTGTCGGGCGTGGCCGGCACTTGGATGGGTGACCATCTGGGCCGCCATGTGCTGTTGCCATTTTTCTGGGTGCACTCAGCCTCGTGATGCCAACTGAGGAGCTACTCGACCGAATAGTAGCGGCTCCGGTCAAAGAAAACCATCGTAACGATGCCATTTTTCTGGGTGCACTCAGCCTCGTGATGCCAACTGAGGAGCTACTCGACCGAATAGTAGCGGCTCCGGTCAAAGAAAACCATCGTAACGACCGGGAGAGCAGTGTGCTGACCACACGACCCTCCTATCCGCATCCTCAACTCAGGACGACACGGCGGTCGGATGGTCTTGATGGGCCACTTGTGGCCTGACGACGGAGTGCTTTTATTTAACCAGTTTCCAGCAGATCTCTTTAGTTTGATCTCTTTATTTGGTAGGAAAAGCTCATCATTCTCTGTAGTTGGAAGGTGCAAGTGTTGTAAAATACTTCGAAAAAAAAAACAGTTATCGACCTGTCGAAAAGTAATGAAATACGCAAATAAATCGCTTTTTTCCAATTGCTCATGCAATACTGTCATGAAGCTGGCGTCAAAATCAACATAAAACACTTATCACACGTAATTACGCCGCTACAAATTGATGTGAAACGCTCAGTCTATGATGTCCTGCTCTAATTACGTTTGTAGTTACAGATCATCGAATAACAGTCGCAAAAAACAGCGTCTATAAAGATCCAAAAACATCACTAATAAAGATCTAAACGTCTGCCTAGTAGGCACCGCAATGGAGATACGTGCACCTGTCCAAACAGATGGGTGGTGATAGAAAACACCGTTCGAGCACTGCGCCTGGAGCACTCGCCGCAGCAGGTAGCAGTGTACTGGGCCGCTCTACCGGCTATCGCGACCCTTTATTTGGGGTTCGGTTGTTTTGCGAAGGAGACTAGACAGCGAGGTCATCGGTCTCATCGGATTAGGGAAGGACGGGAAAGGAAGTCGGCCGTGCCCCAAAGGAACCATCCCGGTACTTATCTGGAGCGATTTAGGGAAATCACGGAAAACCTAAATGAGGATGGCCGGACGCGGGATTGAACCGTCGTCCTCCCGAATGCGATCCTTTGTTTCCTCGCCAGCAGACTGGAGACGGCTCCCTTTTGTCGGTGTCTTGTGGCCGTTGTATCAGCCTCACTTTGATGTGGTATGTCGGATTTTAGAGGTAGCATCAAAGATATTTCCTGGAAGGAGTGCTAATTTAACAATATACTTCCTGCATTCTGTCTGAAGGATCCTCTTCCCTTGTGAAATACCCCATACCCCAGTGTTCGAGGCAGCAAACCTGTATCAGTGGCTTAGAAGACCTTCCTAGAAAGACCAACAAAGAACGGTGCGTTTCATGTCGTCGCACACAAGCGGGTTCTCGGGTTCTTTGATGCATTCCTCAGCTTAACCTATTGCCCTCGGAAGGATGGTGACCACCTGCTCAGTTGAAAGACCCTGACAAAAGCACGAAGTGGTTCCTGCAGGGACGGCGCGTTTCCTGTCTAAGCACTTGCTTCAGAGACACCCGACAAGTTATGTGGAAAAACCAGGATGTTGCTCTTGGCCTTGATGTAGCTGACAACCAGTTTTCCAGGGAGGACTGACGAACGCTCACAAAGGCTTTCCCTGTCTTGCCATCTGCATTCTGTTTGTAGGTGGCCCTGAAGTATGTGAACAATACTCATCACAGGGGATTTGCACCATCTTTGATGTAGCAAACATCTGGTTTTCCAGGAAGGACAGGTGAACACATTCAAAGGCATTCCCTGTCTTTCCACCTGGATCCTGTACTTGGGTGGTCCTGAAGGATGTGAATAATACACGATGTGTCTGAATCTGCAGGTCTGTGTTTTCCCCCTGAACAAGCGTTTCTGCTGGTTCCCACCAAAATAGTGGGTGGAGTTCTTATAAACTCTACCATCTCCACAGTCATCTTCATTCTGCTCTAGTCCGTGACTATGTTCAGTTGTCATCGTTGTTAGTGCATTTGTCTGCGCTACCTCTTATGTTGAGTTGCCATCATCTAACACCGCTATGAAGTGGTCAGCATCTTCAAGCAGCATCAGTGGTGGAGGGAAACATCCGAGGCAGTACTTGTAGGAATTGCCATGCATATTTCCATAGCAAGCGTTTGTGTGTTTGTTTATCTGAGTCTTCAGATTTCGTTATATATTTTTCGTTATTTCGCTGCTCTGAGTGTTCAGATTTCGTTAAAACGAATTTATTAGCAAGTGTTTGTCAAATCGGTGTGTGTTCGAAGTATATTTTCGTTATTTCATTGCGCTGAATGTTCAGATTGCGTTAAAACGAATTTTGTAGCAAGTGTTAATCGTATACTTCCTCCTAGCATGTTTTTATCAAATCAACGTGTTAGAACAAATTTAGTAACAACAGTTAATATTTTGAAGTATACTTTCATTATTTCATAGCATGAGCAGCAGTATATTTTTGCTAGAAAAATGATTCCTTGATATTGCAGCATTCATTCCAGAAATGATGGCTGAGCCTGACCAGCAGCTGGATGCTGAGAGGATGCAGGCTGACGAGCTGTACAATCCCCAGAGCACCCTTCCATGGCGATTTTGCTATGTTAGTACAGATTCTCGCTAAGAAATTATTTTTTCATAGTGTCCTAGCTTGTGTATGTGTATACGTATTCGAACCGATGTGTTCTTGCTGTTGTAAGTGATTTCAAGGTGATCAAGGGGTGTGTTTATACCACACTCAATAAATCTATCGCAGATGTCGGGTACGTACTATTTCTTTTCGTTAAATTTTTTTCATAGTTCTGTATACGTTTTTTAAATCAATGTATTATTCTTGGAGGCAGTATCAGTGAGCTAAAATGGTGATCCCTTGCCAGTCCAGATGAGGAGAAGCCCCAGTGGGTGGAAGAAATGGAACAGGAGCTCTAGCTCTGTGAATCCTACTCACCAATGCCTGACTGAGTGGAGACAGTCTCTTATGACGTTGGGGATGTGAGTCATCATGGAGGCAGGCTGATATCGCCACTGCTTCACGTAATTTATGTATCCATATTTATTTTTTGTAACACATACAATCAATTCTTTGCTGCAGCAGCAGGTGAGTATATAACATGTGTTCTCTCTCTCTCTCTCTCTCTCTCTACAGCTGACAAGCCAACACTACCAGAGGTGTGAACCACTCTGCCATCTCCACAGTACACTGTGGCATGGTTGTCGGGCTAGGCAAAGACACCACCAAGACGCAGTCATATGAGGCACACCTCGCCTGCCGAGTTGAGGCTTGTGGCTTCGTGTACTGCCTCCACCTCAGCCGCCACCACCGCTTCTGCTGTCATCCCCTTCATCGCCGCCCCTGCCACCTCTGTCACCTCCACAGCAATGCTCTGGTAGTCATAGGCTTCCACCCATCAGGCCACTAGGATGCCACCACCGCAGGCAACCAGGTGGGGGCTGGGAACTGTGGACAGTTCATAGCAGCCATCCTTGCAGCTCGGGTGCCTCTCCTGGCCCCATGCAACATCTACTCCACGTCTGAACTGGCGCCCTCATAGGGATGTGGCACCACGTCACATACCACCTTGCTCCACCCTATAGCTGGCTTCGTCCACAAGATAGTCATTGTCCTTGGGTGCTAGTAATAGTGATCCTGTGCCTGTTAGCAGTTCCCTCTCTTCAACTACTATAGATGGACACCAGGTTAGTAGTGTGATGCCACAACTAAACTATGAAGTGATTGAGGATGCATTTGAGGAGTGCATCTCATTTTCTTGTATATAGAACCCAATAGAAGGGCACAGAGACCTCATCAGTTTTTTGAAAGCATCCCTTCCTGTTCTGGAAACAGAATGCTGAGAATCATTAATGATCCATGGTAGCCTGCCATAAAGTGCCAAGCGGTGCTATGTTGTGAACTCAAACACCTCCTAAAGCAGAACTCTAGTGTTGAGGTGACAAGTAAATAAAGATGGTAAAGTTATGAACAAAGCTGTCAGACTCCTTCGTTTCTATGATTACAATGGTCGGTGTAAGCTGCATGTAAACATGCTGCTATTCTCTGATGTTGATAACAATAGTCACTATGTATGGATCAGAGATACTTCCTGACTTCTCTCATCCCAACTGAGTAAGCATAATGGTAAAATACATATTTGCCTTAGGTGCCTCAATGCATTTTCCAGAAGTGGGTTATTAGCAGAACATCTTGTGGACTACCCTACTAGGCAACCAGTATATGTTGTCATGCCCACCGACGAAAGCAAAAACTTGAAGTTTAAGAATGCCCTTATGTAGTGTATGATGACTTTGAGTGCCTCACTCCTGTGACATGCTTTGAAGGCGACCCTACAGTCTCTCATATCACCTTCACAAAAAGATACATACCATATTCACCAGCATACTACACTGTATATTTGTTTGATTCCAGCCTTAGCCACCATGAATCATATTTCAGGGATAATCCTGTGACTTGGCTGCTCATTGAGCTTGAAAATCTTTCATGGGAGGTTGATAAGCTTTACAGCACCAGCATTCCCATGACCAAGTCAAAGATGAATGATGATTGGTACAAGAAGGTGGTTGATTGTGATATATGGAGGCAGCTGTTAGATTAGAAAGTGGAAACGCCTCATAGAGACTATTGTCATGTGACGGGGAAATTCTGTGGTGTCACTCATAGCATATGCAACCTAAAGTATAAATTACCATGACACATACCCATCTTTTCCAAAGTTTGAACGGGTGTGATGCTCACTTTCTTGTTGAGCACTTGGCTGAGTTCGTTAAGGAGAATGAACAGGCCAGCGTCCAGCTTGACAGCACTGAGAAATATATTTCATTCTCCAAACGAATGAAGCCTACAATTACACTCCACTTCCTGGGCTTCTTACGTTTTATTCAGGCACCACTCCAGAAACTTGTTGAAATTCTGCCTCAAGAGAATATACACATAGTTTGAGGTACATATTACAGTCACACAAAGTTTCAACTTGTGACAAGGAAGGGGTTTTCCCCATATGAGTATCTGGTTTGTATTGGAGAACTTGATGAAACCAGACCACCCGACATAACTGCATTCATCAGTAACCTTGGAGACGATGTCATATTGGATGCAGAGTATGAGGATACTGTGAATGATTGGCAGGAGTTCAACATCTCGACTTTAGAAGAGTATGTGGAATTGGATATAGACACAGACGAGCATTTGCTTCCTGATGTATTTGAGAAGTTCCAGAGTGTTTGCATGACCAAATATGCCCTGGACCCTGCCATTTTTACGCGGCACGTGGGTTGTCTTGAGACACTGTGTTCAAGATACTGAAATTCGGCATCAAACTACTGACCGATGTTGACATGATTTTTGTCTTTGGGCTAGAATACGTGGGGGACTTTGCCAATGTGCCTATGGGCATCCAAAGGCAAATAACCCATGGATGCACGAGAAAACTGGAAATCTGTGGTAAGGACTATGGGATCAGACTGCTGAGGTCATCGGTCCCTAGGCTTACACATTACTTAATTTAACTTAAACTAACTTACGCTAAGGACAACACACACACCCATGCCTGAGGAAGGACTCGAACCTCCAATGGGGAGAGAAGCCATGCGAACCATGACAAGACACCTCCGACCATATGGCTATCCCGCATGGCTGATGGACGAGAGGTTCAGTGCATCCTTCGATTCGAACTATGTCATGTACCTGAATGTGAATAACTTACACAGTCACACCATGCAACAATCGCTGCCGATCGGCGAGTTTCGCTCACTGTCCAAAAACGAATTCAAGGGGTTTAGCGGGAAATATTAGCCGGCCTCGGTGGTCTCGCGGTTCTAGGTGCGCAGTCCGGAACCGTGCGACAACTACGGTCGCAGGTTCGAATCCTGCCTCGGGCATGGATGTGTGTGATGTCTTTATGTTAGTTAGGTTTAAGTAGTTCTAAGTTCTAGGGGACTGATGACCACAGCTGTTTAGTCCCATAGTGCTCAGGGCCATTTGAACCATTTGGGAAATATTAACAGTGTGGCAGCTGAGTCTGGTGTAGGATATGTTGTGGAGGCAGACCTCAAGTACCATATTAGTTTGTATGATGTGTACAGAGATTCGCCAATATGTCCAGAGCAACTAGTTCCATGAGGAGGCTCCACCACCAAACTGATGACAACTCTGGTGAAAAAGCAGATATATGTCATGCATTACAGAAACCTTCCAGCAGGGTCTCAGCTTAGGGGTGGAACTGGTTAGAATCACCTGTACTACTTCTTCAAGGTGTCACCCTGGTTGAAGGAATACATTGATTTAAATAGCGAGAAGAGGGCTTCCATGGAGAATGATTTTGAAAACGATTTTATAAATTGATGAGTAATCCGATTTTCGGCAAGACAATAGAAAATTTGAGAATACACGACGAAACTCATATCAGAACAACATAAGATGGGCATTATAGCATAAGGAAATGTGTTGCTGGACCAAATTTTAAATGGGTCAAACCTTCAATAAGAACTTTGTTGTTGTGCAGAAGGCGAGGACTGCAGGAGAGTTCAGGAACTCTGTCCAAACTCCATATGTACCGATTCCTTTGAGTTTGAGAAAATTCATTTTACTGATCTGGAGTTATTTTATATGGATACGAATAGCTTCATCTACTGGGTCAAGGGCTGGAATCCATATGAAGTAATGAGATACCATGCCAATGCATTCAACACATCTTCCTGTGTGGGCAATAATCCTTACGGTATTGTTTCACAGAGCAAGAAGGTTATCAGCTTTATGAAAGATGAGACGAATGAGTGACCAGTTTCGGAGTATGTGAGTCTTAGATCCAAAACATATGCATATCGCACATTGGGAGGTGCTACTCAGAGGTGGGCAAAGAGTGTTTGTCACGTGGCATCAAGGGCTCTCATGACTGAACAGTACTCACTGTGCCTGTGCAGCGGAATTTATAGTGCTTCCTGACAGTCGCAGCATATGGTACAGCAAACTAGTATTCAATAATGAGGGCACGAGATGTACACTGTGCTGCAATTTAAACTCGATCTGTCACCTCATAACATGTTGTTAGGATGGGACTGAAACTCACCCATACTTACACTATTCAATTGATGAGAGTGATGTGAGTGAGAGAGAGTGAGGGTGCATGTGAATAGTGTATGTATGCGGAATGCTATGACCTATTTTTCATATTTATATCACCTGTGCTTGAGGAGAACCACAGGTGTAGTATCTTGACAAGTTTTTTTTAGCGTAAATGTATATGCATGCCATATGTACTGACATAGTTGTGCACTTGTAAATATATGCACACCACGGGTGCAGTGATGATGTAAATAGACCAAAAATTGTGTAAAATATATGCTCACCATGCGTGCTGACAGAATGCATAGTCGTAAATAGCTCTTGAAAAATTGTACACTTGTAGATAGTCCCTTCACGTCATGTAAAAAGAAGAGTTTTAAGTTTCACCTGACACTAGCAGTCCAAATCTGATCAGTTTTAGTATATATATATATACTGGCACCAGTAGCAAGTCCATTGAAAAAAAATGTGAATATTTTCTACTGGTGCCAGCCATCGAAAAAATTGTGAATACATTCAGTCAGTGTTTGTGTCCCTGAAAATTCTTAGTGCTCAACCAGTGGTACTGATGGTGGAAAGTGTTTTTTTACTAATAATTATTGTTATTAGTTATAGTCTTTAAGTAAAAAAAGCATCTCTGCACTGAAAAATATTATGTGAAAAAGAACCAAATTGTATCTCAAGAACCTAATTGTATCACTGTTGTGAGAAAAAAAGAACGATCATGTATCTCAAGATCCAAATTGTATCTATATATCTGTGAGAATTGAATAAATGAAATTCGTTACCATACGTCTTTGTTGTTGTTATTAATAAAAAAACTATTCCCTATCGCTCTGTATTTATAACGGTGTGCAGTACACACATATGACACTGGTTTTCAACAGGAGTGCTGTTAAGCAAGATGAAGTTTAAAATTGTGAATAATAAAATATGCATAATGGTTCCATGAAATTTTGCATACCATGCTGCACGTATTGGGTTATGGGAGCAGGTGAAATGTGACCACGTCCGCTTCCAAAGTCATATAGCAGACACGTCTAAAATTTATATCACCTGTGCTTGAGGAGAACCACAGACCTAGTATCTTTACAAAATTGCGTACTGTATAGCTATCGAAGTGTGAGCAATTTGAAATCAGTTAAACAAGTACACAGAATGTCAGGTAAAAATTCATTTATTTCTCATCCAATTTAAAATTAATGATACGTTTTCATAAGGAGACACAACACTATTTTGACACATCTTCTTCTTGAGTTGGTAGACAGCAAGGTGCCTTAGAATTACAGATCATGAATAGCTGCATACTTGAAGATGCGACTCATCCATGTGATCTTCTCCTTGGCTTTGATATGGTATCTGTGCAGTCGAATAATGAAATCGATGGCACCATATCTTTTTTAGAACATACCTGGGTCGTTCCACTGAATTCTATGGAATAAACATGTTAACCGCTTTGCACTTCTATGTGTTTCAGCACACTTTGTATCCTTAAAAGACCTTGGCAATGCGGTGCTTGCTGGGAATGCCTCTGTTACACCAGCATCTTTTGTGAGTGCTATGAATACAATATGATTAAATATGAACAATCTGCGTTCATTATCACAGAAACCTTGAATATCTGCAATGATGTTCACACTTTGAGATGCCATTGTGAAATGCTCTGGGTATGGCACGACACCTGTTCATTTACGCAGCTCGGTGCACAACACCAGTGTGTGCACAACAAGTAATTGCACAGTTATGTGGAACTAGAGCATATGCTGCAGTGCTTTCTGGGAAATTTGCTGAAAATTCAAATTCAATTTGTACATCTAGCGACCCTGATTTAATTATCTCGTTCTGGTTTTAATAGTCTATTACTGATATTCGTACCAGCTCCTTGAACTTCCGTGCGCTGAGTAGAGATGCTTCCTCTTTCACACTGCCACATTAAGAAACATGCTTTGGTTTTTTGGGACTCCATTTACTTCCTTATGTAGATTAATCATATGCAGTATTTCCCCATACATTTCCTGATATTTAGCTGAATAATTTATTTATTTATTTATGCATTTATTTTACCTGGCATGATTGGGGCCTTCAGGCCCTCTCTTACACCTAACCAGGCACACTCAGATTGAACGAATTTCAGTTTCTACAGAACATTAAGAACATATAACGTGTTGTAGATTATTAATGTTAAAGAAAAAATAGAGATTATAACAGTTGTACGATGATAATTATAACAATCAAAAAATAATTATAACAATCAAGAATAATAATAATAATAGTAATGACTATGTA
This sequence comes from Schistocerca gregaria, assembly GCF_023897955.1. Classification (NCBI taxonomy): domain Eukaryota; kingdom Metazoa; phylum Arthropoda; class Insecta; order Orthoptera; family Acrididae; genus Schistocerca; species Schistocerca gregaria. The sequence goes on along the minus strand of NC_064931.1, from coordinate 571,813,571 downwards.
TATGAAAGTAAACATATTTTTCTTTTATGACTGTCAGTCCTATTGCTAGTTGGGAACTTTCTCGTTATGTTCTTGCAGCTTGTGAGTTATTCTCATCGAGCAGAGACATAAGACTATCGAATGGGGTGAAAGAGATATAGGAGAGGAGAAAGGTTAGAGGAAGAGAAATAGAATGGTAAAATTCGAAGCTATGATGGAGAGGAGAAAGAAAGAGATAAGAGGGGCACAACAATGGTGGCTATACCGTCCCTAATATGTAAGTTTTGAGTTCCCTCTTGAATGTTGAGTGGTTCTGGATAAGACGCAGATCACAGGGGAGTGAGTTCCATACTCATATGGCTTAGATGGAGAATGACACGGAGAAAGATTTTGTGTTATGTAAAGGTACAGCCAAGATGCTAGACGTATCCGATCTGGTATTGCGGTTATGGAATGATGATAGGTGTTTAATGTGAGAAGGTAAGTACTGGGGGCACCAGTGGCTAAGAAATCGATGAAGTAAGCACATCGTGTGGAGATCACGTGCCTTATGTGGGCGTATCCAACCTATCTGGGAGTATGAAGGACTGATATGATCATACAACCGTACATTGCACACGTGTCTAACGCAAGCATTCATCACTAGCTCGAGGCGTCTCGAATTTTCACTATTTTTGCCGTATTGAACTACATCATAGTAGTAAAGATTAGGCAAGACTAGTGTTTGGACTAATTTTTGTTTAACATGGGTTGGAAATATTTTTCTAAATTTTTGAATTGCATGTAGGGAGGAGAGCGATTTCCGGCAAGCTGTGACTGTTTGTTCTTCCCCGTTTAGGTGTTTGGAAGGTCTCAGGAAAATAAGGTTAAGCAGACCTGGTGTTCTTTGAAATTTCCTATCACTGATGCTTATTGTTTTATCAATTAAACTTATAAGCTGTGTGCCCAACATTTATGATTTTACCCTGCTGGCACCGAATATTCTGTCTATCCTAGTATCGTTGTGACGGTTAATGAAATCGGCAGTACCATCGTTACAATCGTGACTTAATTTTACCGAGAGTTGGCCGAGAGTTCAGTAACTGGCTTAAAGGATTCTCTTAATGTTTAAACCCGCTCCAAATGTCCTAACCTTAACAGCTGCAGTTTCTCTCGTACACCCTTATGGTAAAATTCGAAGCTATGATGGAGTGCCCAGTAGTAGACAGGCTGGACAGTGAAGGGGGAGGCGTGTTTATAGCGATAAGAAGTGCATTAGTATCGAAGGAAATTGACGGAGATCCGAAATGTGAAATGATTTGGGTGAAGGTCACGATTAAAGCAGGCTCAGACATGGTAATTGGATGTCTCTATAGGCCCCCGGGCTCAGCAGCTGTTGTGGCTGAGCACCTGAAGAATAATTTGGAAAATATTTCGAGTAGATTTCCCCACCATGTTATAGTTCTGGGTGGAGATTTTAATTTGCCGTATATAGACTGGGAGACTCAAACGTTCATAACGGGTGGCAGGGACAAAGAATAGAGTGAAATTTTTTAAGTTCTTTATCTGAAAACTACCTTGAGCAGTTAAACAGAGAACCGACTCGTGGCGATACTGCTCCTACTCTGTAGGAATCAGCATGGGTTTCGAAAAAGGCGGTCGTGTGAAACCCAGCTCGCGCTATTCGTCCACGAGACTCAGAGGGCCATAGACACGGGTTCACAGGTAGATGCCGTGTTTCTTGACTTCCGAACTGGCGTTCGATACAGTTCCCCACAGTCGTTTAATGAACAAAGTAAGAGCACACGGACTATCAGACCAATTGTGTGATTGGATTGAGGAGTTCCTAGCTAACAGAACGAAGCATGTCATTCTCAATGGAGAGAAGTCTTCCGAAGTAAGAGTGATTTCAGGTGTGCCGCAGGGGAGTGTCATAGGACCGTTGCTATTCACAATATACATAAATGACCTGGTGGATGACATCGGAAGTTCACTGAGGCTTTTTGCAGATGATGCTGTGGTGTATCGAGAGGTTGTAACAATGGAAAATTGTACTGAAATGCAGGAGGATCTGCAGCGAATTGTCGCATGGTGCTGGGAATGGCAACTGAATCTCAATGTAGACAAGTGTAATGTGCTGCGAATACATAGCAAGATAGATCCCTTATCATTTAGCTACAAAATAGCAGGTCAGCAACTGTAAGCAGTTAATTCCATAAATTATCTGGGAGTATGCATTAGGAGTGATGTAAAATGGAATGATCATATAAAGTTGATCGTCGGTAAAGCAGATGCCAGACTGAGATTCATTGGAAGAATCCTAAGGAAATGCAATCCGAAAACAAACGAAGTAGGTTACAGTACACTTGTTCGCCCACTGCTTGAATACTGCTCAGCAGTGTGGGTTCCGTACCAGATAGGGTTGATAGAAGAGATAGAGAAGATCCAACGGAGAGCAGCGCGCTTCGTTACAGGATCATTTAGTAATCGCGAAAGCGTTACGGAGATGATAGATAAACTCCAGTGGAAGACTCTGCGGGAGAGACGCTGAGTAGCTCGGTACGAGCTTCTGTTGAAGTTTCGAGAACATACCTTCACCGAAGAGTCAAGCAGTATATTGCTCCCTCCTGCGTATATCTCGCGAAAAGACCATGAGGATAAAATCAGAGAGATTAGAGCCCACACAGAAGCATACCGACAATCCTTCTTTCCACGAAGAATATGAGACTGGAATAGAAGGGAGAAACGATAGAGGTACTCAGTGTACCCTCCGCCACACACCGTCAGGAGGCTTGCGGAGTATGGATGTGGATGTAGATGTAGATGTTTTGATGACTTTATATTTAGTCAACATCTTGTTATATACTAACCAGAGTTCTGTGCAGAGTGCATCTTGTACTCATTTTTCCCAATTGGATTGACCTTTACAGTTAAGTCGTTTACTTTCTTTTCAGTTACATTAACCCTATCGTTTAATAAGTTGATCAACCTCAGAAGAGTCTGACAATATGTCTGTAGTTTGTTGCATGCGCTCCAAACTTTATGATTCAGAGCCTGAATTTTAGCATCCACATACAATCGACTGGTCTGTTTATGTACACCCATCCTCTCAGAAACTCTTAGAAGTTTCTTCTACACTTACCATCATTCAGCTTTCTTGTTTCATCAGTAACAAGAAAATCGTACTGCGTGCGATTCCAGCAATATCCACACATCTTTACAAATTCACTGAATGACATATCAGATCCTACACATGCTTAGTAAATGTGCTCTAAATTCAAACTGCCTTGTTTGAAGGCTATAATGAAGTTTGCACTATCCCTCACAAACTATTTTGGGATTCTTGAATATGCCTGATACAAATAAAATATGTCAATGCCCATATGACGACCAAAACAGAAATACTTTCGAATCTGATCCTGGTTTTCTACAGCACCACCGTCAGATATGAACACGCTGTTTGGCTTTACATTTACTGATGGGGGGATATCATAGCTTTCAATGAATTTTGTGTACTTCACACCGTCGACACCTTGCAATACCTACTGTAATAGCTGGTATTTTGGCTGAAACAATGGTTTTGACAACACACATACGTGCTCATAGCCGATTCCATCCAGGTGTACAGCGGCGTGAGAACATTTATCTTACAGCAGCTGGATAGACCCACAATTGTCGCTTGTATATTATCGGGAAGGAGTATCCCATTCTTTTTCTCCTTTTTCTTCTGGTCTTCGGCACCATCACAGAACCAGTCACTCACAACAAAGTCCCTGTGATGAGGATGCTTCATGCACCCTACCCTCATACCGAATACATCAGGTACTGATGTTAAATAGGGCTTTATAGGAAAAAAACACTTGTAATAATAATTGTAATAATATATCTATCCATTGCAGTGCAGTTACTTTACTGACTGAGCTACAATGGCTACATTATAATGACAGGGTTATCAAATAAGAAATCACACGATTTGCGATAATACACTCCTGGAAATTGAAATAAGAACACCGTGAATTCATTGTCCCAGGAAGGGGAAACTTTATTGACACATTCCTGGGGTCAGATACATCACATGATCACACTGACAGAACCACAGGCACAATGTCGGCACTAGTACAGTGTATATCCACCTTTCGCAGCAATGCAGGCTGCTATTCTCACATGGAGACGATCGTAGAGATGCTGGATGTAGTCGTGTGGAACGGCTTGCCATGCCATTTCCACCTGGCGCCTCAGTTGGACCAGCGTTCGTGCTCGACGTGCAGACCGTGTGAGACGACGCTTCATCCAGTCCCAAACATGCTCAATGGGGGACAGATCCGGAGATCTTGCTGGCCAGGGTAGTTGACTTACACCTTCTAGAGCACGTTGGGTGGCACAGGATACATGCGGACGTGCATTGTCCTGTTGGAACAGCAAGTTCCCTTGCCGGTCTAGGAATGGTAGAACGATGGGTTCGATGACGGTTTGGATGTACCGTGCACTATTCAGTGTCACCAGAGGTGTACGGCTAGTGTAGGAGATCGCTCCCCACACCATGATGCCGGGTGTTGGCCCTGTGTGCCTCGGTCGTATGCAGTCCTGATTGTGGCGCTCACCTGCACGGCGCCAAACACGCATACGACCATCATTGGCACCAAGGCAGAAGCGACTCTCATCGCTGAAGACGACACGTCTCCATTCGTCCCTCCATTCACGCCTGTCGCGACACCACTGGAGGCGGGCTGCACGATGTTGGGGCGTGAGCGGAAGACGGCCTAACGGTGTGCGGGACCGTAGCCCAGCTTCATGGAGACGGTTGCGAATGGTCCACGCCAATACCCCAGGAGCAACAGTGTCCCTAATTTGCTGGGAAGTGGCGGTGCAGTCCCCTACGGCACTGCGTAGGATCCTACGGTCTTGGCGTGCATCCGTGCGTCGCTGCGGTCCGGTCCCAGGTCGACGGGCACGTGCACCTTCCGCCGACCACTGGCGACAACGTCGATGTACTGTGGAGACCTCACGCCCCACGTGTTGAGCAATTCGGCGATACGTCCACCCGCCTCCCGCATGCCCACTATACGCCCTCGCTCAAAGTCCGTCAACTGCATATACGGTACAAGTCTACGCCTTCGCGGCATGCTACCAGTGTTAAAGACTGCGATGGAGCTCCGTATGCCACGGCAAACTGGCTGACACTGACGGCGGCGGTGCACAAATGCTGCGCAGCTAGCGCCATTCGACGGTCAACACCGCGGTTCCTGGTGTGTCCGCTGTGCCGTGCGTGTGATCATTGCTTGTACAGCCCTCTCGCAGTGTCCGGAGCAAGTATGGTGGGTCTGACACACCGGTGTCAATGTGTTCTTTTTTCCATTTCCAGGAGTGTATATACATTTCATTTACACTTCAGCGATGGTACATATGATACATTAGCAACAAAAGAATCCACTGGTTCATTTTTTATAGTATTTCCCGAATAAATGTTTCTTGTATGCACTAAATTCTGCACGAATTTCCTCCAGACTGATGTCAGCACCACAAAACTCGGGTAGGGCCTATTCCATTTGTAAACTTAGCGTGGAGGTACTCTATATGTACCTATCAGAGTCGGTTCTGGTACTGCATTGATACATGAACTAAAGGATTGTTGTAAATCATCTACATGTGTACTACACACATGGAGATAGTTCACAATGTAATTGTACACAGCATGAATACACTGTAACCATCACTCCAGTCTGTCTAGCACAAGAGATTTCACGTTCCTTAATCCAAATAAATTCGCCATGTCGTGTACTATAAATAAATGGATCTGTCTTCATATTTCACCCTGAGAGCTGCGTCATTGTACATTGATTTGATAGATAGCGTCAGACCAGCACAACAAATGTTCGCGGGAGACAGAGATGGGTTATAATCTGCAGTCATCTGAGCCTTGATGTAGGGTATTGCACGATCTAGTTCTTCCCTTTTGAGCTCAGTAGACCGCACTTTAGCACTCTGTTGCATTTTATATCTCTATCACCACACGTCAGTCACACTCTGCTGTTTCTATGCCTATGTTCGATCATTTTGATTTTCTAGCAGTTAAATTACGTGTGGAAGTAAATAATAGTAGTAGACAGGGAGCATTTCATATCTTCTCATCCGACACATACATATTCTGCCCTTGCAATATCACTGGAATGTTCTGTGGTTCAATGGATGGTGTATATGTCAGAGTCCAGTATTGATCTACACCATGCAGTTTGAAACCCCAGTTCACTTCTGGGAGTTGGGGACAGGCTGGGTGTCTTCATCAATGAATGGTACAGACAATAGCAGCCCCTTGTCCTGCTCCAACATGCCAGCGTTGCCAACACAGAAAAATTTATTCCGCTAAACTGAAGTTAAAATTCTGCTAAAATCAGCTAAATGCTTAATATTGTTATTTAGCCTCCTAAAAACGAAATTTCAGTGCCATGATAACTTACAAAGAAATTTTTTGTCATCGTCATGAGATATTATTAATATTACAAATCCTACTACTACTACTAAAAGGAAGTTTACTAAGTTCAGATTCCACTCACCACATTAATGTAGTTCAAGCCACAGTATTTCATTTTCCTCCTCATCCTGCAGTAGGTTGTCTTCCATGTCCATGTGGGACCGAGTGAAGATATCCGTGGGGCATGTGCTTTGGTGGTGCCGATTTCTTGGAGAACATTCTCCGGCAACTCGTAATCGTGACAGCACTTACCAACACGATTAAGACCTCCTCTTATTGTAATTATGGCGTTAACCATAATAGTAGTTAGTCTGTTCTGGAGAGACGTTTTATCAAATGTAGTTGGCTTAAGGCCCTTTCCACCTCTGCATTGGACCATGGTAAATGGTGCCGTGATGGGTCTGTAGAATTTGACTGAAATTCCTTGTGTACCAGCTGACATTCTTCCAAATAAGGTTTCAGAAAATTAAGATAAATTTTGTTTACGTCATCACTATGCATATTATGGAGGAACTGGGCAGTATAGAACTTCTCATGAAGCGCTGCTTTCTCAAAGTAGGTTTTTAGTTCAAGGCACTGAGACAAAGCACGAGAAACAGCCTCTAAAATAGAGATCCAGCGTGTATTGTACTTCTGAACTATTTTCAATGGATTAGCTCCGTCATTTATTGCACTGAAATACTTTCTATAAGCAATTTAACGAGGTGTAGACTTGGAAAACCAAGAATACGTTTCTGACTACAAAAATTCCAAATTCCGGGGCAAAGTTTCAGCTGCGGCAGAAGATAACGCCAGTTGCACGGAATGGCAGACACGAGGAATTAAGACAAGATGAGGAACTTCTCTTTTCAAATTCTGATACACAACATTATTGACGCCTAACATAACCGCTGCATTGTCAGTACCCAAACGGCGCATTAAATGGATGTTCAAGCCGTACTCATTAAGCAAAGATTTCAAACCATTGGTTACTGCCACTACGTTGCCTTCCTCTAACTCTACCATTCCCAAGAATGTGTGAATAATGCGACCTTGGGCCTCAGAAAAGTATATCACACATGCAGCTAACAATTTATTGGCACTAATGTCTGTAGACTCATCCAAAAGTACACTCAAATATCCGTCTCCTATGTGCCCTTGAAATGTGGGTAAACAATGTTTTCACTCACATCACTACACTTGCTTCTATGCAAACGCATCTGAGAGACATGGTCAGCACCTATAAAACATCTTTTTGAAAGGCTGCTGAGGTTATCCACAGATCTTATTGCGGAATAGGCATAATGCAGCTTCTGCAGCACAAACTTCATTGGACTGCCTAATTACATGTGCATCTATTTTCAACTGCACCTGTGAAGTAAAGGGTGCCGCAGCTTTTACATGCTTTTTGCTTTTTGAATGATTCAATAAATTGAAACTGCACTGGCAAAATCGACATCGCACACTAGAAGGATCGGCGGGCATCTCGACAAACCAGTCTTTCAATTGTTTGTTGCTAAGCCACTCTTTTCTAAAATTTTGGTGTTTTTTTCGTCCTTTTGATTATACATTTTGTTGAGACAACTAATAAGAAAGTAAAGAAAATCACTGATTACAACGCGATTAACTGCATTATACACATTAACAATTCAACACTATACACTGCACCGACTTCGGTCCGCGGTAACTTGTAACTGCAAAGATACAACCAAAGAATTAAGGCTGGGAAAGATTGTTCTGTTGTGTTGAGGTAGGGGAAACACTATAACGAAATCTGATTATTATGAGTTAGGTGGAGTCATATTGTTGCCAGTTTAGGATTTTTCACACCAAATATAATTTCAAATTTTATAATGGAAAGACTAAATTAAACGGAAAAATATTGTTGCAGACATCAATCCACAAATCCGTTAAAAATCCGTTGACCGCAAAGTGCAAAGTTTCACCCGCTGACAGTGTGTAAAATCCGTCAAATTTAGCGGAAATTCCGCTACATCTACATCTACATTTATACTCCGCAAGCCACCCAACGGTGTGTGGTGGAGGGCACTTTACGTGCCACTGTCATTACCTCCCTTTCCTGTTGCAGTCGCGTAGGGTTCGCGGGAAGAACGACTGCGGGAAAGCCTCCGGGAGCGCTCGAATCTCTCTAATTTTACATTCGTGATCTCGTCGGGAGGTATAAGTAGGGGGAAGCAATATATTCGATACCTCATCCAGAAACGCACCCTCTCGAAACCTGGACAGCAAGCTACACCGCGATGCAGACCCCCTCTCTTGGAGAGTCTACCACTTGAGTTTGCTAACATCTCCGTAACGCTATCACGCTTACCAAATAGCCGCTCTTCTTTGGATCTTCACTATCTCCTCTGTCAACCCGAACTCAAGTATAGGTCGAACGAGTGTTTTGTAAGCCACCTCCTTTGTTAATGGACTACATTTTCTAAGGACGCTCCCAATGAATCACAACCTGGCACCCGCCTTACCAACAATTAATTTTATATGATCATTCCACTTCAAATCGTTCTGTACGCGTACTTCCAGATATTTTACAGAAGTAACTGCTACCAGTGTTTGTTCCGTTATCAGATAACCATACAATAAAGGATCCTTCTTTCCATGTATTCGCAATACATTACATTTGTCTATGTTAAGGGTCAGTTGCCACTCCCTGCACCAAGTGCCTATCCGCTGCAGATCTTCCTGCATTTCGCTGCAATTTTCTAATGCTGCAACTTCTCTGTATACTACAGAATTATCCGCGAAAAACCGCATGGAACTTCCGACACTATCAATAGATCATTTACATATATTGTGAAAAGCAATGGTCCCATAACACTACCCTGTGGCACGCTAGAGGTTACTTTAACGTCTGTAGAATATTGAGAACAACATGTTGTGTTCTGTTTGCTAAAAACTCTTCAATCTAGCCACACAGCTGGCTCTTACTTTGTTTATCAGGCGACAGTGCGGAACTGTATCGAACGCCTTCCGGAAGTCAAGGAAAATGGCATCTACCTGGGAGACTGTATCTAATATTTTCTGGGTCTCGTGAACAAAGAAAGCGAGTTGGGTCTCACACGATCGCTGTTTCCGGAATGCATGTTCATTCCTACAGAGTAGATTCTGGGTTTCCAGAAATGACGTGATACGCGAGTAAAAAACATGTTCTAAAATTCTACAACAGATCGATGTCAGAGATATAGGCCTATAGTTTTACGCATCTGCTCGACGACCCTTCTTGAAAACTACCTGTGCTCTTTTCCAATCATTTGGAACCTTCCGTTCCTCTAGAGACTTGCGGTACACGGCTGTCAGAAGGGGGGCAAGTTCTTTCGGGTACTCGAATCGAATCGGTAGCGCGTCAGATCCAGTGGACTTTCCTCCTTTGAGTGATTTCAGTTGCTTTTCTATTCCTTGGACACTTATTTCGATGTCACCCATTTTTTCGTTCGTGTGAGGATTTAGAGAAGAAACTGTAGTGCGGTCTTCCTCTGTGAAACAGCTTTGGAAAAAGGTGTTTAGTATTTCAGCTTTAGGCGTGTCATCCTCTGTTTAAAAGCCATCATCATCCCAGAGTGTCTGGGTATGCTGTTTCGATCCACTTACTGATTTAACGGAAGACCAGAACTTCCTAGGATTTTCTGTCAAGTCGGTACATAGAATTTTAATTTCGAATTCACTGAACGCTTCACGTATAGCCCTCCTTACGCAAACTTTGACTTCGTTTAGCTTCTGTTTGTCTGAGAGGTTTTGGCTGCGTTTTAATTTGCAGTGAAGCTCTCTTTGCTTTCGCAGTAGTTTCCTAACTTTGTTGTTGAACCACTGTGGGTTTTTCCCGTACCTCACAGTTTTACTCGGCACGTACCTGTCTAAACCGCATTTTACGATTGCCTTGAACTTTTTCCATAAACACTCAACATTGTCAGTGTCGGAATAGAAATTTTCGTTTTGCTCTGTTAAGTAGTCTGAAATCTGCCTCCTATTACTCTTGCGAACCAGATAAACCTTCCTCCCTTTCTTTATATTGCTATTTACTTCCATATTCAGGGATGCTGCAACAGCCTTATCATCACTGATTCCCTGTTCTGCGCTTACAGAGTCGAAAAGTTCGGGTCTGTTTGTTATCAGTAGGTCTAAGATGTTATCTCCACGAGTCGGTTCTCTGTTTAATTGTTCGAGGTAATTTTCGGATAGTGCACTCAGTATAATGTCACTCGATGCTCTGTCCCTACCACCCATCCTAAACATCTGAGTGTCCCAGTCTATATCTGGTAAATTGGTATCACCACCTAAGACTATAACATGCTGAGGAAATTTATGTGAAATGTATCCCAGATTTTCTCTCAGCTGTTCTGCCACTAATGGTGCCGAGTTGGGAGGTCGGTAAAAGGAGCCAATTGTTAACCTAGCTCGGTTGCTGAGTATAACCTCCACCCATAACAATTCCCAGGAATTATACACTTCTATTTCACTACAGGATAAACTACTACTAACAGCGACAAACACGCCACCACCGGTTGCATGCAATCTATCCTTTCTAAACACCGTCTGTGTCTTTGTAAAAATTTTGGCAAAATTTATCTCTGTCTTCAGCCAGCTTTCCGTACCTATAACGATTTCAGCTTCGGTGCTTTTTATCACTGCTTGAAGTTCCGATACTTTACCAACCCAGCTTCGACAGTTTACAATTACAATATCGATTGCTGTTTGGTCCCCGCATGTCATGACTTTTCCCCGCATCCTTTGAGGCTGTTGCCCTTTCTGTACTTGCCCGAGGCCATCTAACCTAAAGAACTGCCCAGTCCACGCCACACAACTCCTGCTACCCGTGTAGCCGCCTGCTGTGTGTAGCGGACTTCTGACCTATCCAGCGGATCTCGAAACTCCCCCACCCTATGGCGCAAGTCGAGGGATCTGCAGCCCACACAGTCGCAGAACCGTCTCAGCCTCTGACTCAGACCCTCCACTAGGCTCTGTACCAAAGGTCCACAGTCAGTCCTGTCGACGATGCTGCAGATGGTGAGCTCTGCTTTCATCCTGCTAGCGGGACTGGCAGTCTTCACCAAATCAGATAGCCGCCGGGAGCCAGAGAGGATTTCCTCCGATCCATAGTGACACACATCATTGGTGCCGAAATGAGCGATCACCTGAAGATGGGTGCACCCTGTACCCTTCATGGCATCTGGAAGGACCCTTTCCCCATCTGGAATGACTCCCCCCGGTATGCACATGGGGTGCACATTGGTTTTCTTCCCCTCCCTTGCAACCATATCTCTAAGGGGCCCCATTACGCGCCTGACGCTGGAGCTCCCAACTACCAGTAAGCCCACCCTCTGTGACCACCTGGATCGTGCAGACTGAGGGGCAACCTCTGGAACAGGACAAGCAGCCATGTCCGGCCAAAGATCAGTATCAGCCGGAGACAGTGCCTGAAACTGGTTCGTCAGACAAACTGGAGATGCCTTCCGTTCAACCATCTGGAATGTCTTTCGCCCCCTGCCACATCTCGAGACGACCTCCCACTCTACCAAGGGTGAGGGGTCAGCCTCAATGTGGGCAGTATCCCGGGCAGCCACAGCTGTAGTCCAATTGGGGGATGTGTGGGACGAGTTGGCCATCCCCGACAAACCCCTGTCTGGACCCCCACAGTGATGCCCATTTGCAACAGCCTCAAGCTGTGTGACCAAAACCAACACTGTCTGAAGCTGGGAACGAAGGGATGCCAACTCAGCCCGCATGCAAACACAGCAGTCGCAGTCCCTATCCATGCTAAATACTGTTGTGCAAAGAACGTCTGACCTAATCTACAGAGAGCACAAACAATTGATCACAAAATTTAAACGGTTATTAAAATACTAGACTGCCTAGTAAATGCAGTAATGGTGCTATTTGCGCACTGCTGACACACTGCTCGGCGGCAGAAGACTAACTGTACTGTCAGTAACGTACAAAGACAATGTGAAAGAAATAAACAAATGACAGACGACTACGCGACTTTACACGTCACAGGTATTACAATGCAAATCTGCCACTGCTAAATACGAAACTACTCAATGATTTGGCGGATTTAAATGAACAAGTGCGTTAAGAACACTCAAATTTTCAACTAGACTACAACACTTATATGAACGGTAAATAAGCCACTTGCTGCTACTTGCATACTGCTGACACACTGCTCGGCGTCAGAAGGCTAACTTGGCAGCCCTGCAACAAGCCCAGCCGGTGCTCTATAGGATCCCACATGCTGGCTGCCACTGCAGGTCCCAACAAGCTGGAGCTCGTTGGAGGTCCTGAAAAATTGGAGGCCATTGCCACTGCTGCAAGTCCCAACACACTGGATGTCACCTCAGCCGTTGAACAAAGAAGAAAGAGAACTGTAACATGTGGGACAAAGAAATGGAGCTGGACAAAGAAGAAGTAACGTCATTAGCAAAGACATGTAATTGGTAATTACCTTTCTGCTTCTTCCTGTTCTGCTGAGAGGCTTCAGACAATCTCGGCTGCTGTCGCTGTAGACGTCTCATGGTCCTTCCTTTGACTGGTCCTGGTGAGCTGCAGTGCTCGCCTTATATCCCTGATGTTAAGCTCACATGATCAGATACAGCATTGTCCCTGGTTCTTGCAAATTTTTTCGTCCATGATGTCACAATTTCGAGTGCTCTCTGGTGATGTTAATGTGAACTAGGTCAGTCAGTCTCCACATGTCAAGCTGAGTACACACACAAGAAAAAAATTTAAGAAAGTATTTTCCAACAGGATCACAAATCAACAGTTCAGCACAGATTGAGCTTTACCTGCCAATTTCCAACAGGATAACACTCAAAATAAGGAAAAAATAAAGAAATCCTTCCTCACCAACAGTTCACCACCGACTGAGTAATTTTTTTTGTAATTTTTTTTTTTCCCTGGAAGGTCGAGGGATGTTAGTAGTGGGGAGAGGGGGGGGGGGGGAGAAGGGAGTTGGAGGGCTGGTGTTTTCCCAGAGGGGGAGGGGAGACCTGAAGAGGGATGGGAGGACCTATGATGTCATATAATGATGTCATTAGCGCAATTTTGCCATATTGACACCAGGGGGCAGGGGCAGGGGGAGGTCCACCACCTTGAATGAATTAAAGTGACGTCGTTCTCTCTTTGCTATACAATTGTTACCTTCATGAGTCGATTCTCTAACTATCTGGTCGAAGTAATTTTCGGACAAGACTTTCAGAATAATCTCACACAAATCTCTGTCTCTGGCACCAGTTTTGATACTGTGTTTCTCCCTCTCTATACCTGGCAATTTGAAGTCACCTCCTATTACAACAGCATGATCAAGAAACTTATTCACGAAATTCTACACATTCTCTCTGCAGTGCTTCTGACACAGCTGGCCTGGAAAGGTGTCAGATTACCATTTTTGACCCACCTTTGATGTTTAACATCACCCAGATCTATTCACATTCGGAATCCGTGATATACGTACTAGATGTCATCGACTTCATTACTGCAATAAATACGCCGCCACCATTGGCGACTAATCCATCCTTACGATGAATATTCCAATCTGAATTTAGGATTTCGTTGCTATTCACTTACGATTTCAACCAACTCCCTAATCCTGATACTATCTGGACATTGTAACCTTCAATAAACGATTCTAATTCTGAGACCTTACCATGGATGCTAATGCAGTTGGCCGCGCGATTTGAGGCGTCGCGTCACGGACTGCGTGGCCCCTCCCTCCGGAGGTTCGAGTTCTCCGTCAAGCATGGGTGTGTGTGTTGTTCTTAGCATAAGTTAGTTTAAGTTACTTTAAGTAGTGTGTAAGTCTAGGGAGCGATGACCTAAGCAGTTTGGTCCCTTAGGAATTCACAAACTTTTGAACATTTGCTAATTCAGTTGACTAACATCATATTAACCTTTTCTATTTCCGAAATGTGGTGACGAGCATGCTCTGTGAATAATGCGGCTGACGTATCTTCGTTTTCGGCAGGCAATTCGTCACTGATCCTAAAAAAAGCCCATGTGCAGCCACACATACTCTAGTAGCTGCTTCCTAGGGTTAGTGCATGCCTGTCCCATTAGGGGGAACCCTTCAAATCTCCACCTGATAGCGGAGGTCGAGGAATTCGCATCCAATACCATCGCACAACACAATCATCTGAGTCTCTTGTTTAGATCTTCCCCTCTGTTCCAGAGGACCGTGGTCGACCCTGAGTACAATGCTGCAAATAGTGAGCTAAGTCTGCACCACACGTGTGATGCTAGCTGTTTTTACAAAATAAGCCATCTGCCTGTAGGTAATGAGGATGGCCTCAAAACCCAAGTGGCAGCCGTGATTCGTGCAAACATGAGACACGAATTACAGCTGGTGGCACCCTTTGCATTTTACAGCCTTCGGCAGAGCCTCCTCCACGTCTCGGTCAAGACCTAACAGCAAACATACCGAGTGCACACTAGCATTCTTTCTTGACCTGCCTGCTATTTCCCTAAGGGGTTACATTATCTTCCCAAAATTGGAGTATAAAATGACTAGCTTGTCCGCCTTCTGCACTTGTCCAGACTGCGTAGGAATATTGGCCACTGGCCCAACAAGAGAGGCATTATATGATGGCTCAGAACTGTTATCAACAATGGGTAGCATCTCGTAGCTGTTGTTGAGGCGCAAGGAGTCAGCCATGCATATAGTTCGCCTTCTGCCCAGACACAGCCACTCACTTTCAAGTGAAGACGGACTGGAGTGGAGACAGACTGGTCAGATGTTCCTTATCGAAAGTTGCAGCAACAACCAGGTTACCAGGGGATACCATCGGCACCAAAGCTTTCACAGTTCTTGTCCCCAGTGTCGCGATGTCGCCGCAGTTTTGAGCAGTAGCCAGAAGCGTGTTGTTGTGGCCAATGCAGCTTCCAGGTGTTTATGGACAGCGGCCAATTCCCCTTGTGTCTGCGCACAACAAGCACATTTCGTACTTATATCGCACTGTGAAAAAACTGTTCCGATCTCAAAAAACACAAACAAGGCAGCGTAGACTAACTGAGAAAGAACATACAGATCCCTGCAACACAGAAATTTAAGTTGCGGTGTACACAATGTACAATATAGAAGAATAAACAACGAATAAAATCCGATCTGTAGAGTCCTTACTCTAGCATAATATGGCAAGACTTACGGAAAAGAGAATGGAATTACAATGAAATGAACACCCTTAGCTGCATACAGGCGTTGACATACGTCAACGGGGACAGACGAAAATGTGTCCCTCACTGGGACTCGAACCCGGGATCTCCTGCTTACATGGTAGACGCTCTATCCATCTTTTTTTTTTTTAATCTTATTTTGTTCGCTTTTGTTCGTCGCAACTGCTCGGGGTGGACGTCGTAAGGCACCCTTTTAAGTTCGTTGTTGATCGATTAACTCAGTTTTTTTATTACAGAGGGCAGCAACCCCTCTGACCGAACACGCTGAGCTACCGTGTCGGCGTCCATCTGAGCCACCGAGGACACAGAGGATAGCGACCATGTAAGCAGTAGATCTAGGGTTCGAGTCCCGGTCGGGCCACACATTTTCATCTGTCCCCGTTGACGTATGTCAACGCCTGTAAGTAGCTAAGGGTGTTCATTTCATTGTAATTTCATTCTAACGAGCTGCGTGGTCACCGATGGTATCTGTTCTTTCGGACATCAGACATCAATCTCATAAAGGTATATGCCAAGTAAGTTATGTGATTTCCTGTACAAACTAAATTTTTATTAAATTCACCAGCAATGCTCAGAAAATGATTGTTAAATACTGTACATATACCTGATTTATCAGCAAGAGAAATATTTTTACTCCGAATTGACTTTATATCGTCGACCTTGTGCTGCTGACACTTCCTTCACAACTGACCATACGGTTTTAATTTTATCCTGTGAATTAGCTATTCTATTTGCATACCACACACTCTTTTTCCTCCTAACAACATTTTTAGCACCTTATAATACTGGTTGTAATGGGCTACTGTAGATTGATTGTGACTACTTCTTACATTTTGATATAATTCCTGCTTTATTCTACAAGATATCCTTACCCCACTAGTCAGCCACCCGAGCTGCCTATTACTGCTTGTAACTCATTTAGAAAATTCTAATGGAAATCAGCTCTCAAGAGCTTGAGAATTGTGCTACGGGAAGCATTGTATTTATCATATATGTCATTGGCAATATAAACATCCTGACACTCTTGTTCCCTGACAAGTTTTAAAAAAACTATCTATTGCTGTTGGATTAGCTTTCCTACATAGTTTGTAATTAAGTATGACATTGAATTGAGTACAAAAGCCTTTTACTGTAAAAATTTGTGCATCATGGGCTGAAAGGCCATTCACGCTTTTACTAACAGAATGCCCATCTGGTAATGAAGAATGAATAAAAATATTGTCTATGGCTGTGCTACTGTTTCCCTGCACTCTAGTTGGAAAAAACACAGTCTGCATCAGATCATATGAATTTAGGAGATCTACCAACATCCTTTTTCTTGCACCATCATATACAAAATTAATATTGAAGTCACCACTTGTAACTAATTTCTGGTACTTCCTACAAAGTGAATCAAGAACCCTCTCTAGCTTGAGCAGAAATACTCTAAACTCGGGGCCCCTACACAACATTCAAATATCTGTTCAGTGCAGTGTCGTGAAACGTCTATGGACTCAAATGGAATACTGTTTTTTTACATTCATAGCCACTCCTCCACCCCGCAAGGAACTCCTTGAGAAACAGCCAGCTAATCTGTACCCTGGTAAAGGAAGCCTCTGAATTGTCAAATTATTTAAGTGGTGCTCTAATATACCAATAATTTCACAGTCAACATCTATAAACAGTTCACTAACTTTATCTCTAACACCTCTTATATTTTGGTGAAATATGCTAATTCCTTCTCTACTTGGAAACATTGCACCCTCGGAAGGTGAGCCCTTAGTTAGAGTGACTTCCTTTGAGCAGGTACAGCTCTAATACCAACTACTACAGGAATTTTTCCATGAGTGACCCCACCACCACCGCCACCACCCACCACAATGCCACCTATAAGCTTAGCCAGCCTCCCCTTCCCATACCTATTGAGGTGCAGGCCATGCCTAGTGAAATCCGATCTACTGATAGACCCAACTGGCACAACTGAGATGTGACCCATGCCCTCTCCCATCAGCGCCCTCCCCAGCCCCATGTTAACGCGACTAACAGCCGCATTAAGGTGAGAGCGATCATGAAGTTGAAACAGTTGCACGAAATGCACATTAGTAGCTATCTTTATCAGGTCATCACCTACATCATACACCCCGTCCCTATCAAGACTATTCCCTGATCCATCCACTATCGCTACCTGATCCTCATTCGTAAAATTCCTACATAATTCCCCTATGCTGTCAGTCACTTGAGCGAACCCTGCACTAGGCTTCAAAATGCTGGTGACCTGGTATTCACTCCTCAACACTTCCTGCAACTGCTGGCCCACACCTCTACCGTGAGAACTACCTGGCAGCAGAACCTTATGTTTTCTGTTAGACTTTGCAACTAACCTAGTCCTCCTAATGGCTGAGCATTGCTGCATGTTCCCTACATCTACAGCTACACGAGGCTCCTCTCCACTCAGCTCTGACAGTTGGTCAGATCTACTGCATATACACTACTGGCCATTAAAATTGCTACACCACGGAGATCACGTGCCACAGACGCGAAACTTAACGGACAGGAAGAAGCTGCTGTGATAAGCAAATGATTAGCTTTTCAGAGAATTCACACAAGGTTAGCGCCGGTGGCGACCTCTTGTTCGCATTGACGGAACTTTGAACAGTGGACGTTACATTTCAGATGTGTTACGACCCGTGGCTCTACCCTTAATTCGATCCCTGCGAAACCCTATATTTCAGCAGGATAATGCACGACCGCATGTTGCAGGTCCTGTACACGCCTTTCTTGATACAGAAAATGTCCAACTGTTGCCCTGGCCAGCACGTTCTCCAGATCTCTCACCAATTGAAAACGTCTGGTCAATGGTGGCCGAGCAACTGGCTCGACACAATACGCCGGTCACTACTCATGATGAACTGTGGTATCGTGTTGAAGCTGCATGAGCAAATGTACCTATACACGCCATCCAAGCTCTATTTGACTCAATGCCCAGGCGTATCAAGGCCGTTATTACGGCCAGAGGTGGTTGTTCTGGGGACTGATTTCTCAGGATCTATGCAACCCAAACTGCGTGAAAATGTAATCACATGTCAGTTCTAGTATAATATATTTGTCCAATGAATACCCGTTTATCATCTGCTTTTCTTCTTGGTGTAGCAATTTTAATGGCCAGTAGTGTACATTGCGCGTTCCCTTCACCTACTGTTTGAAATAAATAAATACATACCTGTGTAACTCTAAGTAGGTCACACATCACTTTCAGAGTTTTAGCTGCTTGTTTGAAGGCAGTGCGAGAGAGAAAAAGATTTCTGAGTGCTACAGTTGCTATAGTGTTCATCGCTCTTCTGAAGCACTGAGTGGACTTAGTTTATATTCACTGCTGGAGTCAGGGATGTTAAGGCAAGCATTTTTTTTATTTTCCTCACTTTTCGAAGAACACTGGTGTCTAAGCATAGATGGGAGAATCAGAAGAATTACATAGCTAAAAGTTCATGAAATATTTCGAAACTCACAACAGATCGTGAAAAGAAATACAGACACACATCAGATCGTATGTGTAAAAGATTCTCCTAGAATTCGAAGCACTGTCCTATAGACGAGAAAAATGGCTCACATTTTTGGTGAATTTTCGATATGCTACACCTGTTGGTATGAAAATGCTATAAAGCCACAGTGGCGGGAGTGGGAAAGCACCCCACCCATCTCAACCAGAGCAGGCTGGTCTACCTGGACTTGTTTCTGAACACTCGATCAAAGAAGATATCATGTGAGTCTCTGACATCGCGGAACGTTCTGTAGATACCTTGTTCTGCTCCTGTCTTCTTCGAACCAGTCTGTATAGATTCCTATGCCCACCACAAACTATGTCCTGGACTCTCTGACATCATGGAACTTCCTGTAAATGGAGCATTCTAATTGGTTCTTACTGAAGCTACCTACTACATTGCTGTTGATGGTGTGGGAGCACTGTCCGCCACTTCCTATAGATCGACAAATTACGAGACTTTCAGCGGAAAACTGTGCTGTACAGATCGGAAAATATAAAGTAGTCATGTTCACTGACAGTTAAACCCTGAAAAAGTGGTCTACGGATCATGAAATATGGAAACTATCGCTAAAGACACTTTGTCAATTACACTGCTGCGCTGCTGTCGAGGAAAGGTTGAATTTTCTGATCTCTAATCAGGCTATATCACCTCAAACGCTTCTAAATGTAGTACAGTTGTCAACACCTAGCCCAACTACACAATTTTTCTGTATGTGTGTGTGCCTGTATGGGTCTCACATGGGGCCCCCCTTGGCAAAGGGTAGGTTTGGGATAGGATCAGGATAGAGCTCTTAGGTGGATCCACCATGCATTACATCAGGGATATGTGTTGGGGGTGGATGCACCACGTGTTCCGGTCAGGACAGTATTCATTAGTAGATACACTTCCCGTTATGGCCAGGATGTGGTTCAGAGGTGGATACACCACACGTTACATCCAGGATAGGGTCCGAAGGTGAAACAACTCACTATATGTCCGAGGTGGTGTCTGAAGGTGGATTCACTGGCGGAAAGTTCGGAGAATGATCTGGGCCTCCCCAGGTGAAACTAATACAGGCGCACACACATACAGAAAAAGAGTGCAGTTGGGTATGTGTTGACAATTATACTACATTTCCAAGCAATTTTAGAATACGTCGCGAGAACTGATGTCGTGATCGTATGAGCAGAAGTGAAATAAAATCGGTAAAAATATGAAAATTGACGGAAAATATGTATAAATTGACGGAAAATATTCCAAAGTGCGGGGAAATTCATGGAGAATGAGGGAGTACTGACACGTCTGTTTGGCCCAGCAAAATTTTTGTACACAGGAACGAGGATGTGGCAGCAAGAGGGATACGAGAAATAATTGACATGAAAGCATCGGAAACCAGGAAAACAGTCATTTTTCTTGGACATCCTTAAGGCGACTGAAACAGAGTGCTTAACGTGGATGACCACCAAACGTAAAGTAAAAAAAAAAAAAAAAAAAAAATACTGGTACACCTACCTAATATCGTGTAGTGCCCCTGCGAGCTCGCTGAAGTGCCACAACACGGCGTGGCATGGACTCGATTAATGTCTGAAGTAGTGCTGGAGGG
The DNA here is from genome assembly GCF_023897955.1 of Schistocerca gregaria. Taxonomy (NCBI): domain Eukaryota; kingdom Metazoa; phylum Arthropoda; class Insecta; order Orthoptera; family Acrididae; genus Schistocerca; species Schistocerca gregaria. The sequence continues at coordinate 571,792,882 of NC_064931.1, read as the reverse complement.
AACTGATACAATGAATATTGCAGGTCTGTCCATAAATCCGAGAACGAGTGGGTGAAGATCTCTTCCGAACAGCACATTGCGAGGCATCCCAGCGGAAATGTTTAAACTCAGTAGAGTGTTCCTGGCGCCACTCTATAGTAATAATGGACGTGTGGGGTGTCGCATTGTCCTGCTGGAATTGCCCAAGTCCGTCGGAATGCAAAATGGACATGGGTGTATGCAGGTGATCAGACGGATGCTTACGTACGTGCCACCTGTCAGAGTCGTATCGAGACGTATTAGGACTCTCATATAACTCCAGCTGCACACGTCCCAAACCATTGCAGAGCCTCCAACACTTTGGACAGTCCCCTGCTGACATGCAGGGTCCATGGATTCATGAGGTTGTCTCCATATCAGTACACGCTCATCTGCTCAATACAATTTGAAACGAGAATCGACCGACCAGCAACATGTTTCCAGTCATCAACAGTCCAATATCGGTGTTGACGGGACCAGGCGAGGTGTAAAGCTTTATGTCGGTCAGTCCTCAAGGGTACATGAGTGGACTTTTGGACCCGAAAGCCCATATCGATGATATTTCTTTGAACGGTTCGCACACTGACACTTGTTGGTGACCCAACACTGAAATCAGCAGCAGTTTGCGGAAGGGTTGTACTTCTGGCATGTTGAATGATTCTCTTCAGTCGCCGTTGGTCCCATTCTTGCAGGATCGTTTTCCGACCGCAGCGATGTCGGAGATTTGATGTTTTACCGGATTCTTGATATTCACGGTACACTTATGAAATGATCATGAGGGAAAATCCCCATTTCATCATTAACCCGGAGACGCTGTGTCCCAATGCTCGTGCGCCGACTTTAATACTACGTTCAAACCCATTTAAATCTTGATAACCTACCATTGTAGCAGCAGTAGCGGATCTAACAACTGGGCCAGTCGAGGCGTAAAGCTTTGTGTCGTACAGTCCTCAAGGGTACATGAGTGGACCTTTGGATCTGAAAGCCCATATCGATGATATTTCGTTGAATGGTTCTCTTATTTGGAAGTTGCCGACCGCAGAACGGTACTCTGCCTGTTTACATATCTTTGTATTTGAATACGCATGCTTATACAAGTTTCTTTGGCACTTCAGTGTATGTCGGATCACAAAACCCAGGTGTGACCCCAAAGTTATCGACAACCACCTTATAGATTTTTATACAGTGACCTTAGCCTAAGAGCATCGTATTACAAGCTTGGGGGCTGCAATATACAACTACAGAATAGATCGCATGTTTGACCCTTTGCCAGATTGTTTAGGTGTCTTAAACCCAAACAAACAGTATTTATAATGTGTTTCTCTGTTCTTTCTACCAACGATGTGGTTGTGCTTGCTGCATGGTTTTTAACATTCTCCTGTTTGCCGATTGAGGTAATAGGGATGCATACAAGTTGACTGCTGTCTTTGATGCTTTCCTGGAAAAGAGACCAATTTGTCTCTGAATTGTTATAGGTCTGTGTTAAAGGATGATAGAAAGTAGTTGGAGTAATTGGCTGAGAGGTGTTGCAACAAAGTGCGGTGATGATATGATTGGAACCAAGTCGTCAACATCCGACAAACGAGCGCCCTTGCCGGCGCCATCACCACTTGCAAAGTCGATTTGACACTGCCTACTCGTACAGCAGTCAATGGTGGGACTGAAGTAGAAGAGGAGCTGATCAATGCGCTTTATTAATTGACTATACCAGCATGCGTGTCCTGTCTTGATGTACAGGGTGACTATAATTAAAGTTAATTTTTCAAAATGCTGTAGAAAAAACACCACTGGTCAGATGACGTTAAATTGAATGGAATATTATCGGAGAAGGGGGAAAACATATGGCAGAAGAAAACATAGTGTTAAAATTGATTTATAGATGGCGCTGTATGTGTCAGAATACGTAAATGAAAACACCTGTCAAAAGCGAGACCCATTGAAGTTGCCATAAACACACCAGGTACACAGCTTTTCCTCCTTTCGCCATAAATGTCTCAATGCAGGATCGCGCTCTGCTTGTAAAGCTGTATTACAAGAACGATGAGTGTGCACACGTCACTCTGCAGAAGTTCCGGACACTGAAGGGTTTGAAAAAAGGAGTTGGTATGATGACTGACATGGGACTGGAGAAAATGATTCGGAAATTCGAAGAGACAGGTTCTTTTGGTGTGCAACCTGATAGAGGGAGGAAACGAATTGATTCAATGGCAGTGGAAGCAGTCGCCACAGCAGTGCAGGAGGAGACGAGTGGTGGAGTGCACACGTGTAGTGCACGGAGAATTGCCCGAACATTGGCAGACACGGTGCGTAAAATTTAGCTGCTTTGAAGGCACTCATTGCGCAGCACATTTCGAACGTGACCCCGCAAACACTTTGATCAGCTGTGGAACATGCTGTTTCTTGTTTTCAATTTGTTGCAGAAAACGGTGGACAGCATATTCAACATGTTTTGCGCCAGTCACATGGAAATTAATAATCCGATTTGATTTTGATTGATGCTTTTTGTGCAGTCTTTGGCCTCAGGACAATTAAAACCTATTTGATTGATGCTTTTTATGCGGTATTTGGCCATAGGACAATTAAAAACCGATCTGATTGATGCTTTTTATGCGGTTTTTGGCCTCAGGGCAATTAAAAACCGCTTTTTCCCATCCGATGTGATATGACCTTGCGTGGTGAATGGGCATACGTAACTAACAGTATCACACCTGTACACCCATACACATTGAGTAGTACAGTTTGTTTAACGTCAGACGTACACCGTAGACATTGTTGTATGATTAATTTGTCATTTGTAGTCGACCACTATTAAATTATGATGCTTACAGCGCCATCTATTGCTACATTTTCTAACTATTTATTTTTATTGTGCCATAAGTTTTACCCCTTCTTTGATAATATTCCGTTACAATTTGTCGTCATTCTGACCAGTGGTGTTATTTCTACAGCGGTTTGAAAGTTTAGCTTTAATTATAATCACCCTGTATATCAACTGCAGTGCGCGTGGTCGCATCATTTTTTTAAATTTTTTTTATTTTTTTTTCTTCTGCGTACACCTCAGCACTAGGAGCTCGACGGAACACTGCTCTGGCCTTGGTGTACCTGTGACGCGATTTTTAGCAGATGTTGCGTTTCTACAGGCACCGTGTGGCGTCGTTTAGAACTTGAGATGCGGCAAGCAACTAGTGCAAGCGAGCCATTTGGCGTGTCATCTGAGTGCTCGCTGCAGTGGTGGACGCCTGCCGGTGTGCGGTCTGAATACTTACCATGCAAACACTGAATGAATAAATAAATGTTTCTTAAAAGACAGCGTCATTTATTAACAGGCCGCAAAGGTAAAATATGCAGGAGAAGAAGAAGAAATCCATTTTTTAATGAGGATTGTACATCAGCTAACATTTTAAATGATTGGAGTTTTTCAATCTATAGAGAGGCTTGCACCGGTCCCTGGCTGCAAATAGCCATGAATCGCAACTGCTTCTGAAGTTGGTAGGCGAAGTCTCTAAAATTATTTCTCCAGCTCTACATGAGAAGCATAGGCACATATGCTAAATACTTATCTGAAGGCTGTAAGCGTGGCGATGAAAAATATGAAGTGAATAAATAAAGACAAAATTTTTTCTAGAAAAAAAATTCCACATGGCTGCGAGACCACAATCGTACAAGAATATGATAGCTAAAAACAGCCAACCGGTTAGAACAAAATTTTACTTTTACCAGGTTTCAACACTAGTTATGGGTGTCTCCACCAGAAAATCCACACTTAAGTAAAAAGATTATAACTAAACATTAACACAAAGAAAATTAAGAAATAGGCAGTTTTTACTGTGAACAGATTTATAATAATACTGTACTCACGTATAGGAACTTAGGAACAAATTTAAGAGAAATTATGCTATCGTCACTAAAATACTTTACTAAGAATTAGGTATTAAAACCACATAAAATTAAAGATACTGAAACTTAGATAATGCTGGTAACTGCCAATAAAGCTATAGCTACATGCAATAGCAGGGCCATTAGACTAAGAGGCTCACATGTCGAAGTTGCCACAGTGTGGATACGAAACAAGTAACGCCATCTCTTAACAATCGAAGATATCAGCTGTTTAATTTACGAAAAATATTTTCAATAGCATGTAAGTGTCCATCTCGCATATCTGTAAGTAAGAGGACAATACAACAGAAAATACACTCATGGAAAAAATCGATGCACCATGAAGCAAGTATCCGAATGGGATGGAAATCTGTGGATGTGATGTACACGTACAGACAAACAAATGATTACAATTTCAGAAATATTGGGTGATTTGTTTAAGAGAAAGAGCTTCTCTAATTGAGTAGGTCAATAACACGTTGGTCCACTTGTGGCCCTTATGTAAGCAGTTATTCCGTTTTGCACTGATTGATAGAGTTGTTGGATATCCCACTGCGGGATATCGTACCAAATTCTGTCCAATTAGCGCGTCAGATTGTCAAAGTCCCGAGTTGATTGGAGGGCTGTATCCATAATGCTCCAAACATTCTCACCCGGACAGAGATCCGGCGACCTTCCTGGTCATGGCAGAGTTTGACAGGCATGATGGGTTGCCATAAACGGCAACAAAACAGGGAGTAGAATATTGTCGACGTATCGTATTACTGTAAGTGTGCAGCAGATGGCAAACAAATGTGTCTTCCTATGGAAATAAATTCCATCTCAGACCATCAGTCCAAGGTGTCAGGCCGTATGGCGGTCAGCATTCAGGTTGGTATCTCACCGAAGTTCGACGTGTTTCCAGCCATGCATTTCCTGGTCTTTGGGGCTCAGTTCGAAGTGAAACTCGTCACTGAAGACAGTTCTACTACAATGAATGAGGTTCTAGATAGAAGACATGTCTGGAGACGCCCTGGAAAGTGGTGGTATACGAACCTGCCTGTCGCTCGCCATGCGGCCCGACAATCAGGCGTGGTGGTTTCATTTCTTTTCATAGCAGGACCCCTTTGGTTGTCATCCGAGGCACCCTGACAGCATAGCGGTACGTCAACGATATTCTACACCCTGTTTTGTTGTCCTTCATGACAAACCATCCTGAGCTAACATTTTAGTAAGATAATGCTATCCTACAAACTGCGGGACTTTCTACTGTTTGTTTTCCAAATCCTACCTTGACCAGAAAGGTTGCCAGATCTCTCCCCAATTGAGAATATTTGAAGCACTGTGTGCTGGGCCCTCCATCAAACTCTGGAATTTGACGATCTAACGCGCAGAATGGACAGAAACTGGTGCGATATCACTCTGGAGGATAGCCAGCAACTCTGTCAACATATGCCAAGCCGAATAACTACTTACACAAGGGCCAGAGGTGGAACAACGTGTTACTAATTTGCTCAATCTGTGAAGCTCTTTCTCTTGATTCAATCTTCCAGTTTTTCTGAAATTGTAATCATTTTTTTGTCCGTACATGTAAATCACGTTTCATATCTACAGACTGATTGGCGGTGTGTCCTACTTTCTCTTTCATTTGAAGTGTATTGGTACATTTTTGTACGAAAGGACTACAATGTGACAAATTAAGAGAGAGGGAAACGATACCTTTTAGTCTATTCTGAGGTAAAAGAGAAATCAGCAATGACTCTATAGTTGAAATTTTTGTATTATATAACTGAAACTATTTATTAAGAATGAAACCATCATTAAAACAAAGGTGTTTGAAAATTTCTAACTCTTCGAGAATAGTAAATCTGAAACCTTTCCTATCGGTGTGAAGGATACTGACGTCATGAACATCTTTAGACTTATGGCTTGTAATTAATAAATGATCGTCAAAGAACGAGTTATATATTAGGTTGGTGCATACGTTTCTAGCGTTTTTGTTTTGCGTGTCAGTATTCCGGTAGCTGTGGGTCTATTTATCGATTGTCACTTTTTATTTGTAGTGCATTGTTGCTAGTTGAGCTTACATACTGTCATTTTGTCATTTGGAGATAGTGTGGGCGCTAGAAAACGGAGTGTCAAGTGGAGAAACCGAAACGTTTCCGACATACTCTTCTGTGAGTTCAATAGAAAGGTGACAGCAGCCATAAACATTTGTCCCGTGTGTTAGAATGATGCCACTGGATAGAACACGGTAAGAAAATGGTTCTCTCGTTTTAAGGAGAATCGTTTTTACATTCGACACATTTCTCTAGATGAAAGAAGAGTTATGCGATGTACTCCATTCCCGTGCCGCATCTTGGGCATAAAATCGAGCCTTTAGTTTCATAACTACGGTGATTCTAAGTTAGTGACAGGTGTTTGTGAGGTACTGCAATCCTCACGTGCACATCTGTTTGACAGATATCCTGTTTACAGAGTTAGTGATAGCATCATGTATGATTTCACATGTCAAACACCGCTACTACGCGTTTGTCTGTTTCCTTGTAAGAGGCATTCTCCATCACTAACAATCATTTTGTATAGGACTGAAACGGGCATAGCCTAATTTCTGAACTATGATCATATGTGAACAGTGGGCACTAACCACCTCTGGAAAGCTATATTGTGTATGTATCACAAAGAATCGATGTCGTGCAAGGTGGTAGTTTTTTTTTATTTTACAGTTTGTCCCCATGGTTTACCGTAGAGAAACTTGTGAGGAGAATGTATGTCATATGCCAGAAATATATTTCTTACATTGGAATATGTAAGCTCTAACGTTATAACTTTTTTCAAGTGCAGAACTATATAGCTTTAGGAGTGCATGTGTTTACGTTCTCTCTTACCAATACACTCGTGGTACTGAAACCAGACGCTAGAAAAATACTTTAGAATTGATAGCTCAGTTTATTTACGTAAAATGTTTGAAACTCTGTCCGTCTGGAGCTCCATCATGCATAAAAAACACATGTCTCCTCTTAACTGTCTGTTATATCATCACAACACTTTCATATCTACTATACACTGATATGTTTAACACCTCCTCGACATGTGCATATCTCAAGAGGTTTTGTGCACTTGTACCTAAAGTTGACTTCTCTTTTTCGTCAGCGTAGACTCTAAAATATCGTTTTCCCCTCTCTTTGCCATTTATTACATCATAATCATTTCGTACAAAAATGTACCTAATATTTGTTGCGTTGTTCTATATAGTTTTCATTTTGCATAATACTGATTATTGATACGTTAGATGGACACTTATATGCTATTTAAAATATTTTTCGTAAATTAAAGAGCTGGAATCTTCCATTTTAATAGATGGCGCGACTTGTTTTATGTCCCCGTTGTAGTGAATCGACATTTGGGTTCGTTAGTGTGCCGCAACCTCCAGTGACTGTTACCTCTTGCAGCCCTTAGTGGCGCGTACTCTGCTACGCCACGTACGTAGCTACAATTTTATTGGCATTTACCAGCTTGATGCCAGTTTCAACGTCTTTAATATTATGTTGTTTTAATACTAACTTCTTAATTAAATATTTTATGTGACGAGAGCATTATTGCTGTTAAATTTGTTTGTCAGTTACTGCATGTGAGTACAATCTTCTTATAAATTTGTTCATAATGAACACTGACTATTTCTTATATTGTCCCTATGTTAGTGTTTATTTATAATTTTTCTAGGCAACTGTGGATTTTCTGATGAAGACGCCCATAGTCAAAATCGAAACATGGTAAAAGCAAAGTTGTATTGTAACTGGTTGGCTATTTGACACTTATCATATTGTTTAAAAAATTATTTATTAATAATTCATAATTTGCAAGCTTTCTGAAGCACACGTGTAATTGCTGCTGTTGTCACCGTACATTTGCTTGTGTCCCATAACTGGAGGGCAGTTGTACTCCTCAAGATCCCTTATTGATGCATTCTTGAAGATTTCATTCAGCCACAACACTTTTTGATGGCGTTTGACGTAACCTGTGCTCTCTTTATAATCATGGGTTTGGAGCAATGCCACAATGGTTCGACGAGTTGTTGTACAGTGTACTGTAATAAAAGTTTTGGGATAGGCAACGATGGTAGAATACGTGGTTAATATTTGTCGGGAGTTGAAGAATCCAGTGGATGCGAAATTTTTGCACACAAATCGTCCACAGATGTCATAAAACCCCTGAATATCCACAACGATGTTTGTAGTTTGAGACGCCATTGTGAGAAATGGCGCATGTGGTACAGTACTTATATATTTATACTAGACGTACACATGGTACATGTGTACATGTGTATACATATTCCTGTGAGAGATGAGTAAATTACAATATGCTCATGTAGCAATAATCGAAACGCTGTGATGCCTTAGAGAAGTTTTGTGAAGATTTAAATTCAATACGCACATTTGCAGTTCCTAATTTCACTGCCTCGTTTTGCTTGGAGCACTACAGGTTCTAAATCTTTAAACTTCTTAAGGTTGAGCATACGTCCAAATTAATCATCCCACAAGAGGGCCATTCAATTAGTATTACAACACATGTCTTTCTGAAATAACGTTCGTTTTATTCCAGATTCCAATACGCCATATTATTCCTCACACTTTTGGCTACAAAATCCAGTTTTTCAACATAATATCCATTCAATGCCACGGCCTTAAGCGAGATTACTGGCAAGGCTATATGCTCGCTTGGTACCACTCTACTGGTCGACGTCAGAGCCAACATCTTTCTGCATCAATAACCTCATCATCCAAGTACTGCTTCCCGCAGAGAACATATTTCATTAGGCCACACAGATGGAAGTCGGAAGGTACGAGATCCGAGCTGTAGGGTGAATAAAGAAGAACAATCCAATGAAGTTTTGTGAGCTCCTCTCGCGTGCTCAGATCTGTGTAACGTCTTACGTTGTCATGGAGAAGTAGAAGTTTGCCTGCATTTTTGTGGCGATGAACACACTGAAGTCGTTTCTTCAGTTTCCTGAGGGTAGTACAATACACTTCAGAGACGCGTTGCACCACAAGGGAGGACATCAAACATAACCCCTTCACAGCCCCAGAAGATCTTCGCCATGGCTTGGCCAGCTGAGAGTGCGGCTTTGATCTTGATGTGGCGCCGCTCCATGGATTGCTGTTTTGTTTCCTCTTAGAACAGATGAACCCATGTTTCATCGCCTGTAACGATGTTCGACAAAACGTTGTCTCGATGAACCTCATAATGCACTAGCAACCCCGCACAAATGGTCCCTTGCTGCTCCCTATTGTCTTCTGTTAAGCGCCAAGGAATCCAGCGGGCACACAACTTTGAATACACAAATGCGGGACAAATGTGTCAGTATTACCAACAGGGACCTCCAGTCGTGCAGCGAGGTGCTTGATTGTGATACTTCAACCACTCTGAAAGATAGTGTCTGCATGGTACAAAAACGCAGGAGTCACAGCTCTGTGCGGTCGGCCGGCACGAGGAGATGCCTCTCTCAACGACTCACCATGCTTTTGCTCACTGCCAGGTCTCCGTAGACAATCTACAAGCGCCTATGAATATCTGCGATGCTCTTGTTTTCCAACAAAAGAAACTCAACGACAGGTCTCTGCTTGAAATGACACTCTGTAAGGTGTCAGGCAAATCCAACACCTTCCATGAAAACCCTGACATGATAAGCAAATCGAGTAGTATGTCATATAGCTCCGAATAAATCGTGACATTAAATTAACCAAAGTAATACGAGTAACGAGTGAGCAAATGGAATACCACAGACTAACACAAGAATGCCTAAATGCATGTCGTACCTTCCCACAGTATAGATCTTACGATAACGCTAAAAGGACCACACTAGCTGCATGTTTTAGTGTGAGACTTTTTAGCTTCTCTGTTACGTCGCAAACTTTAAAAACATTGCCCCACCACTAAAAGTATAACGTTTCTCATTGGATGGACAGAATTTTTGTAGGCGGAGCTTAAGGTTAACATTGAGACCCTGATTGGTCAGATGAAAACACAGTCAGATAGTTTTTTTAAACCAACTTCGGTAAATTGTAGTTAGGAGAAGTTAGAGTAGAGTTAGTTCCGAGACGGCGAGCTGGATGGCTGCTGCGCCGGCCGCCGCCCCCCTGACGAACACCGACAAGGTAATGAACGCACGCTATGCCGCATAACAGCGCATAAAGCTACACTCAGAACTGCAGAAGTCTCATCTTTTAACCCCTTTTTGCGTAGTGTCGATCGTTAATTAAAACTCATGGTGTTCACATTTGCCACTTGAAGAACAGATCTGAAACGCGATGATTTTTCTTTTATATAGTTATTGAGAAGCCACATCAGCCACTGTAATTTATGACAAGTTAGATAAGTAATTAAAGATAATTGAGGGTCACTGTAGACCATTTTGATAGTTTTGTCTTTTGTGATACTTAAATTAAACCTAGATTATAGATGTGATATGGCATAGGTCATCCTTCGATCGGTTGTAGAACTTGGAAACCCATTCAGGGAATATTCGTTCACATTTTTCTTGAACGCAGTTGGTTTTTACCATCCTGTATTAAAACATATCCTTTTATCAATAGTGCAATTTATAAACAATGTTTTGTGAGTAGAATAAAATTTCCAGTGGTAAACTTAACTGCTTTTTCGACGTTATTTTACCAGCTAACTAAAAATAGGAAAGCCTTGAACCCCTTCCACTAAATTTAGTTAGTATTAAGATTCTTTTACAGGGAGTGCAGTGGAGCTGACGCTGAGATCATTAAGTATTTGGTTATATCATCACTAGTCTCACTGAACTCTTCTGAATTCTACATGTCATGTGTGGTCTGGCGTCTCCTTACCAGCAACAGGTCCCAGGTTCAAACTAGTTAATTCCCTAAAAAACACGCTCAGAGCGTCGTTGCGCGAAAGTGGTAGGGAGACACGATATAGAACAAACAGACACCACCATGAATGTTTAGAACTCCATTAAAGACGCATTTTGAAGGCTACATGAAACTATAGCAGAAATATTCCACGATGTCTCACAACAAATTATATATTTTTCAACCGAAATTCGCCGAGAAAAAAATGTGTTGTATTACTTATTGCACAGCCGTCATAGCAAGAGGAAAGAAAACTTGTTACATATTGTACAGCAGACTGACATTGTTAGTGATCCAGTCAATCTGCCAGTTATCGTATAGAAAATACCCAGAATTTAGGTACATTTTAGCACTGGTTGGTTTATACTTGTCAAATACCCTCAATTCTATTTTCCAATTCTGCCCTTCTGTTTGTTCACATCATTGGAATAATAATCAATTCGTTTCTAGTAAACAGACATCTTAATCATCCATGACTGTTTGGATATCTCTGGAAGGATTGGATTCTTTAAAAATTCTCATGAATGGAAAGTTGATGTTAGCTGAGCATCTGCATTCAACGCACACAAAAGTTTAAGGTGCTTTCGTCTTGTACTCATAAATGGGCTGCTTTTCTCACCAATTTATCTAGCGCTATTTTATTCTCATCTTCCAGCACTACTTGAATGTATAGATTATTGTGCACAACACATTGAACTAGAAGCAGCTCCTGTTTAGCACTCATAATGACGCATTTATTATCCTCAAAGAAGGCATGCAGATGCTAAAGTGACCACCTATCGATCTAACTACGAATTACCCTGCGTTTTGTAATACATTCAGGTCCGAAGTTGATGCAAAGACATATATTTTTAGAGTCGATGTGTATCCAACATCTCGTGTCCAGTGGAGCTTAATACCATTAACTTCTTTATATAAAAAAAAAACAAAAAAAACATAAAGGAGAATGCATTATGTGTAAGCTGCAATACCGCAGAGCACTTCCATCCTTCTTTATGGGCATAATTCTTTCTTCCAAAAAAAGGAAACTGTTACTTGGAGGTGTTAACTCATCTTGATGTTGAATAAGATTTTTTACTTCATTGTTGAAGGGAATGGTTTGTGGGAGTAATAATCCTCTCGATTTAAGACACTTGCAATTGTCAAGTATTATTGCATTCTGCTTCTGATGTAAAGCGGTATTCTGATGGCTGTATGCACTGTATTTATAACATATGACCATGCTGTTGCTTCAGATGGATACGTACCTTAATTTCTTTTCCATGAAAATCAACTAGATTCCTGTTCTAACCTATGACATTCAACTGGAGATGGTTTAATCCCTGAACAGTCACTGGGAAATATACTGGATTTCTTAACACCTCCACAATTTTGTAAATTGGGCCTGCTGTAGATCGTGTGAATTAATCTGTTATTAAGTTATGAATTCGTTGCGATATTACGTTCAACACGAATCATGCTAATAGTTAAAAAAATCACTTGATTCGACTCGAAAATTTCATCAGTTATTATTCTTCAACATTTGGCTCCTCGAAGAACCTATTAACAATCTAATTGAACCTTTGTGATTAAAATCTGTTGCCTGTTTTGTTGCTTTCATCTCTGTTTTAAGCGTATAAACATTTGAATGTAACTCAAAGCCTTATATATGCAATCAAATCATGAATGTCATGTGAGCCAAGAGGTATTTCCACAACTTCACCACTTCCTAGATGTAGTTTATTATTCTCTTCAGTGATGTTAGGTATGCTGCTATATGTTTCCTGAGCGATCAACGCGATACTTCACTCCCCCTTGCTTGGATCTACTGGGGGAAATCGAAAAGCACTCTTTTATTAAAATGAGGGTGTACGATGTCACATCTAAACTTCAACTGATGTAGCGATGAGCATACTACTTTTTTGTATAGAGAGAAATGACCACAGTGATAGAAAACAGTCTTGGAACATTTTGGGCCCTGGCGGGTTAATGCATGGTCTGGTATTTTCTGTCACTTCTGCTAGGTGTCTTAATTCTGCTGGGAACTGTTTCTGCATGAGTCATTATCTTAATATAAAGTCTCATGCTGGAATCAACACTGATCTGATCTGTCCATTTACGATGTTCTGTCTTGTTTCCTGCAGCACCATCACCTCACCCCTTGTGTCACGAAACCAGTCGGCCAATGCATGGAGTAATCTCGCAATGGCCAATTTGTTATCTATTAAACTTAACTGCCTCTATATGTTTTCCAGTTCGCTGTTCACTACCTTCTTTCTATCACTGTTACACCGAGTTAGCTCCATGGTAACTCTCGTACTAACCTTGTATTGTTCAGTACTCCCTGCTCTAAACAAGACAATCTTGTTGCATGCCTTGCTGTGACACCTTTGATAGAGACTGACATTTGCTGGACCTGGCCAAGTGTGTGGTTTAATCTCTGAACGTCCTCTTCATCTGCTGTCCCAGATACCATTTTTAGTAATTTTCCTCCCATGTTGAACCAACCTCTTTTCCTCCTACTTATCGTCCATGTTAAAATATCCACAAGCTGTGACAACAATGCCTTCAACTGACCATAGGTAATCTATAGCTGATGGTTCTCCCTTTGCACTCCCCAAAAATGTCACTTCTCTGAACCTCTTTATGTAATTCCGTGATAACATCTTCCAGTATCTCAATTTCATTCCAAATTTCCCAAATTTGTATTGTTGGTTTTAATGCCCATTGATGACTTGTAAGCAACACTCCTGCTTGCTTAGAGAACAACACAGCTGCCTTCAATGGCCGAACGACAGTTCTGCGCTCTACTCTACTCCTGATGAAGTATGACCAAATCAATATCATCCCCATCACCCTGGATCCCTATGAACTCGCCACATGAGGAAAGTAACCACCCTTTTGAAACAAGGAACTAATGACAAGTAGAAAACAAGAAACAGTATTAAAAAAGGGGACGATAACAGCAGAATAATAAAAGAAAAGTACATGTGGCAATTATATAACAAAACAACACTAAATCAGTCTGACACAACACAATATAAAAACATCTATAAACGACAAATATCAAGAATAAATGTAACAGCACACAAAAAGTTGTGAAGAATCTAACAATATAATTAATTACATGACCTTACACCTTTATTAGAAAAATTTTAATTATTTTTAGTTTTTTCATTCACAGGGAATGAGTAAAACTGATAACTTTCAATTTTATTCATGACATAGTCTACGATTGCTTTAGCTATCGATGATTTATTAAGGAAACATTTATTAAGATATTTCTAAATCAGTTGTTGGAGTAGCACCATTAAAGTCAATTAAATTATAATTTTCACCAATTATAGTAGCTTCTAAATCTTGAATTGTATAAAAATAGCAACATTTACACGATATTTTGGTTCATAAATTATTGGTCCACCAAATTCTACATTATATTTAAGTACAGCAATAATATTAGTTTCTTTATAAAAATGATCATTATGTTTCTCATAAATTCCATCAACAAGATTAAAATTTATAATTATTAAATCAAAAGGAATTATTTTCGGGACATCTGTAGATATGGCTTTTTCATTAGCTAATACAACTTGATAATTAAAACCAAGCAAAACTTCCAATACTATCTTTTATATCCATATATAATTTTACATCAATTTCAATAACAATTGTATTTAAAATTTCATCTGCTTTAATGTGGATATTTGGCTTCTTTAAATGAATAATTTTTTCCAAGTTTTTCAGACTATGCTGACCTAGAGGAACCTCTATAGTTACTCCATCGCAATAAAATTTATTATTCTATGTTGTAATATTTGGTGTTAAGAAAGTTGAATAAAAACCAACTAGCGAAACATTAGTATAACTATCACATATAGGAACATTTAAGATTTAAGATTAAAGATTAAGATGAAATAATCAACTCAAAAATTATTAAATAAATAATTAAAACAGATTGGGAAACTAAAATAAGAATTCCAGAAAATAAGTTAAATAAACAAATATGGTATACTTTTACCAAATTCTGTTAGATGTGCAATAATTGGACCAATCATTGATAATTATATTTTACCTCCAGGATGGTAAAATTGGAACAAAATTAAACATTTATATGTTTATTCTACAAGTTTCGACAGCCAAATTCTGAAGAATTTATTAAACAATGTAAAAAAATTGAAGATAAAATTAATGAAAATATTACTAGTTTTACTGAAAATAATGAACAAATGATTCCTTTAGATGAATGTGAAGATAATTCAGTCGTTGTATTCAATGATTTTATTCTAGAAAATCATGATACAGTTAGAGAATATTTTACTAGAGGAGACACATAGGTATAGATTACTTTTATTTAGCTTAAAATACCTAAAGAGTAAAAGACAATTTAAAATTTTTAAACATCTTTAGACAAGATGATACAAATCTAAAGCATATTTACCATGAGTTTGTTGGTGGAGATTTAAAATTTGATAATTTTAAGGAAATGTGTATTAAATGTCGGAATGATGAAATTGGATTTTTTAAAATAGATATGTCTAGAAAACCAAATGAAGGTAAGTTTAGAAATAAAATACACACATTTGTTAACAACATAAATATTAAACAAAAACATTAACCTTACATTAACTTTAATGTTAAATGAAAAACATAAATATAAATGTCAAACAGGAATGTTAAACATAAATGTTAAACATAATTAATCTTTTTTCTTCCTTAATAAATATTTACAAGCTTAACAAATTATAAAGAATGCTGAAAAATTAAAAGAACAATGTAATCTTTGGAAAAAACATCCAAGAACAGGATATGAAAAATATAAAAAGGAAAATCAAATTGTTATTGATGCTGTTGAAAAAGTAAAACAAGGTATTGAAGGTTTTGGCGCTAGTGTTTTAAAAGCAATTGAAGAAAAGACAGAAGTTGAAAACAAATGATTCCATATCGTCATCATATAGAAGATTTTGGAGACTTCCACCAATTAAACCATTAAAAGATAGTTCTGATTTTAATATTTCTGGAAAATATGATTATACATTAAGTGAATCCGACATTAAAGATATATTTAATAAATATGTACAAGAGAAAAAATTAAGGAAAACAATAGAAGTGAAAAAATCTCATAATGCTACAAAAATTAAAGAGGTACAGTATGATAATGATATTCTTTTTGAAGCACAAGCAAATGTTGTTAAACAATATTAATAGATGTAAGTGAAATAACTTTAAAGTATATTAATCATAGCGAAGGTCGAACTTTTGGATTAAAACCCGTTCGAGCATTTAATATGCTGGGAAATTACCTGTAATATTTAATGGTGATAGATTAAAAGTTGGTGTGAAAGAATGTGAAGGTACAGATTGATTAATGAATCTTTTAACTAAAAATTAAAATTACTATAGATGATTTGAATGAAAAGTTTAATTCTGTTGATTTATCCAATTATGCAGATATATTGTATGGTTCAGGAGCACTATATTCTGAAAGTAATCGAAATAAAGTAAAGTCAAGTAGAGGTAATAAATATAATAAACTGATAAAAGGAATGGTTAATGCACATTTTCCAAAAGGATATCAACTGACATCAGATTCTTAATCATCAAGTGAAGCTATCAGATATGCCTTACTTTAAAAATATTCTACTGTGGACCATTCACTAAACTTGAAGAGAGACTAACATGGGGTGATACAGGAATTAATCAATTAGATGAAGCTTGCAAACTACATGACATTGCATACAGAGATCATAAAGATCTTGAAAAATGACATATTGCTGATAAAGAACTTCAATTATCGCGCAAAAGAAAGAATGTATGCAAATTATGCTTCATTTGGTGAAAAACGTGCAGCAACACCAGTTAGAGGAATAATGTATGGAAATCGAAAATTAGGTATGGGAATTAATGTTGATAAAATGGTTGGGGATTATAAATTTTAAGAAGCTTTATTGAATTTTTAACTATATAAATGAATAACTTTACAATTGGTTATACTTTGTTACCTTGTTGCAAAACAAAACAATAGTCAATTAAATTAAAGTAAAATAATGAACAATTAAATGCAACTGATTCATTTTTAACAAATGTTCAAAAAAGGAAAAAGAAAGAAAGTTGGTGGAAATTTATAAATTACATTAGGTATTTCTGTTGTTGAAAAAGTTGTTGAATATTTAACAAAAAGAAAGATAGTAAAGGACTAACACAACATGAAGGCAAATTTTTACCATTATTATTAGCTGCATACCTCATTTAGCAAAAATTGTTATTTAGGTGGTGGATCTGCAGCAATTGCAAATGCAGTAATAAATAGGGAGAAAGCTGAAAAAAGAATTAGAAGAACAAAAAAGACATAACTTAGAAGTGGAATAAAATGTTTCAGGAAGTCGAATAAAGAAAACAAAAAAATTCGAAAAAGTAATTGATAAATATCCTATTGCATTAAGTAATTTTGATATAGAAAAGCTAACTAAACAATAAAAATTAAAATCCTTAATTTGTGTATATATGATTGATGAATTGAAAAATTGAATGTGGTATAGTAAATTTAGATACATATGATATTCCTGGTACTTATTGGATTAGTTATTATTAATAAAATAAAAATAAAAAATGGTTTTTGACTCTTTTGGTAGTTATATACCAAAACAATTAGATAATTATTTAGGAAAAAATTAATTGTATTACAATACAGAAAGAATACAAAATTTTGATGAAGTAATATGGGGACATTTATCTTTATTCGTTTTAAAATTGCTGTGAGAAAATATTAATTTTAATGATACTTTAGATTTAATAAATAGATACTTTTGGGAATAGACTGCGGCATAAAGGTGGTGGAAATGTATTATCAGACTTAACTGAACCACTACAAAGTGTTATTAATAAACAACTATATGCAAAACTTGATCCAAAAATAGAAAGTGATATTAAACAACTTAACAAAGAATTACGTGTGATTTTTAACGTAACGAAATCTTATGTCAATTTTAAAGGTATAAGATTAGTAGATTTAAAAGATCCAATTAGCAGTTATGATGCTGTTACTAATTAATACATAGAAAAGGAATATGTTACAAAACCTGAATAAATGAGCATTCTAAAACAGTTTAATAACCAAGTCAACAATACAAAATTTAATGAAATAATGGATCAGATTCCATAAGCAAGTTTTTACAAAAAAGGAAATAGATATAACTTTTTATAACTACTTTATTAAAGAAGATTATAACATTATTCTTTCAGAGTTAAACTTTTTATAAATGGTATTATAGATGCAATTTCAGAACATAATAATAAAAAAATAAACGATAAAAAGAGAAATCTTATTAATGAATTAGATAAAATTAATTCAGTAGAAAGTTAAGTTAAATCATTAGAATCAGAAGTTTAAAATAGCTTAGATCAAAAAGTAGGTAAAGATCTACAAGATTAGAAAAATAGATTAATTTTAACTTTATTAAATCTATATAAATGGAAAATCATACGTCACATGACTATCATACATATTGTTTAAAGAGAAAATAGTTCACTGATACTCATAATCCACATAAAGTAACAACTAAAAATGATAGACAATGAATTGAAGGTCTTTGTTCAATTTGTAAATTTAAAAGGAGTAAATCTCGTAAAAAATGTAAGTGCTGATGAAGGTTTAAATTATAATGTTTTTGAAAATATTATTAATGAATGAAATAAACCAATGAGAAATAACTTTAAAAAAGAAATATTGATTCTTTTAGTATATATGATTTAGGGCAATCTGATCTAGTAGAGAGGGTGTCTGGTAATTTAAAAGGAATTTCTAAAATAGAAAAGGTTATAAATATTTATTAACAGTAATTGACTTTTTCTAAACATGTATTTGCCGTTCCTACTAAGGATAAAACAAGTAAGAATGTAGTTGATGATTTTTCAAAAAAAGTTTATACTTAGAAAAGCAAATAATTTACAAACAGATAATGGTGAAGAATTCTATAACAAAGAATTTTAAGAATTAATGAAAAATAAAACAGTAATCATTGTTCCACATTTTCAGAATAAAAAGCATCTGTTGTTGAACGATTTGACACTACACTTAAAGAAAAGGTGTGGAAGAAATTTGCTTTACAAGGAAATTATAATTGGTTGCATTTAGTTAAAAATCTAATTGATGAGTATAATAATACTAAACCATCTACAATAAAAATGAAACCAATAGAAGTAAATGAAAAAAATTAATAATAAGTAACATTATATCTAGTGTGCAAGCTAAACTTAAAAAAAGGTGATAAAGTTAGAATTTGTAAACTTAAAGGTCTTTTTGAAAAGGATATACAGCTGATTGGTCAACAGAAATATTTGAAATTGAAATGTTATTTATTCTTATTCAGTCACATATAAATTAAAAGATATAAAAGAAATTTTTATCGACAAGAACTACAGAAAACGAAATATCCAGAAGTATATTTAGTTGAAAAAGTTTTAAGAAAGAAAGGAGATAAAATTTATGTGAAATGGTTAGGTTTTGATAATTCATGTGACAGTTGGGTAAGATAGACAAAGTAATTTTATAAAAGTTCAGTTTGATGAAGCATTTTAATGTCATTAATTAATTGTTCTTGTGTATTGTTATCCAAAATATTCAAATAGTTCAGATGAGAGAAAATACTTAAATTTTTTTCATTCATTAATACCGAATTATTGAATTTGAATTATAATTCACTCTTAACATTTCTTCACCATTTGGAGGTATATCTTCAAATCTATATAGTTGTTTCTTTGAATTTTTTCGTTGTGTTCTCATGACATAAGAGTTATATTCATATTCATCATCAAATAATCTTCTGCAGAATGCATTTGGATTTCATAACTAGTGAGTAGAGACCAGGTTCACTGATAATTGTTGTTGAATTTTGTGTACATTTAGATAGCACTGAAAAAGTGCTACCAAAATTCCCATATGGTTTACAGTATTTTTGTTTAACATCTCTTTAATAGCATTCCTTGGTGTATCATATCCTAACATATTAACGAAAAGTGTGAGATGATCCACAGGAGTTCCAAAAGAAATCCGTTGGAATCCGATTACTCGATAAATAGTACAATTCTCAAGGCTGTCAATTCAACTAAGTACCTGGGTGTTAAAATTACGAACAACTTCAGTTGGAAGGACCACATAGATAATATTGTCGGGAAGGCGAGCCAAAGGTTGCGTTTCATTGGCAGGACACTTAGAAGATGCAACAAGTCCACTAAAGAGACAGCTTACACTACCCTCGTTCGTCCTCTGTTAGAATATTGCTGCGCGGTGTGGGATCCTTACCAGGTGGGATTGACGGAGGACATCGAAAGGGTGCAAAAAAGGGCAGCTCGTTTCGTATTATCGCGTTATAGGGGAGAGAGTGTGGCAGATATGATACACGAGTTGGGATGGAAGTCATTACAGCATAGATGTTTTTCGTCGTGGCGAGACCTTTTTACGAAATTTCAGTCACCAACGTTCTCTTCTGAATGCGAAAATATTTTGTTGAGCCCAACCTACATAGGTAGGAATGATCATCAAAATAGAATAAGAGAAATCAGAGCTCGAACAGAAAGGTTTAGGTGTTCGTTTTTCCCGCTCGCTGTTCGGGAGTGGAATAGTAGAGAGATAGTATGATTGTGGTTCGATGAACCCTCTGCCAAGCACGTAAATGTGAATTGCAGAGTAGTCATGTAGATGTAGATGTAGATCGGCAACTTCATTTGCATAAAACCAATTATTATTTTATTCATCAATAATCATAAAAAAGTGCTTATTGTTATACAAAAGCTTTTTGTTGATGATACCTACAATCGATTCCATTTAACAGAAATATTTTTAATTAGTTTTGAAAAATTAAATGGGTACCTCTATTTTATTTATTCATCTTCCCTCTTTCCAAAATATTTGTATGTATTCTATTGATGACATCATAAATATTAAATTTTTCTCCATCAGGATTAAACCGAATAAACTTACAATTAAATTGATCTTCTATGAATTCCATTCTTTCGATTTCTTCTGTTATATTTAGAGCATTATGAGAATAATCGTCCCAGTCGAAAGCAATTTTAAGTTCTGTAAAATATAAATCAAACCTGTACTTTCTAGTAGTGAATTGTGTTTCAAATTTTTCATTCTTGAAACAATTGATGAGGGTATCAACCAATTTTTACCCCTTTGTTTGTGTATCTAAATTTAATTTCAATTCAAAATAATTAGAAGTTTCTCTATTTCTTTTTTTAAGTAATTCTTTATGTTTTTGTATTAATGGAGCTATTCCATTTTTATTAATGCGTATTGTGCTACTTTGTCTGTTTTTATATCTGTCAATCCTTTCAATTCACTATACAAATTCTTTTCACAAATATCAAGATGTTTTCTAATTGCATTGTTGGTATCATTATACTCTAATATCTGTGCAACATCTTTTGCTTTAAACTAATGATTTTTGGTACTTCAATAATCAATCATACTTGTTTATTGTTGTAAGTAAGCTTTTTGTTGATAAGATCTACAGTCGATTCCATTCAAGTTCAACAAGACTGCTGTGTAAAACTAAATTTTGCAAATATTGTAATACAGAAAAATGAATTAATAATTTCACTTTATAAAAGTACACAAAGGCTGGTTATAGAACTATATGTAGTCCATGTTTACATAAAATTTCATCTAGAAAATTACAATAATAATTGAATTGCTACGTATGTGGAAAAAGTGTTGCTAAATATTATTTTAATGGATATGTAATACGAAATCCAAGTGAAGAACAAACGAAAATGAAAATGAATTTACAATGAATTATGAAGGTATAAATGAAGAACGAATGAAATGTAAAATTTGTCAAGAAAATAAAGATTGAAAAAGTTTTTACATAAATCCATCACATAAAGATAAACATAATAATAAATGTAGGAAATGTACCTTAAAATATATTAAGAATAAGAAAGCTTTAATTTTAAATATAATCCTATTTGATTAATTATCCATTATATAATAATATTTATCCATCTATTGAATAATTATCATTTTATTAATAAAAGAATTTCTCTAATCTACTGAATTTTTATGTGAAAAATAGAATAGCAAACTAATTGATTGTTAAACTAAATACTAAACTAATTTTTTTAACTAATTGATAATTAAGCTAATTCTTTTTTGATTAATTATTTATTAAATCATAAACCTTATCCATCTATTAAATAATTATCATGTTTAAAAAAAAACCAATAAATTTTTTTGTAATAAATAAAAGAATCAAATGGAAAGATACACTGCTGTTCGACTAGAATGAATTACTAATCAACTACAACAATATACTATTCCAACACTTCATGATTTTTGTTAAGATTATAATTTACTCGCATATTCAAGATAACTAAATTAATTAAGTTTATCATTAGTAATCGTTCACGTATTGTTAGAAATCATTCAGTTATTCTTAGAAATAATACATCTAATAGTATATCTGAGACTGCTTCAGCTGTTGGTGAATTAATAAAAATATTGTTGAACAAAATATGACTGAAGTAAGTGAAAATTATAAAATGTATATAACTGAAGTAAGTAATAATTACAAAAATATTGTTAATATTTGTATACCTGAAGAAGTAACTGCAAATCAAACAAATTCTCTTAAAAATAATATAGCTGAAAATCCTTGGGAAAAGTTAACATTTGATATTTATGATGTTTTCGTAACTAAATAAATAAACCATTAAAATGAATATTCCCATTTTCTACAAATAGGTTTGTAAAACCAAAACATATAACAACAAAGATTACTTAGTAGAAAAAGCATTTACAGACACATTATAATATATAAATTTAGAATAAGTATAGATGTACTTGATCCTAATCTTTTTTTAAGTGCAGTAAAGGAAAACATATTTAAGATTGTGAAAGGCTATTGGACAGTACATCATGGTGTAGAGATAAATTTTAATTTATATTGTGAATATCAATATCAAACAAATGAAATAAACGAAAAAGGTCAAGAAATTGGACAACAAACACGAAATTATCCAATTGTAACAGTAAAAGATTTTAATAAAAAATTCTAATATTTTAGAAGATACATTTTAGAAAAAATATCTAATTTTCAAGCACAAGGATCGGGATGTTCATTGAATAGAATTATTGGTTGACTGTAAGGAATTAACAAAAATGTTCCACTAAGACGATCATCTTTATTGACTTACTCGAAACAATAAAAACAAAATTCTTTGTATTAATTAGAAAAAAGATGAACAAAAGTGTTTTCTATGTTCTATAAAACCAGCTTTGTTTCCTGTAGATAAAAATGCTGAACGAATAACAAATTATAAGGATGTAGGTTGATCTTGATCTTGATGAAAAAATTGAATTTCCTGTACTAGTTGATCATATTCCAAAAATAGAAGATGTAATTAATGTGTCTATTAATGTTTATTCATTTGATGTTGAAGATGTAAATACTTAAGTGTAACCATTAAAAATAACAAAATCTAAAAAAGAACATGTGCACCTAAAACAATAAATACAATAATTCACTTTCTTGTTATATAAAAATTTATTCAGACCTGTATTAAGTCAAATGACTAAAAATATTGAAGTTAAATTTATTTGTGATTTATGTTTATAACATTGTAATAAGATGAACAAACAAAAAATTGTTTAACTAATAAAACATTAAAAGTTGAAATGCCAGATAAAGGTGAAACTGTATATTTTAAAAATTATCAATTTACACAAAGGGTTACATTGTTGTATATGCTGATTTTGAATGTTTACTTTCAAAGATGGATAATCTGAACCAAATCCAGAAACACAATATACAATGAAATATCAAAAACATGAGCCAAGTGAATTTTGATATTTTATTAAATATATATGGCAATTATAAAGATCCTTTTGTTTATAGAGGTCCAAATTGTCATAAAAACTTTATAGAATGTATCAAACAAGAAGTTGATAAATTGGAAAATTTATTTTGAAATTCAAAAGTGAAACCACTTACACTTGATGAATAGAAAATGTTTCTTAAATCTAAATTTTGCACAGTATGTAAATGTTCTTATTGAAAAAAGGAATTACAAAGTTCCTCGTCATGATGATTCAACTGGTAAATATATTGGTCCATTATGTATTATGTGTAACTGAAAATTATAACAAACTGATTTTGTACCTATTTATTTACATAATTTATCTTGTAAGAGAACTTGGTTATGATGATAAAGAAACAGAACTAATACCAAATAATGAAAATAAATATTTTATTTTTGTAAACAAACAAAAAAATATAAAAAATTGAGATTTGTTGATACATTTGGATTTATGGCTTCTTTACTTGATAAACGTTCATCAGATTTAAAGAAAAATCAATAAAAAAATATTAAGAAATATGTTTCTACATAATTATTTAACTTAGTAATTAGAAAAGATGTTTATCCATATGATTACATGGATTCTTGGAAAAAATTTGAAGGAACACAATTACCAACAAAAGGTAAATTTTATAGAGAATTAAATTATTTTGCATAAGTGATGAAGATTATGAACATTCAAAATTAGTTTGGGAAAAATTCAATATAATAAATTTTGGTCAATATCATGATTTATATCTTAAAACTGAAGTATTATTATTAAGTTACGTTTTTCAAAATTTTAGAAGAACATGTACACAAACATATAATCTAGATCCTTATTGGTATTTTACTGTACCAGGTGTATCTTAGGATGCAATGTTAAAAATTACTAATCAAAATCTTTAATTAATACATGATTGTGATATGCTTCTAGTGGTTGAAAAAAGAATAAGAGGTGGAAATTCACAATGTCGTAAATGATATATAAAAGCAAATAGAAAATATTTAAAAGATTATAATAATAAAGATATATCAAATTATATGATGTATATGAATGCAAGTTATTTATATGGTTATGCTGTGAACCAATATTTACCATATGGTGGATTTAAATGGGATGAACCAAATAATTTTAATTCTAAAGAAATAAGAGAAATGTGAAACAAAAGTCAAGATGGCTAAGTACTTGAAGTTGATCTAGACTATCCAAAAGAATTACATGTTTTAGATAAAGATTTGCGACTGGCTCCTGATTAAAAACTTGCTCCAGGTACAAATGAAAGTAAATTAATAACTACTTTAGATAAAAAGTGTAATTATGTAGTACATTCTAGAAAATCTTAAACAATATTTATCTTGAGGAATGAGAGTGTTAAAATTAAAACAATCTGATTGGTTAAGGGAGTATATATATCTAAGCACACAATTAAAAAAACTAAAGCCACAAATGATTTTGAAAAATATTTCTAAAATTAATGAATAATTCTTTATTTGCTAAAACAATGGAGAATATAAGAAACAGACAAGATGTAAAATTAGTTTCAAATAGAAAGTATGTGATAAACTTTAAAAATAGAACTATATTTAGTGAAAATCTTGCTGCTCTTCATATGAATAAAACTAAAATAATATTCATTAAACCTATTTATGTTGGATTAAGTATACTTGATCTATCCAAAGAATTGATGTACAATTTTCACTATAGAGTTAGGAAACCTAAATAAGGAGAAAATACATAATTATGTTATCAATATACACATAGTTATATTTATAATATTAAAACTGAAGATTTCTATGAAGATATAAAATCAATGAGTATTTATTTTGATTCAAGTGAATATCCAACAGAAAATATATATAATATTCTACAAGTAAACAAGAAAGTTGTTGGTAAAATATAAGATGAATGTAATGAAAATATAAGATGAATGTAATGGAAAAATAATGGAAGAATTTTAAGGTTTACGAGCAAAAATATATGCTTATAAAATTGGCGGCAAAATAGAAAAGCAATCTAAAGGAATTAAAAATTGTATTGTTAAAAAAATAAGTTTAGAAGGGTATATAGATTGTTTATATAAGAATCTACATCTACATCTACTCTGCAATTCACATTTAAGTGCTTGGCAGAGGGTTCATCGAACCACAATCATACTATCTCTCTACTATTCCACTCCCGAACAGCGAGCGGGAAAAACGAACACCTAAACCTTTCTGTTCGAGCTCTGATTTCTCTTATTTTATTTTGATGATCATTCCTACCTATGTAGGTTGGGCTCAACAAAATATTTTCGCATTCGGAAGAGAAAGTTTGTGACTGAAATTTCGTAAAAAGGTCTCGCCGCGACGAAAAACGTCTATGCTGTAATGACTTCCATCCCAACTCGTGTATCATATCTGCCACACTCTCTCCCCTATAACGCGATAATACAAAACGAGCTGCCCTTTTTTGCACCCTTTCGATGTCCTCCGTCAATCCCACCTGGTAAGGATCCCACACCGCGCAGCAATATTCTAACAGAGGATGGCTGGTAAAGCAGAAAGTAAATAATTTCATATACTTATCCATTAATATAATTTTTTAAGAACTCGTTTTTCACTGAAGTCAAAAAAGGTCAATTTTTGGGGCCACGAAAATGATCTAAAAATGCTTTTTAAAAATTTTTTTCGAAATTAATTTTAAAAAACTTGTTTTTCACAGAAGTAAAAAATAGGACAATTCTTGGAGCTAGGAAAACGATCTGAAAATGCTTTTTTAAATTGTTTTGAAAATAATTTTTAAAAACACATTATTTACAAAAGTCAAAAATACGACATTTCTTGCGCCTAGAAAGAGTTGTAAATAAATAATTTTTATATAGTTATTCTTTAATATAATTTTAAAAACACGTTTTTCACTAAAGTCAAAATTAGGACAATTTTTGGAGCTAGGAAAATGATGTGAAAAATGCCTATTTTTAAAAAAAATTTAAATAGTACCTAATTACCTAATATATTTGATTACCTGACAGTCACCTATTGAAAATGTATGCAAAATAAATAATTTTTATTATAGTTATTATTACACAAACTAATATTTTATATTATATTATGTTATATAATGTTATATTATATGATATTATATTATATTATAATTAGGTAAAGGGGATAATAGATTGTTTTGTATGTTCTAGATAACTAGGTCAATTTTGTGAAAAATAAAAAAATTGTGATTGTTAACAATTTTTAATTTTTATAAAATATTGCTAGTGAGCCCAAACATACAAAAACAGTATACTCTTGCAGAGTGGCTATCACTGTAGCCTTTAATAGGCCAAATTCACCTATGCCCAAGCTATTTATGCTAAACAGCACCATACACTTACAAACCAAAACATTATGACCAACGCCCACTGCGAAATTGGATGCTGCCTGGTATCATATTGGATACATGATGTGGTAACAACATTATGTAAGTGGAATAGATATGGATGAGGCATCACGCTAGCAAAGATATAGGGCAAAAATGGGGAAATCCATTGAGATTTTGACAAAGGGCAGATTATCATTAGACAGAGCCTGTGAACGAGCATCTTGAAAACAGCAAAGCTGTTCAAAAATGTCTCTGAGCACTATGGGACTTAACAGCTATGGTCATCCGTCCCCTAGAACTTAGAACTACTTAAACCTAACTAACCTAAGGACATCACACAACACCGAGTCATAAAGCTTTTCGAATGTTCTACTGTTGTGAGTATCTATGGAAAGAGGTAGGACAGTGAAACTAACAATAAGCGCTAAATGGTTGAATGTTCACGACTATTCACATGGCGTGGGGTTTTGAACCTTGTCTGATTTGTAAAGTAGATTAGATGGTGGTCTGTGCCATCTCTGCCCAAAGAGCACAATGCTGGTGCACGCACAATTGTTTTGGAACACACCGTTCATCGTACATTGTTGAACACACAGCTCTGCAGCATACCACCCCTACATGTTCACATGTTGACCCAATGGCATCGCTAATTACGATTGTATTGAGCATGGGACTAGTAGAATTCAAATATCGATCAATGGAAACATGTCGGCACTTAGGGTGAATCACATTTTTGCTACACTAGGTCGATGGTTGTCTCCACAAACACCGTCATCGAGGTGAACGGCCGCTTGAAATGTGTAGCACATAAAGGATGAAGACTGATGGGAGCAGAATTGGGCTATGGGAGACATTTTCCCGCACTTGCATGAGACTTGTGGTAGTAATCGAAGACACGCTTGCAACTGCAAGCTTGCTGTCTTCCCCAACAACGATGTTCTCTTTCACTTGCGAAAGTATTTGTGTCTCGGTGCCAGAACCATGGTACAGTGGATTGAGAAGCTTTATAGTGGACTCACGTTGATGTCTTGACGACCAAATTAGACTGATGTAAATCCTGTGGAACCTATCCGGATACTCATCGGGCGCCATCGCCGCTTACGCAAATCATAGGCCCATTATCTACGCGAATTACATGACATATACGTAGAAATCTATTATCACATACTTCCACAACATACCAACAAACTGTCGGATCTCTCATATGCAGAATCAGTGATGTATTTCGTTCCAAAGATGGACCAACAATCTGTTAAGCAGCTAGTCATAATATTTTGGCTCTTCAACATATGCTCTCCATTAATATTACTCGCTCAAGATATGCTTCTGGGTACAAAACAATGTGAACCATTAAACCCTTTATAGCTCCAGAGTGGCACAACCACATAGAAAATCATGCAAGGCAAATTGATACCCACAGAAACACACACAAATTTTTCCGTACCTGCCAGTATTTTACCCTGTTGATCAATCTTTAATGATCTCGTCAGCAGTTTAACTGGCATCACCTTCACGACATGTGAACCTTGCGACATTGCTTGGTTTACAACTGTATCCCCCCACTGAAACAAAGTTTCACTGAGGTCCATTGTGCACTATCAAAGGTCAATCCTAGCACAATGTTTGTCGAGAAAATCTAGTCTGAGAATCGCTGAGTTGCTTCCACCCCCACATAGCAAAACCTTGTTTGCCCAACACCAAAATCAAGTACCGTCGTATCCAGTGACTCCACACTTCTACAGCCAACTCCACGTAACTTATATTGTGGTGTACCAAGTCTCCTGCTCACAAGGTCTAGACTGATAATGGATATGTGTGTTCTGTGTGTACAAGAAACCATTGTTCTATACCAATCACTAAGCCCACTGAGCAGCATTTCGTCTGTGCTCTAACTTGTGCAGTGTTATGGCCTATCAGGACCACTTTCCGATGTACAAAGCATTCCCATTTGAATTTAGTGGATGTCTCTCCCAGTTACCCTTTTCATATTTCCTAATGTAGCATTCAGTGGCCAACTTTCCCACAGAAGTAATTGTCTGGTTGCTGATACTGTAACATTTGACCTCTAAAGTGAATACACAGTTACTTCATAGCAAAATCTATCTCCGCCAACCGAACTGCAATTCTAGGAGCTGCTGTTAAATCACAAGGATTCTCAATACGAACTCTTCGTGATAGTTCTGCTGGTATCCAGCGCAACGAAACTTCTAACGTTCTTTTTTCTGCTTCCTGCAGTAGCGCATTATTGGTCTTCACCTTCTGGGTAGGCACATATGTCTTTGCTAATCCTGTCTGAAAGGACTTCCACCAACTCATTATATTTCAAAGATAAAGTTATGGGAAGGGGCCAAAATAAACGGCTGCCAGTTGCATTCGAACATACAACCTTGTATTTGATCAAACATTACAAAAGCCAATAAATTAAAAAAAAACACAGCTTTAGTTTTGGAACTTAATTAGCAGGTGAATGCGTTGTGTAATCTCATGCCTTAAGGGCAAGACCACTTTAATGTAAAACGGCTGAAAACTAATAACTTAAAGGTCAACCAAAATCAGAAAATCAAAAGAGAAAGCCTTATCTTAAAACAGTTCCCTAAATAGGCTGAAGGCCAAAAGAATCTGACGCTTTAAAAGCAAACAACTTAAATTCAAAATCAGCTGAAGGCCCAACACTTAAGATTCAATAACATTAATTTTAAAAATGTCAATAGCTTTACATAAAACAGTTCTTAAATTATGCTGAAGGCCTAAACCATCTGACGCCTTATGTGCAAAACGACCATAATCTAAAAATCGGCTAGAAGCCATACAAGAGCAAACAACAAGAACAAACAAGAAAAGGCAGTACACCCAAGGGCACTCAGAAGTTCCAAGGGTTGGCCTGAAATTCAAACACTAACGCTCGCTTAGGTGGGACACGCAGTCGGCCCAACCATTTTGGATCCAAGACAACCCAACTGACAGACAGTCAACGGACACACGTACAAGCTAACCTCCGCTTGACCCGACCAGCACACAACAGGGAGTTCAATGGAACAACGTAGAAAGTATTCGCGCCCACTACCAATTATTCACTGAGCCATCAAACTACACACCATGCTGGACAGCGACAACACGATGAGGAAAATACACTGCCTGAATTTACATCAATGGCCAGGGCAGGTAACGGGAACGTTAACGCCCACAAGGCAGAAGATTCCACTGGTGCACTTAAAATAACAGAGTACAGTTAAACTCCACTGGAGGGTGGCTAAAATGTTCCAACTTGAAAACACACGTTCTTGCTCGCGGGAATCTTCCATCAGCCGACAACGAACTCCAAACGACACAATGTGAACAGTCGTGACTTGCTGGTAGATTATCTCAAAACTCAACTTTCATGTCCAGGATCGGTGAGCCACGAACCTCATAGCAATGGGAACAGCACCACACATTCCAACACCGCATAGAGGCCGCCAGCGGGCCCTGCCAAACTCGCGGTGCGGAGACTTCCTCGCTGCTCCACGCCAACTGACCAACTGCAGGCCCGTAAAAGGTGAAAGGACCGAATACACGTCGGCCTATGAAATGACCAACCGAACGACCAATCAACGGTCGTCCCGCTCCAATCTCCCTCTGTCGGACAGTTCATGTGTGTCGCCAGCTGTTGGGGAGCACTGGCTGTCAGTGCCTCACTGGCGCTCCGTCCCTGTCTTCACTGTTAGTGTGTCCCGACAGAACTGCTGGTCCATCTCCAACTGACTGCTAGACACACGACGACTCGAAAATAGTATGGGTCGCTCCAAAGATAGTAAGACAGTGCACTTATCGATACGCGCTGCTGCTCCCACTCATGGGCAAGTAAGGCAGGCAGTAAATGGAATAAGAAAACGAGGCGGCAGTATCGTAATAGAAGATGACAATAAATAAATGGCCTGAACACAAGCCGTGCACGGCTCACAGAGTTCTCGTGAAAAAACCGTGTGCTGTTTTGTTTTTGGTAGCGCTCATGCAGTCCAGGGACCGGCTACTGAACGACTGTGCTTTAGCGAGGGTCTCATGGTACAACATAGATGTTTCGGCTTTCCATGTTAAAAGCAACTTAGGCACATGAAGGATTACTTCGTCTGACCAACTGCGAATTACAGCAACAGCAGTAATATCAGTATCGAATATTGACATGTCTTCTGTCGATTTACCCAAAAGAGATTGATAATTGCAGCTAGAACTGGATCAAAAGAAGAAGGAGATAACCCCAACTGACTTAGATTTTGATTGCAACTGAACGGCTTGTAAAGTCTCAGATCTATGAAGGAGTTCGTTATGCTCCTCCTTTTGACCAGAATTCCAATCTGTTAACATCCGTTCCTGCTCTGTTAGAGCAACAACGGACTCCATAGTAGTAGCAGCAACACCTGTTTCTACCATTTTGTATACTTTACTCCTACTGTAATTAATACCCAGAAACATAAATAAACAACTGATGCACTCAAATACTTAAAAAAACACTATAAATTAATTTTTTCGTCTTATCATGGCCCACTAATACCCTGAACAATCGCAAGCCAAATGACAAATTCATTTATACGTAAGACATGTGGCTGCTACAGCCTTGGTGCACAGCAAGTTGTGCCCTGCAAGATTACAGACTAACACCTTACCAGTACGAGATTATTGGGTCTAACATTACCCATAAATAATTAGATAGGATCATAAGGTTTCACAAATGTAACCTGAAAAATAATCTATCCAGTACTCAAACAAGGTAAATCTAACAACTGAGAATAGATCCAGAGTCAAACATAAAAAAGTGAAACTCACTGCACCACATTGTGCTGAGGTGATACTGATGAACTGGAGGTGAACTAAGAACCACCGCTCGTACATAATTAACCAAGTGTTCAATACATACTACTCAACACCAGTGTACAGAAATTACAAAAATGGTTCAAATGGATCTGATCACTATGGGACTTAACAGCTATGGTCATCAGTCCCCTAGAACTTAGAACTACTTAAACCTAACTAACCTAAAGACATCACACAACACCCAGTCATCACAGAAATTACAGCTTTTGGTTGCCGAGACTTACTCAACAATCACTGATCCCACCGAACTGTTGCGTTTAGACGCCAGACGAACAACCCGTCATGGCGGGAAATGTAACAACCACTTACTGACATGTCAGGATGGGTGAGTGAAATGCTGCGGGAGTGGCTTGATGTGTGCAGCGGAGGACAGTGAAACAGTGGTTGCATTAACAAGTATTTATTTCCACCAGCAATGTATAGTGGGACAGCCGCCCTCTGGGTCGTCCAGCATGCCTTCTAGTTCTGCCAGTTGCAGAATGTACTGATGCCCTGACAGCACCCACAACGTCCGTTGCCCTGGGTCGTGGGCTGCTTTTAACATGCAGTCATGGACTGTGCTGCTGGTCCCAGCGAAGGTTCGAGTGCTCCCTCAGGCATGCGTGTATGTGTTTGTCCTTAGGTTAATTTAGGTTAAGCAGTGTGTAAGCTTAGTGTTGTGTACACAGTTCCGCATAATCAGTCCGTACACAACTTTTCCTCTAGTGCGTTTCCCACCAAGCACAACAGCGCAGGTGCAGCACTCATCCATCTCCACACTACGAGATGCTGCTGCCTTAGAGACGGAACAAATTTTGCTTCCGCCGATCCGCGTATTAATATGTAACGCAGCCAATGAGATTGCTGCTAACTTAGAACCATTTCTCCTTGCGGATCACACTCGTGCAGTGATACCTGAACAAGCGAGGTATTATAAC
Organism: Schistocerca gregaria; assembly: GCF_023897955.1. Taxonomy (NCBI): domain Eukaryota; kingdom Metazoa; phylum Arthropoda; class Insecta; order Orthoptera; family Acrididae; genus Schistocerca; species Schistocerca gregaria. The sequence goes on along the minus strand of NC_064931.1, from coordinate 571,760,192 downwards.
GAGTGTACAGATCTCCGATTAGACAGTCTGCATTAGTCTGCATTAGTCTGCATAAAGTCTGCATTAGACTATAGTCCAGTTTCAGTCTGCGCCTAATAAGATTATCATATTCCTGTACATAGCCATGAAGATAAATGAATAGACACTTTGTCAAGTATCAGAGATACGTGAGAATAAGATTAACGTTTCCAAGAACAAAGGAACTTCAGAGTGTCAATTGTAAACAGCATCGAGAATCAAGTTACGTAATGTCTATGCTTTTTATTATTTTAATAAATGTGTGTGAAAATTAATCAAGTTCTGTTTAAAGTTGGTCACCGTGAAACTGCTACTCTAAGGGTGCAAGTGGCATTTCTATCGTCTGACCTAAGGGCAAAAGATAAACACGCCACGATAACACCACTAGACGTATTGCTGACACTCGCCTACTTCGTTAGAGCGACAAGACAAATAATCTGATGATGTGTGTACCGAAGGTCTTACAGTACGCACACCACACTTAGGGACTGATGACCTTAGCAGTAAGCTCCCATAAGATTTCACACACATTTGAACATTTTTTTTATTTTTTTATTTTTTTGCTTTTAGCGCAGTGCTGTGTGGCCAGTGAGCAGACAAAGGAAAGGGTATGGCCCACTCAGGGCCTCAGGAGTTTGGCCGACTATCCATCTATGTCCCCATTTGTCGCTCGTGGCCCCTATTTCGTGCACTTGGGTACGATAGCTGAAACTATATTTTCGGTGCTGAGGAGAAATGGCCCTGGTAACCCACCAGGAGTTGACCTGAACAGTGGCCGACGACGTCTAGGTGGCTATGAGGACTCGAGGGCGCACCTCCTCCAGCCAGATTATAGACAACACGTAGTATGTCGGCCGAAGTCCTTCAGAGAGCAGAGGCTGGTTGCACACAAGCTTCTCACATCGGTGAGGTCCAGCAGATGCTACGTCATAGGTGTGGCATGCCTCGGACTGCAACGTGAGAGATTGACCAGCAAGCAGTCAGCCAGCTGATCTTTATCATCCAAAGAGTTAGCCATAGTTTCTCTGAAGTGCCGGCCGAGGTGGCCGAGCGGTTGGAGGCGTTACAGTCTGGAACCGCGCTACCGCTATGGTCGCAGGTTCGAATCCTGCCTCGGGCATTGATGCGTGTGATGTCCTTAGGTTAGTTAGGTACAAGTAGTTCTAAGTTCTAGGGGACTGACGACCTCAGATGTTAAGTCCCATAGTGCTCAGAGCCATTTGAACCATTTCTCTGAAGCTCAACAGACAGTCGTTCTCTCCAGTTCATGATGCAGCCAGAGTGTTAGCATGATTGAATACCATGACCCTCTACATTTACTTCTACATTATACTCCGCAAGCCACGTCATCTTTTGAGGTGGAGGGTACTTCTGGTGCCACTAACGGATCCTGCTTATCCTCTTCCATTTGCGAATAGCATGTGGGAAGAATGATTGCTAGTAAGCCTCCGCATTGGCACTAATTTCTCGAGTTTTCTTTCCATGTTCGTTACGTGAGATGTATGTGGGAGGAAATGAGTGCTATTTTGTCCGACTTTTACTGGAAGGTGCTGTCTCGTAATTTCAGTAATAAAACTCTCCGTGATTCACAGCGCATCTCTTGTAACGACTCCAAATGTGGTTTGTTGATCATCTCGATAACGATTTCGCGCCGAAAAAAGGATCTCGTGACGAAAGGTGCCTCTCTTCGTTGGATCTTCGCTATCTCTTCTATCAGTCCTTCTCGGAAAGGATCCCATACTGATGAACTCAAGAATCGGTCGAACAAGCGCCTTATAAGCCACTTCCTCCGTGGATGAACTACATTTTCTTAAGATCCTTCTCAGTAATCTGAGTCTAGCATCTGCTTTTCCTATTATTTGTTTTATGTGGTCATTCCTCTTAAGGTCGCTCTGGATAGTTACTCCTAGATATTTTACGGTAGATACTGTTTCCAGCAGTGTAGTTGTACAGTAGTGGCTTTCTTTTCATTTATTTACGTTCAGAGTCAACTGGCAGAGTCTGCACCAATCATCAGTCCACTGCAGGTCATTCTGCAAATTGATAGTGTCTTCTGATGTTGCTGCTTTGTTACAGACAAACGCAACATCTGCAAACAATCTTAAAGAGCATCCGACGCTTTCTCCTAGATCATTTATATACATTGTAAACAATAACTACCTTTTTTTCAGAAATTACTGCAACCAGTCACCTTTTATGTAGATGTATTTTATTTAACCATGACCGGTTTCGAGCTGCCTAGCAACTCATCATCAGATGGTATATACATTCAGTGCTTTTTTGTACCCATTGTGTGGGTGGTTGAGTATCTGTGGCTAGACAGAAACGAGAACAAATAATCGCTACATGTGGTACAGTAACACGAAATATTTACAGCATAATTTATGTTTAACGTATAAGAGCAAATAATCACTACATGTGGTACAGTTACACGAAAAATTTACAGTTTAATTTACGTTTTGAGGTGTTACTTACAGATAAATCTTTCTGCAGGTATATATATCTCTTTTAGGAGGTATTCTTGAAACCATTGTTGTTCTTGTTTTTCACAATTTCACAAGTTAAAACTTTCTCTAGATGTATATTACTTTTATGAGGCACTGTAGGAAACATATATCTTGTTTTTCGTAATCATCGCTGAACACACTTAGCCACAGATACGAATACAGGATTTACACATTATAAACAAGCCAAAGATTGCAATATAACTACAGTATCAAAGATTTCAAGTTGACCAGAGACATTATTAGTCATCACTCACACTCACAAGAGATTTGTCTTTATTACATAGAAAATAAATGTAAATTAGCTTAAACTAGTAAAATGTTGATTTATAAATTAACTGTGCAATTTTAACAGGTATATAAAACTAGATTTTTTACATTATATTTCAGTTACATTCAAGATTATTGGTATTGAGAGTATTATAACAGCTAATTTCTTGCTCCTTCCATTGGCTGATCTTGGCATATGATGTCTGGGATGAGAAGGTTGATGGTTAACTTAAAATAATAAGTAATGCTGGTATTTGATAGGGTGTGGAAAAGGAGTTGGCGGTGGGGGGGAAGGGGTATAGGAAAATAGAGAGGGGGGGTTGAGAGGGTGATGTGGAGAGAGAAGAGAGCTGAAGGGGAGGGGGGGAGAACAGGTAGAAGCTTTTATGTGTGTGTGTGTGTGTGTGTGTGTGTGTGTGTGTGTGTGTGTGTGTGTGTGTGTGTGTGTGTGTGTGTGTGTGTGTGTGTGTGGGCCATTTTATTTCTGAACGACTGTTTAGTTTTTTAAGTTCAAAGAATCTTTAAATTTCTGAAAGAAGGAGTTATTCGCCAATTCTGTCTGCTCATTTAAAATGGTATGTGGGGAATTATGTTTGTGGGTAAAAATCTCTAATTGTTCGAGAAGATCCATCTTGATTCCCTTGTCTACAGTGTGTAGGATTTGAAGGTTAGTTTTAATGTATGTTATGGAATGTTTATTATCTGCTAGATGGGTAGCAAAAGTGGATGTATTTAAGTTGTTTAGGCGAAGTGCATCAGTGTGCTCTTTGTATCGGATCTCAAAATTTCTACCTGTTTGCCCTATGTAGTAGCAGGAGCAGCTGTCACATCTTAATTTATATATACCAGATTTTTGGTAGGGTGTGCTGGCTCTTTTGGTGTTGTGGACTATTTTGTTCTGTATTTTGTTGTTAGTGTGAAAACTTATTTTGACATTATGTGGTTTGAATAGCTTAGCAAGTTTGTATGAAATATTGCCGAGAAAAGGCATACAAACGAATTTGGTTTCTTCTGCTACTGAGGTCTGGTTTGCTGGTTTTGCTTTGTTAGATATAATGTTTTTATCTAATTTTTCAATTATGCTTGGGTCATAAGCATTGTTTGATGCTATTGTTTTTAATATATTGATTTCATTAATTTTTGCAGTAGGATCAGCTTGAATCTTGTTGATACGGTTAAGTGCTGATTTGAAAAAAGCTAGTTTATGCTAATTTGAGTGGCATGATGTATTGTTTATTATGACATGTGAAGTGGTGGGTTTCCTATATATCTGAAATTTATGTTTGTTGTTGTGATGTGTTATGTTTAGGTCAAGAAAATAGATTCCTTTTTGGGTTTGGTGTTCTACTGTGAACTGTATTTTGGGGTGAACATTATTAAGTTTACCAGCTAAGGCCTCAATTTCAGTGGCTGTCCCATCATATAACAACAGGGTGTCGTCAACATATCGTTTATAATAAATGATTTTGTCTGTTTCTATTCGATTTGCTTTAAAGAATTTAATTTGGAGATCATTAATGTAGATGTCAGCAAGAAGGCCAGCTAGACTACTGCCCATTGCTAGACCATCATGTTGAATATATATTTTGTTGTTGAAGGTTAAGTAATTGTGGGACAGCACTAATTCAAGTAAATCCATCAGCTCATAGATTTACATGTCACTTAGCTTTTTATGTTGTAATAAGTTATTTTTTATTATTCGAAGTGTGTCTATTATAGGTATGTTTGTGTACAGGTTGACAATATCAAGGGATGCAAAGTTAGCTGCATTGGGAATGGAAATTTCTCTGATACTGTCAATCAAATCATAGGTGTTTTTTATGGAATAATTGGTTGGGAATGTATAATATTTCTTGAGTATTTCATGCAGTTTTTTAGTCACTTTGTACCCTGTGCTATTTATGGAATTCACAATCGGGCGTATCGGGTGTCCATCTTTATGAATTTTAGGTTGTGATCTAAGCTTTGGTGCTGTAGGGTTCATTATAACACATTGTTTGGCTTCAATGGATGTCAGCAGAAAGTTACAATTTTTTAACATGTCTTTTATTTTAGCTTCGTATTTGGGAGTGGGGTCAGATTTCAACTCAGTTATGTTGTTATTCTTGAAAAATTCTAGGGTTTTCTTAATGTAATCAGACTCGTACATTATTACGGCTGTGCTGCCTTTGTCAGATTTAACAACAAGGGCACTACTGTTTGTTAGCTTTTTGTTAATTTGTATCAGTGTTGCAGATTCATCATGTTTATTACTATGGAGCCTTTGTGCATCTATGTTTTTCTTTATTATTTTGTTTGCATCATGGGCTAGAGCATTTTGATCATTCTGATCTAGTTTTGATTCTATACAGGCTATTTTGGTGTTAGCTATTAGCTCTTTAACACTGTTGTAATCAAGTTTTGTGGCAATATTATGTTTAAGTCCCTTATTTAACAAATTTAATTCTGTGCTATTGAAATTAAAGCTTGTTGTGTTAACTACTCTCTCAAAGAATTTATGTTGCACGGGAGGGCATTCATTTGGTGGAATGGGGGATTTTTTTGCAATCAGGAGTGAGAGCTTTTCTTTTTGTTTATGTGCAATTTTCAACTTCTCTTTATCCACATTTAGTTGGGTTAGATCTAAGAAATTCGTGACTTGGCTTAGAGTGGGATAGTTGCTTAACTCTAAGTGCAGCGTGTAGATGTCTCTGTTTAACAAGTCTTTTCGTTTGTAATGTGATCTAATTTCATTTTTGATCCATACAATTTCACATTTTCTCTTGGCTGCTTGTGCAGATTCACTCTGGTCTTTAACTACAACTCTTATGTAATTAGGTGTTACATTCTCTAAGATACATTGCTTATTAAATTTGATGGCAAGAATAGTTTTCATTAGTTTCACTTTGCACTTCCTGTATTTGTTCATTGTTCCTTTTACCTGGCTAGGTAGCAAAATAAGACTTTTATCCATTGTGGATGTGGAACACTGCGACTGTGGTGTGAAAAGGTTTTCAGAAATTACTGCAACCAGTCACCTTTTATGTAGATGTATTTTATTTAACCATGACCGGTTTCGAGCTGCCTAGCAACTCATCATCAGATGGTATATACATTCAGTGCTTTTTTGTACCCATTGTGTGGGTGGTTGAGTATCTGTGGCTAGACAGAAACGAGAACAAATAATCGCTACATGTGGTACAGTAACACGAAATATTTACAGCATAATTTATGTTTAACGTATAAGAGCAAATAATCACTACATGTGGTACAGTTACACGAAAAATTTACAGTTTAATTTACGTTTTGAGGTGTTACTTACAGATAAATCTTTCTGCAGGTATATATATCTCTTTTAGGAGGTATTCTTGAAACCATTGTTGTTCTTGTTTTTCACAATTTCACAAGTTAAAACTTTCTCTAGATGTATATTACTTTTATGAGGGACTGTAGGAAACATATCTTGTTTTTCGTAATCATCGCTGAACACACTTAGCCACAGATAAGAATACAGGATTTAAACATTATAAACAAGCCAAAGATTGCAATATAACTACAGTATCAAAGATTTCAAGTTGACCAGAGACATTATTAGTCATCACTCACACTGACAAGAGATTTGTCTTTATTACATAGAAAATAAATGTAAATTACCTTAAACTAGTAAAATGTTGATTTATAAATTAACTGTGCAATTTTAACAGGTATATAAAACTAGATTTTTTACATTATATTTCAGTTACGTTCAGGATTATTGGTATTGAGAGTATTATAACAGCTAATTTCTTGCTCCTTCCATTGGCTGATCTTGGCATATGATGTCTGGGATGAGAAGGTTGATGGTTAACTTAAAATAATAAGTAATGCTGGTATTTGATAGGGTGTGGAAAAGGAGTTGGCGGTGGGGGGGAGGGGGTATAGGAAAATAGAGAGGGGGGGTTGAGAGGGTGATGTGGAGAGAGAAGAGAACTGAAGGGGGGGGGCAGAAGTGGTAGAAGCTTTTATGTGTGTGTGTGTGTGTGTGTGTGTGGGCCATTTTGTTTCTGAATGACTGTTTAGTTTTTTAAGTTCAAAGAATCTTTAAATTTCTGAAAGAAGGAGTTATTCGCCAATTCTGTCTGCTCATTTAAAATGGTATGTGGGGAATTATGTTTGTGGGTAAAAATCTCTAATTGTTCGAGAAGATCCATCTTGATTCCCTTGTCTACAGTGTGTAGGATTTGAAGGTTAGTTTTAATGTCTGTTATGGAATGTTTATTATCTGCTAGATGGGTAGCAAAAGTGGATGTATTTAAGTTGTTTAGGCGAAGTGCATCAGTGTGCTCTTTGTATCGGATCTCAAAATTTCTACCTGTTTGCCCTATGTAGTAGCAGGAGCAGCTGTCACATCTTAATTTATATATACCAGATTTTTGGTAGGGTGTGCTGGCTCTTTTGGTGTTGTGGACTATTTTGTTCTGTATTTTGTTGTTAGTGTGAAAACTTATTTTGACATTATGTGGTTTGAATAGCTTAGCAAGTTTGTATGAAATATTGCCGAGAAAAGGCATACAAACGAATTTGGTTTCTTCTGCTACTGAGGTCTGGTTTGCTGGTTTTGCTTTGTTAGATATAATGTTTTTATCTAATTTTTCAATTATGCTTGGGTCATAAGAATTGTTTGATGCTATTGTTTTTAATATATTGATTTCATTAATTTTTGCAGTAGGATCAGCTTGAATCTTGTTGATACGGTTAAGTGCTGATTTGAAAAACATGATGGTCTAGCAATTGGCAGTAGTCTAGCTGGCCTTCTTGCTGACAGCTACATTAATGATCTCGAAATTAAATTCTTTAAAGCAAATCGAATAGAAACAGACAAAATCATTTATTATAAACGATATGTTGATGACACTCTGTTGTTATGTGATGGGACAGCCACTGAAATTGTGGCCTTAGCTGGTAAACTTAATAATGTTCACCCCAAAATACAGTTCACAGTAGAACACCAAACCCAAAAAGGAATCTATTTTCTTGACCTAAACATAACACATCACAACAACAAACATAAATTTCAGATATATAGGAAACCCACCACTTCACATGTCATAATAAACAATACATCATGCCACCCAAATCAGCATAAACTAGCTTTTTTCAAATCAGCACTTAACTGTATCAACAAGATTCAAGCTGATCCTACTGCAAAAATTAATGAAATCAATATATTAAAAACAATAGCATCAAACAATGCTTATGACCCAAGCATAATTGAAAAATTAGATAAAAACATTATATCTAACAAAGCAAAACCAGCAAACGAGAACTCAGTAGCAGAAGAAACCAAATTCGTTTGTATGCCTTTTCTCGGCAATATTTCATACAAACTTGCTAAGCTATTCAAACCACATAATGTCAAAATAAGTTTTCACACTAACAACAAAATACAGAACAAAATAGTCCACAACACCAAAAGAGCCAGCACACCCTACCAAAAATCTGGTATATATAAATTAAGATGTGACAGCTGCTCCTGCTACTACATAGGGCAAACAGGTAGAAATTTTGAGATCCGATACAAAGAGCACACTGATGCACTTCGCCTAAACAACTTAAATACATCCACTTTTGCTACCCATCTAGCAGATAATAAACATTCCATAACAGACATTAAAACTAACCCTCAAATCCTACACACTGTAGACAAGGGAATCCAGATGGATCTTCTCGAACAATTAGAGATTTTTACCCACAAACATAATTCTCCACATACCATTTTAAATGAGCAGACAGAATTGGCGAATAACTCCTTCTTTCAGAAATTTAAAGATTCTTTGAACTTAAAAAACTAAACAGTCATTCAGAAACAAAATGGCCCACACACACACACACACACACACACACACACACACACACACACACACACACACATAAAAGCTTCTACCACTTCTGCCCCCCCCTTCAGCTCTCTTCTCTCTCCACATCACCCTCTCAACCACCCCTCTCTATTTTCCTATACCCCTCCCCCCCACCACCAACTCCTTTTCCACACCCTATCAAATACCAGCATTACTTATTATTTTAAGTTAATCATCAACCTTCTCATCCCAGACATCATATGCCAAGATCAGCCAATGGAAGGAGCAAGAAATTAGCTGTCATAATATTCTCAATACCAATAATCTTGAATGTAACTGAAATATAATGTAAATAATCTAGTTTTATATACCTGTTAAAGTTGCACAGTTAATTTATAAATAAACATTTTACTAGTTTAATCTAATTTACATTTATTTTCTATGTAATAAAGACAAATCTCTTGTCAGTGTGAGTGATGACTAATAATGTCTCTGGTCAACTATAAATCTTTGATACTGTAGTTATATTGCAATCTTTGGCTTGTTTATAATGTGTAAATCCTGTATTCGTATCTGTGGCTAAGTGTGTTCAGCGATGATTACGAAAAACAAGATATGTTTCCTACAGTGCCTCATAAAAGTAATATACATCTAGAGAAAGTTTTAACTTGTGAAATTGTGAAAAACAAGAACAACAATGGTTTCAAGAATACCTCCTAAAAGAGATATATATACCTGCAGAAAGATTTATCTGTAAGTAACACCTCAAAACGTAAATTAAACTGTAAATTTTTCGTGTAACTGTACCACATGTAGTGATTATTTGCTCTTATACGTTAAACATAAATTATGCTGTAAATATTTCGTGTTACTGTACCACATGTAGCGATTATTTGTTCTCGTTTCTGTCTAGCCACAGATACTCAACCACCCACACAATGGGTACAAAAAAGCACTGAATGTATATACCATCTGATGATGAGTTGCTAGGCAGCTCGAAACCGGTCATGGTTAAATAAAATACATCTACATAAAAGGTGACTGGTTGCAGTAATTTCTGAAAACCTTTTCACACCACAGTCGCAGTGTTCCACATCCACAATGGATAAAAGTCTTATTTTGCTACCTAGCCAGGTAAAAGGAACAATGAACAAATACAGGAAGTGCAAAGTGAAACTAATGAAAACTATTCTTGCCATCAAATTTAATAAGCAATGTATCTTAGAGAATGTAACACCTAATTACATAAGAGTTGTAGTTAAAGACCAGAGTGAATCTGCACAAGCAGCCAAGAGAAAATGTGAAATTGTATGGATCAAAAATGAAATTAGATCACATTACAAACGAAAAGACTTGTTAAACAGAGACATCTACATGCTGCACTTAGAGTTAAGCAACTATCTCACTCTAAGCCAAATCACGAATTTCTTAGATCTAACCCAACTAAATGTGGATAAAGAGAAGTTGAAAATTGCACATGAACAAAAAGAAAAGCTCTCACTCCTGATTGCCAAAAAATCCCCCATTCCACCAAATGAATGCCCTCCCGTGCAACATAAATTCTTTGAGAGAGTAGTTAACACAACAAGCATTAATTTCAATAGCACAGAATTAAATTTATTAAATAAGGGACTTAAACATAATATTGCCACAAAACTTGATTACAACAGTGTTAAAGACCTAATAACTAACACCAAAATAGCCTGTATAGCATCAAAACTAGATCAGAATGATCAAAATGCTCTAGCCCATGATGCAAACAAAATAATAAAGAAAAACATAGACGCAAAAAGGCTCCATAGTAATAAGCATGATGAATCTGCAACACTGATACAAATTAACAAAAAGCTAACAAACAGTAGTGCCCTTGTTGTTAAATCTGACAAAGGCAGCACAGCCGTGATAATGTACGAGTCTGATTACATTAAGAAAACCCTAGAATTTTTCAAGAATAACAACATAACTGAGTTGAAATCTGACCCCACTCCCAAATACGAAGCTAAAATAAAAGACATGTTAAAAAATTATAACTTTCTGCTGACATCCATTGAAGCCAAACAATGTGTTATAATGAACCCTACAGCACCAAAGCTTAGATCACAACCTAAAATTCATAAAGATGGACACCCGTTACGCCCGATTGTGAATTCCATAAATATCCAAGGGTAAAAAGTGACTAAAAAACTGCATGAAATACTCAAGAAATATTATACATTCCCAACCAATTATTCCATAAAAAACACCTATGATTTGATTGACAGTATCAGAGAAATTTCCATTCCCAATGCAGCTAACTTTGCATTCCTTGATATTGTCAACCTGTACACAAACATACCTATAATAGACACACTTCGAATAATAAAAAATAACTTATTACAACATAAAAAGCTAAGTGACATGTAAATCTATGAGCTGATGGATTTACTTGAATTAGTGCTGTCCCACAATTACTTAACCTTCAACAACAAAATATATATTCAACATGATGGTCTAGCAATGGGCAGTAGTCTAGCTGGCCTTCTTGCTGACATCTACATTAATGATCTCGAAATTAAATTCTTTAAAGCAAATCGAATAGAAACAGACAAAATCATTTATTATAAACGATATGTTGATGACACCCTGTTGTTATATGATGGGACAGCCACTGAAATTGAGGCCTTAGCTGGTAAACTTAATAATGTTCACCCAAAAATACAGTTCACAGTAGAACACCAAACCCAAAAAGGAATCTATTTTCTTGACCTAAACATAACACATCACAACAACAAACATAAATTTCAGATATATAGGAAACCCACCACTTCAGATGTCATAATAAACAATACATCATGCCACCCAAATCAGAATAAACTAGCTTTTTTCAAATCAGCACTTAACCGTATCAACAAGATTCAAGCTGATCCTACTGCAAAAATTAATGAAATCAATATATTAAAAACAATAGCATCAAACAATGCTTATGACCCAAGCATAATTGAAAAATTAGATAAAAACATTATATCTAACAAAGCAAAACCAGCAAACCAGACCTCAGTAGCAGAAGGAACCAAATTCGTTTGTATGCCTTTTCTCGGCAATATTTCATACAAACTTGCTAAGCTATTCAAACCACATAATGTCAAAATAAGTTTTCACACTAACAACAAAATACAGAACAAAATAGTCCACAACACCAAAAGAGCCAGCACACCCTACCAAAAATCTGGCATATATATAAATTAAGGTTTGACAGCTGCTCCTGCTACTACATAGGGCAAACAGGTAGAAATTTTGAGATCCGATACAAAGAGCACACTGATGCACTTCGCCTAAACAACTTAAATAGATCCACTTTTGCTACCCATCTAGCAGATAATAAACATTCCATAACAGACATTAAAACTAACCTTCAAATCCTACACACTGTAGACAAGGGAATCAAGATGGATCTTCTCGAACAATTAGAGATTTTTACCCACAAACATAATTCCCCACATACCATTTTAAATGAGCAGACAGAATTGGCGAATAACTCCTTCTTTCAGAAATTTAAAGATTCTTTGAACTTAAAAAACTAAACAGTCATTCAGAAACAAAATGGCCCACACACACACACACACACACACACACACACACACACACACACACACACACACACACACATAAAAGCTTCTACCTGTTCTCCCCCCCTCCCCTTCAGCTCTCTTCTCTCTCCACATCACCCTCTCATCCCCCCTCTCTATTTTCCTATACCCCCTCCCCCCACCGCCAACTCCTTTTCCACACCCTATCAAATACCAGCATTACTTATTATTTTAAGTTAACCATCAACCTTCTCATCCCAGACATCATATGCCAAGATCAGCCAATGGACGGAGCAAGAAATTAGCTGTCATAATACTCTCAATACCAATAATCTTGAATGTAACTGAAATATAATGTAAAAAATCTAGTTTTATATACCTGTTAAAATTGCACAGTTAATTTATAAATGAACATTTTACTAGTTTAAGCTAATTTACATTTATTTTCTATGTAATAAAGACAAATCTCTTGTCAGTGTGAGTGATGACTAATAATGTCTCTGGTCAACTTGAAATCTTTGATACTGTAGTTATATTGCAATCTTTGTCTTGTTTATAATGTGTAAATCCTGTATTCGTATCTGTGGCTAAGTGTGTTCAGCGATGATTACGAAAAACAAGATATATGTTTCCTACAGAGCCTCATAAAAGTAATATACATCTAGAGAAAGTTTTAACTTGTGAAATTGTGAAAAACAAGAACAACAATGGTTTCAAGAATACCTCCTAAAAGAGATATATATACCTGCAGAAAGATTTATCTGTAAGTAACACCTCAAAACGTAAATTAAACTGTAAATTTTTCGTGTAACTGTACCACATGTAGTGATTATTTGCTCTTATACGTTAAACATTAAATTATGCTGTAAATATTTCGTGTTACTGTACCACATGTAGCGATTATTTGTTCTCGTTTCTGTCTAGCCACAGATACTCAACCACCCACACAATGGGTACAAAAAAGCACTGAATGTATATACCATCTGATGATGAGTTGCTAGGCAGCTCGAAACCGGTCATGGTTAAATAAAATACATCTACATAAAAGGTGACTGGTTGCAGTAATTTCTGAAAACCTTTTCACACCACAGTCGCAGTGTTCCACATCCACAATGGATAAAAGTCTTATTTTGCTACCTAGCCAGGTAAAAGGAACAATGAACAAATACAGGAAGTGCAAAGTGAAACTAATGAAAACTATTCTTGCCAACAAATTTAATAAGCAATGTATCTTAGAGAATGTAACACCTAATTACATAAGAGTTGTAGTTAAAGACCAGAGTGAATCTGCACAAGCAGCCAAAAGAAAATGTGAAATTGTATGGATCAAAAATGAAATTAGATCACATTACAAACGAAAAGACTTGTTAAACAGGGACATCTACATGCTGCACTTAGAGTTAAGCAACTATCTCACTCTAAGCCAAATCACGAATTTCTTAGATCTAACCCAACTAAATGTGGATAAAGAGAAGTTGAAAATTGCACATAAACAAAAAGGAAAGCTCTCACTCCTGATTGCCAAAAAATCCCCCATTCCACCAAATGAATGCCCTCCCGTGCAACATAAATTCTTTGAGAGAGTAGTTAACACAACAAGCATTAATTTCAATAGCACAGAATTAAATTTGTTAAATAAGGGACTTAAACATAATATTGCCACAAAACTTGATTACAACAGTGTTAAAGACCTAATAACTAACACCAAAATAGCCTGTATAGCATCAAAACTAGATCAGAATGATCAAAATGCTCTAGCCCATGATGCAAACAAAATAATAAAGAAAAACATAGTTGCACAAAGGCTCCATAGTAATAAACATGATGAATCTGCAACACTGATACAAATTAACAAAAAGCTAGCAAACAGTAGTGCCCTTGTTGTTAAATCTGACAAAGGCAGCACAGCTGTGATAATGTACGAGTCTGATTACATTAAGAAAACCCTAGAATTTTTCAAGAATAACAACATAACTGAGTTGAAATCTGACACCACTCCCAAATACCAAGCTAAAATAAAAGACATGTTAAAAAATTGTAACTTTCTGTTGACATCCATTGAAGCCAAACAATGTGTTATAATGTACCCTACAGCACCAAAGCTTAGATCACAACCTAAAATTCATAAAGACGGACACCCGATACGCCCGATTGTGAATTCCATAAATATCCAAGGGTACAAAGTGACTAAAAAACTGCATGAAATACTCAAGAAATATTATACATTCCCAACCAATTATTCCATAAAAAACACCTATGATTTGATTGACAGTATCAGAGAAATTTCCATTCCCAATGCAGCTAACTTTGCATCCCTTGATATTGTCAACCTGTACACAAACATACCTATAATAGACACACTTCGAATAATAAAAAATAACTTATTACAACATAAAAAGCTAAGTGACATGTAAATCTATGAGCTGATGGATTTACTTGAATTAGTGCTGTCCCACAATTACTTCACCTTCATAACAAAATATATATACAACATGATGGTCTAGCAGTGGGCAGTAGTCTAGCTGGCCTTCTTGCTGACATCTACATTAACTGGCCTTCTTGCTGACATCTACATTAATGATCTCGAAATTAAATTCTTTAAAGCAAATCCAATAGAAACAGACAAAATCATTTATTATAAACGATATGTTGATGACACCCGGTTGTTATATGATGGGACAGCCACTGAAATTGAGGCCTTAGCTGGTAAACTTAATAATGTTCACCCCAAAATACAGTTCACAGTAGAACACCAAACCCAAAAAGGAATCTACTTTCTTGACCTAAACATAACACATCACAACAACAAACATAAATTTCAGATATATAGGAAACCCACCACTTCACATGTCATAATAAACAATACATCATGCCACTCAAATCAGCATAAACTAGCTTTTTTCAAATCAGCACTTAACCGTATCAACAAGATTCAAGCTGATCCTACTGCAAAAATTAATGAAATCAATATATTAAAAACAATAGCATCAAACAATGCTTATGACCCAAGCATAATTGAAAAATTAGATAAAAACATTATATCTAACAAAGCAAAACCAGCAAACCAGACCTCAGTAGCAGAAGAAACCAAATTCGTTTGTATGCCTTTTCTCGGCAATATTTCATACAAACTTGCTAAGCTATTCAAACCACATAATGTCAAAATAAGTTTCCACACTAACAACAAAATACAGAACAAAATAGTCCACAACACCAAAAGAGCCAGCACACCCTACCAAAAATCTGGTATATATAAATTAAGATGTGACAGCTGCTCCTGCTACTACATAGGGCAAACAGGTAGAAATTTTGAGATCCGATACAAAGAGCACACTGATGCACTTCGCCTAAACAACTTAAATACATCCACTTTTGCTACCCATCTAGCAGATAATAAACATTCCATAACAGACATTAAAACTAACCTTCAAATCCTACACACTGTAGACAAGGGAATCAAGATGGATCTTCTCGAACAATTAGAGATTTTTACCCACAAACATAATTCCCCACATACCATTTTAAATGAGCAGACAGAATTGGCGAATAACTCCTTCTTTCAGAAATTTAAAGATTCTTTGAACTTAAAAAACTAAACAGTCATTCAGAAACAAAATGGCCCACACACACACACACACACACACACACACATAAAAGCTTCTACCACTTCTGCCCCCCCCTTCAGTTCTCTTCTCTCTCCACCTCACCCTCTCAACCCCCCCTCTCTATTTTCCTATACCCCCTCCCCCCCCACCACCAACTCCTTTTCCACACCCTATCAAATACCAGCATTACTTATTATTTTAAGTTAATCATCAACCTTCTCATCCCAGACATCATATGCCAAGATCAGCCAATGGAAGGAGCAAGAAATTAGCTGTCATAATACTCTCAATACCAATAATCTTGAATGTAACTGAAATATAATGTAAAAAATCTAGTTTTATATACCTGTTAAAATTGCACAGTTAATTTATAAATCAACATTTTACTAGTTTAAGGTAATTTACATTTATTTTCTATGTAATAAAGACAAATCTCTTGTCAGTGTGAGTGATGACTAATAATGTCTCTGGTCAACTTGAAATCTTTGATACTGTAGTTATATTGCAATCTTTGGCTTGTTTATAATGTGTAAATCCTGTATTCGTATCTGTGGCTAAGTGTGTTCAGCGATGATTACGAAAAACAAGATATATGTTTCCTACAGAGCCTCATAAAAGTAATATACATCTAGAGAAAGTTTTAACTTGTGAAATTGTGAAAAACAAGAACAACAATGGTTTCAAGAATACCTCCTAAAAGAGATATATATACCTGCAGAAAGATTTATCTGTAAGTAACACCTCAAAACGTAAATTAAACTGTAAATTTTTCGTGTAACTGTACCACATGTAGTGATTATTTGCTCTTATACGTTAAACATAAATTATGCTGTAAATATTTCGTGTTACTGTACCACATGTAGCGATTATTTGTTCTCGTTTCTGTCTAGCCACAGATACTCAACCACCCACACAATGGGTACAAAAAAGCACTGAATGTATATACCATCTGATGATGAGTTGCTAGGCAGCTCGAAACCGGTCATGGTTAAATAAAATACATCTACATAAAAGGTGACTGGTTGCAGTAATTTCTGAAAACCTTTTCACACCACAGTCGCAGTGTTCCACATCCACAATGGATAAAAGTCTTAATAACTATCTTATCACACTTCCTTGGGACACTTTAGAAATTATCTTTACATCTGTCAATTTTGTTTCTTTAAGGGTGAAGTGTTAAGTCTGTCTGCGAAGAACTCGTGAATCCAGTCGCAAATCTGCTCCGATACTCGATAAACTCGTTTCTTTCCCCACTAAGTGGCAGCGGGGCATGATGTCAAATACCTTCATGATGTCAAGGAACACGGCATCACCCTGAGCGCCTTTGTCTACAGCGTTATGGACCTTATGGGAGAACAGAGCGAGCTGAGTTTCGCAGTATCTCTGGCTGCGAAATACATGTTGATTTTTATATAGGAGGTTTTCGTTTTCCAAGAACATTATAATTCCTGATTATAAAAAATGTTCCATAATTCTACAACAGACTGACGTCAACGATATAGGTCTATAATTGTGTGCATCTGTTCTGTGGTCCTTGTTGAAAGCAGGAGTGACCTGCGCTTATTTCCAGTCGCTAGGTACCCTTCCTCGCTCCAGCGATCTACAATAAACCGCTACTAGAAGGAGAGCAAGTTCTTTCGCATAATCTTTGCAGAATCTATAGATATATCATCTTGTCATGTTGCCTTCCCACTACAATGTAATTGTAGTTGTTTTTGTCTTCCGCGATCGGTTGTCTCATTTTGTGACATTTCAACGTTCGTAGAGTGATTGAAAGGAGGGACTGTGTTATGAACTTTTGCGATAAAACAATTTCGGAAGATCAAATTCAGTATTTCTGCCTTCTCTCTGTTATCTTTCGTTTCGGTGACAGTATGGTTTCTTAGTAAATTAACAGATGATTTGGAACCACTCATTGATTTTACGTTAAACCAAAACCTCTTAGGGTTGAAAAAAAATTTACCTTCGAGGTCGTTCAAAGCGCCTCTCATTGCTCTTTTTACGTTCACTTTCGTTTCGTTCAACTTTTTTTTGTCAACTAAGTCTTTAATTGCCTTGAATCTGAAATGAAGCTCTATTTGTTTATGGAGCAGTTTTCTAACGCGGCTATTGAACCACAGTGGGTCTTTCCAGTTTCTCGCAACGTACTTGTATAAGGCATATTGAGTATTGCTTTTGAATTTTTTCTAATTGTGCTCCACATCTTCACCTTCATCACTGAATATTTGATGGTTTCTATCCCATCAGTCTTGCTAAGCAAAACGTCTTCCTATCTTTCTTAATATTTCTTGTAAACCCCGAAATCATAATTGCTATCACAGCCTTATGATCATTGATATCTTCCTCTACGTTAACTGGTTCGATAAATTTAGGTCTCTTATTCGCCTGTAGATAACAAGTACGAAACTTGTTCAAACGTTGCCGCAGAACGTCTTGACTCGGCTGTTAACCCGAGAAGGCTTCATCATAGGCGCATATCGAGGTCATGTTTAGTTAGGAGCATCTTTGGAAAGACTTAACACCAAGTTTCAGGCATATTGGTCTATTTCTTTATGTTTCGTGTGAATCAAGGAAGTCGAGTGATTGTCAAAACATGGACGAAAAAGGATTTCGTGTGGTGATTAAGCATTACTTTATGAAATGCAAAACGCCTCAGGAGACCAAAGAGGAGTTTGATAAACATTACGGTGACTCTGAACCTCCGATTAGAACAGTTTATAAGTGGTTTCAAAGTTTTCGGGATGGCCATATGGGCACAAGTGATGCTGAACGTTGTGGACCCCCGGTAAAGGTTAAGACTCCAGAAATCATGATATGGTGATGGATGGCAGAAGAACTAAGGTGAGTGAGATTGCTAGTACTGTGGGCATCTCGAATGAACGGGTACATAATATTTTGCATTAACATTTGGACATGAGAAAGCTATCCGCAAGATGGGTTCCGCGATTGCTCACGCTTGTCCAAAAACGGAATCTTGTGAAGTGTTGCAAGGATTGTTAGCAGCTGTTCAGGAAGAATCCGCAGTACTTTAAGCGTCGTTTTGTCACTGTTTATGAAACATGGATACATTACTATACTCCTGAGACCAAACAACAATCTAAACAATGGGTTATTAAGGGAGCATCTGCACCCAAAAAGGCGAAGACCATTCCTTCGGCCGAAAAGGTTATGGCGACTGTCTTTTGAGATTCGCAAGGGATAATCGTCATCGACTCTCGGGAAAAGGGTAAAAATATCACAGGTGTAAATTATTCATTGCTACTGGACCGTTTGAAAACCGGGCTGCAAGAAAAACGCCGGTGATCGGACCGCAAAAAAGTTATTTTCCATCACGACAGTGCACCAGCACACACCTCAGCAGTTGTGGTTGCAAAATTAATGGATATAAGATTCCAACTCGTTTCACATCCCCCCTGTTCTCCAGACTTGGCTCCCTCGGACTACTATTTGTTCCCCAATTTCAAGAAATGGCTGGCGGGACAAAGATTTTATTCAACGAGGAGGTGATAGCAGCAACTAATAGCTATTTTGCAGACTTGGACAATTCCTATTATTCGGAAGGGATCAACAAATTGGAACAGCGTTGGACGAAGTGTATAAGTCTAAATGGAGGCTATGTCGAAAAATAGAAAAGGTTTACCCCAAACACATAAGTAGTTTTTATTTTTGCACGGACTTTTCAAACGCCCATCGTAGTTCGTTCGACAGCCGCCATCAAGGCCTCCTCCATGTCACAGACAGAGCCCCTGCTAAACATACTTCTAGGCTTGGATATTTATATACTTCTTGCTACGTTTCTGATGTGGCCTTTGTGGGAGGGAATAGTGAATTTGTTCCACATCAGTCGTCCCGTCAGCTTTTCCTGGCTCGCTCCGTGGCTCCGCATCGGACACAAGTTGCTAGGCGCAGTCATATTTTCACCGTGTGTGTTTTCGGCAGCACGCAAGTGCGACGAGTTTCAAGACGTTACTTCACCCTCGGCCACACTGTGTTGCGACTGTAGCTATTCCCTGTACTTCAGCCATGGACGACGTCACAAACCCATCCAGCTGGAGTGTTCGACATAATGTCAATGGTACTGCGCATTGGCCTCCTGCACATCGTTCTTGGCTGGCCTCTGTTGCCTGGCAGCAACCGGAATAAAACTTTAAAAAATTTTAAAATTCGGATGCCGAACTTTTTCGGGGCTCACCAGTACCTTATTCTGCACAAAGTTGCGCATTGTGTAAAACAGTGAATTTGTGTTATGAAGCGATGGGGTTGAAAACCCGGAGGAGCCACCCTCATTTAGATTTCCTCTGTACTCTCAGTCGTTTCAGAGGAATGCTGGGATGGTTTTTTCAACAAGCTGATAATCGCAAATTATTTGGACTTGAAAGGTATGATAAACTCTAAGGTGCCCTTCAGTTTCTTTGTTTTGATGACGCAGTAAGATGGTGCCGTTAAAGTCGATAAACACACACAGGTCTCTTTGTTTTTCAGTCCCTGTTTGGTATACTTCAGTTAAGATACAGTATGTGATCAAAAGTATCAGGACAACCCCAAAAACAAACATTTTTCATATTAGGTGCATTGTGCTGCCACCTACTGCCAGGTAGTCTATATCAGAGACCTCAGTAGTCATTAGACATCGTGAGAGAGCAGAATGGGGAGCTTGTCTGTTGACTGACAGAGACCGCCGACAGTTGAAGAGGGTCGTAATGTGTAATAGGCAGACATCTATCCAGACCATCACACAGGAATTCCAAACTGCATCAGAATCCACTGCAAGTACTATGACAGTTAGGCGGGAGGTGAGAAAACTTGAATTTCATGGTCGAGCAGCTGCTCATAAGCCACACATCACACCGGTAAATGCCAAATGACGCCTCGCTTGGTGTAACGAGCGTAAACACTGGATAATTGAACAGTGGGAAAACGTTGCGTGGAGTGACGAATCACGGAACACAATGTGGCGACCCGATGGCAGGTTGTGGGTATGGCGAATGCTCGGTGAACGTTATCTGCCAGCGTGTGTAGTACCAACAGTAAAATTCAGAGGCGGTGGTGTGATGGTGAGGTCTTGTTTTTCATGGTGGGGGGGGGGGGGGGGGGGTGCTTGCACCACTTGTTCCGCGTGGCATTATCATAGCACAGGCCTACATTGACGTTTTAAGCAACTTCTTGCTTCCTGATGTTGAAGAGCAATTTGGAGATGGTGACTACATCTTTCAACACGACCGAGCACCTGTTCATAATGCATGGCCTGTGGCGGAGTGGTTACACGACAATAACATCCCTGTAACGGACTGGCCTGCACAGAGTCCTGACCTGAATCCCATAGAAGACCTTTGGGATGTTTTGGAATGCGAACTTTGTGCCAGGCCTCACCTACCGACATCGCTACCTCTTCTCACTGCAGCACTCTGTGAAGAATGGGCTGCCATTCCCCAAGAAACCTTCGAGCACCTGATTGAACGTATGCCTGCGAGAGTGGAAGCTGTCATCAAGGCTAAGGGTGGGCCAACACCATAATGAATCCCAATATTAGGGACGGAGGACGCCACGAACTTGTGAGTCATTTTCAGCAAGGTGCCCGGATACTTTTGATCACATAGTGTATTTTGTGTACCTTGCATAACGACAGCATTTCCTGTGACAGTAAATGCATCATTTTTTCTTTGTGATTTGCGATTGTCGCCTAAAACGAAACGAGTCTGTCTGTCTTCTCTGACCCTTTGTTTTCATACGACGAGTATTTACCAGACTTTTTGGCGCTTTTTGGAGCTGTGTATCATGGAGCTGCTACAATAACTCATGGAAAATAATTGATTTCCATTCTATGGTGCTTAATAATATCTGCAGGCATCGGTACTGAATTTAGTCGATAACAATGAGAATTATTTCTAAAGCTGGCATCAGTATAGGGCTCAATTTTAAGAGTATAGCGACATAATTGGACGATTGTGTTTCCTTTTTTTTGTGAGGAGTTAGAGAGTTACACTACTGGCCATTAACATTGCTACACCACGAAGATGACGTGCTACAGACGCGAAATTTAACCGACAGGAAGAAGATTCTGTGATATGCAAATGATTAGTTTTTCTGAGCATTCACATAAGGTTGGCGCCGGTGGCGACACCTACAACGTGCTGACATGAGGAAAGTTTCCAACCGATTGGTTGGTTGGTTTGGGGAAGGAGACCAGACAGCGTGGTCATCGGTCTCATCGGATTAGAGAAGGATAGGGAAGGAAGTCGGCCGTGCCCTTTCAGAGGAACCATCCCGGCATTTGCCTGGAGTGATTTAGGGAAATCACAGAAAACCTAAATCAGGATGGCCGGACGCGGGATTGAACCATCGTCCTCCCGAATGCGAGTCCAGTGTCTAACCACTGCGCCACCTCGCTCGGTTTTCCAACCGATTTCTCATACACAAACAGCAGTTGACCGGCGTTGCCTGGTGAAACGTTGTTGTGATGCCTCGTGTAAGGAGGAGAAATGCGTACCATCACGTTTCCGACTTTGATAAAGGTCGGATTGTACGCTATCGCGATTGTGGTTTATCGTATCGCGACGTTGCTGCTCGCGTTGGTCGAGATCCGATGACTGTTAGCAGAATATGGAATCGGTGGGTTCAGGAGGGTAATACGGTACGCCGTGCTGGATCCCAACGACCTCGTGTCACTAGCAATCGAGATGACAGGCACCTTATCCGCATGGCTGTAACGGATCGTGCACCCACGTCTCGATCCCTGAGTCAACAGATGGGAATGACTGCAAGATAGCAACCATCTGCACGAACAGTTCGACGACGTTTGCAGCTGCATGGACGATCAGCTCGGAGACCAAGGCTGCGGTTACCCTTGACACTGCAACACAGACAGCAATGGTGTACTCAACGACGAACCTTGTTGGACGAATAGCAAAACGTCATTTTTTCGGATGAATCCTGGTTCTGTTTACAGCATCATGTTGGTCGCATACGTGTTTGGTGACATCGCGGTGAACGCACATTGGAAGCGTGTATTCGTCATCGCCATACTGGCGTATCACCCGGCATGATGGGTGGTCACCTCTTGTTCGCATTGACGTCACCTTGAACAGTGGATGTTACATTTCAGATGTGTTACGACCCGTAGATCTACCCTTCATTCGATCCCTGCGAAACCCTACATTTCAGCAGGATAATGCACGACCGCATGTTGCAGGTCCTGTATGGGCCTTTCTGGATACAGAAAATGGTGCCCTGGCCAGCACATTCTCCAGATCTCTCACCAATTGAAAACGTCTGGTCAATGGTGGCCGAGCAACTGGCTCGACACAATACGCCAGTTGATGAACTGTGCTATCGTGTTGAAGTTGCATGGGCAGCTGTACCTGTACACACCATCCAAATTCTGTTTGACTCAATGCCCAAGTGTATCAAGGCCGTTATTACGGCCAGAGGTGGTTGTTCTGGGTACTGATTTCTCAGGATCTATGCACCCAAATTGCGTGAAAATGTAATCATATGTCAGTTCTAGCAAGTTGTATTTGTCCAATGAATACCCGTTTATCATCTGCATTTCTTCTTGGTGTAGCAATCTTAATGGCCAGTATTGTATTTAGATTTCGGGATATGATTGCGATGAATGCAGGGAATCTAACAGATGCTTCCAAATGTTATATATTTGTTCATTAAAAACTATTTATATTGAATTTCAACAAAGGTACTTAATGAATGTACAAAGTTAGTATAGAAGCTTCCACAGCTCTAGGCCTTCCTTAGTTTTGCAGTAGTATCTGTACGAACATTAAATTTGAGGTAAGATACTTCGTGCTGCATTAATAAGGGCCAAACATATTTTCGTTATTTCTGTTTTGCTAATCATTGTCGTAACCGATCATGATGCCAGATTATAAGGCTATAGGTGTAAGAATCAGATTTTTCCCGTGGTATTTTTGTCCTTATCAGAATTAGCGTTACACAGGAACAAAACGATGTTCATTTTCGGGACATGAAAAGGCCAGTCACTCAGCTTCGTAGTAATTTAAACGTTCTAAAAAGAGTATCACTTTGGCAATACAGTCCTTCGAACTGGTTCTTTTCGTTGTGATGACAGTACTTGACACAGAAGCTCCTATAGTCTGAACTACACCCTTCACACACAGAGGATTATACGCCTCAGAGGGCTATTGATGCAGTTGACATCTTCCATCATTTGAAGAGAGGCCAAATCGTGACACGTTGAAGCACAGTATGCAACCCCAGTCCAAGTTGCTGGCCATCTGAAGGTACGCCGTTTTATGTGCTACTGTGAGCGATGGCCTTTTGCGAGCTACCAGACTCCAAATGACCAGTCCACGCACTTGCGATCGTAGTGTTTTCTCAGTAACTGCTGTCTGAAATGGTCTTGCATTCACTGACAGCATCACACACTGTTTGGTCTGAAATCGACTGTCATTGGCAAGGTGTGGCATTCGTCTACGGATCTTTTTACGACCAATGCTCTAACACAATGCTGCGCTGCTATCAATTGTACACCATTCGTTGCAGGCCCGTTGAAGAGTCCGCGTTCATCCACCAATAGACCTGTCAACTTCGTTAGTGGTGTGGTAATTTTGCCTCTACGTAAACCCATCTTATTGCGTTTGTTTCATACAACTGACTGATACATATAGTGTGTTATATCCTTATTATGTAAGTTCTCCTACATGACTCATTAGAGCTATTTAGCAGCAGATCTGAGAAGGACATTGCGGCTTTGTCTAAACATGTGGTTACCTCCGCTTACCTCTTATTTAATAACCAGTATTTGGAACAAGTTGACAGTGTCGACATGAGAAGTCTCCTGTGTCCCATGGCACCCAATTAATTTATGGAACATTTTGGGGAAAGAGGCACTGTGGTTGGTAACTCTCCAACGTTCCTGCTTCTGGCGGTATGTTGAAGATACACTTGCGGTGTGACCCTACGGAATACAAATATTTGTCCAGCATTTGAACACGCTGTATTCGTGTTTTGGAAGAGAAAAAGATGTTAGCGTACCATTTAATGGTTTTAGGGTCAGAAGAATCTCGAATATTTAATAGAACGAACAAACACCATATACCGAGAGCAACAGATCTTCGCAGTTAATGAAGATAAATGGAAAATTAATCGATGATGCCATTTCACATGCAATATTTCTACGAGATAAGTTCTATTTTCAAATGCCATTTGAAATATATGGATTATCATTCTAAAGCAGCTGACATCTTACCAAAATAAACAAATAAATGCATGCATATGTAAAAGTAAAATCTAACTAAGAGTTTACACAAAGTAATCTCCCTAGAGAAAATACATTGCTCTGAACGCTGGGAGAGAATGTGTATCGGAAACACTCACACAGGGTTATTTTTGCAGACTAACTACTTCCTCCATTGTGCGCAAGGCGGCTATGTCTTTCGCTCCCTGGTACATAGAGCACAAGCGATCTCAAATTCAGATCCTGACCGCCTGCTGGTGAGCAGCGATACCTAAGAACAGTGTTCCAACAGAACGGTTATTTTGATAAACAGATATGAAACGCATACCAATCAGATACAGTTCGTGTTCGGATATGAATGAAGATGCAGAGGTACACATTGCAATGGTCTTCTTGCCGTGTTTTGGCGATATGTCAATGCGTTTTTCGTCCGACAGCAAAATCTGGGTACCTATTGTCTTCGGCCAGACACAATATTGGCCTGAGAAAACGGGGAAAATATAGGGTGATTCAGTTCTTTCTAACGATGTTAATTTACGCAATCCGCAGTTTTATATCTGGCATTCAAAAATCATGCTCAAGATCTTCATATTCTCTCACTCGCATAGCATTCAGTCCAACAGATGCCAAAAGATACCTAGGGGTATCGTCCATGAATTCTGCTTCAACAGATCTGATACTTATAGGATCATATTTATACACTATGGCGCTGGAGAATGCAAATGTCTATACACTGATCTAATTGCTTTATACTTCCACCATTCTCAAACAAATACTCTATAATATCATAGTATTCACCTATCAAATATGGACGCCAGTGTGTCATTCTGTAGCCGGCCGTTGTGGCCGAGCGGTTCTAGGTGCTTCAGTCTGGACGGTCGCAGGTTCGAATCCTGCCTCTGGCATGGGTGGGTTGTGATGTTCTTTGGTTGGTTATGTTTAAGTAGTTATAAGTTCTAGGGGACTGATGACCTCAGATGTTGAGTCCCATAGTGCTCAGAGCCATTTTGTCACTCTGTCTGTAGCAATTATTAACTCACTGTACAGATCATAAAAATTCACAACACTCGAATGTTGTATGTAAATGAGCGTGTCCTCTGATGTTAATTGAAGTACCTCTACTCCACATCTATCCATTGAATAAAAAAAATGGTTCAAATGGCTCTGAGCACTATGGGACTTAACTGATTAGGTCATCAGTCCCCTAGAACTTAGAACAACTTAAACCTACCTAACCTAAGGACATCACACACATCCATGCCCAAGGCAGGATTCGAACCTGCTACCGTAGCGGTCGCGCGGTTCCAGACTGTAGCGCCTAGAACCGCTCGGCCACCCCGGCCGGCACCATTGAATCCATCCTCCCAAACATTTGGATGTGAATTGGTGTAGGAGGTAGATCAAACATCTTCTTAATGTTCTCTGCTCCCATAATACCTTGTCACTGTCATGAGCTAAGCCTACATTTATGGGTTTAGATCCACTAGCAACCGAATTATATGTGTTAGCAAATAGCGGCACTTTTATGGAACTTTACTAAGGCTCAGCGAGTTGGCGGGAAGCTCAGGTAGCTGTACAAAATAATCGAAGGGCATCTGTAGGTTGCTGCTGCATTTCAACTGGGGTCCGTTGCACTGCTGGGAAATAAATTAAGTATAATAGAGTAAATTTATAACAATAATATTAATAAGTGATGAACAAATACTTACTTTCAGTCTTATTCTACTTTTTGACTGATCTCTGATGAAAGCACGTCATGACGATCCTTTCACTATTGTGTACAGATCCTGAATGAACCATAATGGGCGAGAGCAAAGTGGAGGAGGGAAGAGGGATTGGGAAGGGAAGGGGATGGTGAGAGAGTGGGGATGGGAGGGTAGAGTAACCTTAAATAAAATGTGCGCAATCGTGTAATTTCAATGTTGGCTCATACTGGCAGTAATACTCTATTAAAATAGTCCGATTTCTAAGAACTATTTGTGTTGCAAAGCCATATTTTTCAGTTAAATTATATTCGGCAATAGTTTCCTCCCTTCTGGCACTGACATGAAGTCCCATGTATTACAGCAGTCTCTCAATACAGTTAAAGATGCACTGAACGCTCGGATATGGGTCAGGCACTTACCAAATAAACTAATTGTGCCATCCAGGATGCTGCACTCTTTAACTTTTGTATTTATCAGTACTGTACTAAAATCATGAGAGAGCTTTTTTTTCTAAAACAATCCGTCTGTGGGTTGTTGAACGATATTATGTGTGAGAAGAGAAAACTCATTACAGTGGCTAGGTGCACTTCACTAAATAATTGATGGAACGATTTAGACATTTTTCATGCTGATGCTACGATGACAGTTTTGCCACAGTATCATCATAGAATGCTCCCACGATCCTATTCAGCCAGTTTCTTACTGTTGTGCAGCCAAAATTCCTATATAGATTTGTAGCATAGTAAGGAGATCTGTGACAGATAACACCCTTCTCTCAAGGTCACCGGTAACAACTTCAAGTTTCAGCTAGTACACTTGGGCCAGTTATATTCAAGGTCAATTCCACTCCGCTCCACCTGGGGAATCACCGGCAATTGTATGTGGTACAGTCAAGGACATTGAAGGGAATATCTGCCCTTCCCACACACAAGGAACAATTGTAAGAGGTACAGTAAGGCCATTATGTAGCCTGATACCAATCACATAGCCCTGTATGATATAAAACTGTTGGGAAACCACTACCTCTCTCAGTCAAAGAGAAACATTAAAAGGATGGGAAACTGCTCCCTCCCATACTCTGTCAATGGGAGCACATTAAAGTGGTGGGAAACACCTCCCGCTCTGGGCCAATAAGATTCAAGCTCCCCCTCCCCCTCCTCATACTTTATAACTAGTTCGATTTCATAGGTTTAGTATCTGCGCAGGCATAATACTTCGCTACACATAATACCACTCTACCTCATGATGTGATCTCTTGTACTGTAATGCCCCACCCACAAGTAAACTAAATGACTTTCGCAGTAGCTTCTAACATTTTACATCGTGTTGCCAAAAACGCATTTTGAAAAAGATTTTTACAGATCAATGACAGAGTCAAAAGTGGCGAGAGACCTCTTTTCGGTACAAATATGAATGTACTCCTTCAACGAGGGATGCTGCTCGAAGGAGATGATATTGATGATTCTAATAAGTGTCATACCAAAACTGAGACATCTATCTTCAGTTCTGGGAACCGGGGTGTTGAAAAACTTTTTTCGATGCGTGTACAATGCGATTGATATTAAGGACTAAGAACCATCGTAAAATTAACGAACAAGAAGTTATGTGTATATGGGTGAAAGGTGACCTTGTATGTAAAAACGTTAAAATTGTTGG
Organism: Schistocerca gregaria; assembly: GCF_023897955.1. NCBI lineage: Eukaryota > Metazoa > Arthropoda > Insecta > Orthoptera > Acrididae > Schistocerca > Schistocerca gregaria. The sequence continues at coordinate 571,731,840 of NC_064931.1, read as the reverse complement.
TGATGTAACTTGGGAAAAGTTCCGAACCTCCCTGCGACTGACTCACACCGCAATGTCACACTAATGGCCGCCCAGATTTGGACAATGCTCTTTTCCTCAACAGCACTGCTGCCCCCTTTCTGGGGTGCGTGAGTTCATAGTACAGAACTGCTTTGCACTTAATGAAGGGATACTACAGGTCGTTGACGAAACCGGGGAGCGCTACATGTACATATACATATTTATGATTACTCTGCAATTCACAATTAAGCGCCTAGAACAGCGCGCGGGAAAAACGAACACTTGAATCTCACTGTCAGAGCTCTGACTTCTGATATTTTATTATGATGATCATTTCTCCCTGAGTAGGTGGGCGCCAATGAAATATTTTTACACTCTGAGGAGACAGTTGGTGATTGAAATTGCATGAGAAGATCCTGCCGCACCTTTGTTTTAATGATTGCCACTCCATTTCATGTATCACGTCCGTGGCGCTCTCTCTCCTGTTTCGCGATAGTACAAAACGAGCAGCCTTTTTTTCAACCTTTTCGATGTCCATCATCGATCCTATATGATGTGGATCCCACACTACCGCGCGGGATTACCCGAGCGGTCTATGGCGTTGCAGTCATGGACTGTGCGGCTGGTCGCGGCGGAGGTTCGAGTCCTCCCCGGGGCATGGGTGTGTGTGTTTGTCCATAGGATAATTTAGGTTAAGTAGTGTGTAAGTTTAGGGACTGATAACCTTAGCAGTTTAGTCTCATAACATTTCACACATTTGAACATTTTTGATCCCACACTGCACAAAAGTACTCCAGAACAGGACGTACGAGAGTAGTGTAGGCAGTCTCTTTAATGGATCTGTAGCATTTTCGCAGTGTTCTGCCAGTAATCGTTGTCTTTGGTTTGCTTTAACCGCAACATTCTCTATGTGGTCGTTCAAAATTAGCTTATTCGTAATTGTAATCCCTAAGTAATTAGTTGTATTTGCAGCCTACAGATTTGTGTGATTTACTGTGTAGCCGAAATTTAACGGATTCATTTTCGTACTCATGTGGATGAATTCACACTGTTCATTATTTAGAGTCAATTGTCACTTTTCGCACTATACAGACATCTTGTCTAAATAGTTTTGCAATTTGTTTTGATCATCTGATGACTTCACAAGACGGTAAATAACAGCATCTTCTGCAAATAATCTAAGAGGTCTGCTCAGGTTGTCTCCTGTGTCGTTTATAGTGATGAGAATCAGCAGATGGTCTGTAACACTTTTTTGAGGAACGGCAGTTATTACTTCTGATTTACTCGATGACTTTCCACCAATTACTACGAACTGTGATGTTTCTGACGGGAAACCACGTATCCAGTCGCACAACTGAGAAGATAGTTCATAGGAATACAATTTCATTAGAAGTCCTTTGTGAGGTATGGTTTCATAGGCCTTCTGGAAATGTAAATATATGGAATCAATTTGACCTTGCCTGTTAACAGCACTCGTTATTTCGTGAGACTAAAGAGGTAGTTGTGTTTCACAAGAACAATATTTTCTGAATCCTTGTTGGCTGTTTGTTAATAAATCGGTTTCTTCGAACACAGTATATTTTCAAAATCCTACTACAAATCGACTTTAGGGATATGGGTCTGTAATTCAACGGATTACTCATATTTACTTTTCTGGCTATTGCTGTGACTTGTGCAACTTTCCAGTCTTTAGGTACAGATGTTTCATCGAGCGATCGTTTGTATATGATTGCAAAATATGGAGCTATTGTATCAGTGTACTGTGAGAGGAACCTGACTCGTATATATTCAGGACCGGAGAGCTTGCCTTTATTAAGTGATTTAAGCTGCTTTGCTACACCGAGGATGTCTACCTCTAAGTTATTCATGTTGTCAGTTGTTGTTGGTTAGATTTCTGGAATATTTACTTCGTGTTCTTTGATGGAGGAATCTCGGAAAACCGTATTTAGTAACTCTGCTTTAGTGGCACTGTCTTCAGCATTCATCACCATTGTTATTACTCACATAAAGTATTAATTGTGTCTTTCCACTGGTGCACTTTACATACGACAAGAATATCTCTGGATTTTTGGCCAGATTTCAAGACACAGTTTCGTTGTGGAAAATATTAAAAGCTTCTACCATTGTAGATTTAGAGCTTCTGTAAAACTCCACCAGTCTTGAGGGTTTTGCATACTTTTTAATTTTTATGCTTTTTCGTTGCTTCTACAACAATGTTTTGCCCTGTTTAGTATGACATGAAGGGTAACTATCATCTCGTATTAATTTGCTTCGTATGTGTCAGTAATGGGGTAATGGGAATCATCTGACACCAATTTTGGTAAGAAATTGATATCAAATTGATATTCAAATTAATTAATTGATTAATTAATTACCCCCACCCCACTCCATCGCCCCCAGATGACTTCATGTGTTTTCCCCAGCCGGCTAGTGGGTCCCCTCCCCTTCGCCCTAGCCCACCTGCCTTATTGGCTGGTCTCGCGGTTCTAGGCACTCAGTCCGGAACCGCGCGACTGCTACGGTCGCAGGTTCGAATCCTGCCTCAAGCATGGATGTGTGTGATGTCCTTAGGTTAGTTAGGTTTAATTAGTTCTAAGTTCTAGGCGGCTGATGACCACAGATGTTAAGTCGCATAGTGCTCAAAGACATTTGAACCTTATTGGCGGTAATTTGGAATTTTTGTAGGAAATCTGAATTTTCGCGTAAAACCGAGTTCAGTGGTTAATTCATGGGTGGTAATACTAACGAATATTTTTGATGGAACTTCTTTATAACTGTGCGCCGCTGGGTGCTACTGAATGAGCAGATGCATTCTGTACTAAGTGCGTAGGGAGCCTGTAAATAGTCTCTCTAGACTATGGACAGGTGGACAGGGCTGTACAAACCGCTGTTATAAGCTGTTCTTCACTCGGTAAAAATGTGTAACTTCAAGAATTTTTACAGAACACTTGCAGTGCCTCTTAGCATCTAAAATTTTGGCAGTGCATTTCTTCCGTTGTCTTCTTCCAGTGTAAAAAATTTCAAGATGGGTGTCAACATGTCTTATAGGATCATTCTCTTGTCAGGCTGAGATTAATGTGAAACTATGCACAAAATATCCCACCATCAAAACAGCTACTACAATGAGTTTTTGCTAACTCTATTCTCGTATTTCGTATGCAACTTTTAAAAATACACGACCCTTTCAGGAATCAAATTCATGACCCAATGTACTTGCACTCAACTGCGCTATCCATTGCATAACCTAGGGCCCGTTTGGTGGATCCTCTCTCATAAGAGTCTTCTTTATAGGAAATCAGCACTAAGGTGTGCCAAGAGTAATTTATTGTGCTTTTGGTCGTATTTCATGACTGAGAGTAAACAAGCTAGTAATAATACAAGGTCCCATTTACAAACATTAGTAGTAGGGCAAGACCGGTGTCACCCGACTCTGCATTGTTGCCACATTTATTCAAGATGGCGGATCCATGATAGTGGTGATAGATGTGGAAACATCGCAATGACGTCATGGCAGGAAGTTCAAATTTTGGCAGATAGATAGGTCAATTGGGCTACCTCCATTAACATAACCCCCTCCCCTCCACCTCCCCTCCCCCAGAAAATGGAGCGAAGTTCAAATTTTCGATCGAAAAGGGTCACTTGGGCTATCTCCACTAACCTAAATCACCAAAATAATTCATGTAAAACGCTCTGCAGACACGCTCACTAATTGTAAACTGTCGAAATAACGCATTGCACAGCCTACAGACCTGTTCACAAAATAATGGAACAAACACATCTACTAGACGTGAAATTGTCAAAAAATAATGCATATTTTACGGTTTGCCAAGTTACAACGTTTGAACAGCTGAAAATAACGCACTGCACAAACACTCATTGCACATGGAAAACGCTTTCGAACTATCATTAAGAAATTTGGTCGTGACATATCAGCAAATTGTTCCCTACAGAGATCCATTCGCACGCACATGCCAGTATGGCCTGCCCTGTAAAACGACAACAAGCTACCAGACCACTCACAGGTGTCTGTTTGGGTCCCACTAGCATGAGGCGTCGGCATGTCTTTCATACAGGACACCTGAGAAATACCTATTGAAACATACACTCCTGGAAATTGAAATAAGAACACCGTGAATTCATTGTCCCAGGAAGGGGAAACTTTATTGACACATTCCTGGGGTCAGATACATCACATGATCACACTGACACAACCATAGGCACATAGACACAGGCAACAGAGCATGCACAATGTCGGCACTAGTACAGTGTATATCCACCTTTCGCAGCAATGCAGGCTGCTATTCTCCCATGCAGACGATTGTAGAGATGCTGGATGTAGTCCTGTGGAACGACTTGCCATGCCATTTCCACCTGGCGCCTCAGTTGGACCAGCGTTCGTGCTGGACGTACAGACCGCGTGAGACGACGCTTCATCCAGTCCCAAACATGCTCAATGGGGGACAGATCCGGAGATCTTCACTTACACCTTCTACAGCACGTTGGGTGGCACGGGATACATGCGGACGTGCATTGTCCTGTTGGAACAGCAAGTTCCCTTGCCGGTCTAGGAATGGTAGAACGATGGGTTCGATGACGGTTTGGATGTACCGTGCACTATTCAGTGTCCCCTCGACGATCACCAGAGGTGTACGGCCAGTGTAGGAGATCGCTCCCCACACCATGATGCCGGGTGTTGGCCCTGTGTGCCTCGGTCGTATGCAGTCCTGATTGTGGCGCTCACCTGCACGGCGCCAAACACGCATACGACCATCATTGGCACCAAGGCAGAAGTGACTCTCATCGCTGAAGACGACATGTCTCCATTCGTCCCTCCATTCACGCCTGTCACGACACCACTGGAGGCAGGCTGCACGATGTTTGGGCGTGAGCGGAAGACGGCCTAACGGTGTGCGGGACCGTAGCCCAGCTTCATGGAGACGGTTGCGAATGGTCCTCGCCGATACCCCAGGAGCAACAGTGTCCCTAATTTGCTGGGAAGTGGCGGTGCGGTCCCCTACGGCACTGCGTAGGATCCTACGGTCTTGGCGTGCATCCGTGCGTCGCTGCGGTCCGGTGCCAGGTCCACGGGCATGTGCACCTTCCGCCGACCACTGGCGACAACATCGATGTACTGTGGAGACCTCACGCCCCACGTGTTGAGCAATTCGGCGGTACGTCCACCCGGCCTCCCGCATGCCCACTATACGTCCTCACTCAAAGTCCGTCAACTGCACATACGGTTCATGTCCACCCTCTCGCGGCATGCTACCAGTGTTAAAGACTGCGATGGAGCTCCGTATGCCACGGCAAACTGGCTGACACTGACGGCGGCGGTGCACAAATGCTGCGCAGCTAGCGCCATTCGACGGCCAACACCGCGGTTCGTGGTGTGTCCGCTGTGCCATGCGTGTGATCATTGCTTGTACAGCACTCTCGCAGTGTCCGGAGCAAGTATGGTGGGTCTGACACACCGGTGTCAATGTGTTCTTTTTTCCATTTCCAGGAGTGTATATGAAACTCTTGCATGGAAGCGTCAGTGCGTCTTGATGCTGGATGATAATCCTAATTTGATCGTTCTTGTTAAACATGGTTGAAGTGTAAGGCTTATGCGAGGAGTGTTCCTGACATATAATTCTCTCATCATACACTGCTGGACTGGTTATACTAAGTGAGGACACCATTGCGAGGTTTCAAGCCAACTCATTTAAGAAACTCATAGTTCAAACGTGTTATCACTTTGCAGTTTGGCAGCGAAGTGACGTGCTGTGGATTGCGTACGCCCATCCTACCTTACATGTAATCGTACAACGATTTCCTCACCGAGAACGTCAACAAGTAAATTATTCTGGTCCACAATATGCAGCTCCAAATAGTTCAGTGTCTGAGCTGTTACTGGAAGGTATATTGTATTGACAGGAGTCTCAACAACCTTATACCACGTTGCAGCTGAGGAGAAGAATCCATAAATAGTATGAATCAGATTGTTGTTGAGATAGGAGTTCGTTCCATTGTTACACTCAACTGGGACTGTGCTGGCGGGCAGTATGTTCACAGTCTGATCTGACTTTTTAAATTTATTAGGATCTTCTTCAAAACCTGCCCTTTTGCGAAACGCAGTAGGCGCCCTATTGAACCTTTCTGGTTAAAGTCAGTCGTTGCATTTACAGTTCTTTTTTTTCAGATTTAATTGTATTGGTGTTTACATGTACTTCAATATCTTTTCCAGACTGTTTTAAGACTTCGTTTAAATCGTCGATATTGTATGCACCCGGTTCTATTTCCACACTGTCATTTTCAGCATTAATATCCAGATGCAGTTTGTTGTTAGTCTTGGTGATATTCGGGATGCTGTTGTAAGTCTCCAGTCCAATCAATGCAATACTCCATTCATAAATGCTCAAATCAATTGGCGGGAAGTAATTTGCATGTACTATAGATGATCGTTCTTTTAACGTCAAACGTGGGTTCCAGGGCCTCCAGCAACATCTAAATTCACCAGTTTTCCACATAGTCTTCGGTGATGTATCCTTTATAAACACACCATTGAATCCTGGAATGTTGAATTTTTTTCTAACAAACTTAAGAAGATCAGTATTTGTGAGTGGTCGATCTGGTAGGACCGCTAATGGGCTTTTTTTAATTTATGAATAGACCACACACTTTCCTGTACAGTTTCAAGTATAGTCCTTTTCCGATGGCTGCGGCTTCCATCATGCGGTTATGTCTTCTTGTCTCTTCCAACTGCGCTTGGAAATTTTGCATGTCCTTGACTGTTCGAGCAATAGCTTCAGCACCACGAGCGAGGGACCGTGCCACTGAGAGTGCGGAGAAGGTTGGGATGAGGAATGGAAGAAAACCACCACATGTCTTGGATGTTGGTAGAACTCGAGGTGCGTCAGCCGATCCTCTTCTTCTTCTTCTTCTTCTTCTTCTTCCCGTATCTTTCTGCTTCATTGCGTTTTACCTGCATACATCGATGTCAGGATACAGTTCTCCAAACAGCTCTGCTTCCGCCCTTCTCCTTCTTCTCGTTTAGTGCTCAATGTGCAGCATTCATAACTCGCTTGAATTTCATCACTCCTAAACCCAATTTAATTTTTCCATTCATGGTTTTATCAATTGCAAATGCTGAGATGCGTTGACCTATACCAGTATCCTTTCTTCTCCGTATCGCCTTAACCTTGTCAGCTAAAATCCTGTCTGCAATATGACGACTTGAGAGAACTTTATTTGCAGCGTATGCAATGTCATGTTCCACACAAGCTTCGTCGAACAGATTAACCCCATTTATCACCTTGTGCCAAGTGTTTCTGAAGCTTTGTTGCAGCTCCACAGTAGTTATATCCCAGAATGTATAATTCCACTGGCAGTTTGTCTAGAATACCACCACCTCCTCTAACGCTTACCTAGCACGCATGTTGTGCTACTGTGGTGATTGTGGACTGTGCGACTCATTATATAGCAATTATATAGCAATCAATCCAACTGTTTTGTGTTGCAGGAAATCCAAGTCATTTGACTAGTGCTTTATTTCCCCAACGTCTCATGACTCTCTCCAAGAGACACATCTGGTTCTGAGCTTTTCTGCAACTCCTCAGTGCAGAAGCAGCCTGCAGTTTCTTAAACCTTTACTATCCTAGGATTCGTTCTTTGCACCTTTGAAACTGTAAATATCTCTGTTGACCTGTTAGGTTAGTATAATTTCTCAAATGCTGTCTTGTGTTTTCAGATATGCACCAAATCACCTACATTAAATTTCTGTTTGCGTGGATCCAGCATTTTAACGTGATAGTACACTGTATCCATGTGTCCATTATCATGAACGTCGATTGGTCTCATTTTTATTTTGCCATGTGTTTGGTTCAATTATACTGAGTAACTATATCTGGAAGGATATCTGTCCATTTGTAAGAGCCGCCAAGGTTAAAATGCATCCACATTCGACCTTTTATTCTTCTGTTCAGACGCTCCACGATAGTTGCCTTCAGGTGAGTGAATGTTGAGTAGTGATGTATTCCATACCGCTGCATCACAGTCTTGAAATATTTATTGTAAAACTCTCCACCGTGATCAGTTTGGAGATTGTCTGGGCATCGATTGTCCCTGTCTGTAGCAAACGCTCAAACACATTCACGACATTTCGACCCATTTTTATTTTAACAGGTAATTCCCAGGCAAATTTGGAGTATGTATCAATAACTATTAAAATATATTTGATTCCATTATTCTCATGTGAATATTCCGTCATATCTACAAGATCAGCTTACCATAAGTTATTCAAGTCTTTAATCATAGCATGCCTAGGAGGGTATGTTTCGCTTGCTGGTTTGTGCATTTCTCGAACTACTGTCTCCATACTTATTCGAAGATACGTCTCTTTCTAAGCTCAGAGATTGTTGAAACAACTCCATTCGAATGAGCTGTATTACCGCAGCAGCTGATGCCATGAGCAGCAGTAGTCGATATATTGGCTCGTTGGGGTCATCATAATAAATATACTGCGGGATTCCATTGTTCACTCCTTTATGCTCAATGTCAAACCATCGCCGCTGCTGCTTTTGTTGTTGTTGTTGTTGTTTTCGCCATCAAGTATTTGGCTTTTTGCGATCTTATGTACATCAACTAAATGCAGTATTTCGCGGTAAATTTCCCTATTATTTTTTGGTAGGTCGTAGGAAAATAAGATTCATTAAGCCAGGTGTTTTCGCAAAGCACCTATCACCAATCTGTATTGTACCATCAGTTACATTTATAGGATGAATGTCTAACATAAACTGTCTCCCCCTGTTAACGCCAAATGTTCTATCTATGTGACTCTGGGCGTGACGGATAATGAATCCATCAATGGCAACACCATCGTTATCGTGTGGTTTTGTTTTTGCTGAGAGCTGCCTGAGAGTTTGAGCAACAGGCTTAAAGGTCTCTCTTAGTGGTTGCTGTCGATCCATATGCCCTAACCTTAGCAACCAATTTCTCTCGAACCCCTTTGTGCGCTTGAATCACTTTCTGCTTCGTTGACATCTCGGTGTATCAGACAACTTCGCAGTGTGAGGCTTTATATATCCGCTCTTCCTCATCCCCCTACTAGATGCCTGCTCACCCTTCTCAACAACAAGGAACTCTACGTCTGTTTTCCCCTCAATAGCCTCGACCTTTTCAGTTAAGTCTGTACTTTCTTACCGATTTCATTAATTAACTCATTTAATCCATTGATCATCTCAGAAGAGTCTGGTAATATGTCTCTGGTTCCCTGCACATACCTCCAACATTATGCACAATAGCCTGAATTTTCGCATCTATGCATAGGCGAATGTTCTCTCCGGTTGAGAGTTAGACATGTGCGCGAATTTGTCCTTGGTGCAGCATATACTGATGCACTAACCTCTTTTACTCGGCTATATACAGAAAATCTTGAAAGTTTCACCTGTACCTACCATTATTCAGTTTTTTTGTTTTATCAATAACGAGAAACCCATGCTGTGAATGGTTCCAGCAATCACCTCATATCTTTACAAAATCCTTGAACGACCTATCAGTCCCTTCAGATTGTCTTGTTTAAAGGCTATAACGAGGTTTGCTTAGATAAAATACATCATATGACGACCGAAACACAAATATTTTCGAATTTGGTCTTGGTTTTCCACAGCAACATCGTCAAAAATGAAGACTGTGTTTGGCTTTGTTTTTTCGGCTGGGGAGTATCACCACTTTCACTGAATGTTTTGTATGTAACACACTTTACACCGCGCAATATCTCCTGTAATAGCTGATACTTGGGCTGAAACAGTGTTTTTGAGAATACACAAACGTGTTCTAGTCGCACTCCATCTACATGTGTTAGCAACATCAAGAGGACATTAGTCTTGCCATAAAGGGCTGGATCTACAATAATTGCTCGTATATTATCAGGAAGGAGAATTCCGTTCTTCTTTTTCTTATTCAGGTCTTCTTTTGCATCTTCAGGGGACCAGTCAACTACCACAAAGTCCTTGTGATGAGAATGTTTCACTCACCCTGCCATGATACTAACTGTGCCAGATACTGACAAGTAGTTGGCATATATAGAAAGATACACTTGAAGGCATGGTAATAGTATGTGTAGCCACTATAACACCATCACTTAACCAACTGAGCTATATTGGCTACACAGAGAAATCAGTTATATATATTTTACCCATGAAGAGTAACTTGATCATTCATTTTGTCAATACCTGGTGAGGTGATGTTTGGGCTAATTGTCTGCTGCTGTATCATTATAGGAGTAGCACTGAAAAATAATGATATTAATAAGCATAATACTTGGACTATAGTGAGTGTGGCATGAAATAAAACACAAACACAGTTTGGAATTATATATACATACATTATTTATTTAGATACCATACATAGGATACAGTATTTCAAAAAAATCGTCAGATTCTTTCTTTATCTTCTTCTTCGCACCTGTACAGTATTTCCCAAACAAAGCTTTTTGTTATGCAATAAATTCCCAGCATATCTCCCTCAGGCCAATGGACACCTCACAGTACTTGGGTTTTTCACATACACATTTAATCTGTTTATCTTTTGTTTCAGCATGTAAACTATGCATATGTACACTATGCACATGTAAGAAGTTTACATTGCATTGTATGGAGAGTCTATGCTTGGCAACCAACGATACAATCTCTCCAATGCAAGGCATAGGGCAATATCCATAACCGAGGTGTGCCATAGATAAACACACTTTTCACCCAATTTTACACATAGTGCACAGTCATCATACAATGTTGTAATAGATAGCGTCACACTAGTAAGGCGAATGCCTGGCCAGCGGGCGGGCGTGGTGGAGGGAGGGGGGAGGGGGGAGGGGCGAGTTGAATAATACTCTGTAGTCATCTGCTGATTGATGTAGCGCTCTGCACGACCTATTTCGTCCCAGTCGAACTCATAAATTGGCACTTTAACACCCTTTGATGCATTTTCAATTTCTATTCTTGCAAGCAAGCCCCAGTCATGATGTGCCTCTATACCAACATTCACACATTTCGTTGTATGTAGAACTGAAAAGCATGGGGACACTTGATGCCAGCTTATTCACTGCATCTGAACTGTGTGCCTGCACTAGCACAGGGATGTTTTGCTGGGATGGGTCGTATGTTGGTAAGTAGCACTGTCCTCCATCTTGCTGTTGTTTAGGACTACCACGAGCGTTCAATGTGTTGGGAGCAGACCGCATGTCCCCATCACACAAATCAATGAGTGGGATGGACAATAACAGCTCCTTGTCCTGCTCCAGAAAGTGGGCTATGTGCACTACAGGATCCCACGTGGCCGATATAGGTTCAGACATGCTGGAGGTTGTTGCTGCCACAGGTCCAGAGGTCAGGTAGGTTTCGACAAGATGGCAGCTGAGGTTGCTGCAGGTCCGGAAGCAGCAGAGGTCGACATGTTGGTGCTCGACCCTGCAGGCTTAGACATGTCAAGGGCTACTGCTGAACAAAGAGGAGGAAGAGTAAACATACAGTTCAAGATGAAAAAACAACCAATAACGATGATAATGGTAACGACAGACAAAGTTGTGATAGGGGATACTTACTTTTCTGCTTCTTCCTATTCTGCAGGGCTGTGCTGTGCTGCAACTGCTGTTGATTCTTCATAGTTCTTCTTCTTCTTCTTCTTCTTCTTCTTCTTCTTCTTCTTCTTCTTCTTCTGCCGCTTCTGCTGGCTGACTGAGTGGGGCTGAGTTCTCAGACCTGCTGAGTCTGCCCTATAACCCTTCCAGTGATGTTACCAGGTACCCCCATCCTAATGGCTGAAGTCTATCAGCCCACCTCTTCCATTTTGGAAGAATGAATGTTTCATGTGGAACATCTTGGCAGTTTGTGCATGCACATGAACATGTATTGGTTCCAACATACATCTTGGCTCCATCCCTTTGTATTGCCACAATCTGCTGAACCGAATTCTTTTGTTTCATTCTCCTAAACTCTTCCATTCTCGTATTTCTACCATCCCTCTTGTACTGAACTGTCGCTGCTTACATGTAATACAGATATTGAAAGCTGCTCTATCCTTCACACTCATACCATTTATTGAACACACTCAATGATTCCACAACAATAGCTGAGCACAGACTGAAGCTGTCCCACCAACTCCAGTCATGCGAGTGAAGGAAAAAAATATTCCCACCCAAATCTGAATTTCCCAGGAATTAATTGATCAATTAATTAATTTGCATATCAATTTTATATAAAAATTGAGTGTCAGAGTCCCATTATCCCATACTTCTGTCACTTAATAGCCGTCGATATTACTTCTTTGAATTTAAATCACACCTCGTCTATGCTGTAGCTGTGATTGCAGACATGAAGTCTCCTGCAGCGTATCCTACTTTCCCATCAACACACAATTAACAGCATCCACTTTGCCCCTTGCTCACCCCCCGCCCCCACTCTAGTCCAAGCAAGTTTATTAAAAAAAATAAAGTCGAAGGAACACACCAACTTTGAAGCTATGTTTAGGATCACACAACAGAGATGTCAAGTAGCTGTAGCGACGCCAGTGCTCCAACCGGTTACATTTCACATTGCAGTGAACAGAAGACAAACGACTTTTATGGTCAAATCTGTGGCGAGGCACTAGATTTGATCATATTTACTTGACGACAGGAGAGATTTGACAAAGTTCCCTATTACACCACCAAATGTCTTCGACATAAATATTTTACACATCAACTTTGACAAAGAAATATGATACTGTAATTCCGACCTTAGGAGGGCCACTGCCTCCGCCGAATTTTTAACTGCTTTTTTTAAAATAGATGTATTTTGCATTTTTTTTGTGGCCTAAGAGGTTACAGTATTCAGTCTCACTACAACACCGTTGTGGTCAGTAGTACATGCATCTGTCATGATGTTCCCTGTTTGCTCAGGATCATTTGTTGCTAAGAGTTCAAGTATGTATTTGCAACCATTTACACTTTGAGTGGGGTCTTGAACTAATTATTCAAAACAAATTTTCTAAGAACGCATTCAGAACTATTTCAGACGAAGTTTTGTGCCTACTTCCGTTCCGACTTGAAACATGTATTTTTACCAACATATCGAGGTTAGATTGAAGTCAGCACCAACTATTATTGAATGAGGCAGGTACTTATTTGAAATGAAACTAAAGTTTTCTTTGAACTGTTCAACAACAGCTGTATCATCTTAATCAGTGGTCAAGTGTAACATCTACTCATAACTAACTCAGAGGTCCTATCTACTTCGATTTCACTATAGCAATATACATTCCACCACCAAATGTATTTAATCTATTCTTTTTGAGCACAGTTAGGTCCTTTGTAATAATTTCGCCTGAACTTATTTCTTGCTTTAGCCAGTTATCCATACATATACCGATTTGAGCTTGGCTCTGGTTCTTTTCAGACACACTACGGCAATGTACAACTGCAATAGCGATTGTTCTGGTTCTGCCTGCGACGCTGTGTTTGTTTGCATCCTTTTAGACAAAGCCCTCTCTGTAGCTTCCTGAGACTCTCTTACCTAAAGAACCTCTCATTCCGCTCCTGCTACCTGTATAGCTGCTTCCTGTGCATAGTGGACTGCTGACCTATTAAGTGGAACCCAGAAACCCACCACCCTATGGCGTAAGTCGAGGAACCTACAGCCTACATGGTCGCAGACAGTCTGTTCCTCTCTGATTCAGTTGTTCGGCACAGTGCTGTACCAAAGAACCACAGTCAGTTCTGTCAATGATGCTGCAGATGACGAGCTCCACCTTTAGCTTACAAGCAAGACCGGCAGTCTTTACTACTTCAGCTAGCTGCCAGAAACCGTAGAGAATAGCTTCTGATCCAAAGTGTCACACATCGTTATTTCCAACAAGAGCCACCGCCTGCAGCTGGTTGCAACCTTTCCCAATCTGGAATGATTCCTCCCAGTATCCATAGAGAGTTCACACTGGATTCCTTCCCCCTCCCCCCCCTTCTCAGCCACATCCCTAGGGGGCCCATTATGCGCCTACTGCTGGTGCTTCCAACTACCAGTAAACCCATCCTCTGTGAATCCCCAGACCCTGTAGGCTGAGGGGCTTCCTCTGGAGTGACCTCATCTAACTCACTTTGTTAGCCACAGATAGCACCTTTTAATCTCCCACCTCCTTCCTAATTTCAGCTATTGTCCACGATAATCAAAATCTTTTATGGAAAATTTGTCTCTGTTAGTAGTAGTTTATCCTGTAGTGAAATAGAAATGGATAGTTACTATGAATTATTATGTGTGGAGGATATTCTCAACAACCGAGCTAGGTTAATAATTGGCTCCTTTTACCGACCTTCCAACTCGGCACCATTAGTGGCAGAACAGCTGAGAGAAAATCTGGAATTCATTTCACATAAATTTCCTCAGCATGTTATAGTCTTAGGTGGTGATACCAATTTACCAGATATAGACTGGGACACTCAGTTGTTTAGGAGAGGTGGTAGGGACAGAGCATCGTGTGACATTATACTGACTGCATATCCGAAAATTACCACGAACAATTAAACAGAGAACCGACTCATGGAGATAACATATTGGAGCTACTGATAACAAATAGACCCGAACTTTTCGACTCTGTAAGTGCAGAACAGATCATAAGGCCGTTGCAGCATCACTGAATATGGAAGTAAATAGGAATATAACAGAAGGGAGGAAGATTTATCTGTTTAGATTTCTGTTCCGACACTGACAATGTTGAGTGTTTATGGAAAAAGTTCAAGGCAATCGTAAAATGCGTTTTAGACAGATAAGTGCCGAGTAAAACTGTGAGGTACGGGAAAAACCCACAGTGGTTCAACAACAAAGTTAGGAAACTACTGCGATAGCACAGAGAGCTTCACTGCAAATTTAAACGCAGCCAAAACCTCTCAGACAAGCAGAAGCTAAAATGATGTCAAAGTTAGCGCAAGGAGGGCTATGCGTGAAGTGTTCAGTGAATTCAAAAGTAAAATTCTATGTACCGACTTGACAGAAAATCCTAGGAAGTTCTGGTCTTACGTTAAATCAGTAAGTGGATCGAAACATCATATCCAGACACACTGGGATGATAATGGCATTGAAACAGTGGATGACACGCCAAAAGCTGAAATACTAAACACCTTTTTCCAAAGCTGTTTCACAGAGGAAGACCACACTGCAGTTCCTTCTCTAAATCCTCGCACGAACGAAAAAATGGCTGACATCGAAATAAGTGTCCAAGGAATAGAAAAGCAACTGAAATCACTCAACGGAGGAAAGTCCACTGGATCTGACGGGATACCAATTCGATTCGAGTACCCGAAAGAACTTGCCCCCCTTCTGACAGCCCTGTACCGCAAGTCTCTAGAGGAACAGAAGGTTCCAAATGGTTGGAAAAGAGCACAGGTAGTTTTCAAGAAGGGTCGTCGAGCAGATGCCTAAAACTATAGGCCTATATCTCTGACATCGATCTGTTGTAGAATTTTAGAACATGTTTTTTACTCGTGTATAACGTCATTTCTGGAAACCCAGAATCTACTCTGTAGGAATGAACATGGATTCCGGAAACAGCCATCGTGTGAGACCAAACTCGCTTTATTTGTTCATGAGACCCAGAAAATATTAGATACAGGCTCCCAGGAAGATGCCATTTTCCTTGACTTCCGGACGGCGTTCGATACAGTTCCGCACTGTCGCCTGATAAACAAAGTAAGAGCCTACGGAATATCAGACCAGCTGTGTGGCTGTATTGAAGAGTTTTTAGCAAACAGAACACAGTATGTTGTTCTCATTGGAGAGACGTCTACAGACGTTAAAGTAACCTCTGGCGTGCCACAGGGGAGTGTTATGGGACCATTGCTTTTCACAATATGTATAAATGACCTAGTAGACAGAAGTTCCATGCGGCTTTTCGCGGATGATGCTGTGGTATACGGAGAAGTTGCAGCATCAAAAAATTGCACCGAAATGAAGGAAGATCTGCAGTGGCTGCCAGGTTGAGATTCAGGGTTATTTGGTAAGCGTGATGGCGTTACGAAGATGTTTAACAAACTCAAGTGACAGACTCTGCCAGAGAGGCGCTCTGTATTGCGGTGTAGCTTGCTGTCCAGGTTTCGAGAGGCTGCGTTTCTGGATGAGGTATCGAATATATTGCTTACCCCTACTTATACCTCCGGAGGAGATCACGAATGCAAAATTAGAGATTCGAGCGCGCACAGAGGCATTCTGGCAGTCGTTCTTCCGCGAACCATACGCGACTATAACAGAAAAGGTAGGTAATGACAGTGGCACGTAAAGTGCCCTCCGCCACACACCGTTGGGTGGCTTTCGGAGTATAAATGTAGATGTAGATGTAGGTGCCTGGAAGTATGCGCAAAGGTTCACCAATTCAATGTGCATCCGAACATAGCAACCACAGCCCCTACTCATACCAAAGACGGCAAAACTGTACACTACACAGCTATTAGAAAGCTAGACGGTGCCTGGGAGGCAGGCAAACACACAAGAAATTAAGAAAGTAAACTATTATCTACACAGATAATTGAAAATGTAATTAGCAAACAAACGGTGCGCTCGCCTTATCTGCAGCAGCAACGAAAGTTGGACTCTCGCTGTTAGTTCAACTGTCACTGACCCAATCCAAGAAAAACAAACAAAAGTCTGTATGATATGGGTATCGGTACAAGCATCGATACTGGTGTGGATAATTTACACTACACTGCTATTAAAATGAAAGAATGTGCCCAGTAACCACTCAAACATTCAAGGAATTAAGAAAATAAGCTAGTATCCACACAGATAACTGAAAGTAAGTCGTTCTTGTTTGAAGATCATAAATAAAATATGCAAACAAACAGTGGTCTTCCCTTATCTGAAGCAGGAACAGAAGGTGCTCTCTCTCGCTGACGGTCGAACCGACTTTCCTAAATGGCTTCACAAACATTAAGAAGCGTGTTAGGATCTCAGCAGCCCACATTTGTGTTTTCAGTGTTAGATTCTGAGATCCTGTTCCCAAATGTGCCAGCAGCCACGGAGTAGTCCAAAGCAGCTGCAGGATTTGTCTGGTGATCTGTAACAGAGTGGACAGGGGAGCCGCTTGCCCAGGGCGATGTAGTGAAGATGCCCGATGGCGGCGATCATGAGACAATCAATGGTGCAGGGAGTGTGGCCAAGCCCATGGCAAACAATCTGGGGTTGCAAGTCTGCGCCACGTTGGTATTGACAATGGACCAGCATGGAACAAATACATCATCATCGATGAACAGAGCTATATGGCTGATGTACCATGTGTAGTTGCAGGCGCAAACCTGTGCCTGCATATGTCCTCCATATATGATGCAAAGAAAGAGTAAATATTGATAAGTATCATGCATAAAAAAATTGTATGCAGACATCTACATTAGTTCTACTTACATTTAAAATTGGCAGCATTTTAATCAGTCCAGTGGACACACATCATACCATAATCGGGCATTATGTATCATAAGTTCTTGTCCAGCTTATCCTGCAGATCGACATCCATCGCAATATTATCATCTAATACACCTAGAAACAAACAAAATTTCACGTAAGTATTGCATGTGTGTAAGTGCGTGCACGTAAAAAGAATATTGTTGTAGAAGAATAAGAAGAAACATTACTTACATACATCCCCCTTGATGACAGGGGCCAACCGCCATGAGCTAACGCTGAGAATGGAGCTATGGTCTGAATAACATCTTTTAAATTTAGTTCAGCAGCTACCGCAACAATCCAGCAGTCTCTATCATTATCAGGTGCACCTAGAAACAAACATAATGTCACATAATTATTGCACGCAACTGGTTAACAAATGTATTATTGTAGAAGAATATTAGAAAGAAATACTACTCATGTATTCGTTCCTCAACGTCCAGATTCATCCCCTGTGAGCTCACATTGGGAAAGGCTTTGGCTCAAATATCAGGATAGAGAGAGTGCATGTTTGCTGTATTGCTTCAACCTCATCAGCCTCCTCCCCTGAATCAATTTCAGTAACAGTCTGGGACTTGGAATTAATTGTTATTGGATGTGGCCATACCTCATCAGTCGCTACTGCTGAAATGTCACTGAAGAATTCTACAACAAGAAAAAGAAAAGCATTATGTTAGAACAACTATGGTATGTTAGATAACGGCACTATAATTCACACACAGAAACACAGATTTGCCAGTTATCCATAATGCGCCATCCTCTGGAGCTCTAATAATGTAAGTTTCAGCAGTTGTTCCGCTGTACTGTCATGCATTAGGGATGATGGTAATCTCCAATCTGCAACAGAAGAAGAAGAAAGGGAAATTAATCATCAGATTGAAACTAAAATACGCAGAACAACAACATTGACAAAAATCTTCACCACATACCTGCTTAATCACTGGTGTGTATTCTGGGATTCTTAATAGTTGCATCATCATCACTAGCAAGCAATATGGCGCTTCATGGTTCAAGCATGCATGTAGAATGCTGACAAGGTCAGGGAGCGAAAGAAAACAAGGGAATAACAATGCCTACTGAGAAGCACTAGAGAGTACTGTAGTTAGTCTACTCAGCAAGCAGGTAGGAAGGAAAAATGGGACAACCTCTACTGGGAAGCCCTAGAGAATATTTTAGCCAGTCTACGTAACATAAGCAGAAATGGAGTGATGCTGATAAGTACCAGAGAGTCGCTCAGGCTAGTCTACTCAGAACCCAGTACCCAGGAAGGGAAGTAATTCCTGTCACTGTTCAAGCTGGAATGGGCTTCCACATCGAAGCAGCAGCTTTTTATAGGCGAGAGCTGCATGTAGTAGCTTATTTCAGCCAATAGGAAACAAGCGTTTATTGCCATGTAGACAGGTAGAAACCTGCATATGTAGGTGTACGCAAGTCAGAGACTGCCCACTATGATGCCAGTGTGGCCACTGGTCTACCAGATGAGCGTTGGCAGTATGCAGTGCATCTGGTGATGAAAGGGAAATATTTTCTTCCATCGACTTGTGGCACCCCATTAACTGCAGTGCTATCATTCCGGGATCCAGAAGAATGGAACTTCATAGCTGCTACTTCTGCTTCTGTCAGCTGTCTGAACAAGATGGAGGTGAATTGCAGACCCACAGTGGGCTTATTAATAGTTAGATCGTGGGAGGGAAACAGTATACATAAAGATTCGGTGGGATCAAATCTAACTAATAGGATCACTCCACAATATTTTAAAAACCAACCAGATGGTTTTATTGGTGTAGGCAAGACGATATCTAATGACTAACGATTACACACTGATCGCAACCTACTTTAAAAAATCCAGTAGTTGCAGTAGGACATGAAAAATCTATTGCAGCACCACCTCCAATGCATATGGTTATTGCTCTCTAATCAGCAGAGCTATAAAACAACTTCCTACAACACAGTGGTTGGTCCACTACCTACACTGCTTCTGCTTATAACCTTCAGTCAACAGAGAAATAAGACCCCTTGTGCTCTGCAGGTAGCACCCACATACTATTGTGTCAGGACCTGCTCCTGTCAAGCCACAACTGGCTGGCTGCATGTGTGCACGCCCGGGAAGCCAGGCCATACTGGACAGACCGAATTCATGGAGTGTCATGCCTGTATACCCATATTTCTGTGCAGTATTACATTAGTGTATTGAACACTTACAGATACATGTCAGGCGGTTTATCGAACATGAGTGTAATGTTGGGCAAGAAAATGTACTTTCCACATGAGATGTGTATTTCAGTCTGCACAATAAATGCTTGGGCTTTCATATACAGAGCTGCACAGATAGCTCCTTAAAGAAGAAGCAGCAAGAGATCGTTGTCGATTCCAATGACGTATAGAAGCTACATCTAAAATTATTTTGGCCATGTTAGATGAGCAGTATAGGAAACATATGTGGATGAAAATAGATGATTACTGTGAATAATTCCATACCTGCACACATGTTGTAACTTGTTGGTGGTAGTGGGGGAGGAGGAGGAGAAAATAACGTTGGTATTGTGCCCCCATAAACTCTGTCACCAAATCTTTCTAAGCCATTCGAAGATTGTCCCAACGATTCCCATGGTAAAAACACATTACTCATGATGCAGTTTCGCGACTGTTGCCACACTTCGCAGTTCTGAATGGTTTGGGCGATGAAAATTTGTGGAGAGTGTCGTTATTACACGACCAGTATTCCTGAATGTAATGATGGTGATATCCTCAAACACAAATTGCCCACGTTCATCATAGAAGCCCTGTGAGTCAATAATGATGTTCATACTTTGACGTCTCATTTTGTTAAGGCTTGGATGCAGTACAACACTTGTTAGTATTATATACTCGCTGCAAAGTTCCAGTTAATAGTGAGTAATTAATCACGTGGTCATGTAACAATATTGTGTATGCTGCAGTACCTGGGCAGGGGGGTGGGGGAGCGAAGGAGATGGTCATTGTCTGAGGATTCATATTCAGTACATAAGTCTATTGGTCCTGACTTCATTCATTCATTTTTCTTTGAACAATTTATCACAAGGAAAGGTACTAATTCCCTAAACTTCTGTAGGCTGTGAATCCATCCAAATTCATCGCCCTCATAGTAAGAGGAAGCAAACATTGCATGCAAGTCATATAGTAGTCTACGAATGTTATTACGGCAGTCAAGTAGTAAATTAACAAAAGGCTAAAATTCAGAATTCGTGTATACTTTAGTATTGGTTAGTTCACAAATTTCAAAGGACTCGAATCCTTTTCCAGACCTCCCCTCCTATATGTTTGCAAAGCCAGAATAATCAATATAAATGTTTCTAATTGAACTGCTATTTCAATGGCCTATGTCTGTATAGAAGTCATTGGTAGAATTGGATATTCCAATAGTACCCATGTACAAGAAATTAATTACATTGAGTACCTGGAGTCAATAAGCACTAAAAATTACAAATGCTGCTCATCTCCTATGGAAATAATGGTCATTTTCTATACCAATAAATTTTATTCTTGACAGTTCTAGGCTCTCCTTGAATGTATAAGTTATTATCTGTTGCACTTCACATCAAAATAAGCTCTTGTTTACCATACATGATGACGTATTTCATATCCTCAAAGTACTCCATAACCAGTTTGAGTGGCATATAAACACAAATCCTATCATTTACTAATCCACCTATGAACCATTCTGCATCCGATAAACCATTCAAGTCCAAATCTAATGCAGAAAGGTATGTTTTGAGGGTTAATGTGATTTTAAGATTTATTGTGCAGTCGATCTCTATGCCATTTGGTTCATATCTTATCTCCTGCAACAGCAAGGTGAACATATTTCGTGTAAGCTTTTGTGTCAATGTATGTCATCATTCTTCTTCTCAAATTTTCTCTCCAAGTACAGGAAACTGTTACTCAGGATTATTTAATTCTCTTGCTGTTAAATGAAATCCTCATCATTACTATTAAAGATCACGAAACCAAAAGGCCTGTAGAAGAAATATTACTAGGTAATGGTCAGCATCTCATGCTGAACTGGGGTTCTTATATCGGGTAATGCCATAGTGTTGTTTAAATCCTATCGATTTAAGGAACTTTATAATTCTCCTGTCTTACAGCATTGTGCTTCCACATCTATAGATACAGCAATCGATTTTATACCTTATACACGTGCTGCTGCTTCAAATGAAGATGTACTATGGTTACCTCTCCTCAGAGTCGACTAAATTTACGTCCTGTGACACAATATTCAACCTGAGATGGTCTAATGGCTGCACTGTCACTGTGAGGTGTATGGAACTGCTTGGCAACTCAATGAATTTTTGTCATGATGCCATTGCAGGAAAAAATTCGTTGTTAGTTTGAATTACGAAATTGTTGCAATATTACAATATATGTGAATCTTGTTGACAGGTGATATATCTACTGATTGTTCCAACTCATTAAATTTATCAAAATTCAACTCCAAAACTTGACTTCTTGTGTCCTATTGGGCCTTCCTTGCTAAAGCCTATTATGTGTTTGTCGTTTTTATCGCTGTTTTAAATGTATTAATATTTGTATGTAACTCAAACCCTTTAACAGACGTTTTTTATATGTGTATTTCCGTTGTCATTATTGTATGAGCCACAGTGTATTTCCACAACTGTGTCACTTCATAGATGTTCTTAATTGTTTGCCTCGGTGATATTACAAATGCTGTTGTATGTCTGAAGACCAGTCTATGCTATTCCTCGCTCTCTCTTGCCTAGATCTATTGCAGGAAAGCAGTGTGCATTTAATACTGGCGATTGCTCTTTTAAAGTTAGTGTATATGACATCACATGTAATCCTCAACTGAGAAAGTGATGTTCATGCTAGCAGAATATTACAGCAGGTACTAGCTCAACTTTTTAAAGCTAACTCGTTCGCTTGCTTCACTAGCTCACATGTTACATTTAAACCATGGCTGCTCGCTTTCACGTAATAACTCCCGTGTTAGATTTTTTCTAACAATGAGATCTTGCACCTTTTTTTATCTCTTTATGCCAGACAAAGACACGTTTGTACAATAAATCATTTCTTTATTATTACCAAAGCATTACAAATTAGTATAAACATGGTATGGAACATGTAATTTGCTAAACATAAAAATATTTCAAGATGTAAAGATTTCACAAACTTTTTTCAGTACATTTACAACGCCTGTGTGAACAGCAGTTCATTATAATTATAGCAAGTGATGAATTAAGGTTAACCACACTGCTTTTTACTCGTCAGATTCAGATATGGCTTCTTGTGACATACACTCCTAGCAAATGACAACACTTGAAGCTGTATGTTCTTTACAGATAGGGCTGGAACAATGATGGCAGTGATGCTGCGTGAATCTGTTTTTTATTTTATGGCAGTAGTGTCATCTTGTTCTTCTCTTGCTTCATTTTCTTCTTTAGCTGATGATAGTTTGCAAATGTGTGCAACACCTTTTATTTTCTCCTTCAAGCAAAGTGATATCCCCTGAATCGACATGTATTTGATCATTAAGCTTTTGTAAGCTACATACTCTTCTGTGACGAATGTTATCTGTGGAATTAAGTCATTTGTGTTTACGTTACATATTATTTGAGCATATATTGCTCCAATGTTCAGCAAGATGAGAAACAGTGTAAGAGGCCAGCGGTTGCTTACTCTTGAAACAGAATATTCTGATTTCAACCTCCTTTTGTGAGAGTGTAAAATGTAATGATGTCATGTTTGTTTGCTTTGCCACTGTCAGTGTCTATAGCATCGCCACTGTGCATGTTGTATAACATTAGAATATTCTTTTTCTGTTTCTTTTTTGGGACTATGAGCAAATCAAGCAGTTGTTGCTAGGGTTTCCTCCAAATGGGAATATGCTGCTGTTTAGTTGCCTACACTTTACATCCAGAATTTTCAGTGGGATTCCTCTTTTATTCTAAGTAGAGCACTTATTACTGTCAGTCAATGATTGGCGTACATTTTGTTAGCCAATGGTATAGATGTAAAACAACTGTTCATCGTCACATTCTCGCGTGTTTTCTCAGTCAGTCGAATCAATCGTAACATCACAATCTCTGCATCACTGGATACTTGATACGGCCCAGTAGGCTGTTTTGCCTGCGTATACTTCCATATTAACGAATAAAACGTTCTGGCATCACAGAGCACATATAACTTGATGCCATATTTACAGGCTTGTTTGCTATATGGTGCCTGAATTTCCAATGTCCACAGAATGGTCCTAACGTCTCATCTATCGTTCTCAATGCACCAGCACTATAGCTCTTTTTGCAAACATCCACAAATTTATCAAATATTTCTCTAAGCTCTCTTAGATTTGTCGTCAAAACGTATAGCTTAGAGAAGTGTGTGGAATCTTCATTTGCTCATCGATGCAATAAAGAAATCTGGTGCAGTCCCACAGTGGCCCATAGCTCATCAGTGTTGACATGCTGTGCCTTTTTCACTCCTGCGAGTTATAATACACCAAAGAAAGCAGATAACTCTTCAAAATCTGTCTGTGACAGTCTCGAGCTCTGCATGAATAAGATGCTGCCATTCTGTCAAGTTCTTGGTTTGTGTATTAGACAATGCGACCAATTACACTATCTGGAAAAAATAATTTCCAGCATTCCAAAATTGTTTTCGAATTTTTTGCAACACCCTTCACACCTGGAAGCTGTGTTACAATATTCTGATAGGCAGTTTTTGCTGGAGGAGCACTCAACCATTCTGTTATTCCAGGCTTACCAAGAAAGGTTTCACGATCTGTATATTGAGAAGCAGCTGTAGCAGAAGTATCAGATTCGCTGTCTGACTGACCTGTTGCGGTATTGATTTCTTCATTCTCAGAGGATGCGTCAGTATCTGATGACAGACCCTCTATGTAAATATCCTCGTCTTGTGGTTCATCTAGCTACAACAATATATGTTTCTCTGACATGACTTGTTCCTTGGAGAGTTTTATATATTTCATATCTGACAGAGAATGTCATGCACTCTGTAAAACAATTACTTCATTAAATTCATACAACCCAATAAGGACACTTACTTTTCTTATGAAAGGCGTAACATACACTGAAAACTTTCAGGAGAAAACAAACGAACACAGCCACATGTTGCAAGTACAAGAAACAGACTAAAAGTGAAGTAAGGCGGTATTCCACAAAAGGAGAAGTAATTGTTACATATAGACTCCCATGTTAGAAAGAAATCTAACACTGTACACCACTTTAAGTAATGGCACAACTAGCAAGCTATTGTTGAAATATGATTATCGAGTCACAGATCAATTGAAGCACAGGATATTAAAGAAAACATTTCTAGAATGTCACTTCATTAGCTTTGAAATGTCCTGGAATAGTTAACTAAAATTATAAGTGTTAGATTTTTTCTAACAACACTTTTGATTGTGGGTTAAAAATTTACCCAGTACCTGCTGAAATAGTCCACTATTGTTTAAATTTTGCGTCTAACTCACTTATTTTCATTTAATACACCTGTATTTTATAATAAACTACTTAGAAAATTAAGATAAATAAATATTTTTGTCATATTCACTAACCGTAAAAGATATTTTTTTCATACAAGAAGTAATTGTAAGAAAAGAATAAAGGAATTATCATTAATGGAGAAAAATAAAATTACTCGACTATTTTACAGGCTCATGAGTTGTGTGCAGTTTTAATAAAAGGTGAATTTAAGCAAATAAATAAAAATGTTTTTAAAAGTTTTATTCCTTACCCAAAACTTTCCTTAATTCTTTCTTCGTGAGCAGCCATAAGATTTTTATAAACTATTAATTTTTCACGTTATTCTGAGATAAGACTTGACTTAAGTTCTACCACATCCACATTTGACTTTAATTTCCTTGTATCTCTTATGTGAAAATCATACATTAGTTCTTCAGGTAAATCGAATATAGTCATACCAATTTAGGTGGGTTTATTAAATGTATCAATGTTTTATTCGTACAAAAGACAACTATATTTTCATTAAATATCGTTCTTTGTTTAAAGTTTGGTTTAGATATTAATTTATCACGCTTATCTCCATCTGAAACTAATTTTTTATTACATTGTTTCTTATATTTTCCAAATATTTTCCAAACACTTGAATTATTCATCAATTTGTAAAAATCTTTCATAATCAATCTTCGATTTCATCCTCATTTCTGTATTCAAGTCTATATACATTTTCAACCAGTCAAACTACTTAAATTTTAAGACTCCATCTATTTTTATTATTTCCATTCCTTCTGATAAATACTGTTTAAGATTTCTATAGTGATCTACTTAATTATGTTTCTTATTCAAAGTAGTCATTAACTGATTTCTTTAGTCCCTGGTACAATTTTAATTTCTGAAGGAACAATTAACACAATGAAAGGTACTAATTCCCTAAACTTCTCTAGTCAGTGAATCCATCCAAATTCATTGGGCTCATAGTAAGAGGAAACAAACATTGCATGCAAATTATGCAATTAATTTGAATATCCTAGATCTACTTCAAATATATATCCATGTGCTGACTTATCTGAAATCTCACTTATTTTTCTCTAATCAAAAAAATCTGGTTCATCCCATTCAAATCCAGCATATAGTAAACATTAATTTATATTGTAACCATCTAAATTGTTCCCATATAAATATGCTAGATAATTAGATTTCTTTCTTACATCATAATCTTTTATATTTGTACTATTTGCTATGACATATCTTTTACAACACTTTGATATACCACTTTGTTTCCTTTTCAATTATTAAAATCATATCACACTCAAGTAATAATACTATTGGTTTTTTAGCCTTTTTAACACTACATCTCATGATAAATCTAGTACTGTAGAAAAATAGCATGATGGATCTAAATCATATGCTTTTATATATGTTTTTCTAAAATATTCAAACACATCAGCCAATAACAAAACATCAGTTTTAAGATATAGTGCATGATGTTCGCCAGGATTTAGGATATTAAATTTTTCCCAAATTATTTTTGGATGTTTATAGTCTTCATCAGTTATTTCATAGTCATTCAGTTAACTGTGAAATGCTTCCTTTGCTGGTAATTATGTCTCTCCAAATTCTTCCAAGAATCCATGTAATCATGTGGATAAACACCTTTTCAGATCACTAGATTGATTAATTCTTTCAGGGAAAATTTTCTAATGTTCTTCATTGATCTCCTTTCAAATTTGGTGAAAGTTTATTGAGTGAAGAAGGCATAATTTTAAATGTTTTGACAAATCTCGTCTGTCATCTTACAAAAACTTATGTATAGATCCTCATTATTGGGTATTAAATCTATCTCTTTTTTATCATAACAAAGTTCTTTTACAAACAGAAGTGAATCATACTCTGAGAGATTACGTAGATAAATTTGTACAAAACTCAGAAGTGTCAGTTTCAGTTTAAAGTTATTAGATAATGGTCTTATAAATTTTCCATTCCAATGATCTTGTGAGTAAATACATTTACACAGTGTACAAATTTTTGATCTTGCATATCTTGATTGTTCTGCCAGTGTTAACAGTTTCATTTCTTCAATTTTAAAATACATTCATCTCATATCTTCTACTTCTTGTTTTATCCATTCAATAAATTTTTTATGACAATTTGGTCCTCTATATACAACTGGATCTTTATAATGTCCATTAGTTTTTGGTATAACAGAACTCACTTTGTTCATGTTTTTGATGTTTTACTGTGTGTGAATTTTCTGGATTTGGTTGACAGTTATGCATCTTCAGCAGTAAACTTTCAAAATCAACATAAATAACAGATTCAACTTTTGTGTAAGTTGATTATTTTTAAAATGTACATATGAACCTTTTTCTGGTATTTATACTTTTAATTTTTTGTCACCTAAACAGTTAGATGTGTCATTGTCGGATTTTTCTTAAATATTGAAAATGAGTATACATAAATTACGACTAAATTTTACTAATTTGTGTTTATTAATTTGAATCAAAACAAGTCTAGATAATTTTGTTATTTAACAAAAGTAGGAATTACTTCTGGCCTTCAAATAAAGGAGATTTACATGTTCTTCTTTCTCACATTTAGTAAATCGTAATTGATACACTTCATATCTTTCATTAACCAAATTAACACATTAATTTTACATTCATTTTTGGAATGTTTTCAACCACTATTGAAAATTCAAATTTTTCAAGTTTCTGATCAAGATCATTACCAACATATTTATATTGGTAAGCTCTTTAACATTTTTATCTGCAGGATACCTTGCAGATATTATAGACAACAGAAAACATTTTTATCGTTATTTTCTCGTTAATACATACTTTTTATTTTTATTTTCTCTGGCAATTGCATGTGAGATGGCCCTCTCAATGGACCATATCTGTTATTTCCCAGTTGTAAGCCAATAATTTTATTTAATGTCCATTCTGATCCATATGCTTGAATTAACCCATTCTTGATCAAATATCTTGTTAACCATACTTAAATTTTTAATTAACTCTCTTTCATTTGAAGTGTTGAAGTTTACTGTCTGAACCTTAAAGTATATAATACTTATATTTGTTTGCATTTGCTACCAACGAAATCGTTTAGAAGTTACTTTCAATCCATGATGTATTCTTAGATTATTTTTTCCAATTTGATAATTTTCAGTTTCACCACAGATAAGGAATGGTTAGGTTAAACTGAGATTCCATTATTTTCAAAATTTATAGTTTCTAATCTCTCAGCAAATGCTTTATCAACTACATAATCATGAACCTTTTTTTTTTGTTTCTCAAAGATGTTGATAGGAAACGAAAATATATTTGTCAATGGTTAATCATCTTTAATTTGGAAAATGTCAGCATAGCTTTTATTTTACAATAAGGTAACTGTTTCCCATTACTTCCAGCTTGCAGCAGCTGTCTCTTAATAAATTTAATTATATCAGATTTATTTATTATAATATAGCCTCTTTTACAATAATCACAAAGTTGAACAAGTGTAAATTTCTCTATTTTAATGTTCTATTTATTGAAAATAAGAGTTAGTTGATTTGTGAAAACTAATCAAAAATCGACTGCAGCGAATTCTTATTTAATAAGTTGAAAAACAAAACTAAATACAGGATGATATTTCTTTCTTATTCCTCATATTTTCTGAAACACATTTTTACATTTACTAGTATCGTTATCTTTATGTGGTGGATGTATGTAAAACAATTTAAAACTTCAATTACTTAACAAAACTTTACATTTCTTTGTAGACGTATCAGTTTCCTGTTTTTCAGCATTATTCACCAACACCAATATTTTCGACTGTTCTTCAATAGGAATTCGTTGTAAATGACTTTTATAATGATATGTAGAAATCTTTTTTCCAGGTGCACAAGGAATTCGTTCTCATTGTACACTTTGAGATGCTATTGAATTACAGATTTTATACACACCATTCTATTATAAGCGTCTTTTGTGTATTTTTGTGAATTAAAATTATCAACTGACTTCTCATTGTTATAATAGTTACACAGTTTAATCTTGTTTAATTTCATTTATATAAAAATGGTTCATTATATTTTTTTATAAAGACATAGTCTTAAGACTGCTTAAGCTGTTCCAAATTTTCTTATTTTTGTATTTACCTTTCAATATATTTATTACTTTACGAATTATTTCTGACCATTTATTACAACCAATACCAAATAAAGATAAAACAATTCTACCAGCTTAAACAAATTTTTTATGAATTCATAATATTCATAAAAGTGTCAACCTTGAAAAGAAAGCAATCCGTTAACATGTCTGAATGCAGAATTTAATCCTGTAGGAAATTGGCTACTTATAATTCCTCACGATGTATATTTGAGATCACATTCATCTAACTCTACATAGAAAAATTCCCTAAATGGTAAAATTGTTCTACCAGAATAAGTGTTTAGTACACCATTCAATAAAAAATATTTCATACTCCCATACTCCTTATTGACTTTGGTTATTCAAGGTTTAACTCAAATGTGTGGAAATTTAACATATACATCACATCATCAACAAATAAAATAACACCACTATTCTTTCTTTGATACACTCAGTCTCTTTTTTGTGAATATTGTGGTAAGAATGTTAACCAATTACTTATTAATTGTGCATTCATAACAATACCTATCAGTGCACACTTCTTATATATAAAATTCGACTTGAAAGTATTAAATAATCCAATTTATTAATTTCATATAATGCTTTGACTGATTCATTTGTGTTAACTGATGGTACAACTGCTGTAGATTATGGTATAGTCCCATCTGTTGAGATCTCTTTTACCATACAAACTCTTAATACCACTGATGTCATCTTGAAGTAATTCTCTAAGTGAGCCATTACAGTGTGGAAACATTATTGGTTCACAAACATCTGAATGGACTAAATGTAATGAATGACCAGTTCCATAAAGTAAATCCTCAAATAAATTTGTCAGATTTTTAGTGTGTTTTGGTCAATTTCCTAGTACCACAACTCATCTTCATCCATATGTATTTCTAGTGGAGCATTATTCATAGTTGGGAAAACTGCAAGACCAAACACATTTCCTTTTCCATATAGATCCTCCGGACAATGATGATCATATATATTATTTTTTCATAATCATCTTTTATTTGAAAGTAATATATCAGGGCTCCTGTGATCAAGATGAAATCTAATACCAGTATACTTTTGCCATAAATGAATTCCAATAATTTATAGAACCATTTTTTAATTCTTTTTATTCCATTTATACATACTAAATCTATAACTACCAAATAAATATTTTTTCACAACATCTAAGCTTAGTCATAAATTTTAAAGTTTCTTCATTCAATTCACCAGCTGTTTTATGCATATTGAAATAACATTAAAGCTCTTGTGAATACATCATCACACACTTGAGTAAGTTTTGCATTATCATGAATATTTAAGTAACCAAACACATATAAAAATTTGTGGGCTTTATTCTTTTCAGGAGACATTAATATTACCAACAACAGTAGTAGACATACCTTAATTTATATACACTTAAAATATCATGCAATTAATCTAAACTTAAGCATCAAAGATATTTATCAATGAACCATGATTTCTGTCTCATGCATATGTAATATTATAAAATAGAAATAAAAAATCTAATAAATTTTTTTATAATGAATGGAGTCTATCATATATCAAGTCAACAACAGGCTTACATATAATTATAACCAAATATTAATCATTATTAACGGAAATAATGTTCCTTCATTTAAAGTAAAGGATTTTGCTGAAATATTAGAATATAAAGATACAAAAAGAGCATTCAGAAAAATTGTCGATTAAGTTGATTGAACGATATTAGAAAATTTTGAGACTGTCTCCAAGACACCCTTAAAAGGTAATGAGAAATCTTCTACATTTATTAATGAATATGGATTATGTTATTTAATTTTAAAGTGGAGTAAGAAGAAGTAGAAAAATTTAAACAATGAGGGGCCTCACGATGCTTTACCTTCAATTAGAAAAACAGGTAGATGTAAAATGAAAGATCAAATATCACATTCAGAAAATTTAAATAAAATTAAAGATGAAGGAATTAAAATTAAGATGGTCAGATAGATCACTTAATTCAAACAGCTGATTATGCTTTAGGTACAATGAATGAAATGAATGAATGAATGAAATGAATGAAAATAGCCTGTGTTCTGCCCTTGAGGGTAAAGGCCTCCTATGAGTAGGGGTAACTGCTTTTAAAGACTCACACGGTGAGCTAGTCTGCGTAAGAGGGTACTGCACTTAACGCACACAACACATTGAATTACACTTGATCACTTAGTTGTAGTTCTAGTTCTTTCCACTCCTTTTTGTTTCTAGCTATGCTAGTCCACTGTATTCCTGCTTGTTTTCTGAATATGTCCAACCATTTGGGTCTTGGCCTTCCTAGGAGTCTCTTGCCGGTTTAGGGGTCCCATGCAGTAGCTCGTTCTGTCCATCTGTCGTCTTGCAGCCTCACTAGTCTTTATCGACAGTTTTTCTCATTGCTCGTTTTGTATTTTTATTTCTAATATTTCAGGAACATCTTTTCCTTTAGAGCAAGGAACATTATTTTCGTTAATAATGATTAACACTTGCATATTATTGTATGTAAGCTGGTTGGCTACTTGACCTATGATTGACTCCATTCATTATAAAACTTTTTTGTTAGATTTTATATTTTTATTTATAAAAATTATATATAGATGGGACGCAAATTGTGGTTCATTGATAAATATCTTTTATGCTTGGGTTTAGGTTAATCTCATAATATTTTAAGTGTATGCAAGTGAAGGTACTTCTTCTACTGTTGTTTGTAATATTAACGTCTCCTGAAAAGAATAAAGCCCCATTTCCATTTGGTCTTCATAATCTGTTGAGCTATGTCTATTATTCTAACATCTTGTGTATTTAGGTGTTTGATGTTGTGTCTTTCAGAGGGATGCCAAGGATCTTCCTCTGCGTTTTCCTTTGGCATAACTGCAGACTGTTTCTCTCTTTGAATATGAGAGCCCATGTCTGATATGCATATAATAATTCAATTATTTGTCCTAGGCATATGTATTGTGATGGATACATTAGTTCCATTCCTTCAAGACATATTGGAGTTTTTAATCCATTTGTCATTACTTGAGTTTTAGATTTTCCCATTGTGAGTCTTGCAATCCTGCTTTGTGTGTCAAACTCCTGGAGCATTGATTGCAGTTCCGTTGCAGTTATGGCGAAGAGGACTATGTAGTCAGCGAACCTCAATTTTGTTAGTCTCTTACCATTGAGGCATACTCTGATAATCTATTTCCATTTTAGTTTCCTGATTATGTTCTCTAGTACGCAGGTAAATAGTTTTGGGGAAATGGGATCCCTTGTCTAACTCCTCTTTCCACACACAAAGGTTGGCCTGTCTTTTGGGTTTTAACTCTAGCGAAGCTGTTGTTTTGAATGTTTCTTAGTAATTGGATGTATTTTGGTTCTACTCCTTGATTTCTTAGTGACTGAAGTATGTTTGGGTGTTCGATGATATTGAATGCTTTGTTGTAATCAACAAAAGTAAGGTATATTTTGAGGTGGCAATCCTCTAATTTTTCTATTATCTGTTGAAGGATTTGAATATGGTCCACTGTGCTAAATCCTTCTTGGAATCATGCTTGTTCTGAGGGTTGATTCTCGTCTAGTGTTTTTGTTAATCATCTTTTTAGTATCTTTTGTGAACAGTTTATATAGGTTAGACATATTGCGTATGGGTCTGTAATTGTTCATGTCATCTTTCATAACTGTTTGTGCAAAAGCACATATGTACTAATTTTCCACTGGTCCGGAATGTCTTCTGTTTGTATGAATTTGTTGAACACTTCTGTGATGATTTGTATTAAGACATCTTGGTATTCTTTTAAGAGCTCATTGTATATGTTGTCATCTACAGGTGTCTTTCCATTTTATAATTCAGTGATGGTTGTTCTAACCTCGCTGTGTGTTGTAGCAGGCATGGTTTCAGTGACGTTTGGGTTTGGATACACAGGGTTGTGGTCTGTGGCTATCTTTGGTAGAGAGCTTGTGTATCTTGCTTTGTAGAATTCCGTTGCTGATTTGGTTATATCCTCTCTTATGTTTAGATGTTCTCCCACCTGGTTCTTCATTCCTAGTAGACATTGTTTCTCACACTGGGCGCTTATCCTCACTTTTCCAATTGATCTGTTTATTTCTAGTATTTGCCTCATTGTTACTGATCAGTGTTCACAGATATCCTTCAGTATTTCCCTTTTCGTTATTTTGTCTAGTTTTGCATATTCTTCTTTATTCCTGTCTGAAATATCAATATTTTTTATCATTATCGGTCTGTGGTCGATTAGCTGTATCGTACTCTGGCTTCATTTGCTTAGACTTTTCTTCATTTGCTCGTCTTTGCTTGTGAGCTTGATATCTGCATTTTTATAGTGTGTTATACATTTCTTGAGTGCTTTGTTTTGTGCTGATATCTGCTTGTTGTACTTGCTTCTGTAGTTCTTGTTTAAATTTGTCTCTGTTCAGTTTTCCTTGATTTTTCTATGTTTCTTCATTCCTTTGGAATTTTTATTTTTTCCCACACCATTCTATGGAATGTGCTTAATTTTAATTGTGAGATTACTTGGATGTTCTTTATTATCTTTTGATTGTCTGTTAGAATGCAATATATTTCATTTTTCACCTTGGTATCTGGCGAGCACCAAGTTCATGTTCGGTTTTGATTTTTCCTGAAGAAGGCAATGGTTATTTTAAGTTTATGGTTTTGAGCAAATTGTACAATTCTTTCTCCTCTCTTGTTCCTTATTCCAAAAACATGTGGTCCGACTCTTTCTTTGTCATCGTTACAGCAAGAGCCGACTTTACTGTTGAAATCTCCAATTATTAGGTTTATTGGTGATCAATATCTGTCTAAGGTGTAATCTAGTTTCTCATAGTAATCTTCTATTTCTTCGTTGGTACTCGTTTCTGTTAGGGAATATATTTGTATGATTGTTATTTGGTGACTTTGTGTGGTAAGTTTCAAAGCTGCTATTCCTGCTATTCATTCTGATACTCCCACAAATTCTTGTATGGATGGTTTTATGTCGCTTTTCATGATGCAGCCTATCCCTCTTCGTCCTGTGGTTGATCCCTTATAATATAGCAGATCACCATTTGATTTTTCTATGATGATTTCCGCCGTTTTCCTTACTTCACATAGTCCGAGTATATGGAATTTTATTTCTTTTAGTGCATTTTCATGCTCTTCTTCTCTCCCTATGGTTCTCAGCACTTGCCTCTTCAATGTTCCGACTATGAATTCGTTATTATTGCTTCTTGTTAGTCTGGTGCTCTTGACTGTCGTTTCTTCTATGTTGTCTGTTGTGATTATTTTAGATTCTTGCTCACTGGTGTGTCTGTTTTTATAGTCTTCTGGGCTCTGTCTTGGGGTGTTCCTTTCATGTTTTCTTCTTTGCTTTGGGCATATTAATGTGTCCTCGGGCCAGAAATATGAATTTTGTGTGATTTCTAGGCTATTTCATCAACACAGAAATGATTACTTTATTACCTCAAGTTGTTCCTCAAATTTAAGACCAACATTCAATCTTTTAAAATTATTCGATCATGTCTGTGAATATATTTATTACGTCAGCAGAGCACAACGAAAACATTTACGCAGAATCGAAGAATGACATCCTAATTGTGAAGAAATGTTAAGATTTAATTACACTAAGAACTCAGTCAATTTCTACCAAAGAATGAAAGAAACTTTAAGAATTGTTGTTGGCTAAAATATTTTAATATTTTGATCGACTATATACAAAAATAATTATATAACTAAATAATGAATCTTCACCAAAATTAAGATTATATACTTTCAAGGGCTATTTTTCTATTTTAAACGACAATTGGTAAATGATATAATAAATCAGATTTCTTTCAAGTAATCAAGTAATTCACACTGTGAAATAAAATCTTCATAAAAAATTTAATGCATTAATAACATTTCTACACAAGGAACAAATAAATTTTTCTTTTAACTACCCATCAGCACATTCTTTATGAATAATACGTTTGCAAATTGTATTTACATATCGATGATTTTTCATACTTAGGTGTATAGAATATACAAGACATTCTGAAGACTCTATTGCTTTATAAGTTTTAAATACTTCTTCTATGAAATATTCTAATAAATTTTGACAATTTAAAATATATTCCCAACTACCTTGATTTTTAAATTCTCGTATAAAATCTGCAGATAATTTTTGTTATATGTTACATTATCCCAATTTACTTTATATTGAAATTCTCTTATAAATTAGCAGATAATATTTTTTCCCTTGAAATGAAAGACCATTCTAATTCGTCTCGGAATTCTCTCATAATATCTCCAGATAATTTTTTTCCAAATACATACACAAAATCCAATTTGTTTTTAAATGCCAGTAACACTTGGTCAGCTAATTTTTTTCTTCTTCTTGATATAATTCTCCAATCAAATTTAGCTGGAATTCTCTTATGATATCTTCATATAATTTGTGATAACTTGATGTATATTTCCAATCTAATTTATCTGGAAACTCTTTCATAAATTTTTCACATAATTCAGAAAAAGGTTGAAATTTGGTATATCTGTTTAAATTCAGAAAATGGATTTTCCTTTTTAATACAGTCAACAACAATTTTTCCGTACATTTTGTTTGTTGAATACAATTTGTATAATTAATTAAAATCTAAATTTTTATACATAATATGAATCTTTTGGATATATTGTTGTTCTTTAGTATTTGATTCATTCACCTTATCATTAATGTTATTGTTCATTTGTTGATTAATATTATGGTTCATTTCTTCATTAATATCATGATTATTAATGAGATTAATAATGTGTTGTCATATCACTTTTGAATGACCTTTTCACGTTCTAATTGTTTTGCTCTAGGTTTTTATTCAATCACTTTTAGACAATTGAGACTTGAAATTTATATAAATAAGTATTATTAGTGTTGTAAATAACATAAAAAATTGTAAAAGCCCAGTTCGAAGCTGACTGTATGAAAAACTAAAATATGAAAATATTTTTAGACCCTCAGGATTGGACTTCCTAACATATAAAAAAAACAGACAATATTCACAATGTCAAATAAAATCTGTTTAGTCACAATGTCAATCACCACTTATTCATTAACTGGTTTTTGTTTGAACAGAAGGATGTATTGATTACAAATAATATTTTTTGTTTCGTGTATGGAAGTTCGGGCACTAAATAATTCATCATCAATAATAGTGTTCTGCCAAAAGGCAGGTTTTCATATGGTAGTTCTCCAGGCTGTCCATTCTTCTGCAACCCTCTTCAGGCCTGCGTAACTTCCTCTTCTGTTTATGTCATATATCAATCATCGTGTATCTTCATCTTCCTCTCAGTCTTCTCCCAGAAACCAGTCCTTCCAAACCATCTGCTAACTAAATAATTAGTGTCTGAAAATTTTAAAGGTTGTTTATTGTTGAATTTCAGCCAATGTGAAGTTAGCGCCTGAAAATTATCCTACGATTAAAGAAGTTTAGTCATAAATTTTAAAAAATTCTGTATATATTACTAGTGATGTACTAGACTTTATTTATGTAGATTTTCAGGTGGGTAAGAATATACATACCTGGAATAATATAGATTTTCATGATGTCAAGAGTTTGATAACCTACGAAAACACTGACTTCAATGACCATAAAAGAGGAGAAAAATGTAGCGATCACAAATATTATCTTATCTTTTCTATATGGGATTCCAGATGTATCTAATTATTCCTGTAAAGGTTTTAAACAAATCAAAAAAGTTTATATTTTATTCAAAGAGTAGTGTCCCACTAATTGGAAAATTAAAACATATAGAAACTAATTCAATTATATATGATATTTCACAAGTTGATAATTTGATGCTGAAAAAATTAAACAAAATGAAAAATCTAATAAAAAAGTTTTCTCGTAAATGACACTAGTTCCAATACATCGGCTTCAACTGTCACACATAAATGAATATCTTCCAGAATAACAACAGATTTGTTTATAACAATAAAGAAAATTGATATTGAGAATAATTCCTGGTTTTAAGGATCAGATGTAGCCAGAAGTTTAGAATATAAAAGACCTAGAGATGCATTTTATGATAATATAGATAAAAAGGGCTCAAAAACATATAGCAACTTAACCATATGTCAGTTGCTGACACTTTATACTGTAATATGAAACTGAATACAACTTTTTTAACGAATTGTCTTTATACAAACTTATAATTAGATCTAAAATACCTTTAGCTGCAAAATTTACAGATTCTGTAACTAAAACAGTTTTACCATCAAGTCAAAAAATGGTCAATATACACTATAATCAACAACTGAAAATTTACAAGAAGAAATTGAAGCTTTACAAACTGATAAAGAAATGGCTATCTGTGTTCTGAAGAAAAGGAGCGAAGAAAATCATACCTTAAGAGAACAAATTAATATGAAAGATGAAATACTCCAAATAATACAGTCTCTTGTTGTTGGTCCAACTGATAATACTGATATGAGACATGTTTATTCTTTTAAAATTATTTAATGATCATTGTAATTATCATTATTATATCCTTAGAATACAAAGAAGTAATTTACAAAGACAGTCGTTGGAATTATAGACACATAGCCAAATTGTGAAGAAATGTTGAGACTTGAGAATGATCCAACTCAATAAATTTAAATCAAAGCATGAAACAAAATTTGAGGCTTTTTATGTCATCTGAACTATTTTATTATTTTGGATGACTATACATAAGAACAATTGATTTCTGACATAATAATCTTCATCAGACAGAATTTCTGTAACAGAGTTTTGTTATTATCAATCCAACTGTTATGTAAATTTACAAATCCTAACCAATTAACATACACTTTATCTCCTTACTTTTTCAATACTTTTTAACACTATATACATCAGAATATTTTATTTCCTCACCATTTAAATCTCTTAAATTTCCCGAATTGGATTAGAATGAATAAGAGATTTAATTTCAAAAATTTCTGTTGACCAACTGGCAGTGTAACCTTTCTCAAATATTACATTAAATTCTCTAATTCCCACTTATCTTCTTTTTTAAATTTTGCATTAGCTTTAGATACAACAGTAGTTGGTTTAGAATTTTTTTCATTAACATCTGTTGGCTTCATGTTTATTGCTAAGTGTTCTGTGTTATTACATTCACCAACTAGATTTTTAACTAAGTCAATCCATTTATAATTTCAATGTAAGCCAGATTTTTTGCACGTCTTTTCTTTTAATGCTCTGTTAAATTTTTCAACAACAGAAGCTTTTAATTCAGTAAAACTTGAATAATGATTAATTTATATTTTTTTCATCAGTTCTTCAACTTCTTTATTATAAAATTCTTTACCATTATCAGTTTGTAAATTTCTTGGTTTCCTAGAATTATATATTTTTCTAACCCATTTTATCTTTAAGTGGAATAGTCCAAGAAAGTTTTGAAAGAAACATTAGTAACAGTTAATAAATATTTATATCCTTTATTCACTTTTGGAATTCTTTTTCGGATTATCTGAATCCATTTCGACTAAATCAGCTTGATATAAATCATCAATGCCGAGAGAAATCTCATTTCTTCATTTACAACTTTCTCATTGGTGTATGTAAGTCATTCATAATTACTTCACAAATATTTGAAGAGGTATTCTTGGGCCTACAATTTTTTTTGTGCTGAATGTTAATACCTTCATTGACCTGCTTTATGTACACTATGTAACAAAGGTCTAATAATATTCTGGTATTTTCTACAGTTTGGGCTTTTTCTTCATCAACTTGGGTTGTGTGCATTAGTCACGTGCAGTATTTCAGCTCATGTTTGTATCTCTTTTCAGGGCTCAAAGTTTTTAAGCATGTTAAAGGAAAGAAAACCCTGCACTCAGGCCCTGAAGAGCAACTGATAGTTGCCTAACTGCCAATCAGCCTCACTCATTCATGATTTGAGCTATGTGGAGGGGGATAGGGTCACCACACTGCATTTCCAGCTGTTTTCGATGCTCTGACTTCGGATCCGCTACCTATCGGTCCTGCTGTTCCTCATTTGGCATCATAATGCTGAATGCATCCCAGTCCAGTCATCCCACCAAGGAAAACTCCCTGGCAGATACAGGAATCAGGAGTGGATACCCCATATGAGGGTCTGTTGTATTTATCTTTGACTATGGGGGTGGACCTCTAACGCTATTAGATCCACTAAACCAACTCTATTTATATTCTTCACCCCCAAGTTGCATTGCATTTTTGTTTAGATATATAGGATGCTTTCCCAGCATATATGGTTTACTGCTGTCTACTATGTATGTTACATCTGTGTCGTTAACACTGTGATGGTTGATGTAATGGGCAATAGTACATCCTTCTTTTTCTTTGTCTTCTTCTTCTTCTTCTCCCCCTGATTCTCCTCGTCTGCCACCATTCATCACGTATGAGAGCCGTTTAATACTTTCAGTTACTAGCTTATAGGTTTCTGATAAAGAACAACTTCATTCCGGTTGTAATAATTTTAGCAGTTGTGATTTCCAGTATATCACCTTCTGTGCCTCAATGACCTCGTGTTTTGTCGACATGCTGTTGCACACTAAACAGGGTTTGAGATATATACAACTTAATAGTCTCTTGCAAACTTACACAGGTTCTTCTCTCTGTATGTCTAAACCTCTTTCAGTCTTGTAAACCTTTGCGTTTGCTATATATATTAACTTCAGAAGCTCTTTAGTGATTCCTTTCAGAGCATATGTTTCATTAATGTTTACATTTTTTATAACCTCTAATGCTTTTTTTCAGTTTTATGGACGATTGCAGTTACAGTTTTCATAGCATCTCCATGTGCTTTCATTTCCATAGCATGATGTTTAAGGGCTTTATTGATATCATTACTTTTCATTGTACAGCTTTTAAAACTTCCATTTTGTATCAATGTTGGAATGGACATTAGGCCTGTGGACCACCCCCTCAGAATGAGTACATAACATCTATCAAACTTATCCATAGTACCCAAACTACTGGCACAATTATGTGTTGATATGCTATCTTTTAAACAGATTCTCTTGGAAATTTTGTCTATATTACCCTTCGTTCGATTTTCTTGTCTTATGAAAATCCAGAAACCCGTACTGTATGTGATTCCAGCAATCCCCACATATGGTTATAAAAATTGAATGTCATGTTAGTTCCTAATGTGCTTGACAAATGCGTCAAAAATTCATATTTTCCTGTTTGAATGGATTAATAATGTTGGATTATCCTGTGACAGCTGTTTTGGAATCCTGGAATATGTTTATCCCATATAATAATGTCAACCTCCATATGGCTGCCAGAACAGAAATATATTTGTATTTCATCGAGCTTTTCCATTGCTATATCGAAATATAGTATTTCGCTTTACTATTCTGGTGGTGGGATACCATCGCTTTTGGTGAATATAGTGTATGTTACACCATCAATGACCTCTAGTGTATCTTGTAATAGCTAGTATCTGGGTCGAAATAATATTTTTGAAAATATATACTCATGATTGAAGCAGATGCCTTAAGGACATGTTAATAATGTCATAACAACATTAATCTTCCTTCAGTCTAATCGACCAACGGCTGTAGCTTATATGTTATTGAGAAGGAGTGATCCATACTTCTTCTTCTTCTGCTCTTCAGTAGCATTGCAGGACAAGTCAGTCACTACAGAGTCCTTGTGATGGGGTTGTTTTGTCCACTAAGCCGTTGTGACGAGTATCTCTTTACATCAGTGTACAGGGGATTTTATAGAGAAATGAAAGCACACACGTAGTTCTTACACTTTTTTGTTTATTCATAAACTCTTACATATAGCTTAGTATATGTACATAATTAAATAAGAGTATCGTTTTTGCCTACATCTGGCACATAGTTTCATACAAATTTAGATGTACTGATGCACAACATGAATCATAATGTTGCACCATCGTTTCTTCTGATGGATGAAGAGTTTAATGTGCTAATTCCAACAGATTAGTCCACATTTTCTCTTAGAATATGTTTGCCAGATTAGCCACTTATCTAGAACATACTTCATCAGATAATTAGTATATATTAGATTTTTAAATGTATACTGTTGTAGATGAATGTGGTTCTCCCTCGTTAAAGAGTCTAACTGTTCGTGGGATGTCCCCTGCAGTTATTGTATGATGACCCAGTACCACTGAGCGAGAGCGAGCATTTCTATAGAACTTGGAGAAATTTTCATTGATGTGTCGCATTGGTGAATCCACTCATCTGGAGCTGACTTACGATCTGACATCATTCCCACTGTGCTCTATTTTGCCACTGCTATTTAAACAACATGTAGAATCAGTGGCATAGCTAATGGTGGACAATGGGGATGGACCACCCTGGATGCCTCCCGTATAGGGGTGACACAGGACTGAAAGTAATTTTTTTCTTTTTGCTACAATAACTAAGCAGCATTTTTTCTTTTGATTTACATTCTGTTCACAGCCCTGAGAGTTGGTAGAATACAGACACAGACATATGGTCTGGCTGTTTATAGGGAGCTCATCTTACTGGAGTTTCTGCAGAGAGGGGAAAGACTACTTCTACTTCCGAGTCAGGAATGGTGGTGCAGGGGACAGCATCTTGTGCAATACTAACAAATCAGTTTTTCTGATAATCATCTGCCATGGTAGGAAATTTCATAGAACTAGAACAACTGTGAAAAGGCAGTTTAAATATGATCACAATTAAATACATTATAATATGGCAGCAACAACAACACAGGCAGTTGATATGCAATATTTCATGCCATGGTAACTGGGATGCATTCTAGTACTTGTGCTTTGTACCAAAGAATGGATCGCTAGGACTGGCAGAAGTGATATAAGGCATAAGTACAGTTGAACTTCAACATTTGAACTCACTATGAAATGAACAGACTGTAGAGGACACTTTGTCTGTTGTTTTTATTTTCATAGCTTCGTGGATCAGTTGTGATTCCTCCAAAATCTTCATTGTCTATCTGTTATTTTATTTCTCATTTCCTTCGTATCGTGAGCTGTGATTCACATGAAGTTAATTGTTGTTACTTCAATAGTCTGTTATAAAAGAGCTAACAAAATATTGTAAAAAAAGCTGAAACAAAGGTAAGTGGACTGGACAGCTTAATAATTTGTAACAACATTTATCAATATAATATACACTGTGATATCATTCAGAATTAGAAGTACAGACACCAGCTACACATGGAAAGGAACTTATTCTTGGCTGGTTTTGGTTAGCATAAGTTATCTATTTTCAAAATTTAAATGAGAGAAATTTATGAGATGTCTATTTGTGGGCAGCATAAGTTACATAGATAAATCATGACAGAAGTGGTGATAATCACTTGTCAATTAACCACACTGTGCCCAGCTTTCAATTGCTAATAATACCTTTTTCTGTTAAGATTTGTGTATGTGACTTACATTACCTAAGCACAAACCTATCAAAATCATATCATTCAACTTAAGAAAATGGAGGGCTTATGCTAACTAAAACTGGTAGTAACATTACCGTTTTATTTTTGGTATATAATGTTAGGCTTCATAAACAGATGTAACAAGGAAACATTAATTATCTGTTTGTCACTGCTTTTCATCACATTCATTTCACAATGTAATTTAAACCATTTTCACAGTAAATATGAACTGACATGTACAGAGAATGGACTGTCCTTATTTGTTAACATGGGTAGTGCATAAATCCTTTAAAATGGATATTTACTATAAAATGTACACCTCTAATTATACAAGTAAATATTTTTTGGATGTAGATATGTGGAGTCTGTTCCTTTAGACATGTCTGAAAGAACAGACACCGTTTTGATTCAGCAGCCACTATGAATTAAAGCACAAAGGAATTACAAACATTCACTGCAAGCAGACATTGATTGAAATCAATGGGGAAATTTGAAAATTTATGCCTGACTGGAATGTGATACCTGTGGCTCCTCCTTACTAGGTACATTCTCTGATCACAAAGCGATGTGTACACAGTGGCCATTGCAACTGAGCAGACTACACTAGCATGTTTCCCATCACGCACAAATTCTTAACTTATCCACAAACTACTAATTTAGTGCCACAGGCCCATTATCCGCTTTACTCATGGCATTTTGAGTTTCACCGAGGGCAGACTGTGATGGCCTGGATGCTTGGCATGAACATTTTGGGAACTCCACCACTTTTCAGGTATTCAAGGAGTGCCGTGGTGAGTGTCTTCATCATCTGGCGAAACCAAGATAAGGCCACATCCAGATATCATGGGGTTGGGTAGCCACCCCTCATTATAGATGTAAGATGTCGTAGCTTGGGGAGACTGGTAAAACAGGACAGGTGGCTAACTGTGGCGGAAATAACGTCAGACTTTTTTGCTGAGCAGAGTACAAGTGCCTCTGAACACACGGTGCATCACTGAACACACATATTGATGGGTCTTCGCAGTCGACAGCCTATGCATATGGCAAAGTTAACACCATGACATTGTCAACTACAACTGAAATGGGTACATCACCATCAGCAATGGATAT
Organism: Schistocerca gregaria; assembly: GCF_023897955.1. Classification (NCBI taxonomy): domain Eukaryota; kingdom Metazoa; phylum Arthropoda; class Insecta; order Orthoptera; family Acrididae; genus Schistocerca; species Schistocerca gregaria. The sequence continues at coordinate 571,688,319 of NC_064931.1, read as the reverse complement.
TGGCGCAATGGCAGAGCATTGCGAGGTCTAATGAATTCTGGTACTTTCTTCATCGTGCCAAAGGGAGGCACGAATCCATCGTCTTCCAGAGGAACAGCTCCATGGCATCTGTACTGCATTACAATGACAAGCTGGTGGCGGCTCCATTATGTTTCACATGGGCATCCACAGGTCCAGTCAAGCTTGTACAAGGGACCAAGATAGGCAAAGATGGTTGCAAGCCACATGCATCCCTTCATGACGATCCTGTTTCCCTATGACAGTGGCATTTTTCAACAAGATAGTATGCCATGTCGTAAGGTCAAGAGTGTGGTGGAGTGGTTAGAGGAACGCAATGTCAAGTGCCAATTGATGTGCTGGCCCCCAACTTGCCAGATCTGAACTCGATCAAACACATCTGAGATGTGACTGAACGTGACATCAGAGCTCATTGCCCCCTTTCCTGGAATTAACGGAAATTAAGTAACTTGTGTGTGCAGATGTGGTGCCAACTCCCTCCAGCGACATACCAAGGCCTCATTGCTTTCATGCAATGGCACATTGCCACTGTTATCCATGCCAAAGGTGGACATATCGGTTATTACATAGATGATCATAATGTTGTGGCTGATCAGTGAATGTAAGATCCGGCAAACATTATGAATTAAGACGCAAAGGAATAACAGACAATGGCGAAAGTTGAAAATTTGTGCCAGACAGGAGTTTTAGCCCAGGTCTCTTGCTTACTAGACAAATGCTCTGGCCACTAGGCCATCCAGGCCTAGTGGTCATGGCAACTGCACCGATTACCATGACACGCCTCCCATCAGACACAAATTCTCAACTTACCCACACACTGCTAATGTAGTACCCTTTGCCTATTATCCTAATTATTCGCCGATTACCGAAAGAGTTCAGCCTGGTGTGCATCTATACTGACGATATCATTGACTACCTTGCCTTAGTTACGTATTTATGTAGTGTCTGTTAAGAAAGAACCAGAAATACGTTGCAAAACCTGATGGTAGAAAAGTTCCGCAAAAGAAAGTGATTCTCATGTTGATGCAATGAATAATTAAGATAATATCAGATAGTCTTCAGAAGGCAACAATGACAATACAGTAATGATGATAACTTATGATTAAGACGAATCAGAAAGAGATATTGAAAATGATTGTGATAATACTGATAATGTTACTGCCCTCAAAGACTGTAATAATATGAATGACTCACTTCAGTACTTGAGAGGTGTCTTCCCATTGAGGCACACCTGTAATGTTAGCAATGTGATCATAAAAAAGGAAGTGAATATTTACAGACCAGAAAGGGGCTGTTTCACACTATATTTAAGCAACGATTAAAACGAAAGACGATGCGCAATATCTTTCAAAAGAATGGTCTTATGACATGATTCTGCAGTCTTCAATTGTTTTCTCTCCTGTAACTAATACCCAATACTGCTTTTGCTTCTTATTTGCTATCACCAGTAGTGATACTGCAAGATCAACATTTATAAGTGGATTTCAGAAGCGGTGGAAACTAAATCCTGAAGTGGCCAACCAAGAAACTACAAATGAATGTATACAAAAATCTTGAAATGTGGGAAACGTTGGAAATCAGCATAAAATGGCATAAAACAATTGCAATTAATGGATCCGAAAAACTGTAGTGGAAGCATGTTTTGTCTCGATTACTTTATATAACTTTGTTTCTTGCTAAACAAAACGTTGCATTTCGTGGAATTGATGAAGCACCAAGCTAAAATAAAGGCAGTTTCTTAGAACTATTCAAATTAATGTCCAAGTACGATGCAGTGTTGAAAGACCACATCTTGAACTAGGAACATGGTAAATCACAAAAAGTATAATATTTGTTGTCTGAAGTACAGAATGAACTTCTAAATGTTGTAGCTAACAATGTGAAATCTAAGAATGTCAGCGAAATTGAATTGCTGATTTTTTGTATTACAGTTGATAATCACAACTAATTTTTCACAAATTGATCAAATGTCTGAAATGATTAGTTATGTGAACACTAATGATGGAAAAGTGAACATAAAAGAAGTATTACCTGGATTTTTTTCTGCTACAAAAACAGTAAGCCACTGATCTTAGCGACGAAATTCTTAAGAAACTTGACAATGAGAGTTGGGATGTTTCGATGTGTTGTTACCTAGGTTATGACAATGCATGTGTTATGATCAACAATGCAAGAGCATAAGTTATTATTAAAGTAAAAACCAATAAAGCAGTTTTTTTAAATGTATTGATCAATCAATTAATGTATGTATCTCACCCTCATTTGCACAAAATGTACCTTGCGTTATATTTTTCATAACAGCAGAGCCCATGTCTACATTTTTTTCTGCTTGCACTTGTAGCTGCAAAATTCTTATTAAACACAGGAAATCATCTGTTGAAAGATTCCCATCCATGTGTTGATGATCATTATGGTGCTGTAAATGCTGATAGAAAATTTTGATGGGTTCTCGTGTAATTGATGAATTATGTGATCAACAAGAAAATTTAGACCATTGTGTGTTATTTCACATTTCTTTGTTATCTTTACTTTTGGAATGACGTACTATGAGAAGTAAATTGCACTCAGGTTGCATTACAAATTAAAGGCTTGAGTCTTGATCAGTTAGCTATAAAAATACAGGCACTTCATCTTTGTACTGCACAAAAACGAGTTCATATTGTAGAAAAGGCAATAGATATTGCTGCGAAAAATCTGAGGACTACAACATTCCAATAGAACGATGAATTCGTCGTAAAAAAACGAATGACTGGTGAAATGGCCACCGATGCAGGACTCACACTGAGAGCAGAGCATCAAAATGATATTTTGAAATGTCTTGACTCTTTCAGTATTGAACTCCAAACTAAGTCATAGTCCATTCAAAACATCGCCTTATTGTTCCAGGTTGTGCATTCAAATATTTTGCTTTTGGCAGACAATAAGGAGTTGAAATGTATTGTTTCAAGACATCTGAAACAGAACACATCTTTGAGATTCCAAAGCTAAGAAGACATTTAAATGCAGTAAATGTTGTATTTCCTGATTGGATATGTCTAGACTTCTTTAAATTCAATGTGGAATGCGATTTACAGACTCTCTTCCAAGCCTTATGCTCCCTCCAAACTTATTTATGACAATTTGCATATCAGTTGTTTGGTGTGAGAGGAGCTTAAGCAAATCAAAATTAAGTTAAAACTACTAATGGTCCACAATGAGCAACATGAGGGTAAATAATCTTTTCATATTAACTATCGAACATGAGACAACACAAAATATTAATTCTGAAGATGTAATTTCAGAGTTCACAGCTGTTAAAGCTAGGAAGAAAATTTAAGTGTTTGTGTCTTACTTTACCAATTAGTCTATACTAATTTATTGTGTATAATACTATATAATAATATATAATACACAATAAAAGAGTACTATTACACTATATGTCGCAATTTAACGATTAATGTCTCCAGTGACTTTCATTTTTACTGTTTCAAATCTTACTTGACGTGTATCCAGGTTTTTTTATTTTAAGAGTTTTTATTCGTGGAGTGACACCACTGCATTGGGTGTCCCCCATTTTAGATATGCCACTGTGTGGGATTAAACAGCACAAGTGTCACATCAGGCAGCTGCAATGACTTTACATCACCTGCACAAAATAAAATTATGAGTTACACATATTTTTTTGTTTGACTAGGTTGTTATACATCATTAACACTTAGATTACAGCTGTCTTCAGGCAAGGAATGGTGCTACATGTTTCGACATGTTCACCCTTTGAGAGTTCTTACATGACTGGATGAGTGATCTATCAACCACTGTAAGTATTCAAACATTAGCAGCAGTGTATGCATCTTTGAAACACAAAAAGTGTAAGGTAATCTTTGCTTTCGGTGTAAAAGAATAAATAGGCTAATAAATGTGCAGTCATTGTAGTTTAGGAAGTTGGTGAGAGGATGCTGACGACTCTGTTTCTATATCAATTTCTGTTTAAGAGACAAATACTTTACTCATTGAGCTACAGTGACTGTATTAGAAACTCTTAAATCACCTTAATGGTAGAATATGGTAGGGAAAAAATAAAAACAGTTTTATATGAAAATCTTATTATTTATTACATATATTTTGATACATCAGTAGTTGTATATTTGCTGCAGTAAATCATAATCTTTAAAATTTTCAATGATTCTTTTTTCTTACTATATCACAAGCTGTCCAGTATTTGAGATATAACTGTTTCTTATTCATCCTAAATTCGAAATGAAAAGCATTCAGACAAGCAACAAAAATCTGAGGTACTCAATCTGTATGTTCTGCTTGTGTTGCTTTAAGGGTGGTAGCAGCTGATCTTGACATTGTGTGGATAGATGAATATATGCACTTTCCTAAGTCATCTAGACGTACATAGTGCCCACATAGTTAACAGCCAATGTCATCGAATACTGCTTTGACATATGGTTGCCACCTACTTAGTTCATCAAACACAAGCCGTAATGCAACACTTACGTCAAATAACTTCATAACACTTGAGTGACAAATAAGTGGGACTGTCTCCAGATGTAACCATGAGTGCTGCATCCTGTGTGTGTGTGGGGGGGGGGGGGGGGGGGAGGGCGGGGGAGGATGGACAGTTCACACCAAGAAGCAGATATCAGGTAGAGGACAAATTGGGTAATACTATGTTGTCATATGAACATCGATGTACAACATCGCATGGCTTAGCCCATTCCACTTTGTGTATGTAAACTACACCTGAACACCATGTTTAACATTCTCAATTTCCATTACTACATGGCAGCTTCTATACCTATGTTGACACATTTAGATCCACTGGCAGTCAAATTATATAAACTGCTGAACAGTAGCACATTGGAACTGCTTAGCTGTGGTTTGGCAGGTTGAGGAAATTCGATTGACTGTTTCTCCTGATCCCACATTTCAGGTAAACATACTGTGGGATGTGGGATGCTGTGCAATGCCAGAAACTGATAAATCAGGTAAACCATATGTGTGCTACTCCTGCAATGGTGAAGTGAACAGGCGAATGTCTTGCTCCAACACATCAGCATCACAGGGCTGTTGTGCTGTTAAAAAACCTTAAGTATATGTGAAATTACGTGCACACACACACACACACAAAGCATGAGAGATAGATAGAGAGAGAGAGGGGGGGAGAGAGGGAGGGAGGGAGAGAGAGAGAGAGAGAGAGAGAGAGAGAGAGAGAGAGAGAAGAGTGGATAAATACTTAGCCTGGGGGCAGTGGCTAATCCATGATGATGCTTCTCTTTCCATGACAGGAAACATAAAGCGAGTGAGAGGACCCACTCAATAGTCCTAGAAAGAGAGAAGGGAGGGAGGGGAGGGAAAGGATAAATCTAGCTGTTCTCGTTCCCCCAACCAAGAGGAAGCATTTCCCGCCATTTTTAAGCCACAAATTTGGTACAGAGATGTGGGAGAGAATAAATCTGGCTGTCCTCATCCCCCTCCCCCAATCAATAGGACAATGTGTCACCCATTTGTTTTTTGTTTTCTTATCACTTATTAGTCATATAACTGCGCTAGAGGTGTGGGTGGATAAGTGTCATGATGGACGACCGCGACACAGGTCAGTCTGATGTGACCTACACTTTCCTGCCATTTTAAGTCACATAACTACACTAGAGGCATGAGTGCCATGGGTGACCTTGAACTGTAATATTCGTGATGAAAGGTCATAAAACCAATAAATCAGTGACGTAAAACTCTCTTCAGTCCACTAATAACCTGTTCAGCAGAACCTCCAATTTGTTCAAAAATTTACGGATTACTGCTTGGTGCTCCATATGCACTGCATGGCAAAACAGGTGGAGCGCCCAGAATGGGAGGAGGAACTGAAATGAAAGATAACAGGTTGAAATGGTATGTGATGTTATTCCAGTGAATAAAACATTGACTTAAATTTGCAAAGAACCTGGCAGTGTGAACTCACTTATCAGTATAATCTTGCACACCCTGTGGAGTAAATGTATTCACTGATTCAATTGGGAAAGGAGTCATAAAGCCATTGTATCCTCTCCTTGACATCCTAGATATTGTCACTGAGTAGTTTATCATGGACAGATCTGGGTATCTTGCCTGTTATGTGAGTTCCTCAACATCACATAGACAGTACACAGACACACATGCCATGTGTGGACGAGTATTGTCCTGCTGAAAAATGGCAATACATGATAAGTAACATATAAGGCTGTAGGATGTCCATGACGTCCTGTTGTGCCGCCAGAGCCCTTCCACTCCTCCAAATCACGGCATGTCGTGATCTAAAGTCATATGTGGTGCCACCCACACCACTACATTAGGAGTAATACCGCTGTGGCCCTTCAAAATATTGGTATAATGGGACTCTCCCCAGACTTCCGCCGTATTTGACAATCCAGTGCAGTGCAGAAATGCAACTCACCGCTGAACACCGTGTAACGCCATTCACAAGCACTTCATACTTTCTAGTCACAGCACTAATCTAAATACAGCCGTTTTTGCTGTAGTGTCAATCGCAGCGTATGAAAGGGGTGGTTATTCCCTAGCCGGCTGCTGCTAGTCTCCATCCAATGGCACAGGATGACACATACTGCTGCAGGATTATTGTTACTTTTTCTCGTATGGTAGGTACAGAGTTTTGCAGGTTATGATGTGCTTGGTGCACAACACAATGCACTGTGTGGCCATTCTACCTGCTCACAGGGAATTGCAACTATATAAACATTTACATACCCGGTGATGGTGAGTATGTGTACGAAGTTGTATTGACATTCGCCCATGTGTGCTAGGTACATTTTTTTCTAATCGAGATTTGACGTCATGGTTTAATATAGCAAATGATAGGATCTTTTGTATCTCTGTTGATGTTTTTCCTGAAGGCATATTTAACAAAACACTTACCTCAAAAATGTTGTTTGAACTCGTGTGTGATTTCCATTTGCAGATCACCGACCATTGATGTATTTACTTGTGGAGGTTTTAGTTGCGCTGCTTGTGGCCCCTACAAACCGCTTCAGTACACCTGATAGAGGAAAAGGTAAACTATTAACAATTCGCACAAAGCCACATATGCAGTCACTCTTTCGTGCCGGGCTTCCTATGTGACTGGAGGAGTATATCGCACCATAAAAAATTACCCCTCCGCTACGCACTTTTCAGAGATTTGTAAATTATAGGTGTAGATGTGTGTCATGTAAAATTAGATGAATGCGTAGTTTTACAGCATATTTCATCATTGGAAGAATGCAAAAAATTAAAGTACCAAGTTATTTCTTTAAACCGTCTGATCACAATCGTTTTTTCGTCAATGAAATGTGATCTGTGCATTTTTAACTGCCGTACGAAAGAATTTAAAAGGACACCAGACATTGGCAATTAATTGTTGATTTTTTGTGTTATTTATTAATGTTGTTTAAGTTACAACCAGCCACAAATGTTCGAGAAGTTACATCATTTTGAGAACTATGATTTCCTTCTGTCTACATATTTTCTGATATCTTGTTCTAAGAATTGTAATATCTCTGGTATACTTATTGTGATCAAAACTTCCAAAATGGCTTGGTGATGTGTTTCGCTGGCGGTGATTGTAAACAAATTTGGGAAGTCCTTTTGTATAATGCCAGAGAATGAGAGATATGGAGGTAAGAAGGTGTTTTACTTGGAAGTCACCGGTGTCGTTTGTCGTTATAGTGGAAAACATTTGAAAGTGCACTTCTTGTGTTTTGTGTATTGCCATGTGTTTTTAAAGTTCAGAACGGAGCTGCAGTGAGTTTATTTACACACGGTACGGTGTTCGAGAAATATGAAAAGAAGCATAACAAATATAATTAAAAAATACGTTCCGTTTTCGCATGTAATGGCAGAAAGTGAACAGTTTTTTTCTTCGTTTCAGTTACCGTAGTTTTTTTGAATCCAAACAATGAAAGGTGTATATAAAATGTGAAGTGAAATTTGATTGTTGTTGTTATTAAGTTTATTGTTGCTACCAAGCATAAAGGAAGACGGAGCTAATGTGGTTCGTACAGCTGTTTTATTTTAAGTAAATTTTAGTTGTCATTGACGCTATAACGTTGAAAAGTTTTCCTGTTCTCTTGCAAAGAACTTTTGTAGTAAGTTGTATGTCTTGTCTCAGATTCCCTTATATACATATTTTTATTAGAATATCTTTCAAAGTAAGTTTATTGTCTTATTGATTTTAATTATTTGATATATTTCCTCACTCAGAGTATTAAACTTTGTTCAAAGCTTTTACTGTTCTGACTGTTACCAAATAGTGGAAATGGATGGTGATATCAATTGTGAAAGGGCTCAAGTTGTTAATAAACTTTCGCTCAGTTCACTGTGAACTGCTATTGAGGGGACACCAATTACTGTTATTCTTCATAACCATCTGTGCTAGACCGATAGTTGTGAGCATTAACTTTTACTTCCTGAAACCGATACTATTTTCTGTGTATTTGGGAACTTACGAACATTTTATTTTCGCGGAATATACTTTTTTTGGGTTTGTGTTTATATTTTAGTTTGTTAGTGATTTTGGAAAGTACCCTTCACAGTATTATGTCTTAGTGAACTGCTATTCCTTAGAACTTTTGGTCTGTCATTTACGATTTTTTTGGAGCAGTTGTAGTGTGTGTACTATCAAACACTTCTCAAAATGCAACTACTGTAATAATCTGAGAAACTGTGGCCTATGGTGAAATACAGAGAACTTCTGTGAAAGTGTATAAATGATGCACAAAGAAAAATTATGTGCACATGAAAAAGACCATTGGTAAATGCCACACTGCCTACAGTAAACGTAGTGTGTCTCGCTGTGTGTCGAAGTCCAGGTTCATCTAAAAGCAATGCAGAAAAGGGTATCTTATTTCATTTTTGCACAGAGATTTTCTAAATTAGTCATCATCTTTTGATACATTAAATTAAAATATGTGTTATTTTTATTCATAATTACAATGGAGTGATAATGAGTTTGATTTATTTATGGACATATTTCTATTCCAGTCAAAACATGGGTATCTTTCATTGTGCTCCCAGTTGGTTGAAACTATAGGTACTGTGCAGTACTATTCATGTTTTATTTAGTGCTCACAATAATTCGTTGAATATTTAAATTGATTGTAAGTTGCAGAATGATTTGATTTTAATGTTGTGTGTCATTATATTGTAATATGCACTGAAGTGGTAGCAAACTGTGTTGTTTTTTTGTTTGCTTTGGTGCATATTAGGAAATGACAAGGCAAATGTTAAGTTCACTCCCCAATACGTATCTCAGACCAGTTCACGTCACGTACCGTATGATACTGGTGTAGATATGAATAGAAGTCATAGGTGAAATACAACTTGTACTAATTTTAAGAAAAATAGTTTTGGTGTGAATTTCATCTTAGAATGAAGCCTACATTTGTCAGTTCAGTTGACCCAAATGTTTGGTTAAATCAATGTTTGAGTCTATAAAGAAAGACATTAGCTAAGGCACTAATTTATCGGAGAGTAGGCATATGTTAATACTGGACAACTTATGTGATCTCCAGAAATAAGATGCGTAGGGCTTACACACTGACAGTAGAATGTCTGTGCATATGTGAGACTTCTGTGAATGAAATATGTAAGTCATATGGACCAAATTTCTTGTTGAATATTGGTCCATTGTTTAATGCAGCTGTTGTGGATTTACATTAAAGTTTTAGTTAATCAATTAATTAATGAGTGTATTAAATATGGAGCAAGCATAGACATTTGGGTTGTGTTACGAATCACTCTGTTGCCACAACCAAGATTTGGTGGGGGGCGGCACAATTGCCCTCAAACTCATCATACTCACTAATAATTTATTGTATTTTAGTTGAGCTTATAACCCAGAAATCCTCCTAAAAGTGTAGAATAGTATCTTCGTATAAATACCCAGTTGCCATAATGGGAGTAACTGCAAAAAAGTGCACATATACATAAATTCTGCCTCAGATATTGTATATTTGCAGTTGAGGTACATATGTTGAAACAGCACAAAGGGGGAAAGTGGTGAGTGGACTATCCAGCCAAGAAATGCGCGAAGAGAAATTTTATAAGATAACATTTAATGATTGGTTGTAAGTAATGCTAGTTTATGGATATGAAAATAGAAAAATTTCCCAAACCTCCTCTATTTTAATACCCAAGGAGCTTACTCTGCACCTTTAATGGAAAGTGAATAAGTCTAATAATTCTGATGAGCTGTTATTCATGTGTTTGTGCATGGGGGGGGAGTGAAGATTTCCGAATGCAAAGCTGAGCTGTATATAATTGTCAGTTTGTCAGGATCACTTATGATAAAACAGATTTTTTATGTGTAATGAATTGTGTAACTCATCCATTTGACTAATTTTGAATCTAATATAAAGTCAGCTTTTGTGATTACTCGATTGACCACCACAAAATTAATGCTCTGCATACTCGATTGACCACCACAAAATTTATGCTTTGCATTCTCTTCCTGCTCATTTATTGCCATTGATTCTATAAATCCTAGTAAATTATTGATTCAGTTTGCTAAATGATTGAGTCAGTTTGATTTAGTGTATCATCTTTAGTTTGTTTGCATCATCCAAGGAAAAAAAGTGATAAAATTAAACCTGTCACTTGTCTCGTAGATGGAATACAGAATGTAAAGTTTTGCTCATACACTAACAGTGACTTACTGCTCAACAGTTAGTTATTGGTTCCATAGACCATTTTCATAAGACATTATTATGTGGAAGTCTTTAATGTACTTGTTTCTAAGAATTTCTTTTTTCTATGTAGGCCAGTAACTCTTTCGGTCTTTGTTGCATTTGATACACTGATGTTTATCATTACCTGAGGAATTAAAGAATCTTAGTAGGATGAGTTTGTGGATGAATTCTTAGAAGACATAACTGTCAACAAAACTACTTCTAGAGCAGATTTAGGCGCAGTTAACAATGAATGCAGTGGAGGTGATTAAGCTAGTCTGATAGAAGGCATTACAAACACTTGGGATGTGGAGTGAAATTGCTCATGATCCATCAGTATTTGTGTTCATTGAGAGAATGAGGTTGAAGTTAGATTTGTAAAATTTTGGCATTAGTGTACTTTTTGTTGTTGAGAAGAATACCTTATGTTATGAGTGGAACAAACAGATGTGTATGTTGGGTAGGAAACAGAAAAATGTAGGATGGAAGTATCGAGTAGGTCCTCAAGGTGGAAGGATACAGATTTTGAAATAAAAGTTTCTGGGACTGTTGCAGCAGATGTGATCTTGTTGTTTTCTGATAGAACAGTACTGTAATACAAGCCCTTTGTTCACTATCAGATTATGCTGGTCTGTTCTGAGCAGGAATAGATTTTAGCTGTTGCCGAGATGTCTTCACTTCCCAGACAACTCATTGCAATCCAAAGACCAAATATACAAAAATTTGCCCATGTGGCGTTGCAGACAAGAAGCTCTGCATTGATGAATCAGTGGATTTGTGGTGCAATCTCTCTCTTTCTCTCTCTTTTCTATTTTGTTCCCCCTCTCTCTTGATATGTGCTTTATATGGAAAATTTATATAGTTCTTTAGATCTGATAAAACTGTTGTCTACTTATAAAACCTATGCATGTGGAACATGACGTAACAACACAAAGAATAACCTGAAATCATTAGTTTTTATGAAACTGAAGAAATGTTGAATGCCAATGTAGTTGTTTCTAAGTGGAAAGAGAAAAGAGAGATCAGTGGAAAGAGAAAAGAGAGATCCTCATCACTAATACACATAATGGTGAAATATTGGAATTTGCAATCACCACCTTTCTTCGATGTCAGCAAACAATAACCACACAAAGACGGAAGGTGGCAGTACTAGCAGTGGAGGATATGTAAAGCATGTGGGGGGACGTGGAAAACAGTGCAGTTGTTATGGTAATGCAGAATCTGACATCCAAAAGCATGATTATTAGCTTTCGGACCAAAGGCGGAAGCATTTCCGAAATGGTCAAGTTTGTAAACTGTTCATGTGCCACCATATTTAAAGTATACCATGTGTGGCAAAAGGGCGCTAACCAAAAGCAGTGCCGAGGCATCTGTGATGCACCATGGGCCATAAGCGAGAGGCGTGAATGATGGCTGCAGAGATGTGTACAGCTGATTAGACGTGCAACTGAATGGCCAGATGAGCCAAGGGATTACCAACAGTGTCTCCTCCATCTCTGTTCAGCAAATGTTACTGTTACTGTGTATGGGCCTCTGCAGCAGGTGCCTGGTTCATGTATCCATGCTGCTTGCTGTTCATTGACGGCGAAAACTGGAATTTGCACCCAAATACTGCAACTGAAGTCCTGTGTCATTGACATGTACGGTTTGAAACGTCTGAAAAAACAGACATCCTACAACAATTGTTGGAAGGGTCCAGGGCAGAGGAAGGAGCATTGTTTGGGAAATGTTCTTGTGGCATTCCCTGGGCGATCTCATCATTCTGGGAATCACAGTGGATAAACAGAAGTGTGCATCTATCATTAGGGACCATGTCCACCCCTATGTTCAGTTTGTTTTTCCTCGGCATGATGGCATCTACCACCGGGACAATGCAATGTGTCACGCAGCTCACAGTGTACGTACGTGGTTCGAAGAGTACGAGGATGAGTTTACTGCACTCGCCTCGTCACCAAGCTCCCTGGATTGAAATCCAACTGAGAATTTGTGGGACTAACTCAATCAGGCTGTTTGCACCATGAAGTCTCATTCAAGAAACCTAGTGCAATTGGCTATGGTGCTTTAGTTGGCATGTCTCCACATCTCTGTTGGTATCTTCCAGAATCTCATTGACTCTCCTCCTGCATGTCTCACAGCGATCTGTACTGCAAAAGGTGGCTATGCAGACTTTTGGCAGGAGGTCACATTAGTGTGACTGGACAGCAGTCGGAACCAACAGTGGCACGTCAGGTGTTGATAAGTTTGATTAAATGCTTTCCTATTATTCAGTGTTGTGGAAACTATTAAATGAATACGACATTGCTTTACACTTATAAAAATATAGATCCATTGGTTTTGAATTCATTTAAAGTGAAGATCTGTTGAGTCTCAACCTTTTTGAGGAACATTTATTCAGGCATTAATTGGGGATGTACCACCCAAAAGAAGACTGGAGCATGGGGTAGTTTCATTAGTTAGCCATACTGATAAGAAAATGTAACCAATAAAACCACGCCAAGTATACCCTTAACAGAAGAAACATTGCAAATAGCACTACTGTTGTATGACTTGTGAAGCAGAGTAAGTTGTTTGTAGAAGAATGCTTCAGGATCTTCACCAGTATTATGAACTTCAATTTCTAATATCGTTTGAATACAGTGTATATGTTTTATGTCAAAAACTTAACTATTTGTGTGAAATTTTGTGTGTGCTTTAAGTTACTCAATTCTGTGTGAAAATGAAAGTCGCCTTCCTTCATCCCATAACAGTTTACTACACCTATCTGTGACTCACACACATTTGCTATGAGTGTTTACTTGTCTGACACTATGTAGAAACTACTTTTGCATGAGTTAATTTGCAGTTGACGCCAGCAACTATAGGGTATCCATAATTAAAGTTCCAGTTTCAAAATGCTGTAGAAGGAGAACCACTTCTCAGAAAAATGTCAAATGTGAACAGCATATTATTGACATAGGAAGAACTATCTGGAGGGGGTGGGGGCAGAAAATACCTTGTAGGTGTTGGAATATGCTTGCACATCAACCGGTGCCACTTCATTCTCCAAAGGTGACTGTGGTGCAGGTTGGTGGTATCATTTATCTTAGTGTGGCATCGTTTATCTTGCGGCCATATTTTCTGAGGAGATGAGTCCTGCGGATAATGTTACCTTTACCATCCCTGGTAAATGCTATGAGAGCCTTTTGCACACCATCATCATTCCAATCCTTAAACAGCATGAGTGTATACTGAGGATCATTTTTATGTAACATCTCCCTCCAGACATCAGATAGCCAGTGAAGCAGCCACTGCAAATTTTTTGTCTCAGTGATATTTCCCTTCTATTACTTTTGAATACTACAACCAGATGTTCTCTCACTGGGGGTTTGTGGGTAACAGTCCTCCCACTGGTTATTTGTGGGTAACAGTCCTGGGAGAATAAATTTGGGACGTACTGACTCGTTCCATGACCTTGGAGATTTGCTCCTCAACTTGGTCCTACAGAACGTGGCATGTAAATAAAATAATTAAATAGTCATTTCAACCTACCAATACCAGACGTTACTTTGACCTATGATCAAATTATATTTATAGTGTATATTTTATATTTTTGAATGTAAGTTGTAGTGACAGGCTGTTCTGTTGTGCAGCTTGATGTCTAGACTAGTTTGAAAGGTAACAGTTTGCTTGTGAGTTACCGTATCCAACAAATGTGAATAAATTTTAGTTGTGGTGGTATATTTATCTGTAGAGTAGCCTGAGCTCTAGATACTTTGGAAGATGACTGGTTGAGTGGCAAAGCCCATGAATGTGACATTGTGAGAATAAATGTAATTCTTTTACAGCATATGTTTTACACACATTTTATTGTAATGAGTGGTTTATGTCCACAATTTTGGTTACCGTATTTCTCAAAACCCATGGGTCGTATCGGTAGTTCCATCACTCCAGGAATGTGGCTTTGCATTGCCGTAGGGATGTCCATCAGTCGAAATAAATTCACTAAAATTAAATGGTAAGCCATGGTCCTCCACCAAAGAGAAATACTATCCTATTACTAATTTGAGATGGGCTTAGAGACACACTCAGTTGGCCAAAATTTGAAGATGATAGGTCATAAGAAGCAGGAGGTCAGGTTCACATCTCAGTCTGTCACAAATTCCCATTTGTTGTTTCACTGATATCATTTATATTATTACTATTCATTGACTTCATCCCCATTGCTTTCATTGATTCATTTCCATAAATTTAATTTATTTGACAGAAACTAATAATTACCAACTGTGGGCATGCCGTGTGTGTACAATGAATTAGGATAACTTTACCAGTCAGGTTATCTTTGTATCATTTACTACTTAGTTTCAAGTGGCTATTGTTCCTGGCCTATCTACTGATTTTATTTATTTATTAATGAAAATTACCAATTTCATTATTTGTGTTACTCTTAGAATAAAATACTGCTGTTAGGTGAAACACCAGCCATTTGAAACAAAAATAGTAAGTGGTACGAAGATAAACTTACTGGAAAAGAGTTACCCTGGGTGACTGTACCTTTTACATTTTTTATGCTGTAAATGAATGGCAGTTTCCCTGCTAGTCAAATAAGGATTTGGGATTGCAGGCCTTAAACCATACTTTGTTACAGTTTTAGCCATTTTCATTTCTGTGCCTCATTGCTTTGGCACATGTTTATTCCATGTGTTCTTTCAGATTTGTTACTAATGGTTTACGTCAGGTGAACCAAGAAAAATGATAAAAGAGAGCAAAGACTTGCAGCGGGAAAATGGAAGTACACCAATTGTGAAAACAGAAGCGGCTACTCCTACTGGTGGAGGGCCAGAGGCTGAAGCGGCAGCTGCAGCAGCTGTTGTTGCAGCAGTATCTGCTGTAGTGAAGGAAGAGGCACAGGCGGAAGGTTGTCTCAATGGTGTAGGAGTGGATGAGGCTGAGCAGGTGGTAGAGAAACCTGCTGAGCCAGGACCGAGTTCCCAGCAGCCAACACCAGAAACAAACTCTGCTCCTGTCCCTGATTCCACAACACCTGTAGGTGAGTACTTACAGTGTATTGCATGTTTTGCACACTTAGGAGGTGCAGTAGCATGATGGCTTGTATGCAGTGTAGTTTCTCAGTAATAAGGTGGGATATGAAGTCATGTTTGCAATAAACGCACCAAAAAAATTTTAGGTACTAGCACCTATCTTTAATTTACCTATTGCTTTTGGATCAATTAAACACCAGGCAATATAGATGAGTATGATGTACATATTAGCATTCTGATTACCAAACTCTTCAATATTTTGTATGGAGTAGGATTAGGGCTAAAATAATAATGGGACTATACAAGTTCAAATTCTGCCCCAGACACACCAGTAAATAGATCTCTTCTCTCACTCTGTGGCTCTTTCTGACTAATGGCCTCCACCTCTTCCTTTTGCAGTAGGTAGTTAATTGTTGGTGTTTGCTTAAACACGTCTGTGTTTCATTTCTGAAATATTAATTGGAGCTGGTTTTGGAAGATAATGAAGAATTAGGCACCGAACAGAGGTCTGCAGTAGAGTAAAAAAGGATACCTATCTATGGTGTCCAGGTGTACTGCCGTGTTGTCAGTATGATTGGTTGTAGCAAGTTGCTTGGCTATGACTAATGAAACAATGTTGTATGTTATTGTGTTAGAAACTGTAGCTTTACTGGACTGGAATGATACATAGCACCGACAAAAACTCTTAAACATGCTGACCAGTCTAGTCATACTACAATCTTTTTGTTTTAGTTTTGATATTACTATTCCTGCACACTATTCTAGTGTAGTATTAGAGTGTAGTATTTTTTGTAGCATTTTTGCAAGACACTCATGGTACATGCTTTGCTAAGCCAGATGAAATTTATTAATAAAAATTGAAATAAGAAGAAATTTTATATTTAGTAAATGAATTAAAGTATTTCATACAGGTGGTTAATTGCTTTCAAATAATATGTAGGGTTATGAGTTAGAAACCGTGGTGAGTGTTTTACCACCCTATCCTGACATTGTCCATGTGGACAAAGAACATCGCAAGAATCCATGCTCTAGAATGTCAATTATTAGGCAGATCTCTGTGTGTAAAAATGTAATGTGTCTCATGCAAAACATTCTCTGTAATAAATAGTTTAGTAAACTGAAGCGATGTCAAATGAAGAGCAAAATTGTCACTAAAAGTGACTGAAACCTGGTTTTCTTATTTAACAGCAGAAATATATGTGAAGTATTGTTGACATGGCAACAATTGTGCTAAGAATTCTTTGTGTGTATGGTTAATGAACTGCAAGGCATGATAGCAGATCTGGTGTAGTAGGTCAAAATGGAACTCTTCTGAATTGAACAGCTGTGTTAGAATATGCAAGGAAGGAAATGTAAAAAGGAAAGTTGAGATGTCACATTTCCTTCATAGGAGATTTGCTGTTTCCCCTAGTACAACACTCTTGATGGGAGAAGACAAGGGAAGTGCTAATGTTCTGTGGCCCCTTGAGAGCTATTCTTCCAGACGTAATAACATACTGAGCACGTCTGAGGATATGTATCAAAGATGAATTCAGAAACCTTCGTAACTTTGTTGAGCAGTAGAGAGATGCATTAGAATTGTGATATAGCCTGAAATACTTGTTTTGGCAAGGTCTATAATCAGAACTGAGGCCACTGAAAGAGAGTTGGAATAGCCTCATCTTGTGCACTGCATCACTTTTGATACTTGGAAGTTCATTGTATCATCCTTGTATGAAATTCTATGTAAAGGTAGTATGCATATCTAAATATGTAGTTAATAACTGTGAGACATTTGCTGTTAATAAAACATTTCAGAAATGTAATGTTTATTTCCACTTTCAATAAAGTGTTAACTTTTTACTGAAATAGATAAATCCTTCCATGTGCCTGTGTGAGACATGTGAATATACTCAGGAAAATCTTAGTGTGGATTCCAGTGCATCTATGCTAATTTAAAGTTATGTGGTTACTACAACCAATGTATACTTTAGATGTATAGATGCTTAGATGTGTGTGATGTCCTTAGGTTAGTTAGGTTTAAGTAGTTCTAAGTTCTTGGGGACTGGTGACCACGGATGTTAAGTCCCATAGTGCTCAGAGCCATTTGAACCAATAATAATTGCTGTATTGAGTAGAACATGTTGCATAGTTTGCGAATTTCGAGATGGTAGAGTTGGAGGAGTAATCTACCTGCATTAAATTTTGTGTGAAACTCAAGAAAACCTTTACAGAGACACACTAATAATATATATAAAACAAAGATTCCAAGACTTACCAAGCTGGAAAGCGCCGGTAAATAGGCACAATAAATAAAACACACACACAGAATTTCTAGCTTTCGCAACCGACGGTTGCTTCTTCAGGAAAGAGGGAAGGAGAGGGAAAGATGAAAGGATGTGGGTTTTAAGGGAGAGGGTAAGGAATCATTCCAATTCCGGGAGCGGAAAGACTTGCCTTAGGGGGAAAAAAAGGATAGGTATATACTCACGCACACACACGCACGCACTCACTCACGCGCGCACACACACACACACACACACACACACACACACACACACACACACACACAGACACGTTGTCTGCTTGTGTGTGTGTGTGTGTGTGTTTGTGTGTGTGTGTGGGGGGGGGGGGGGCGCGCACGCGTGCGCGAGTATATACCTATCCTTTTTTCCCCCTAAGTAAAGATAGCTCTCAAGTAGATTGGTAACTCATACAAGTTGTCTTCACAAAATTCCAAAACATTCATAATTTCGTGCCAGTGGTGTGGTGGAGTGAAATGCTGTTGGCATTCCTGCACACACCTGTGGTTAATGTGTAACTGCCGGAAGTTTCATTGTTGTATGCCTGTTAGTTATTGTTCAGTGCTGTATTGAGTAGAACGTGTTGCCTAGTTTGCGAATTTCGAGATGGTAGAGTTGGAGGAGTAATCCACCTGCATTAAATTTTGTGTGAAACTCAAGAAAACACTTACAGAGACACACCAAATGATGCAGGAAGCCTATGGTGATGAGTGCTTAAGCCATACTCAATGTTACAAATGGTTCACATGGTTTAAAAATGGCTGGACAGGAGTTAAAGATAATCCTCATTCAGGACGTCCTGCAGTGTCTACCAGTGGCGTTCAAGTCAGGAACGTCAATGAAATTGTGCGTGCCAATCGAAGACTGACACCCAAGAAATTGCAGAAGAATGTAACATTTCAGTTGGATCATGTCTTGAAATTCTGACATAGCATGCAGGAATGCTTTGGATTGCCATCAAGTTCATCCCATGGCTCATGAGTCGAGACCGAAAAGGCCTTCGCCTCACAATCTGTGAAGAGCTTTAGGATCACGCCAATGAAAATGAGATGTTTTTTAAGAGAATCGTAGCTGGTGATGAGACATGGGTCTACAGTTATTATGTTGAAACCCAGGTTCAATCTTCACAATGGGTCAGTAAAGTTTCTCCAAGACCAAAAAAAGCTCGTCAGGTCAAGTCAAGTATCAAATCCATGCTTATAGTTTTCTTTGACTTTGAAGGATTAGTTCGTCATGAATTCATGCCCCAAGGACGAACTGTTAATTGATGGCACTGTTAGGATGTGTTGCGATGCCTGCAAGAAAATGTGAGAAGGAAATGGCCTAAAATGTGGTGATATAATTCATGGCTCATGCATCACGATAATGCACCTGCACATTCATCCCTCTTCCAACATGACTATTGCACAAAAATGAAATCACTGTGCTGACTCATCCTCTGTACTCTCCAGATCTGCCCCCTGCTGACTTTTTTTATTTCCAAAGTTGAAAACCCCATTGAAAGGATGAAGACGTGCACCCATGGATGAGACCAAAGAAAATTCGCAGGCAGTGCATTGCACAATCCAGTAAGAGATGTACTAAGACTGCTTCCAGAAGTGGAAACGGCATTGGAAGTGGTGTATCAATTGTGGAGGAGAGTATTTCAAAGTAGACCATGCACAATAAGTTAAAGGCAGGCATACAAAAATTTTGTGGACAAAGATCTGGAATTTTTTGAACAAACCTCATATCAATACTTATTTTATTCTGGCACAAGGGTTTGCAGTTCTCTGTTCTTTTTTAACAAGATGTTCATCATCCTTGTCTACATTAGTGTAATATATGTAGAAGGTGCAACAAAACAATGGAACAAAGTAGGTGGCTTGTAGAGGGTGGTACTAAGAACAAATTGAGGATAGGAACCCATGTCCAGAAATGTCATTTAGCGACACCACAAGATGTAGAAACTAAAGGAGGCAGTGCATGCTACTAGGCCACCCTTTGGCAGCAAACACATGTTTGTACAATGACAAAATATAAGAGGAACATCTTTAATGATCTCAACAACATTTTTGATATTAGATGGCATCAAATATCTCTGCACCTGTCTTAGCAACATTGCATCAGTGTATAAACTTAAGTTTGCTGTGATGCCTTCCTAATGTCAGATATCCTCCCCTTTATTTTTAATGCCCTGTGACATAAACGGATGACTCTTTCAGACACCTACATCTACATGTCTTCGTAGTTCCTGTTCTCTGTTTATTCATTAAGCCATGCTACAAACCCATGAAATTTGTCATTATCATTTTGTTATACACAATGTAGTAAAAACGGCCAATACTGTGGAATATGTTGACTTTTCTTCAAGGTGACTGCTGTGTAATTAGATGCAGTTGGAGATGCACAGGTTTGTATCGTGATTGGTTTCTGTTGGAATGTGGTTGGCTGCCATTTGTGAAATGAAAAACAAATATTTCCATGGAAAATCATGACCAAATTAATCATATCTATATGCAGATGGTTGCGTTTCGGACTTACGTGAAAGCACTTTGAAATAGGATTGTGACTGAAGGCGGGAAAGGCCAACCATGTAAACTAGTGTTTAGAATCACATTGAAGTTGGCTGTAGATTATTCTTATGAAGAGAAGTTAAAAGTGATTCTAGATTTGATCCTTAGTTTATGAGACACTAAAGAAAGGCATAATGCATGGTTTGCATGCTAATATTTGCACACTGACACAGCAAGCAGCTGTGATTTCACTGTAAACAGGAGTGTAGATTAGTGTAGTTTCAATCATATGTCATTATCTTTTCTTCTAATCAGTTTTTAACAAAACTAACCTTTAGTTGACTAGAAAATTGCAGAAATAAATACTTGTCAAGTAATGAACTTGAGCCAAATGAGGATTTCATTCATTTCTGAGCTGTCGCTTACCATGTCCACACTTCGTTGGTACTTTCCCTTCTAGTGTTTGCACAGTGGACTCAAATCAGTGTTGGTCTCATGTTGAGGCAGTCATTCCTCTGATTTTGGACTTGAGCTTTGAATCTGTTACATCAACATTTCAGTGAGTAAGTTCTTACTTTCAGTATTCACTATCGGGCAGAAAGTTCCAGGAAGGAGGAATCATCATGAAGACATCAAATCAGAAACATGTTGTATGTTTCTGAGGCATTCCTGCCACACTGTTTTGAACCAAGACTGTAATTAATTGCTATTTATTTCTGAAGGATAGTGATGAGCCATCTGGCAAGTAATTTTGACACAGAAATTTAATTGATGACTTACTAGGGCAGCAGACAGACCTGTGAAAGAAGAAATATATGTTGTGCTGTGAAAAAGCCTTCCATTTTACAGACAAAATTTTATTCCCACACCATGTAATCAGAACCTCTAAATGTTGCAAAGAATTAAAAATGACTTGGTAAGTTCATGGGGAATTTCCTTCCATGTGGTTTGCATGCCAGTCTACAGGGCAACAAAAGAGGCTCCTGGAGAACTGTGATGTAGTAGTTGCTAACCAGTGAAATCACACTTATGTTTAAGGGGGTGAAATGTAAGTCGAATTCTGGGCCAGAGAAGCTGTGATACCGGTCATTATTCAAAGAAGGCTTGCACAGTCTTTATATGGCTTACCAGAGACCAGACAGTATTCTCTTTTTGAACTATTGTACTAATATGACTGCCCAGCTAGTCGAGCGGTCACTGCTTTCCAAGCGAGAAGGCATGTCCGTCCTCGACACAAATCCGCTGGCAGATTAGTGTTGAGGTCTGGTGTGCCAGCCACCCTGTGGATGGTTTTTAAGGTGGTTTTCCATCTGCCTCGGCAAATGCGGGCTGGTTCCCCTTATTCCACCTGTCACACTATGTCAGCGATTGCTGTGCAGACACCGTCTCCACATATGTATACACCATAATTACTCTACCATGCAAACATTAGGTTACACTCATCTGAAATGAGACATTCCTGGGGGGGGGGGGGGGGGGCGTCCACTGGGGGCCGAGCCGTACAATAACCCTAGATTCAGTGTGGGGTGGCGGTGGGTGAACTGCTGTGGCCTGTTGTGGGCTTGTGAACCACTGAGAGCTACAGTGGAACGAAGCCTCTCCGTCATTTCTAGGTCCCCGCTTCAATACAAAATTGCACTAACATTACACCCTTTGATGTTGGCAAGGTGTCCTTAGTTTTTACTGCATTTGATGGCTCTTTCATGCTCCAAATTTGTGTTTGTTTGGCCCAATATTTCTTGGTCTGCAATTTTCTCAAACATTATGGTATAAGTGGTGTATTTTTGGGTTGTGTTGTTCTGTAAAGGAAAAGATTTTTGAAACACTAGAAAAATTCAGGGTAACATAGGCTGAATTCCCATTTGATTTATTGAGTGAAAATTAACTGTAAGTCTATATTCTTGTGATATAATAAGCATGAGTTGGTATTATGTACATGAACTGTTTCAGCCACTGTTGTAAGCTGTATATAAGAGTTGCTTCTTATCAGGTTTCTGCCCTATGAATAATCAACACTAAGGAATATCTTGCACTAGTAGTGTAAAATGCCTGGGCATTTATAAGTTGGGGCAAATGCCCAGGATAAATTCCTTGACAAATGTCCAAAATTTATAAATGCCGTGGCATTTATGGATTTTAAAGATTAATTGATACATGACACTTATAAAAAAATTTTAAGCTGATATTTTGTATTGGAAAAGATGTTTTGCAACACTACTTGTTCAAAGCCCCCTTAGAGTTAGGGGAGAGTTATTGGGGGGGGGGGGGGGTAATAAACTGGACTGTAAACATAACTTTTTAAATCTTTAATAAGGTCACTTCTTATAATAACCGAGCGAGGTGGCGCAGTGGTTAGCACACTGGACTCGCATTCGGGAGGATGACTGTTCAATCCCGTCTCCGGCCATCCTGATTTAGGTTTTCCGTGATTTCCCTAAATCACTTCAGGCAAATGCTGGGATGGTTCCTTTGAAAGGGCACAGCCGATTTCCTTCCCCATCCTTCCCTCACCCGAGCTTGCACTCCGTCTCTAATGACCTCGTTGTCGACAGGACGTTAAACACTAATCTCCTCCTCCTACTCTTAATAATAAAAGAAAGACACTGCACTTTAGAAGTAATTTTTGAAATGAAGTATAGTTTATATTAAGCAGCTAGCCTGTAGGTAGTATTTTTACTTACACTATACTACTGCACAAAAATTAAAAAGTTGTTCTCAATCACATTTTTCAAACTCTTAGGGAACTTGAAACACTTTTTGGTGTGCTTTTCCATTTTGTTGATATATGACTGTTTGTATTCATTAAAATGATATTTACAAGACACTCCTTTCCTATTTGAACTGAAAACTTTCCAAATAGGTTGTGTGTTCTTAACCATCTTGCAACTGTTCAATAGCGTATTGTCTGTAATGCTGTAAATGACCCAGAGAGGAGGTTTTGTTGCTTTTCACTCAACCACACAGATATGAATGACTGTCAGATCATCAGACCAGTATTGCCAGTACCATTTAATTAAATAACCCACAGAATTGTACGAATTGGCTGAATTAACAGCCACTTGCCAAAAAATTCGTCTACTACCTATTCACAGTAACAACAATAGCACTAATATTTCATTAGAATAACTAGAATTAGTGTAAACATGTTCATCTCTGTCTGATGCCATTAATAACTCAGCATTCATCATAAGGATCAACTGAACACATTCATTCCTGTGTCCTCACATAATATACTTGGTTTGTTCAGTGTATTCCATCACTGGAATAGGATATCTGTTCATCATAACTCATTACCATGTGTCAATCTATTTCACTTAAGTGTTCTGTTAAGTACAAGCACTTATTTTGTACCGTTGTATCAACAGTGCTAATTTTTTATTTATGTACTGTCATGTGCAAAGTCTAATCACTGAAAGAGATTTTTCACGTGTTTCTTACTGTTTACTTCATTTAGACTGACATTGCACAGTTTTGTTCTACTTCAAAAAGCCTGAGTGATTTGTGTATAATTTTGCTATTAGTCTTACAATAATTTCAAAATGTTGACAATGTTTAATTCAACCATGCAATTGTCTTCAGTTCCTGATTGCCCAGTGAAAGTTGAAGAAGCACCAGTTACTGAAAAACTTGTACCATCAGTTCCAATTAAAACTGAGCTGAATGGCAGTGGTAGTAGTAGCAGCAGCCATGATTTTCCTGTGACAACAGCCCCTCCGTCAGGCGGAGGGTCCACTCCGACATCGACAGGTTAGATGTTATTGTCTTTTAACTGATGAGGTGATAAAAAATAATTGTAAGATACTGGTAATGCAACCATTGTTCGTATGCTAGATCACTGTGAACCTGGACTACCCATGAGCATGGGTCTCACCACAACTACTGGACCACCTCCAAATGGAGTCCAACCTCTGCCCAGTAATGTAATTAACAAACAGCCAGGCAGTATGGAGGCACAGTATATGCAACAGCAAAGCCAAATATTTGTATTTTCCACCAACTTGGCCAACAAATCTGCTGATGCTGTTCTGCAAGGTCAATACCCATCCATCATTGCCTTTCATTGCGCACAGCCAGGAACCAAGAAGTACTTAGAGGTATGTAGTTTACCATAAAGTTCAGTATTGTGTTTACTGAAGTGTAGTTGATGCAGAATAGCTAAATATGATTTTTTTATTCAATCTATGTGTGAAATGGCACTGTTTAAACTTCGGGTATTGGGTGTGTGAAAACTCATGTTTCTGATGAGTGATTAGTTTTTATCTTAGGTGCACCTGCATGGATTGTAAGCAAGTAACAGGTAGTACTCTTCTAATGTAAATAAGATAAACAGCTTGCTGTTATAGATTTTGTGATGTGTACTGAGAACTGCCTTAATAACTCTCACTTCTTTCCTTAAAATGTATTTTGTACTAATGATTTTTGATTTTGATTTTTTGAAATGTACTAAAACTCCAGATTTCCCCCTTTCCATGTTTTCTAGGTTGTATTACATTACTGCAATTGCATTCTGTTGATATATGAAGACAGCTCTGTTTATGGCTGAGACTAATTTGACACCAGATGCTGTTCAGTTCGGTCACAAATGTTGTGCCTCAAGTGCAAGTTCTTTTTTACATATGGGCAATAATACTTGTATTACATGTGACTGCAGCATCATAATAATTTCCTTCACTAAGTATGAGAACCTCCTTTCCATGTTATATAATCAAGGAAGACATAAAGGGAAGAAACCACTTACTAGCAGAGCAGAGGGTGGAGGCTCCAGGGGGGGGGGGGGGGGGGGGGGGACTCAAAGAATGTTGCATAATTTTGAATGTGAATCATGTGAATTTATTAAAAATAAAAGGTATTGTTTTGTATTGGAACATTCTGTAAGCATTCATTTGAAATTAAAGAGTATCCTCAAAGTACAGCAATAATTAGTAAAGGAAAATTTTCGATAAATCATAAGCTGCACTAGAACTGTTCTGTTTGCCAAAACCAGTTTTTGGGTTTTCCATGACAATTCTTGATAACAGATATGCATGTCATTGCTATAGAGATACATCATGTAAGTAGACTTACATTTCTGGCATTGTACATGCAGTTATAATTTTGTAGACATTGCTGTACATACAGTTGTTTGTTCCTCTATTAGCTGCCACTGATGGTGGGTTATAAATCCTAAAACAGTATTGACAAATCAACCATTTCAAATGGAGCTCATGGTGTACAGACGATTTCCTTTAATAAATATTTGAAAGCTAAGGAGCACCAAGCATTCAAGATTTTTACAGCAATAACATTATATCCATAGTAGGTGGATAAATTCTGGAATGTACTGCAACTTAGGCTTTATTAGAAGGGCTGTACTTGGGAAAAATTGTTGTAACATAATTATGTATCTAATCTATGACTGATTTTGATAATTTTCACATCATATTCAAAAGGTTTATATTCAGTTTTGATCCTTCACACTGGGTGTACACCATCTGCGTGTACACAAAAACTGATTTGAATGCATTTGAAAATGAATCATAAATGCTAGAAACCAGTCATAGTTTAAATAAAGTTCTTCCAATATGTGTGGCTGGTTGTTGCCATTGTCTTACAACCTGTAAAACACACATTGTTTATGTGGTAATTAATGTGCACAATAACATTGCTGACAGTAGACGTGATCAGCTGTGACTCGTATCTCTGCTGAAATGCCTATGGCTTTGAGGACCCAATAGCCTTGCCACCTCCAAACTCACTCAGTTCTCTCCATTCACTGAAATTGTATTTATGAAGTAGAATGTGGGTATGCACTTACATAAGCATTTGTTCATAACATGACATCACAGAAAACATGTTCAATGTGGTTGACTGAGACTTTAACCATCTATGGTACATGGATTTCTAATTATGCTGTGGGTGGGGATTTGGCTTAATGGATGTAGTCACAGTGCTTAAGACACACTGGATTTGCATTTGGGAAGGCAGCAGTTCAAGTCCCCATCCATCCATCCATCCATCGAGATTTATGTTTTCTGCAGTTTCTCTAAATCTCTTTAGGCAAATTCTGTGGGGGTCCATCTGAAAAAGTCACGGCCAGTTTTCTTTAAAGGCTGAAAGATGAATGAAATATATAGAACAACTATAAAAAAGGGAAGATAGTGAAATATATTATTAAAAGGTAAGGGGCATTGATGTGACACTGTGAGAAAAAATTGACAGGGCTCTGAAAGTCACAAATCAAAACAGGGCACCTAAAATAGTAAACATTCCCTGAGAATTATTAAGATCCTTGAATCAACTGTGCAAAACTGTTCCACCTGGTAGGTATGAGGCAGGTAGAATACCCTCAGACTTCAGATGAATGTAATAACCCCAATACCAAAGAAGGCAGATGCTGACAGTGTGTCTCAGAATCCTGATCTTCAGAAGGATGGAACAACAGTAAGAAGGCTATCCACATCAAGATCAGTTTGGTTTCTCAGAAATGTAGGAGCAAGAAGTTTTATTAAGGAGGTCATTAGAGACCGAGGACAAGCTCTTACTGGGGAAGAAATTTGGGCCTGCATACAAAAGAATTATCCTAGCATTCACTTTAAGCAAATCAGGTAATTAATGGAAAACCCAAATTTAAATGGCCAGATGGGGACATTTACTGCAATCTTCTGAAATATAAGCCCAGTGTGTTGTCATTGTGCCATCTCACTTGGTAAATGCTGGAACATGCAAGGTAAAAAATGAATTTGCAGTTTATCTTCGAAGATAGATTGAAGGAAAAAATCCACATTTACATTTTTAGATTTAGGGAGGAAAAAAATTTGTAAACAGTGAAATGAATACTCTATTTGGAAACTATGTTTGTTGACATTGACTAATTACTCTCTTTGGAAATGGGAGAAGTTTGGAATGAAAATTATAGTTCAGGGAGAAGAAATAAAATCTCTGTAGTGTTTGCCATTGATATGGTTTAATATGAGGTGCCAAAGAATTGGAAGATCTGTTGAATAGAATGGATAATGTCTTGAAATGAAGCTTTAAGATGAGCATAAATAAAAGTAAAACAAAAAGACTGATTTTTTTTTTACCTGCTTGTATAGCGTGACATGCAGCACATTTGCCTGCAAGTCAAATGAGACGTCTGAGACCTGGATCAAATCTACTTGATGGGTTAATACCCATTGCTATAGTAAACCGGTCAGCCTGATTGTGATTTCTAGATAGTTTTACACACTCATTAAGGGAAGTGCTGAGCTGGTCTCCAGTCCCCACCCCAGAAAATGCTATATGCAAACAGTTGAAATATTATTACACACAGAAAAAAGTTTACAAAATTCATAGACAGATGGTGCACAATGCTGCTCTCCCTTAATCCTATCTCACACAGAGTAAGAGTCGCTGCAAGCTTACTTGCCAGCTCGCATGATGGCTCCCTTGTGGGCTTCATTGTCTGCTCGCTGGCTGCTCTGCAGGGAGCTGTGCATTTTTTCTGTTGTAGATCCAGTGCTACTTTCCTTGTGGGGCATAGTAAGGCTCCATGAATGCTGCTTGCATTGGCCTATCAGAAGTCCTGTTTGATGTTTGACGTCACGGCCCTCAGAGAAGGAACTCTCAGACAGCGCCAGTTAACCTTCAGTACCAAACAGAATGTCACCTGCCTGCTGGCTGATCTTTGATTTTTATGAAATGATTATAAAGTAACTAGTCAGTAAAAAATTTTGATTGTCGCCCATCTTATAGCTTCATTCATTGGCTTCATGACAAACTGCCTATCACTTTGTTAATGGTCATATTTATCATGATATTTCAGGATTAAGTAAACTAGTGCTAGAATTTTGGAAAGTTTCCAGTGAAAAATAGAAGTTGGTGTGAATTTGTGTTTGGTACATGGTAGGCCATATGGTACTGCATATGAAATATAGCTAACATACTGAATTATTCTTTAAACATGAAAGGACATTGATATGCATCACCATTCTTGGGAAAAGGGTTCGCACGTAAAGTGCTTCGTCTTGAATTCATGCACCAGCAAAAAAAAAAAAAAAAAAAAAAAAAAAAAAAAAAAAAAAAAAAAAAAAAAAAAAAAAAACCAGAATGAAATATTCACAAAATGTATTGTATCTTGTAAATGGTTTCAGATATTGAAACAAGATTTTCACAAATGATAGTGTGCAAAGAGGAGATTATACAACAGATTAACATGCAGAACTTCTGTATCTAGCATGATATTCAAACGACTGTAGAATTTATTCAATGAAATAATGTAATATTTAGCCGCGAGGGATTAGCCGAGCAGTCTAGGCACTGCAGTCATGGACTGTACAGCTGGTCCTGGCGGAGGTTTGAGTCCTCCTTGAGGCATGGGTGTGTGTGTTTGTCCTTAGGATAATTTAGGTTAAGTAGTGTGTAAACTTAGGGACTGATGACCTGATCAGTTAAGTCCCATAAGACTTCACACAAATTTGAAATTTGTAATATTTAAGTGCCATCAGAGCTGATGAATGAGATTGCTGTGGGTTGTTTTTGAACCGAGAATGGGTCTTTTCATAAACTTTTGATTAGTCTTTCCATCAGTTGCTCTTTCATGATTCTGTCACAATTTCAACTGCTGTAGAATGTTAGTGAGATGAATATAAACTCTGCTGTATTTTGCCAAAAGAAATTATTTTAATGTGGCAACAAGGGGACTTGCGTATTACCGAAAACTTGTCATTGACAACGTTTCTCTGCAGAAAACTGAAGGTAATGATAACTTTGGGGGAAAGAAAACACTTACTTCTGTTGTAATTTCGTTGGAATCCTAGGTCCCATTGTATTTTTAAAGACAAATGATATGGAGTGAAACTGGCCAATAGATTTTATTTCTATATCTCAATAATCTAAAAAATACGAAAACGATTAACAGCACATAGTATGTCATTTCTTCTTTCCTGTCCGTGTACAGAATGCAGGATTGTTCTTTTTTACCACAAACATCATCTAGATCCTCAGAGATATTGGTAATCTGTTTACACCATGATGAGTAGCTGATAGGATTTTGCAAATTGAAATGTTTCCATATGTCTCAGATCACTGAGATACAGAAATAAAATTCTTTGGCCAGATGGAAAGAAAAGTAAACTGTTTATGAAAATGCCCATCCTCAGTATAAAAATAATTTGTAATTTCTTCATATATATTATTTCAAACCCACAGCAAATCTTGTTTCACCAATTCTCAAGAATGGCGATAGGTAGCAGTGGCACTTGATTATTACATTATTTCATTAAAAAAAATTGTAGTTGCTTGAATATCATGATAGGTATGGAAGTCTTGCATATTAATCATATGGCAAAATAATCTCCTCTTTGTGTGCTATCATTTGCCATGATTCAATATCTGAAACCATTTACGAGATATGAGGAATTTTGTGAATATTTCATTCTGGCTCATTCACTGGCCCACGACTTTGGGATTTTACACACAGTCCATTTTCTCGAGAATGGCGATAGGTAGCAGTGTGCTCCAAGTTAAAAGAATAATTCAGTATATTAGCTGCATTTCATATGCAGCAATTTTGACATAACATGCACCAAATGCAAATTCATGGTGACCTCTATTTTTTATTGCAAATTTTCCTAAAGTCTTGCAGTAGTTTACATAATCCTGAAATATCACAATAGATATGACCCTTAATGAAACAGCAGGTAGTTTGTCATGAAGCGGATGAATTAAGCTGTGATATGAGGAAGAATCAACTTGCCTTTTTTAAAAACTTAATAGTTTCTTTACAATTGTTTGAGAAGGTTGCAGTTTGGCAAGCTTGTGCACCTTACCATTCATGGAATCGAGCCAGCTAGCTAGCTTCGGTGCTGTCATACACTGCATGTGAGGTTCAGCATGTGAAGTAGCCATCACTGTCACCTGCCAGCCGACAGTCATGCGTGGCAGCTAGCAAACTTGCAGTGAACATTATTCTGTGTGAGATGGGCTTTAGGTTACCCAGCTGTGTTGTGAGAAGAAGGGCATTTTGACACAAAGTTAAATAATAAAAATTTACCAATCATGAAAACAGTGGACTCCATACAAAGGGATACGTTCTAGAAAATAAAGTGAAGGATAACTGAATTTAGTCAGCTTCAGTTGGCTGAAGCTTAGGAGATTAGGTTAGGAAGTGAGACACTGAAACTCATGTACTGATTTTGCTATACAAGTTGTGCTATTTACACAGAAAAATAACTAATGACAACAGAAGTAAATGGGGTGTAAAATGAGTGGAACATGGATAGGTAAGTTACTAATAGACCTGTCTGTGAAATTAGAAGATACACATTTGAATCAGATCTAATATAGAGCTTTTAATATGCCAGATATTTCAGATCAGCTTACACTCCACCTTTAAAATTTGATGCTGCAGTGTTTAAACAACACAGCCCTTGCCTAAACTTTTGCACAATACTGTTAAGTTTGTTAGTTAAATTGCTTTATGGATGATTACAGAAAAATTAGAGCAGTAACATTAAATAGTGACTCCTGAAGTTTATTCCACTAGTCTTGGTTTGATAAGTTTTTTGTACTATTGCCAGTTATTCAGCACTTTGGGGACCGACATTTCTGCTGTTCGCCTTTGTCTTTCTCAAGAAGATTCAAAGACTGATACGCTAATGTGACTCAACTAGATATAATTGAAATGTAGGTCCACGAAGTACTGAATATACGACAATATTCACATAATCACATATGAGCAATTCTCAGTTCTTGTGGTTGTATTAAATATGAGCTGTTGCAGATATAATTTTTTAAGATACATTTATGTGTTTGGATTAGTTTTTCAGATCTCTAAAAATAACGTTTTTTTTTTTAAGTTTGTAAAGCGCAGATCACTTTCTAGTTAAATCACTCACTTTGAACGCTACATAGATTGCTGAGAAATGTAGCGGTTGTTGACAGGATTAAATATGCTGAGGCTACGACATAGTTTGTTGAGGTTCTCAGTTGATTAACTCACAGTAATGCCTGTAGATTACCAATCATGACATACTGTGAGTACTGCCTTTTATTCTGTTTATTCAAATATTTGTCTGTTTGCTGAAGAGAATGAAAATGTATGTCTGTGGAAAATTACATTGTTGTCATTTTAACTTTGCTTTCACTCTTTGTGTTCCATCTCATTGCTAAAATTTTGTTTTGAAGTTAATTGTAGCACATCATTTTCAAAAGTGGTGGTAATTTATGTTATTATAACGAAACTGAAATTTTTTTGGAGCATGCGGGATCCTGTTTGCTTGATTTGTACCTCTCTGTCGATGTGTTACAGTTCTTCTTTTGTTCTCAACTGAAGTTTCTCGTTGTGACTTTATGTGTGTTTGTTTATTGTGTTATTCCTCTTGCATGTTTGTTTGCATTCAGGCATTTTTGTGTACGCTTTATCTGTTCTGCAGTGTCTTTAAGTATTGTCACAGGTGCAGTGTGTAGAGCGTGACAATTTACTGTTTGGCAACTTGATTGGGCTTGTGCATCTTGCTTGGTCCACAGAAACACCCACTGAAGATGAATCAGTTCAGCCGCCAGAACCCTGCGCAGTGGCTCAATAACCTGGTACAAATGAAGCAGAAAGGAGGGCCGGGGGGCTTGAAAGGAAGCACCACTCCACTACCTGATCCATGGCTGCAAGTAAGAGCACAAACTAATCAAGTTGCTAGGCAAATTCGCCAATTACGTTATTTTTTTTTTACTCATTGGCAATGTGATTTTGTGTGTGCAATGTTATTGCTATCATCTCTTCACCTATGGACAATGTTTTTTATGATAATTCTGAGTTAACTTTTGCTTTTGTTTGATGCACGTAATTGTAGGTAGCTAGGCAATTATATGTGGTTTGTCCATCGTGATGGAATATTGTGTTTCATTTTAGAAGTACCAAATTAATTATGTGTATGTAAAAAATATTAATCTTGTCATTTATTGCATTTCATGTATGTACTTTATGGTGTAGTTTCATTACAGATCTGTCAGTTGATAATTTAGCGAATTTATTGTCACAAATTGAGACACTCACTTCATGTCTGAGAATCCTATTCTCACTCAAGATTGATTGTAAATAACAGCAGTTTCATGGAGACATAGCTTTCTGAGTTTTGTTGGAGCAACCATGTTCTCCTTTTGTATATATTTGTTTTTAAGAGGCAGAAATACTTGCTAAAGGTTTGTATACAAATTCAGAATACTTTTTTAGTACTGTCGATTTATATGTTTCTAGGCTGCTTCTCGTTCTCTTTGTCACATATTCACTGTTCAGATGTTCAAACACGAAAAAAAGAACAGATTAGACCATGCAAAAGGGTAACATGTATTCCTATTTTTATTAAGTAAAGTGATGTGTGTGGAAGTATATGGTAGTGACTTTCGGTATTCACAATGGTTAATAAGTATAGAGTCACATTTGGGAGGACGGCAGTTCAAATTGCCATCCTGATTTAGGTTTTCCATTATTTTCCTGAATTGCTTAAGGCAACTGTGGCTGATTTCATGCCCTGTACCTTCCAAATTCGAGCATGTTCTCCTCCTTTAATAGCTTTATCATCAACGGCATTATACCATAATCATCCCTCCTTATTTCCAAGTAACTGGTGCCAAAAGTTATCGTTGTTTATGCTGTGGGTGATGTAGTTTTTGGGGACACGTTATACAGAATATGATTGTAAATGCATAGCTACCGACCTTGAGAAGAGGCTGTCAGTGATCACATTGCAGACACTGTGGAAGGAAGGGGGGGGGTCAAGGACAAATCTCTCCTCCCCCCCCCCACCCTTCCGAAAGATTTTAAAACATAGGAGCCAGATTTAGGTCTTTAAACAGTATATATCAAATATTATCCAACCTTAAACAATGAAGATATATTTAATTGTATCATATTAAAATTAATCCAAATTATCAGTTTCAGTGAAGAAAAATTCTTCAGCCACAAATCTGCAGTTGATCACCTGGGCACATCCATGTTGTTTATTACTGACTCATAGAAAGTGTTGTAAACCTCTCCTTCTCCTCCTCCTCCTCCTCTTCCTCCTCCTCTCCTCTCCCTCCCCCCCCCCTCTTCCTCCTCCTCTCCTCTCCCTCCCCCCCCCCCCCTCATCTTGCCATTTTTCGTATGGCAGCAACTCACATAATTTGCTGATGATAAATTTTTCCAAAGTCAGATAATGAATACTGTTGTGCTGTGATATTGAGTTAACGAATGCTGTTCTTGAGGTGGTATTGAGAAATGAGGACCTTAATTTTTCTTTATCTGCATCTCTGTTGCTGGAGCGAAGCAACGAAATATTTTTTTGTTGGGAGTCATCCTTCTGTTTAATATTTTTGTAACTATAACTTCAAGCATCACAGAGGCACTTCTCTGCTTCATGTTGTTAAATTTGCTGCTTATCCCCTCCATTTCATAAAAGAACACGTGTAAAGACAACACATAACACCACAGACATAGCAAAAACAAACACTAGTGCTGTGTAGTGGCATTCAGTGGTAGCAGGCCAGGAACAGTGTTCCTTTGGTCCATATCGACACAGCTGCGGAACACTTGTTTTGTGTTGCCAAGATGCTGACAACATGTTGCAAAGAGTGGTAGTACTAGGCGCGAACATGTTTCAAACTCTGTGTAAACATGCTTTTGGTAAGACATGGTGATGAAATTATTCATAGACTGGTTTACTGAGTACTTGGGAGGAAATTATTACAATCTATAAAACGTTTCAGTGACATATGATAAGCAAAATGTAAACGTTACCTTTTTTAAAAAAAATCAAATTGTAAAATGTCTATTTCCATAAATTTTAGTAACTTCTCATAACTGTGTAATTAAGTTGATCAATCTGTAACAATTACGGACAATCCATAATAGTTGGCAGCCATGTAAATGTTTAACAGCTCTGGAAAAGACGCGTATAGTGGTGTAACACATTTTGCTATTGTGATTCAAACTTCACTTAAAAGACGCTTTGAAGTATTGTACAATTGAAGGTCGAGGTGGTCGGAAGTGGCTGCAGATTGTAAACATGCCTCGCGTGACGCGCAGGCCGAGTTGCCGTGCTCTATGCAGCATGCACGGCCTATGCTACGTAGGTAAATCCTCATCCACCCTCTTTTAAGCAAAGTTTGAATCACAATAGCAACATGCGTTACATCACTATACGCGTTTTTTCCAGAGCGTTCGAATGATGGTAAAAAATGTATAGCGTCCAATTTAAAAAACATGTACTTGCCCCCTTATCTCGTTCAATATAAATGTTGTGATTATTGTGCATGTACCAATGTATGTGCCCCATAGTCTGCTATGATTCGCTGAAAACTGCATGCCGATACGTGCAATCGCCCCCAGAATAAAGGGGGTGTTACCTCTTATGCAACTCACCCTGTATATATATTACAAACAAAGATTCCAAGACTTACCAAGCGGAAAAGCGCCGGCAGACAGGCACAATGAACAAAACACACAAACACACACACAGAATTACTAGCTTTCGCAACCGATGGTTGCTTCTTCAGGAAAGAGGGAAGGAGAGGGAAAGACGAAAGGATGTGGGTTTTAAGGGAGAGGGTAAGGAGTCATTCCAATCCCGGGAGCGGAAAGACTTCCCTTAGGGGGAAAAAAGGACAGGTGTACACTCGCACGCGCGCGCACACACACACACACACACACACACACACACACACACACACACATACACAGACACAAGCAGACATATTTCAATATGTCATATTTTTGAAATATGTCTGCTTGTGTCTGTGTATGTGCGGATGGATATGTGTGTGTGTGCTAGTGGACACCTGTCCTTTTTTCTTCCCTAAGGGAAGTCTTTCCGCTCCCGGGATTGGAATGACTCCTTACCCTCTCCCTTAAAAACCACATCCTTTCGTCTTTCCCTCTCCTTCCCTCTTTCCTGAAGAAGTAACCATCGGTTGCGAAAGCTAGTATTT
The DNA here is from genome assembly GCF_023897955.1 of Schistocerca gregaria. Taxonomy (NCBI): domain Eukaryota; kingdom Metazoa; phylum Arthropoda; class Insecta; order Orthoptera; family Acrididae; genus Schistocerca; species Schistocerca gregaria. Next base: position 571,652,902 of record NC_064931.1, on the reverse strand, counting down.
CTGTGTCTGTGTTTTGTTCATTGTGCCTGTCTGCCGGCGCTTTCCCGCTTGGTAAGTCTTGGAATCTTTGTTTTTAATATATTTTTCCCATGTGGAAGTTTCTTTCTATTTTATTTTCACCCTGTATATATTAATTTAAACGTTTAACTTTTCCTATTTGTGTATTTGCACTAATTAACAATGATGTTGCTGTTTACTGACAATGTCACATGTCCTTTGCTCTGAATATCTGCAGTCATTGGCTGGCGAGATCACATGATGTGAGCTATGATTGGGTGACAAAAGTGCATCACAAAGGCAGTCTGAATTTCTGTGCTTTGGAAGCTGAAATCCATATTTATATTTTCATAATGCAAATATGTGCAGTGTACATTTTCCGCATATCAAAGATCTTTCCAAAATGCATTGTTTTTTGCTGGGTTTCATTTCCTGGAGTGCCGGGAAATTCTACACCAGTGTATAAAAGGATTAATAAGTTTTACAGCTTCAAGGGAAATTGTATTGTCACTTAACACAAAAAAGTATGTTCTTATCTAAGGAATCCAGATTTTAGTTTTTTCTCGTCTGCATATACACACTGATCTTGGAACTGAGTTTCTCCAGTCAAAGTTCTCATTATTGTATGTGAAGTTTCTGCTAATGCCACAACAAAGTGTCAGTTCACTTGCTATGTTTGAGTAGTGCTCAGCAGCTGATACACTTGGACAAGTGTCTTTTACTAACAGATCTCGAGTCCTGACTGTTTTGTCAATTGCTGACACAGTGGGCTGTGTTTGGTTCTGTCTGCTGTGTAGGCAATCTGCTACCTGTTTGCTCTACTGAAAATGCTATCTACATGTTTACTAACTACATTTTATAATCATTAAATTACAAATAGCACTGGTAGATATTTTCAAAGGTGTTTGACTGTGGGAATCACAGTATTCTCCTAGATTAACTGTAGTTTTATGGGACAGGTGCTAAAGCCAACCAATGGATAATGTCCTATGAAACCAAAAAAAAAAAAAAAAAAAATGCTGAAAGTTGTACTTAGTAAGTCAACAAATGTAGTCGGGGGACATTAGCTGACTGGAGGAAATCGTATATGGTGTTCCCCAAATCTCAGTCATCTGCACATTATAAAAAGACACAATATATTCAGTTCTGCGCATCTGGAGGTTCTGCACACTTCATATGTGTAACACATGGTGAGAAAATAGAGTGGAAACTTCAAAATCCACAGGTGTCCATATCAGTGAGAATTTAAAATGGAAAAAACACATTTTGGAACTCCTAAAACAACTTAGTTCAGCCACATTTGGATTTAGAATCATTGCACACCTTGAGGAAAGACAAACCAGTAAGTTGACATATTTTATGTATATTCACTCACTGTCATGTGGTATAATGTTCTGGGGTAACTCACTTTAAGAAAGGAAGTCTTCATTGCTCGAAAACATGCTGTGAGAATATTACGTAGACATCTGTTTTATGAGTTAGGCATTCTGACTGTTGCTTGTCAGTATACTTATCCCCTCACCAAATGTGTTGTAAATAATCCACTGCTTTTCAAAGGAACAATGATGTATATAATTACAGTACCAGAAGAAAAAATTACATTCATTACACCGCAGTAAGGTTGTCTTTAGCACTATGGGTGCCCAATGCTGTAACCAATATTTCTGTTCACTTACTCACTGATATAAAATGTCCAACAGCAGAGTAAAATTTGAAAATAAATTGGAATCATTTCCCCTTGACAACTCCTTCTGTTTTTTAGAAGAATTTCTATTATTTAATGTGTAAAAGGAGTGGAAAAGCAAATTCTCAGGTGAGATATTTATTCATTCCTGAATGAACATTACATATTCATTATTTATTGATGGCAAAATTTGAAATCAAATAATTGAGGGACAATTAAAGGGACTGTACAGAAAATGGAGCAAAAAGTATCTCACCAGGTTCTGATTACAGAACATAATCATGGTATTCAACAGTTCATGCCTGACAAGAATGTTCCAGGGATGTGAAGCAGCCCATGTGGCATGAGTTCCATTTGCGTTTAGAGAACAATTTAGAATTAATTTAGAGTTTTTCGGTTATTGAAAGTCAGGTATCAATTAGGAGCACCCTTCTGTGCTTCGTAGGTTTTAGATGTGAGTATCTTGCTGACAGCTACATTATTTGAAATCTCATCAGCTGTTGATTGAGTAATGTTCTCTGTGTTGTTAGAAATTTTTGTGTTATGAAAAACAGTTTGCTGTCTTGTTCTCGTGCAGATAATGATCTGAGATCTTATGCTTTTGCTCCTTAGTCTTCATGATGTTTCTTGGGGACACACAGAACTTTTTAAAAGTCGATGAAAGTCTCCCCTCCAGAAAAACATTACTTCAGCCTTGTACTGCAATCCTTAAACGATAACATACAGCAATATTTCCATGGTTCACTCTGGAATTTTGCCTGTTGTAAATATACTGAATATGTTCCTGTTGTAAATAATTGCTGATTAGAATGTGAAAATATGTTGAGGACTGACTGCGACTGCATATGGTTATTAATTGTGAGAGATTTGTCTCCTGGCATACAGGTTATCTTCATTTTGCTTTCTATTTGCTGAACATGTAGATATCCATATGTGAGCAACTGTGTTCATACATACAATACTTTTCCTTCCAAGGATGCCAATGTGTAGTTAATAGTGTGTAGGACCTTCTACTATTATAGCATTTAATCTTTGACAAAACCTTTGTGGCTAGTTCTGAAACACTGTAGACTAAGTTTATTTCCAAACTTTGCTAAGTATGGTGGAAAAATTATTGCTGGTAGGCCAATCTAGCATTTTTAAAAAAAAAATCAAAACTAAAGGTCAGAGCCCAAAGTAGGAAAAAGAGCCCCAATCCATCACATCTCCTTCACCAAATTTCATTATTATTACTACCCGCTCTGGCAAATGCCTTTTACCAGTTATTCTCTGGATCTGCTCACTCCCATTTGAATGCTACATCATATATTGTGCCTCAGTTCTCCAGGCACTCACATTTAGGACTGAGGTTCAAATACATGACCAGCAATCTAGATTCAGATTTTCTTTGGCATCCTTAAATCACCTAAGATAATTGTGGTACAGTGTTTACCATATTGATTCCTTTTGGAAAAGATACACTTATTTACTTTGCCAAACTGAAGGTGTGTAATTACCTTATCATTGATGGGATATTGAACCCTAATATTTCAACTACTTCCTTCACTTCTCTTTAAAATCTTCTATTGATTCAAAGGGTAATGATGATGTTGTTGGCACCTCTTTAAGCAATGTCTGCATTTCGTCTTGTGATCAATGTCTCCTGAAAAGATAGTGAGAAAGAGAGATCTATTGTCTCTTGGTGGAGTATTCTGCCACTGATCCGTTTTGTAGTAGTTAATCAAGCTAAACCTTTCTGGCTCATTAAAACTGGCTGCTGTACTGTGGCTTGAAACCAGAACCTTTGCCTTTTGGGGGCAAACGTTCTACCAGCTGAGCTATCCACACTTGGATATCTCTGTCGGTAGAGGTTATGCATGAAAAAGGTATGAGTCCTGGTCTGGCACAAAATTTTAATCTGCCAGGAAGTTTCAAATTTGTACTCACTCTGCTGTAAAGTGAACGTTCATTCAGTTAACAAAGGTATCAGACAGTTGTATCCGAAAGTATTCTTTAGTCTTTGACAGTCTATATCAGTTAATTTAATAGGCCAAACTGATTATTGGTCGTATTACTTTCATGACCCTTTTTTTTAACATAAAAGATGTGGGTGGATATTACTCCAGTGAAATCTCTCTAACATAATTCTAGAACTTGAGACACCACACGATCCTGCCCTTTTCATACACACTCTTAATTTTCCATTGAATATTTCTGACAGAAAATGTGTTTATGGCATATATATGCTGGTTTGCATTTATTTATCCATGGATAGGAAGTTTGTTGTAACACAGTACAGTTGGTAGGGCATCTGTTTATCTGCATAGTATAGGTTAAATGGGTGCAATCTAATGTTGTGTACACTTGGCTTGATGCAGATAGCCTGTTCTCAAAGCACTTGTATGAATATACAAGGATAATCCCAAAAATAAGGTATCCTTTTTTTTATAAGTACATAGATTGTTTATTTCTACAATGGTTTACATCAGTTTACAGCTTGAACATTTAGCTATATTTTGACATAATCACCATTTCTGTCGATGCACTTATTTAGACGCTGTGGCAGTTATTGTATGCCCATGTCGTACCATCTCACTGCCATGCTGTTCATAAAGTTACAAACCTCTTCTTTTACCTCTTTGGAGCTGAATTGCTTTCTGGCAAAATGTTCTTTTAACCTAGAGAACAGGTGATAGTCACTGGGCACCAAGTCAGGACTGTAGGATGGGTGAGTGATTAAGTTCCACTGAAACTGTTGTGGGACAGCAACGGTTTGCCGAGCGATGTGTGGGCGAACGTTGTCGTGGAGAATGTGTACGCCCTTGCTCAACATTCCTCTTCTCCAGTTCTGAATTGCTCGTTTGAGTTTTTTACAGAGTCTCACAGTACCTGTCAGTGTTAATTGTGGTCCCAGCAATTCAGCTCCGATGAGGAGGTGAAAGAAGACATTCATAACTTTCTGAACAATATGGCGGCAAGCTGGTATGACATGGGCATACAAAAACTGCCACAGTGTCTACAGAAATGCGTCGAGAGAAATGGCGATTATGTCAAAAAATAGCTAAATGTTCAAGCTGTAACTGATGTAAACCTTTTTAGAAATAAATAGGTCTATGTACTTATAAAAAAATAGGAGACCTTACTTTTGGGAATACCCTTGTAGTAGTCATCACTGCCTGATGACTCGTACATTTGACCTCCACTGTAATGTTGCAAGGTAATTTTTGTTAAGACGTGCTATTTCTGTTGCCTATGAAGATTAAAGGATTTGAAAGGAGCGAGTTTCATATCACTGTCTGGCCATCCGAATTACAGGTTTAGTTTATCGTTGTTTTCCGTTAAATAGCTTTAGTAAATGCTAGGTTGATTTATTCAAAACTGACAGCTAATATACTTGTCCTATCCTCATCAACAGGGAATTAAGCACAAAGCTTTTTGCCTGTGTTTTCATTTACACTCAAAATTAGTTTTTTTAGCAACTCTACTCAAAGTTTTCTTTTCTGTTTCAAAAGTCATTAGAAGTAAGGCAGTTTTGTGTACTTCTCCTTTCACAAGATTTTTAAAAGGTCATTTAATTATGTTCTCTCTCGGAGTTGTGACATAAGTTGGTTCTTATCAATGATGTTGGTCATTTTGCCTCATTTTATTTACAGTTTAAGTATTGTATTTTATTGTTAAAAGTGCCTCACAAGAATTCAAAACATGTAAATGGAATATTTCAGGGGAGATAATTCTTTCAATGTAAGGTGAATTTTTGTGAATTCTTTCATCTTGTGGACATTGTGTTGAAATAATATGTACTGTGACATATTGTGATAGAAGGAACAGTTAACTTTATTCCATCCTCTTTTTGTGCCATTTCATTCTCCCACTGACAGCTTAACATGGTGGCATGATTTCCATGCTCGTGACAGTAAGGGAGACAAGTGCCTGTAACAACATGGATGTGCTTTCCTATGCAGCTGAGAGTTTCCCGTGGTTCTTGTTATCTGCACAACTTGTCTTTATTACTGCAGTTCTGTTCTGTTATATGAGATGGAACATTGATTTGGGATCTTTCCATGTTGATTTATATTCTCTATTGTGCACCAAATCTGTTCAACTATAAATGCTATAAAGTTTCCCAAATGGGTCCACAACTGATCCGATGTCCATAGTTGACAAACACACACACACACACACACACACACACACACACACACACACACACACACACACACACGTACGTTTAGAATATATTTATGTGGGAAAGACTTATTAAATAACCTAACTTGACAATTGACATTGAAGCGGATACATATCGGGTGTACATACGATGATATGGATATGTTTCTAGCCCATTTCTGACAAATGTATCTTTGGAATACCACTTCATCGTATATGATCAATGTGGATACTAACAATTCTACAAGTTTTGCTGTTAGTCAAGTGTCGAGATGGAAAAACGAAATACTGGAGGTGGGGAAAGGGGATATGGAAAAAAAGACTTTTTTGACAAATCTGTGTGCACTGTTGTAACAAACATGAAAAGCAACAAAACTTTTATTTGAAATTTTTGTATAACTGTTACCATTTCAACAGCATTCTCTCAAAAATATTAAACTTTTTTTCCCTCCAATGTGGTGTTTCACCTCTTAACAGTCATATGGGAACGTATAAAAGAAAAAGTGTACCTTATTTTGCTCTACACTACAACATATTCAAAGCTGATCAAAATCGACTGGCTGAGCGGTTCTAGGCGCTGCAGTCAGGAACTGCGTGGCTGTTACGGTCGTGGGTTCGAATCCTGCCTCGGGCATGGATGTGTGTGATGTCCTTAGGTTAGTTAGGTTTAAGTAGTTCTAAGTTCTAGGGGACTGATGATCTCAGAAGTTAAGTCCCATAGTGCTCAGAGCCATTTGAACCACCCCCCCCTTTTTTTTTTTTATCAAAATCGAAGTATGTCGCTTAGATAGGTTTACTTGTCAGTTGAAGTCAAGGGATTTCATGAGTGGAATTAACCAAGAAATCCTTCATTGCATTTAGTTAGTTGCATGTAAACTCTTAACAGGAAAAGCAAAAAAGTAAATGAAAATACTTTCCATCATATTATTGTTATAAATATGCATAAACCATTCAGCTAACATGTGCCCTCTAAATGCGTCCTCTGTGTTAATTTTTTGTAAATTGTGAGTGTCTCATCATGTCCTACCACATTTGTGCTTCTCATGTTTATCCTGTATGCCATTAATTATGTTTCTTCCCAACATTGCATGCAGTCTTATATACTTTATTTCCTGCATTTCCTTTGGAATATTGTACTAATTTCATCTTCTCAAATTATTCCCTCTACTTCTTCGCACTTGTTTGGATTTGTGACACTAATTTTGCCACACATGGCCTGGTGCATCATGTTGCCTTCTTAGCATTTCATTACTGTATTGCAATTTTTAACTTTTAAAGAATTATTAGTAATTTATTACCTGTTTCAGTCCATTTTTTACGTGTCAGAATATGTATGGGTAGCTGATAAATGTGCAATACGCACTTTGGACTTTATGTATAAATTACTGTGTTATCTGTAAAAAATTGTGTGCTGATGCATACATAATTTGGACTTTACGTGCATTACAGAGTTATATGTCTATTAATTTTATTGCTTTAAGTCAACACTAGTTCAGTATTGTAATTAATTCAACAACTGTTCCAATATTGAAACAAAATGTACAGACAGAAATCACCCTGCGGATTTACTCAATGACCAGGTACGCTGTATGCACAAGTATAAAGTTTGTCACACTACACAACATTATTTTCTGGTTTTACGTTACCCTGGTTCTGGTTATGTAGTGTGAAATAATTAATCTGTGTGTGCAGAGTTTTGGTTTGAAAATGGTCAAAATTTGATTCCCTTTTCTTTTTCAGCAAAACTCTTTGAATAATGCAAGAAACAGTAAATTATTGTTCAGGCCTTTTACTATGTTATTACTGACATTCATTGTTATTTTTATTCTTTGCCAGAAATAATTAGCAGACTTTTAGCTACAATGTCATGGTGAATAAATGTGAATTTTTGTGTCAAGTTAATAAAAACCTCACACACTAGGAAATGACACTACTAAATTAATTTCTTCATATACGGGTCCACAACCTCCGTGTATCGTCTAAATGATGGAACCCTTATAACTACCTTTTGCTGTCAGTTTTATTCATTTAATGCATCATGGATTTAAATTACATTACTGCCAGTTTTGGCTGAAGGCCTTTTTCAGATGCATGATATTGGCATTAAAAACTTGTTTAACATTGACACAAAACGAGTTTTTTAAATGTGGCACACACATCATCAATATCATACCTTTGAAAATGGACATAGGCTGAAACTGGTCAGTAATGTAATGCATGTGCACAGTGCATTAAAGGAATAAAACTGACAGCCTGTGGTTGTTAAAATAGTTCCACCATTTAGACGACACTACTAAATGATCAAAGCTGCAACTTCATCTCTCTCTGGACATTTAGTCATCTAATACACAGACAGAAAAACTCCAACACCAAAAACTAATTAATGTAGAGTAATAACATTTCAGTAATACATTTGCATAGATAATGTATGTAAATGATTAACATAGCAAGACCACAGTTCAATGTAAGTGCGAGGTAAACCATAGCAGATGTGAAATGCTGCAACATTGCAAGACCACATTTCAATCTAAGCGCCAGGTAAACCATTGCAAATGTGAAATGCTGGTACATTAATAACCAGTGTGACCACCAGAATGTAGAATGCAAGCGGGCTCAATTTGTGGGATACAGTTCCAAGCCTGTTGCTCTTGGTCGGTCAATACAGGGGCGGTTAATGCTAGTGATGGACGATGCTGGAGTTGTCGTCCAATGTATCTCGTATGTGCTGGACCGGAAACAAATCTGGCGATCAAGCAGGCAAAGCAACGTGTCAACAGTCTGTAGAGCATGTTGGGTTACAGCAGCGGTCTCTGGGCAAGTGTTATTCTGCTGGAAAACACCCCCAAAATGCTTTCACGAATGGCAGCACAACAGATTGAATAACCAGGTTGACGTACAGATTTGCAGTCGGGCTGCATGGGACAACTGCAAGAATGCTCTTGGCGATCAAGCAGGCAAAGCAACGTGTCAACAGTCTGTATAGCATGTAGGGTTACAGCAGCGGTCTCTGGGCAAGTGTTATTCTGCTGGAAAACACCCCCAAAATGCTTTCACGAATGGCAGCACAACAGATTGAATAACCAGGTTGACGTACAGATTTGCAGTCAGGCTGCATGGGACAACTGCAAGAATGCTCTTGCTGTCGAATAAAATCGCACCCCAAGTCATAAACTTCAGATGTAGATCCAGGGTGTCTAGCATGCAGACAGATTGGTAGCAGGCCCACAACTGGCCTCCTCCTAACCAATACACGGTCATCACTGGCAAAGAGTCTGAACTAGCTTTTAACAGAAAATGCAACACACCTCCACCCCACCGTCAATTGAGCTTTTGTTTAACACCACTGAAGACGCAAATGGCTGTGGTTTGGGGTCAGTGGAATGCATGCTTTAGGGTGTCTGGTTTGGAGCTGTCCTGGAAGTAACCGATTTGTAACAGTTCATTGTGTCACTGTGGTGCCAACTGCTGCAGATGTGGTGCAATGCACCAGAGCCATACACAGCTCGATGGTCTTCCCTCTAGGTAGTGCCACATGGTCGTTTGGAACCCAGTCTTCTTATGAACGTTTTTGTGACCAGCACTGCCAGCAATCGTGTACAGTGGCTGCATTCTGCTGAGTCATTCTGCAATGTCGCAGAAGGAACATTTGGCTTCTTGTAGCCCTATTACACAACCTTGTTCGAATTCAGAGGAGTGTTGATAATGGCATCTTTGTCATCTTAAAGGCATGCTTGACTAACATCAACTCACCACATCCTGTCTCAGAAGTAACTAACGCTCACAATTGTTACAGTATGTATTTAAAGTAAACCTGATTTGCATCCTCTTATGCGACTGGTGCGAAATTTGAATAGACGTCATCTTTCAGACAGTGAAACGTGCCTACCAATTTTTGTTTGTGTTGCACAACTCCTTGGTGTAGTGTTGTTTTGTCTGTCAGTTTAATTACAATAGCCATCTGGATAAATTCTTATCTTGATATTACTGACACTGACATTTAGTTTGAAAAGAATAGGAAATAAATTTGACTTGTTTCAATCACTTAAGCTACCAAATAAAATAACTTTTATCCATTGGAGGGGGCACTACTATCTATCATGTTATCCTTTTGTTAAGGTAGTTACATTCCTAGACTCATTGAAATACTTTGTAGCTGAGAGTAATGATCTGTTTCACTTCCATCACATAACTTTTACAGAAGCATGCTACTTGTGTAGCAAAAGGAGTAGGCTTCATCTCTAGCCATGTTTCTGTACTTTGGCACAGACCTGACAAAATGTATCCTTTCTTTGTGTATACTCAAAACAGTATAGAAAATTGAGTGAAGAATGATTTAACTCATTACAGTGATATTGTAACAGTAATGATTGATGGTTTGTGAATTCAGTTATCCTTTCTCATTTGTTCCAGGGATGTGTTGGCTCCTCCATGCTGCCACTACTGTTATAGTTGTGTTTTACTGCGCAAATATATTACAAAACATTCACATTATTATTGCACTTAAAAATAAATAATTAAATACAGTAGCATTGTGGTACTCATTACTATTTTGTAGCTTGATGGATCAGTGCAAAACCAGTTATAGTGACATTGTGTAACCTGAACATTACACTACACATATTGATGACTTGCAAATGACCAGAGAGGCCAAAATCAGCTGATTGTGTGAGGTGTAGAGATTTTGCTTTGTATTTAGAGCCTAATAAAGGGAAAATGTTATCACTTAATAATCACATACTCCATGACTTCCCTGTGATTACGTTGTAGGAGAACCCTCACCGCTATTGGCAAGGTTCAGGTGAAGACTGTTTACCACTACCTTCCCTCAATCTGTGGATGATAAAGTGACAAAAATGTTAGTGTGTAGTGTTGTTCACTCTAGTGGATGCATGTGAAGTGCACTATTGTGTTTCATTGTCATGAATAATGGTATAAATTAAAGGAAGAGAAATGACAGAACTTACTATTGTTATCAGCGTTTAGTGTGCCCATTGCAAAAGCTACCAAAGGATCTGCTAAGTGGAAAATTTCCTCACTTGGCACCTAACACAGGATGTTGACAACAATACTCTGCTCAGGAACTGTATGCCTTACGCCTCTTCACCATCTGAGAGCCTTATTCAAGATACAAAAATATCCTTGTACAACCAACATTCTAAGTAGGTACCTCTATGTTGAGTGCTGTTTCTGTGGTGTCCACAGACAAAGTTGAATATATGATGAAATTTATGCAGCAAATGAGAATACACTGCAGTGGCATCAGTTTGATCTCGGTCTCTCTGCCACACCTCATACATCTGTTCCTCTATTCTGTCAAATAACTGTGCTGAGGTATGCCCCTAATAGGGACTCATTTCTGTTTCTGACTGTCTCTTCAAAAATTCATACATGTGGAAGAAGAGGAAGTGGGGTTTGAAGGAAGAAAGAGTAGGGATTAACGTCCTGTTGACAAAGAGGGCTTGCGAGACTAAGTATAAACTCAGAATGAGGAAAGAAATCAACTACCTCTTTTGAAGGGAACAGTTCTAGTATTTGCTGTAAACGATTTTGGGAAACCACAGAAAACCTAAATGTAAATGACTGGATGAGAAGTTCAACTGCTTTTCTTCCTAATGCAGATCCATTGTCTTACCATTGCATCATCTTGCTCGATGAGAGATGTTTGAGACTTGCAGACATTGGGGCTGGGAAGGCTGCATCCTTGATTGATGTGTGTTTACGGGTCAGTGTGATACAGAGCATCTGACTTCCTTAAGCAGGGAAGTACATATATGATATAGATTGTGAAACTACTGCTTAAGTTGATAGCATTGTGCCTAATAGCCCTTAACTGAGAGTTCAAACCTGTCAGGAACTACAATTTGATGTTGAATGTTCTTGTAATTGCTTTTTTGTTGTAATACCATATAGACTGCTGGTATTGTTTAATAATCGGGAGTGGGGTCCATTATGGTGGGAGTGTGGGAATGTGTTTTGGAGCCAAGTCTATGTCTGCAGAGGCCTTGATAAGACTGTCAGTGTATTGGAGAGCTTATAACTAGATGTGACAGGTGGCACTGATATATGGGAGGGAAGAAAAGAAAGTAAGAGAATAATGTCTTTTTTGTAGGAAGCACATTGTGCTCATGTGGGAGCGATCTAGGTGCTTGTAAAACAATAAATGGTAGCCAAGATCACACGGATTCTTTTTATTCCATGATTACAGGTTTCGGTGAAACTAAAGCTGCCATCATCGGATCTTAGGACACATACAGGTTACAACATCAAGGCAAACAATGGTGATATTAATAGATGCCTATAACACTCAGGCCTTACAAAATTGTCGTGAGCAGCACATAGGCGTCCAAGAGAGGTATCTAGTATGCGCTTGCATGTGAGGGAGACACTTAACATTTATGATGTCATCTCTCTTGGACCCCTATGTGCTACTCAAGACAATTTTGTGAGGCCTGTGTGTTATAGGCAACTATTAATGTCACCATTGTATTCCTTGATGTTATGACCTGTATGTGTCCTAAGATCCGATGATGGTGGCTTTAGTTTCGCTGAAACCGGTAGTCATGGAATAAAAAGAATTCCTGCTATATTGGATACCCATTTATTGTTTTACAAGAATAATGTCTCATCAAACTTGATGTCATAAGAAATAAAGCGTTCGATGTGAGTGCAGTGTCTTAACCACTACACATCCTAAGTATTGGAGGGGTGATGTGGAGGAACTACTGGGATCCAGTGGGTTATTGAACTGGAGGTGTAATGAAAACATCGGAGAGGTGAAGATCAGCATATACACCTTACACTCCAGGGTACAATGTACGTCCGAGATCTGAATTCATCTACTCCGGAGACTGGATTTTTGAGAGCCTCTGTTTTACTAAGACAAATGAATTCAAATGAATTCCAAGCAAATACCACATTTAAGAATCTCAACTGAAGTAGCCTTAGCCATTAATTGCCTTGATTTTTGTCTCCAGTGAGTACTGGTGAATGATCCTGGACTCAGTGAATAATTGTGGAGTTGTATTTGTCTTGTAAGTAAAGCAGTTTACAAGTGACGTCACTTTACTTGACTCTCAACAGGTGAATTAGGTGCTGTATTATTATCTGTCATTTGTGTGGGATGAAAGTATTTTGATGTATCTGTGTAAGGATGTGTACTGCTAGAGCAATTAACAGAGCATATAATATACTAGTTCCAGAGAGACAGACATTTCAGTGGAGTGCATATTACATTAATAAGCAACTGGTTTAGAAAAAACTGCAGTGCTGGAAAAAGAGTTCTTCTGCCTCTGTGGCAAATAGAATATGCTAAACTCTCGCTAATCCAGTCTTACATAGACTGGCTTTTCATTAATCTAGTCCACATTGGGCCTCCAGTCACTATAACATAAATGACCATTACTGCTGAGTACAGTGTCAGATGTGCAACTATTCACGACATAACGCCGGCCGCTGTGGGCGAGCAGTTCCAGACGCTTCAGTCAGGAAGCGCGCTGCTGCTACGGTCGCAGATTTGAATCCTGCCTCGGACATGGATGTGTGTGATGTCCTTAGGTTAGTTAGGTTTAAGTATTTCTAAGTCTAAGGGACTGATGACCTCAGATGTTAAGTCCCATAGTGCTTAGAGCCATTTATGACATTAAAAAAGAAACAACACATTATTCGACAGTACACGACCCAAATGGAGAGTTTGTTAGGAAAACGGAAGGTTATGCTGTAGGGTGAGAATGAAGAACTGGACATTAATCTGTACAGATGGTCCATAAAACAACACAGCAAAGGAATTCCAGTCAGTGATCCAATAATAAAGGAAACAGCAGTTGCATTTAACACACAACTTGGTGCCAGTAACTTGTTTGCTGCAGGCAGAGGTTTGCTATCAAACTGGAGCAAATGGCAAAGCATGTGGCTGCTGACAGTCACCGGAAAAAAGTCGCTTGGCTGAAAAGAAAGATACAAAGAGTTTGTGAAGAAGATACGGAAGATAATATAGGGAGAAGATTTTGCTACTGATACTATGTACAATGTACTTGAAAAAGTTACTTGGCTAACAAGGAAGATACAAAGAGTCTGTGGAGAAGATACAGAAGATAATATAGGGAGAAGATTTTACTACTGATGCTATGTACAATGCCAATGAACCTGGCATCTTTCACGAAGTGTTTTGTTCAGAAATGTTAGTTGCCAAGAACAAGAAGGAATCTCATGGGTGCAAATAACAGAAATGGTGCACAACATTAATGGCATGGCATGTTGTAACGGAAATGCAAGTCATGAACTACTGTTCATGGTGATTGTCGAGACCTAACATTCACATTGCTTTCAACACTGTGATACAGATGAATTACTGTTGCAATATTGTGCTCAGAAGAAAGCATGGATGGAAAGAGAAATATTCTGTCAGTGGTTCTGCGAAACATTTGTGCCAGCTCTGAGAAAAAGTGCTGAAAGAAAAAGCTTGCACTGAGAGCTATCCTTGTAAGTGACATTGCTGTCAAGCCATCTTTCCGATGTGAGTCTATAGTCCAATGGTATACATGCACTCTTTCTGTCACCCAGTGTACAGTTCAGTATCATGGTTTCTAAAAGGAAACACAGAACACTAACCCACTGACCAGGGAATTTTGGAATCAGGTTATGCACTACTACTCTCCTTGCAGAATGAATGTGAAAAGACTCTACCAATGCTATACTGAAGGTGTTGGATGCAATCAGCGTAAGTCATTTTGTGTTCCAAACAGCAGAAACAGAGGCTAACACTGGAGAATGCTAACATAATGGAAAGCTGGAGAAAAGCTTGAACATCCGTTGATACAGAGATGGAAACTATGTTGAGCAACAGCAATGAGCCGGTCAATTAAAAATCATCAAATGCTGACACTTTATACACTGACATATTCAACAAGCTTCCAGGAGGAGGAAAAATTGATGATGATGATGATGATGATGATGCTAAGTGGCTAAAAGGGGAAAATTGTGAGCTAGACGAAGAAATAATCAACAGCATGCAGGAAAGCAGTGATGAAGAGCAGGACATTGGAGGAGAGAGCATGGAGATTTCTTTCAGTGCTGATGTTGAAGCAGTAGACATCTTTGTGGAGTTCATTACACAAAAGCCAGATATATGCAGTACCAATATAATGCTTATAAAGCAGTTGCATGATAAAGTGTACTTCCGTCGCTTATCATCAGTGCAAGAACTAAAATCTCGAGACATGTTTCATAATACTGTGATACTGCAGTATATGGACACACTCACAGACTAAGTTTGCTGTGAAAATTAATGTGTCTATGGATTTAAAAAAGTATAGTTCCAATGTTTTTAAACTAAATTTCAGTCACTCTCAATAATTTGGCTCTTTTGCTAGTCTAGTACCCATATGTGTGACAGCTGGTCAGCTTAGTGATAGTCTGGTGTAGTTTGTTGTGTCAAGTGATTGGAATGTGATCAGACTTAGTCTTGTGTGTCAGTATGAAAGTGAAGTGTAGGGTGGCCAATGCACGCAATGTGCAGTGCATTTAATTGTGTCCATATAGTGGGTACCTGATAATGCATAGCTCTCAATATCTCTTAGGTTATTGACCCACTAGACTTTTCACATGATGTTGTTTGAAGAGTGTACTGTGTGGGCCCTGATTCTTGGGGAAGGGGTCATGGACAATGGTAGATGAGCCACAGTAGTGGAAAGAAAAAAATTAGAGAGACAAAACATTTATCAGTACAGTGGTGGGCAATAACAACCACTGTACGCAGATGCTTTTTAGATCTGCCTCCTTGCACTGGGGTACAGATACAACTGCTCCACACGTGTACTTTACTCATTGCATGTTACAGATGCTAACATGAAAATACATTTGGATTAAAGGAGGCCATTCACTGAAAAGCAGAAGAGTTGAGTTGTTGATAGGCATGCACAAAAGAAAGAAAACTTGCTAGCTTTTGTAGTTATCCTTTGATGAGCTAGACTAAAGTACACAATCATACACATGCATACACGCACCTATGCACCTACATCTTGCTAACTGAATTAACAGTGCCTCTGCTATTTTTTGGCAGATGGACTGATTGTTGTGGAGGCAGTGTCAGATGTGGTGGGTAGAGGGAAGCGGGAGAAGGACTAGGGGCAGGCGGCTAGTGGCTCGGAGAGAGGCCGAGGGTTTGCCAGCTAGGAATGCAGGAGGGATGTGTGGCAGGTGTATGGTCTGGCACGACTGTAGTGGCCAGTGGGAAGTGGCACATGGGCAATATGGGGATGGGAATTGGGAGTGTTTGACAGGATAAAGGAAGGGCAGACTGTTGGATTTTCACCTGTGTAGTTCAGAGAAGCTGATGGTGGAGGGAAGGATCCAGGTAGCTCAGGTTGTGTAGCAGCCTATGAAATTTAGTATTTTGTGCTCAGCTGTGTGTTGTGCCCCTGGGTGGTCAACTTTGTTCTTGACAACAATTGGGTGGTGCCCATTCATCCTGGTGGACAACTGGGTGGTAGTCAGACCAGCACAAAAAACTGTGCAGTGTTTGCAACAGAGTTGCTTTCACAGGTGGCCTGGTCTCTGATGGGGTAGGATAAACCTGTGACAGGACTGGAGTAGGAGGTGCTGAGTGGGTAGATTGAGCAGGTCTTGCACCTTGGTCTGCATCTCCCGTTCCCTTGTCAAGGGGTTGCGAGTGTGAGTGGCACAGGGATGGATTAGGATGCTGTGTACGTTGGGTGGGTGATGTAACATCACCTTAGGAGGGGTGGGAAGGATGTTGGGGTTGGGGAGATTGTCCTTCATTTCAGGACAGAATAACACATAATCAAAGCTGTGGCAAAGGATATGGTTCAGCTGTTCCTGTCCGGGATGATATTGGGTGATGGGGATGCTCTTTTGTTGGTGGCTCTTAGGGATGGTGGGAGGACTGGGAATGTGTTAGGATATGGAATAGGAAATCTGTTTGTGGACTGTGTTTGAAGGGTATTGCCTGTGTGTGAAGGCCTTTATGAGGTTTAATGTGGACAGAGGTGTGGATGGTGCGGGTGAAGTGGGTGACAGAAAAGGTATTGAGTTTGTGAAGGAATATGGATAGTGTGTTTTGGCCCAAAGTCCACATCATGGAGATATCATCAGTGAACCTGAACCAGACTAGGGGTTGGGGAGTTTTGGGAGGCTAGGAAGGTTTCCTCTAGATGGACCATAAACAGGTTGGCATAGGAGGGCACCAAGCAGGTGCCTATGGCTGTGCCACCGATTTGTTTGTAAACCATCCCTTCAAAGGAAGGGTCATGTAGCAGCCAATAAAACTGAGCATGATATGCCCCCAAGAGGTTAACTTTGTTCTTGGCAACAGTTTGGCGGTAGCCATTCATCCTGGTTGACACATGGCTGGCAGTTATACCAGCATAAAAAGCTGTGCAGTGTTTGCAGCAGAGTTGATGTATAACATGGCTGCTTTTGCAGGTGGCATGGCCTCTGACAGGGTGTGATAAGCCTGTGACAGTACTGGAGTAGGAGGTACCGCGTTGGTGGATTGAGCAGGTCTTGCACCTTGGTCTACCACAGGGATAATATCTCTGTGTCAAGGGGTTGGGAGTACAAGTGGCATAGGAAGGGACTGGGATGCTGTATAGGTTGGGTGGGCAATGGAACTTCACTTTAGGAGGGGTGGGAAGGATCTTGGGTTGGATGTTCATCATTTCAAGATCGGATGAGATATAATCAAAGCACTGGCAAAGGATGTGGTTCAGTTGTTACTGTCCAGTGTGATATTGGGTGACAAGGGGGCACTCTTTTGTAGCTCATTCTTGGGGATGGTGGGAGAACTGGGGGTGTGTTAGGATATGACACAGGAAGTCTGTTTGTAGACTAAGTTTGGAGGGCATTACCTGTCTGTGAAGAACTTTGCAAGGCCCTCAGCATACTGGGCAAGTGAGTTCTCGTCTCTACAGATACATTGTCCACAGATGGCTAAGTTCTATGGGAGTGTGGGAGCAATTTTTAGGTGTGGAAGGGATGGCAGTTGTCGAACTGCAGGTACTGGTGGTAGTTAGTGGGTTCATTGTGGACAGAGGTGTGGATGGAGAGGTAAAGGTCAATGCCCAGGAAGGTGGTGCGTTAAGTAGAGGAGGATCTGGTGATGCAGGTGGTAGAAAAGGTGTTGAGTTTGTGAAAGAAGATGGATAGCATGTCTTGGTCCTGAGTTCACGTCATGAAGATATCATCAATGAATCTGAACCAAACTATATGTTGGGGAGTTTTGGTAGGCTACGAAGGTTTCCTCTAGGTGGACCATAAACAGGTTGACATGAAAAGGCACCATGCAGGTATCCATGACTTACCATGGATTTGTTTGCACACTTTACCTTCAGAGGAAAAGCAGTTGTGGATCAGGATATGTGGTAAGGTGTATAAGGAATGACCTGGTGAGTTTGGAGTCTGAAGGACACTAGGAGAGGTGGTGTTTAATAGGCTGTGACAGGAGTGGGGTAGGAGATGCTGGGTGGATGGATTGGGCTGGTCTTGCGCCTCTGTCTGCCACAGGGATATTATCTCTGTTCAAGGGATTGTGAGTGGAAGAGGCAAATAAATGGACTAGGATGCTGTGTAGGTTGGGTGGGTGATGGAACATCACTTTAGGAGGAGTTCCCTCATTTCAGGGCAGAATGAGAGATAGTGAAAGCTGTGTCAAAGAGTGTGGTTCAGTTGTTCCTGTCCAGGGTGGTGATGTGTGATGAGGGGGAAGTTTTTTTGTAGCTGTTTCATGAGTATGGTTGGGGGACTGGGGATGTGCTAGGATATGGAAAGGGAAATCTGTTTGTGGACTAGGTTTAGAGGGTATTGCCTCTGTGTGAAGGCCTTTGTGAAGCATTTATATGTGAGGCAGTTCAGATATGTATCCCTTTCCCTAACTAAAACCCAGTCCCACATCGTGTTCTTTAAATGCTGTCTCAACCTTTCAGTCCCCCCCCCCCCCCACCCCCTATGGTCTAACCATAAAGAACCCCTTCTCTGTGTCCCACACCTTCTTTCACAACAACCTTCACCTTTTCAGTTTCCATCAGTCCCTATCCCTCAGGAGTCAGGTACTGCAGAATAAGTCTACATGGCACATGTGTTCCAGAACCACCTCTATTTCCTCTACAAGGTAGTGTTACAGTGCAATTCTCACTATGTATTAAAATCTCTGAAATGGAAATCTTTGCACTCCAACGCCTGGGGTTGCATTCTATACACCACCTCCATAAACTGCCCAGCTTGTCGACATTCTACTCCCACATTGGGACATCACTGTCCATCAACACCCATCCTACATACAATGAATCCCTCATTAACCCCTCATAGCATCCAGACCCTGCCTAGCTTGACCTCATCATTGTACCACATCTTCCAAATCTTCCTCCCAAAAACCACAACATCCAGAAAACAAGCAAACCGAAAACATTATTGTTGACATCTCCACTAAAAACAACAGTCCCACAGAACCTTCAGTCCTACACCCAGTTTTAACCATGCTGGACTTGCCAAAGACCTACTCTCAGTTTCTCCTAAGCCCTACATTGGAAACTCTTCTTTGCCACAATCTTTCCAACTGAAGCCAACCTCATGCCAACATGGAACCTTGCCTCTCCCAATTCATACCACCAGCCAACCATGATCGTTCCTCTCCTGCCTAACTAACCCTGGTCAGCTTCCAGGAATTCCTTACCTCCAACTTCGCCTCACCATAATTCCTCAGGTCCTAAGAGCACTAACCTTTTGGCAGAAGAAAAGACACCCATACACAACTCGAAAAAAGATCCAGATCTAATCATCCTTCCTATGGACAAAGGCTGTTGTGATGAGTCACAGCGACTACCTGACACAAGACCTCTGCCAACTGTTTGACGGCTCCACCCACAAGCTCTGCCAGAGTGATCCCATCTCGAGCATCCAACATAACCTTCAATCCCTGCTGAAATCTATAGACCCTTTCCAGAACCTCTCACCTGAGTCCATCTCCCTCCTCACCCCAACAACACTGGATGCCACATCATAGCTGAATTTCCATTCTCGTTGACCAACACTGCCAATCAATTGCCCAAAATTTAGCCTCTCACATCAAAGGTACTAAGCACTTCCTTCACTGAGTTTCCACCATCCCCACCCCTTTACCTCAAGGATCCCTGCTCATCAGTGTTGATATCTCCATATACACCGACATTCCTCATGCCCATGGCCTTGCCACCGACTTTCATATACACCAACACCCCTCATGCCCATGACCTCACTACTAACCTCCATATACACCAATATCCCTCATGCACATGGCCTCACCGGTATCAAACACTACCTTTCCCAATGTCCTTCAGACTCCAAACTCACCATGTCATTACTTATACACCTTACCACATATCCTGATCCACAACTGCTTTTCCTCTGAAGGTAAAGTGTGCAGACAAATCCATGGTAAGTCATGGATACCTGCATGGTGCCTTTTCATGTCAACCTGTTTGTGGTCCACCTAGAGGAAACCTTCGTAGCCTACCAAAACTCCCCAACATATAGTTTGGTTCAGATTCATTGATGATATCTTCATGACGTGAACTCAGGACCAAGACATGCTATCCATCTTCTTTCACAAACTCAACACCTTTTCTACCACCTGCATCACCAGATCCTCCTCTACCTAACGCACCACCTTCCTGGGCATTGACCTTTACCTCTCCATCCACACCTCTGTCCACAATGAACCCACTAACTACCACCAGTACCTGCAGTTCGACAACTGCCATCCCTTCCACACCTAAAAATTGCTCCCACACTCCCATAGAACTTAGCCATCTGTGGACAATGTATCTGTAGAGACGAGAACTCACTTACCCAGTATGCTGAGGGCCTTGCAAAGTTCTTCACAGACAGGTAATGCCCTCCAAACTTAGTCTACAAACAGACTTCCTGTGTCATATCCTAACACACCCCCAGTTCTCCCACCATCCCCAAGAATGAGCTACAAAAGAGTGCCCCCTTGTCACCCAATATCACACTGGACAGTAACAACTGAACCACATCCTTTGCCAGTGCTTTGATTATATCTCATCCGATCTTGAAATGATGAACATCCAACCCAAGATCCTTCCCACCCCTCCTAAAGTGAAGTTCCATTGCCCACCCAACCTATACAGCATCCCAGTCCCTTCCTATGCCACTTTTACTCCCAACCCCTTGACACAGAGATATTATCCCTGTGGTAGACCAAGGTGCAAGACCTGCTCAATCCACCAATGCTGTACCTCCTCCTCCAGTACTGTCACAGGCTTATCACACCCTGTCAGAGGCCATGCCACCTGCGAAAGCAGCCATGTTATACATCAACTCTGCTGCAAACACTGCACAGCTTTTTATGCTGGTATAACTGCCAGCCATGTGTCAACCAGGATGAATGGCTACCGCCAAACTGTTGCCAAGAACAAAGTTAACCTCTTGGGGGCATATCATGCTCAGTTTCATTGGCTGCTACATGACCTGAGCCATCTGATCCTTCCCTCCACCGCCAACATCTCTGATATTCGCAGGTGGAAGTTATTCTTACAACATGCCCTCTACTACATAATCATCCTGACCTCACTCTCAGATAACCCATTATCCTTGTGCCACCCACCCAACGTTTTGCCCTACCTCTGTCCTTTCCACCCCCTCCCAGTTCACGTCCCCATGTCACCTTCAACGTGTACTGCGTCCCACCAGCCACTACAATCGTGCCGGTCCATATACGCACCACCCCTCCTTCCCGCATTCCTAGCTGGCTAGCTGGCGTGCCTCTGAAGTGCTAGCCACCCACCCCTAGTCCTTCTTCCTGCCTCGTGCCTCCCTGTCCCTCTACCTGCTCCGCCTGACATTGCCTCCACCACAACCAGTCCCTGTGCTGAAAAATAGCATTGGCACTGTTATTTCAGCTGGGACCATTTAGGTGCATAGTTGTGTGTGAGTTGGTTAGTTAGTTAGTTACTCTGGCGCATCAAAGGAAGTTTTCTTTCTTTGGCGTGTGCCTATCGACAACTCAACACTTCTGCTTTTCAGTGGGTGGTCTTCTTTAATCTAAAAGTATTTACATTCTACAAGAAAGCTCCTACTACAGATAATATGAGTGTGGGAACAGTGCCATTGAAAACACGAAGAAGGGTGCATGTTGGTACATGCAGGTAATGGAGCTTGATTACATAAAAAAAAAAGCCATGTAAGGCTATGCATCCTGGTTAGCAACAGGACACCATTCAAGGAGGGGCTTTGGGGGTGTCTCATATGGGGGATATTTACAGGGGGTGAAAGAGGCCTCTTATATATCGACCATCGTGTCCTACCGTGGAATGACAGAGGAACCTACTGTTGGATCATTTGCATCATTTTGTTCGAGTACAGCTCTTGTAGTCTATCGGTACCTTGATCAAGACAATGCACCACCCTCTCTGTCCTGAAAAGTGTCAAAATTGTTTGAGGAATGTTCCATGGACATGGTTGTGCTTGTGTGCCCCACTCAGTCCCATGACCTCAGTCCAATTAAGCAAATCCGTGATTCCATCAAGTGAGATGTATGTGCCTTTGATTCAGTGGATCTGTTGCTTATGTAAGTTATTGCAGAAAAGTGTAAGGAATATTTATATTTCTGTGTGATGTTCAATCCCTTGTTCCAATTGTTATAGCAAAGGTCCTTTTGCATTGATACTGGCTATTAACATTTGTACCCCATCAAGCCTAATTATGATATACTTAAGTTCTTTTACGCAGTGCAATATAACTGTGCTAATTGCCATTCTTATGAATATCTTGAAGAACAAACAAAAGATAAATAAAATAGAATTGGAACAAATATTCATTTCTAAGCTGAATATGAATGATTTGTTGAAGTACTGTTAGTGAAATAAATTGTTATGTCTTTTACAGAGTACATGTGCTGGCAATACTGTGAGTAGTACTGTTGGCAACAGCAGTGTTACCAGTGGCTCTGGAATGGGTGGTGCCAACAGTGGCAGCAGTGGCAATAATGGGGCCAGCAACAACAACAATGCTAACAACAATAATGCCACAAGCAACAACAACAGTGTTACTCCCACTAATAGCAGTACACCAATTGTCAGTACGAGTGGCATCTGCACAAGCAACAACAATACTGCAACAAGCAGCACAAATACAAACATTACCAATGCTGCCCCTAGTAGCTGTAGTACTTCTGTAGCGAGTAACAATGGCAATAATGTAATGATCCCTCCTTGCCCCAGCAGCGGACCAGTAAAGGATACACCGTGTCTTATGGGAGGATCACCAACTGCAAATCCTATGATGCATCACAGCCCAAGTGATGTACAGCAACCGTCTCTGACAGGTATTGTAACTTTGTGGCACAAAATCAAGTACATATCGAAATGTAGGCTACCTTGTATAGAGTTATTATTTATAATTTACTTTAAAGGTCTTTCATGTTACTAAAAAGGTACTAGGTTGTCATTGGTGTACTAGATATCCAAGAAATTTCAATAATATGTTAGTATAAAATTTAAAAAAAATGACTAAGAAAACTGTCCAAACGCAATGTTTAAGAGTAGTGAATGCTGTAAAAACTAAATAGAAGTCCTGATTGGCATGTGAACCTTGCTGAATCTACCCTTAAATTATTAAGGTACATTTATGTGCATATTGCTGACAATATATCCTGACAATTTTGTCCAGCGACAATGTGGCCACTCAAATTGCAGCCACATGTCCTGCAACATTACCAGCCACTTTTGCCCATTAATGTTCACAGCAGTACATTTCTGGACCAGACAAGTTTAGAAGGGGCCACACTATTGCAACAAAATGGATGAGCATGAGCTTTAGAAAGTAAGTGTGACTCTCCTATTTTCACACTACAAAAGGAATGAAGTTAGAAAGAACAAGAGAAATTAGGATTTGTGGAAACATTCTTTTTAAATTAGCAGAATGCTTCAGAAAATTGGATTACTGAACTGGATACATGCCTGTTCCAGAATTTTACCAGACTATCGAAACACTGTTTTGAATATCCTGTACAAGCAATCTGTCAGAGAATTGCTAAAACTGATACAAGTGTGATAGAGTTTGAAACTTCCTGGCATATTAAAACTGTGTGCCGGACCGAGACTCGAGACTAGAGTTTGTACCTTCAGTTTTTTGCCATTGATGATTCATATGGAAATTTATATACCTGTTTAAATTTCAGTATTTGTCAATAATCCTCGTGGTGCCAGAAGTTTGCAGTGGTTTGGTATGACTGAAAGAGTTCATTTGTGGAAGTTTGAAGTAAGAACACAATTTTCATTTTATTTTTATTCGCCAGCACATATCACTATTTACATTATCAATTCCTGCTTCAGTTACATCTTGAGGTAGTATGAAATGCAAACCTTGTGGATGAAGAACCACCTGTGATTCCCCTCTTCTTGTCCAGTATTTTTACCCAGCATTTGGCATAGGTTTGAAGGATTTGAAAGTTTTTGTGTGCTTTATCAAGTGCTGTTCTCACTTCAGCAGCAACAGGTTGCCAACTGTTCTCTTTTTTCGAGAGTTTGATCTTTGTATACATTAATTTCAATGTCCCATAACTCTGGTCGTAGCCGAATCGCATTTATATAAAGTTCATAATTCTCTTGTTTGTCCTCTTCTTCAGTGCATACATAAAAAACTCACAACAACAAACAACTTCAAAAATGTGCCTTTCTTTACGCACGGAAACTTTCGAACAAAAGAGAATTGATGTTTTTTTCACTCTGACCCTTGACAGCGGCACTCTCGGTGAGATAAGTATGAAACAAAGGTGAGAGTGAGAGGGAAGTGCTTACAGACAAGGACAGTATGAGATATTCTCTGTTCTTGGTGGACAACACTGGCAGTATGTCGGCAGCTACCTGCAACAGATTGCAAAGTCTTCAATATTGCCAGCCATACTGCAAAATTGCCATTTATTTCAGCAGTGTTGACAGCAACACTATAGTGGTGAAATATCATTGTAAAATATGGCCCAATTAAAGGCACCTCTAGACATGCCACTCATTTGAATAACAATAACAATAACAAAAAGTGGAACATATAGGAAATGAGGCAGAGAACATAATTTTTATAACAACAATGTTTCCGTGAAGGAATCGAGTAAACCAAAATTTTTAAACAAATGAAAACATGGTCTGTTGTAGGCTGTGGACCCACAAAGGAACAAAATTTTAACAGTGTTGAAACATTAAATTTAATTCTATGTAAGGAGAGTACATTGTGCTAAGCAATTGGCTGAAAGTGGGAGGTGAACTGGAATAGATTCCAACTCTGTTAATACGATCAATGTACAGACACACCGCCAATGAGGGCATGTCTTTTAGGCTGTTTATGTGATACTTTTTGTTAGTGATGAGCAATTTTTATATGAAAGTAGTGTGGTAAAACATGTTTTTGTGCATGTGTTCAGAAGTTGAGTCCTCATAGTGAATATTTTTCTATCACGAATTGAATTACACAAATGAAATGTCACTTGTCAACTGAACTGCAACTGAGTAGTAACTTTGATGGATTTGTGAGCACATATTTTAAAGTATGTTTAGACATTTCATATTCTACATTTTGCGACAAGGGTAGCCCATAAACACGTTTACTGGTATAAAGAAAAGAATTTTCATGTAACTTGATCGTGCGGTGCAAGTCTTTCAATTAGATGCTACTTCAGTTACTTGGGTGGCCCTAACCTATCTTGGTAATCCTACTGAGAAAAGGAGACCTACAGTTTAACTTGGAATCTTAACCTTGTGTCTTTCCTGATGTGTCTTCACATCATTGAGAAGTGAAAGCTAGGTTAAAGACAGACAAAAATTTCTGTGCTTCTAAGTTTCCAGGCACACACTTTTCCACTAGGCCACCAGTTCCACTTTCATTGATGTAATAAGAATGTATAAACCTGATACAGAATTCTGTAACATATATATATCTTTATATTGATGCAACATATATATTTCTTTATATTGCAACTTGTATCTTGATAGCAGGCTCTTATTTTGAAGAACAGTGTAAGAGGAAAGTGTACACTCTTTATTTTATTGAACAATTCGAGGTCATATTAAGGTACTCATTAGATGAAATGTTTTGTGATTGGCCCATTATTGCAGCATCAGGAATGGAAAAAAGCTGACCATTTTTCCTCTGGTCCTGCATGTTAGCAGTAGACAAATTTGTGTCATGAAACAAGAGTGCATATATTCACTCTGGAAAATACAACTTGCTCAGAAGCATGAAGTGAAGTGCTGCGTGTAAGTCCACAAGTGCATCCAAGTAAATAAGCCAATCCTGAAGGAACTACATATAATACTGTTGTGTTGAACATAACAGTTGTGAGACCAAATTTTAATTAAAGAAATTTTTAAAAGACTGCAGTTCATTTTCATTATATTTCCTTTTCTTTACTTACAGAGAGGATGTGTACAAATAGCTGAGATGTGGGATAAAATCTAAAGTAGTATGCAGACATCTGATTTATTTCCATTTTTAAACTGGTCTCTAGCTCGTTTATCACCTCATTGAATGAGATTCTGAATTGTTAGCAGTTATGATTACAACTATAATGAAATCAATGAATTCTACAATCTTGTGAGGAGACACCAATTATAATTTCATGAAAATTCTATTTATTGTTTGAGGCTTCATATTTCTGTGAAGGAGTTCTTAAATATAACGAATGGCTAATTTTAAATGCTGTGACTTGTGAATAAAAGTTTTTTTTCTATTGCTGTCTGTAACATTATTTATTTTGTTTTAATTTAATAAATTGCAATAATTTTTGAGCATCATCATCAGGCATTTAATTGGATGCATTTGGAAACACAAGTTAGCTATAGATTATTTCAGCTTTCATATGTGTGCAATAAAATACCTGGTGATGAGCATGCATGCAATAAAATACCTGATGAAGAGCAGTGCACGCTCATAACATGTCACAAGGTATTAAAGTAAAACAAAACAGACTGTGTCTGGTAGAAGTCAAAACAATTACAGTGCAATGCAAAATTAATGGATCAGGATTGTGAGCAAAAAGCGTTTAAGTGGTTCATTTCCTGACATGCTGTGGGTCACCAGTTCAAGCGTAACCACCAGCAATTATTTGTCATGTGTGCTTGTCAGAATAGCTTCGCCAGTGTAGAGCTCTGATCCTCCATAGTCTATGACAGCGTATGATGATTGCCAGAAGTTCCATCTGTTAATAACATTATGACTACATTCTGCTAAAACACCAAATTTGAAGGGTTGTGTTCTGTCATTGATAGTTATTTGTACAATACATGTTCCTTTCAGCTGAATGTATTTCTCACTTGTGACACTTTGCGCAAGTGGTGTCATATCGAGGAACATTGTCTTCTTCAGCTAACCATGATGAGCACCCAACATATCAGACTGGGAAGCCTCTGGGTCAATTACTGCCCAGACAGTGTTGCCTTAAATGGTGACATCAGTGAGATTTCGTCAAATCTTGGTGACAGTCCTACATGGAGGAGTTGCACCTGTGGCAGCCTTACCTCCATAGATGGTTGTATCGGTTAGTCTTCTGAAGGTGGCAGCTAAGTGATTGGGTGGTACATCTTTATGATGACATTAAACAGCTACAGTCGGAGAGCGACCTCATCCAGAGTATGTCAATGAGTTTCATCCCACAGATCGTGTATAATAACCTGCAGTTGACTGTCATGAATGGAATTGTTATGACAGTTGACATCTGACAGCATGACAATCATCAAAAATTTGCCTTCTTTCTATGCAGTAGTGTGTTTATGTCCACAGTGGAAACATACCAGTGTGTTGTCCTCTGTCCCCCAAATGTCTGTTCTTCTATAGGATGTTACACTTGGCATTGGAGTTAGTTTTACCTGCTGTGGTTGGGTGCTGGGTTGTCATTGAATGGTTGCAGCATAAGTCTTGAGTTGGTTGCATTCATTCTTCCTGGCTGGTGGCAGAGGTTGGTGCTAAGGATCTGTACACCACTTGTTCAACATTCACTTAGTGGGTCAGGTTGATATTAATGGTTGCTACCTCTTTCTTACTCAATTTGATAGTTCTGGTTGCCATAAAATGCTGTATTTCGTTTCTCACTACTCGGCATGTGAGGGGGGTGAGGTCATAGTGATCTTGCACAACTACCATAGAGACCACCTACAGGACCCAGTCATACTTCTTTTGTCCAATTCTTTTCTGTTTCATTTCCTTGATGCACTGCCACCACTTGATGAATTCCTCAGTTGTGAAATAATTTACCAGGAGAACTTGGTACGTGTCTTCTGCATTTCCTTTCAGTAATTGTTAGACTTTGCCAGTTTCTGTCATATTTGGTTTCACAGTTTGCCATAGGGCCAAAACATTCTACATTTATTTTCCCATGAAGTACTCTTCAGTAGTTCTTGTGCCAAGTGTACGTGTTGCTGATTGTCGCCAAACGTTCTCTTCAGTTCAGCTTGGGCTCGGTTTCAGCTATTAAGCTTCTCTTCATTGTGCTCAAACCACTGCTGTGCTGTGCTGTTGAAATACACATTTATTAAACACGTCATGTCCTCCCACCTGTTGTATTTGGTGTCCAGTTGAATCCTTTCAGCACAGCATCTCAGGAGAACAGTGATGATGGATGCCTGTGTGCACTTGATTTACTGCTGGATGCCTGTGTGCACTTGATTTACTGCTGGCTTGAAATCCACTGGTCTTCTGAATATACAGACTGTGGGAACAATGTACTGCTTGTATTCCAGTTTCTGTATGTGTAAGCTACACTATGTGATCAAAAGTATCCAAACACCCCAACAAACATACATTTTTCATATTGCATTCATTGTGCTGGCACCTACTGCCAGTTACTCAATATCAGTGACCTCAGTAGTCATTAGACATTTGTGAGAGAGCAGAATGGGGTGCTCCGCTGTACTCACAGACTTCGAACGTGATTAGGTGATTGGCTGTCAGTTGGGTCATATGTCTGTATGCGAGATTTAGACACTCCTAAATACCCCTAGGTCTACTGTTTCCCATGTGATAGTTAAGTGGAAACATGAAGGGACATGTACAGCGCAAAAACTTACAGACCGACCTTGTCTGCTGACTAACAGGAGACTGCTGACAGTTGAAGGGGCTCATGATGTGTAGTACTCAGATATCTATTCAGACCATCACACAGGAATTCCAAACTGCACCAGGATCCACTGCAAGTACTATGACAGTTGGGCGGGAGGTGAGAAAACTTGGATTTCTTGGTCGAGCGGCTGCTCATAAGTCAAACATCACTCCGGTAAATGCCAAACGACACCTCGCTTGGTTTAAGGAGCGTAAACATTGGACGATTGAACAGTGGGAAAACGAATCACGGTACACAACGTGGCGATCTGATGGCAGGGTGTGGGTATGGCGAATGCCTGTGAATGTCATCTGCCAGTGCCAACGGTAAAATTCGGAGGCAGTGGTGTAATGGTGTGGTCGTGTTTTTTATGGAGCAGGCTTGCACCCCTTGTTGTTTTGCATGGCACTATCACACCACAGGCCTACATTGATGTTTTAAGCACATTTTTGCTTCCCACGGTTGAAGAGCAATTCAGGGATGGCAATTGCATCTTTCAACATGATTGATCAGCTGTTCATAATGCACGGCCTGTGGTGGAGTGGTTACACGACACTAACATCCCTGTAATGGACTGGCCTACACAGAGTCCTGACCTGAAACCTATAGAACACCTTTGGGATGTTCTGGAACACTGACTTCATGCCAGGCTTCACTGACCGACATCGATACCTCTCCTCAGTGCACACTCCCTGAAGAATGGGTTGCCAGTCCCCAAGAAACCTTCCAGCTCCTGATTAACATATGCCTGCGAGAGTGGAAGCTATCATCAGGCCTAAGGTTGGGCCAACACCACACTGAATTCCAGCATTACAGGTGGAGGGCACCATGAACTTGTAAGTCATTTACAGCCAGGTGTCCAGATACTTTTGATCACATAGTGTGTGTCTTTCACATTGCGTAGTTCGAACCATGGTGTTGTAAAAGTTTTGAAGTAGCCTGCATCCCCACTAACCAATGTCACATTGAAACGACTCTGAAGTCCAGATCTGAAAGCATATTTATTACAAACACCAGCATACAGCCAGAACAGAACTGGACTCCTGCACAGAGAAAGCATGTGCTTATATAAACATTGAATACTCCAGAATTTACAAATGTGAGATATTTTAAAAACCTTCCAGACATGATATTTACTAAATAACACAGTTGCTGGTGGTTGGGTTTGAACTGGCAATCCGCACACCAGCCAGTGATGATAATCACTGTGCCACATTGCATGCACTGCAGCTTGTGCCAGTATTATCTCGACCATTAGTTGAAAACTTAAAAATGTTATGAAATGTGCAAGTTTTTCACACAATACTGCATTCAGTAAAGCAAAACCAGATTGAAAAACCTGTGTGCATGGAAGATTTTTATTCCATGACATGATGTGTCAACAATTGAATAGAGCTCGGCTGGTGTTTCCCTATTGAACACACTAAAGTTTGACTGTCTTAAACTGGAATTGAAATACTTGGAAAATTGCAATCTTTTGTAAATGATGAGTACATGATAAATAGATGTCACTGTTGTTTAAACATGTCCTATGAACTGACAAACTGGAATGATAATTTAAAAATATGTTTAGGTCAGAGATGTTGCCATAACAGTATTAGTTTTAAATCAGTCTTGTATGCATTTCCTTAGTTTTAAATATCTTGTATGCTGGTGCAAAGGATGTTCAAAAAAGTAAGAATCTTTTAATTAGCATTATCTTTGTCTTGAGATCTTTAGTTGTCTGTCCATATGTTTTTAGTAGATTGGCAATAATATTTAGTGATCATAGGATCATGCACCCCTATATGACATTTCTGTAGTGCACCTGTACTTCGGTAGCAGCTTTGCTATTTATAATAGCTGGTATGAATATATTGGACTCCTTTATCATTTTTATATTTAATTTTTTACTTCCTTTTCCAAAAGTTTTTCGTTATATGCCCTAGTTAATGTGATTGTTATGCAAAAATGACAAGATAAGATTTGAATTGCTTATAATTGTATTTTAGTTCTGCAGCAAAAACAAGAGACCTTTCAATATAACAGTTAATGATTGCTGAAATTTACAGTGCGATATCCCAACTATACTGAATTCAGTTGGCCTTCAAAACCTGTAGCTGACTAGTCATGTTGTAGAGTAACTTCTTTGCAACCAGTTTTAGATAAACTTGTGCAGCCTGTTAGATAAGGTTTGTATGTTGTCATTGATACATTTTACAACATTATGTAAGATGATTCACTGCAGATGTCAAATGAATAGGATTGCCATGAGTTTCATTTTGGCAATGTGAGGCTTTTTCAGAGCATTTTTTGTGTGTTTTGGATCATACTGTAAAATCCATGTTTCATTATATCATCTCATTTTGCAACAAGTATGACTCTTTTATTAGTTGTTTCATGATGTCAGAGCATATGTTTCTCTAGGTGTCTCTTTTTGTTATGGAGTGATATGTTGACCATTTTTACTATCATGCGTTAGCCATGTTCAAGTTTTCATGTTAAATTTGTCTTATTGTCTCTTCATTGATGTTCATCATGTATGTAATCATTATAATGCTCAAACATTGGTGTCTTCACGTGGTTTAGTCACTTCTCCAAAAGTTTAATCACCACTAGCAGTCACTAGTTGACAGCAATGCTCATCCTTTCCAACCTCTTCCCAACCCTCTGAAAATTGTTTTTTCCTTTCTGATACTTACAAATGTGACATTGAATTCGTACCAGTCAGAATCATCAGCAACTGAAAATATTCAGCTACAGATACTTTTATTTTTGAATTTCATAGGACATTTGACATTTTTGAAATTATGTAAATACAATATGCTTTAAAACACTAATGGCATGAAGATCAACAAGATTTCAAAAACAATCTTCCTCCCTGCTTTAACTTCTCCTACATTTGAATATTAGAAGCTGCATAATTTTATTATTTATCCTGCCATTAAATTTTAGAGTGACTTCATCTGTAAACCTAGAAATGGTCCAAATTCGAAGAGGCTGGGAAATAAGGTTTTAAATGTTTACAATACCAAAGGTATTATATACAGTTTCTCTCAGGCTTTTTTCAGACTTTCTATAGCATCCTGAATGCTTAGTGAGACAGATGACTATTGTTTATGAGATTTTAATCATGTTATGGACGCATGACCAATAATGCAAATTATTCAAATGACTCACAGTGTAGAAAATTATTCATTGATAAAGGACTTATTCTCTCCGCAAATACAAATAATTATTTGCAGTTTGTTATTTGTCACTCTACTAACAAGTAGCATACAATACCACCACAGCTTGTGTATTTCTTGATCAGTGCTCTCTTAAATATAATCAGTGTTTGTTCCTGTGTCTCAATGTGGTTCCTGTTTGAAAAAGAATTTGTTAATTCTTTGAACAGGAGTGTAACTCAGTAGCTCAGTAGGCAAGTACCATTCAACAAATCTAAAGATCTGGGGTTCGATGCACCTCTGATCGTAGGATTTTGTGTTTCATTTATTGCCCCTTTCACATCTAGCTGTGATTTGTTAATTAGAAAACTACCTAGTGATTTTGAGTCCATATTATTCTATACTGGCTGTTTATAGATCATGGAAAAGCATGGGCTTTCACCTTCAATAGGACCAGGTCCAGCAAAGCATTACACAGTTCAAACCAACCTTTGTATTCATGACAGCTTTATAGTGTTACAAATGTAATATAAAAATGCTTCTTAGCCAAATGACTTTAGCAGTTAGGCTACAAGACGAAGATAAAAATGCAGCTGAAGGGCACTAATCTGCAATACCTTCCTCAGTTCTTCAAATATTCCTAATGGTATTGGATGTTGGTCTTGATATAATTCTGTAGTTGTCTCATGTTCATAGCACTACAAAAAGTGTGGACAAAGTAAGGATTCTGTTATTTGTAATAGTGTACATCAACAGATTTTAAATCTGTCTCCTAAAATGCTAACATCAAGTGGCTGAAATGAAGGTACTCAAAAAAGATACACCATCATCATACGCCCTACCTGACAGTATGTTTTTTTCAGACTTCACGCTATATGTTTGAAGGAAAAGATGTATTGTGGCTGTGTATGTGAGTTGCTCGCCTAAGGTTGTTGGAGTTAATGCAAATGTTAATTCTACCCCGAAATTTTTGAGTCATGTAAAATAAAAACATGGGGAGCAAGCTGTTGAAGAATAGCATGCTTACTCTTAGCAAGTTAAACTAAGACAAAGAAAACTTCAAGCTGTCACAGCCACAGATAATGGTGTATTGTGTTAGAATCTTTTACAAGATAAACTTGAGAGTGATCTTATTAAGTTTCTCATCTGTCCATTATCGTGTTCAGTTCTGTTTAAAACTCAGATTTTGTTGGAGTACTGAACAGTTTGGTATAAATGTAATTAATCAAAGACACTGACAAGAAAAAGAAAAATTATTTTCACCAGGATTAAGTTTCAGAAATAAAACTTAACTGACAATCAAAAATGGTAGCCTGTTGGAGACTTTCTGTATCTAATAGCTACAATTGTATAGCCGCTATGCTGGATGAAATTTGTAGAGAACTCAGTTCAAATGCAAAAAGAGTTACTGCAGCAGTAACTGGTAGCAGAAGCAGTTTTATGACAACATTTAAGAATTCGCTGACACAGCCATGACTTTAATGGTGTCAGAGGAAGAGGAAGAGGCGAGACATGACTACTGAAGATGAAGATAATATTGGTGACTGTGATGAAGATGGTTATTTATAAATGTTGGAGAATCTACGGATCAGTGACAATGCGAATATCACACGACATGATATCCTGTTAGCATCAGTCTTTCAGTATGTCATATATACACTAAATTTGTGTGCTAAAAATAGCCCCTTTTGTACAATTTACTTTCTTGTACCAACTGACTCCTCGAGGCAAGTGAGTCTACTGCAGTGGCACTGGTGTTTCATTCCTGTAGCAAGTTTCGTCTGTCTCACGTGCTCATTTTGTTTACACGTCAGTGCCAAAGTTGTGTATGTTGTGAGACCTGACTGCTGTGCAGTTCAGCACCTGTACAGCTGCAGTGAATTTTTGAGGGACTGTCATTTTATAAAGAAATAGAAATATAGTAACAAAATGTCGGAACAAGCAACAATAATAAACTTTATTAATGAGCAAAGGAAAATTCATTGTAAATGTTCCTGTCAGAGGTTGTGTGCGAAATTCTGTATGCTCCAGAGAACTGGAAGAATAGGAAAAATGTCGTCCAAACATTTCAAAATATACTTATTTGTTTGCTCGAGAAAATACTTAATTGTAAACATATTAAACAATATCTAGAACACTGTAAGTAGTGCCATTTCATCTTATCCTTTGTATCTTAATTCCTGATAAGTGTAAAATAACATCAAAAATAATTTTTCTTGGCAAATAATTCTGACTTTTCCACTGTCAAAATAATTTTCATTAAAACATTTTTACCTATTGATGTATAGTGTAGGCTTTTCTCTGTAAAACGTAAACACCATTTTGCTTTCAGACATTTCATCTCATGTAGGAAAACACTAGCAGGAAAAATAGCAGGACCTCATACAACATTTTCAGTGTGTCACGAAAACAAATAAAACAGCACAATAAAAATTAAGAAGACATGAGAGCACAAAATCTGTTTCTATGATACAAGTGATCTCAACCACAATAGATTCACTTTCAGTGTTAGTAGACAACACCACACTGCCCTGTTTCTGTGCATGTGCAGTGAGCAGCATACTAGAAAATTTAGAACTTCACACTTGGCACACAATATATGGTTGGCTGCCAATTGACACACAGGTACAAAAGGTGCATGCAGTTTGAGTAGTTGATTTTTGACTATAAAGTTGCTAGTGTAAAATGGGCATAAGACGTGCTAATTGTGTCCTTCAGAGTAATGACAAAACTGGAGAATATATAGCATTAGCTAAAGTGCATCACAAGGTGAAAAAGATGTATTAGGGACTTAAATATTGTGCTTGGCAAAAAGGTACAGAAACTGGAGGACAGTCCTCTTAAATGTTGCAGCACACTGACAATTTTCCTATTGCTAAACTGCCAAGAGATAATTTTTAGCCTTTTTTGATTTGAAGATTTGAAAACAGTTGATTCACCTATATTGCTGTCCATAATCAAGGGGGGTGATCAGTAAACTTCAGACTTGCCAAAAGAATGTTGAAGAAATTGAGTGGCGAGTACCAGATGAAGTTGTGATGGATTATTACATACGCTCCTGCCTTCGTTTTAGAAGCTGTGACTACATTTGCTATTGGTTGTAGTGGATTAAGTGATTTACATCAGACAGGTAAAAAAGTATTATATGGCAGCATCAGAACAGAGTATTGAAATGTCTCTTCCATGAGCGTAAGAAAATTTTGCATTTAAATTGTGTTTTGAAAAGCATTGTTCGGAGACTAGGGTGAGGGGCTGCATTTTAAGACATTCCCTTTTACTGCAAAAATTCCTTTAGCTAATTCATTCTGTCTACTAATGTTGGTGCTTCTGATTTGATGCCCATTTCTCAGTGCTAGTTGGTAAGTCATTTGCTGATGTTTACTCTTTGTAGTCCCACTGTTAACTGTTAGGACTATACTCTTGCAATATGCCAAGAGACTAAGGTTACGGAAAATAGAATATTACCTTCAAACAAATAGCCTTGAAAACTGTCAAAATAATTTTATTTGAGTTAAGGAACTAAAAAGAAAAAAAAAAATCATAAATGATTGAGTCTCAATGAAGAATCTTTTTTTTTTTTTTGGTCACGTGTCATGTACATTTCTGTAACTGTTGTTACACAGTGCAGAAGTCCTGGGTTGTGTGTTGTGTCATTCTTATTAAAACAATGTCAGGTTATATTTTGATTCCATATTTTCGATATTCTTCACAGTGAGTGACTATATGTAGTCAATGATGTAGATGGTGGCTTTAGCAATGAACCTAATGTTGATAGATAATATTTAAGTTAGAGTTTCATAGTTGAACAATGTAGTTAACGTGAAGAAAATTTCAACAACACAGTAGATATTCTGATGATCAGCACTTCAATGAAAATGAGGTGGTGTAACATACCAAACAACATCTGTACTCTTTATTGCAACTTGCTTGGACTGACTTTGTTTGCCTGTTTGTGCTCCTTGTAGCAGAGCTATATATATATAGTAATGGTATTTGTATTTAATTTTTCAGGTGTTAAAGTTCCTGATGAAAATTTGACCCCACAGCAAAGGCAGCATAGGGAGGAGCAGCTAGCTACCTTGCGTAAGATGCACGAAATGCTGTTCCCTGGGGAGCATCAATCTCTAATGCCAGATGGATCCATGTTAGGACAGCCAGCAGACAGTGTAGCAATGCAAAACTTGGTGCTTATGCCACAGAAGAACATGGGTGCTACAAATCACGTTACACCGACATCTGCCGCTGCACAATTGGAATGGCATAAATTGCAGCAGCAGTTTTATGAAGAGAGAAAGAAGAAGCCTGTGATGACAGGTGTTGGCAGCCCAGGAGGTGCAGCTAGGGCAGCTTCGGGCCCTGCACTGTTGAGGTCTCAGGGGCCACCTCCACCATATCATCCGACGACTAGGTCTGCAAGTGTCCCAACAGCCCTGTCTTCTCCAACCCCCGGTTCCCCAAATAACCCTACATCAAACTTGTCTTTGCCATCGCCACGTGCCTCATCAGGTATAAACTCTCCTTCTGATTCGAACAGTCGGCAGCAGTTCAGTACTGGATCAGCTCGTCTTCCTGGAGCAGGACCTAGTCCAACAGGTCTTCACAACACTCCTCTTGATTCGCCAGGTCCAAGTCGTCCACTTAATCCGAGCAATCCTGGGACACCACTGTCCACTCATCTGTCACCGACAGCAGTTCGAAAAGAAGGCACTGATTTTACAGGACAGCAGCAACCTGGTTTGTATATCTTGTTTTTAAAGATGTTTACACTCATAACATCTGTAATTTAGTGTGCTTGGTAGATCAAGTATTGTTTATTGCTCATGGTGATAATGTTTTCAAATGCTATACTATAATATATTTTTGACCAAAGTAAGTGAATAGTCAGTGCAATTATATTGAGTGATTTACATTAGAATCTGCATGATGCAACAAAACAATAGGAAACTTGCATGTTCTCAATCTGTTGTCCTTCAAAGCCTAGATTCTTAGTGTGTGTGGAAAATGACACATTAATGCCAAGCTCTTGTCTTCATGTTGTTAACTTTTTCTCATATTTCCACATAACCAAACCATGTTATTTAGCCCTGTGGTTGAGACATGACAGTCATGTTAGGCAGATGCTGTGACAGATCCTTAAACATGGGCAAGCATAATGTCTTCCCAAATCTCTCTCAAACTGAATTGGTGTCCTATTGTAAAGACCTTAGTGTTTATAAGACAGTGATTTGCGCTCTCTGATCAGAAGTATCTGGATATCTATTAGTGAACATTAATATTGGATGTGTCTACCCTTCACCTTTATGACGGTGTAAACTCTGCAGGGGACACTTCCAATGAGGTGGCTGAATGTCTGTGTTGGAATGGAAGCCGATTCTTCTTCAAAAACTGAAACCAGAGAAGGTACTGATGTTGGGCACTGCAGTCTAGAGGGCAGCCAACTAGAGATGGGTCATTCGCGAACTAACGGGTCCAAAGGAATGGTTCACCAAGATGAATGGAACGAGCGAGGAACGAATTCTAAGGAACGGTCTTTCATAGTTCACTTTGGTCGTGGCTTTCTACTTATAGTTCCCAGGAATGGGAAACGGTTGGTCTCGTTCCAGCAATGGCACATCGGCCTGTCTCGTTCCAGCCTTGGTCCTGTTCCCGTCTGACTCAGTCTTGGTCTCGCTTAGCCGGACTTATCCTTCTTCGCATGGCCACTCGCCACAGTGATACTGCCAACTGCTCATAGTTAGTTCAATATTGAATTGTTGTTGTTCATTTCGTTCGCTTTGCACGCCAATTCTAGATCTGTTTCAAACCTTTTTTGAACTCTGAACTTCTGCTTCTTTTCGAATTCTATTCAGCGTCCATGACCGGTAATTAAAATGTATTTTATAATTACGTAAATTACGTGAAAATTGTGTGGCATGTAATGGATACATCTTTTTAGGTAACAAAACGGCGTATCAACTTACTTCACTATTTTGATAAGCAGCAGAAGAAATACTTGTGAAAAGGCAAGATTTTTTGTTATTACACATGCAAAGGTCGTCAGCACGGCATACATGAGTGGCCATTTTCCGTCTTTTTTTTTTTTATCCAAGATAAAAGAGTATGTTTATTGTTACAGAAGGCAGACCGACTAACATCCAAATGAGTCCCGCACTTCAAAATCAAGTGTTTGGTGTCACATTTTGTAAAGGGAATATGATAACTCCTACAATATTATTTCAGTGGTACAGGGTGGAGCACGAAAAATTGGCCCCAATACCAAACTGCTCATTCTCACTTACCAATCGTCATCTTTTGTTTCGAAATTGTTTGCATTGGCTTATTTGTTATGCTACTAATTTTCAATTTTTCATGAGAACCATATACCAGCACAATGAACGGTGAACAAGTAAAAATGAACGGTTCCCAAAAAAGAGTTATCATCAGTGAGCTAGTTCCCAAGGATGAACGACTTTGCCCATCTCTACAGCTGACGTTCTAACTCGCCCAAAAGAAGTTCCTGTGGGTTTAGGTAACGATTCTAGGTAGGCCAGCATATTTCAGAAGTGTTATTGTCCACAAACAATTACTTCACAGATGTTGCTTTATGACAGGGTGCATCGTCATGCTGATACAGTCATCGTCTCCATAGTGTTCCTGTATGATACACAATATGCAATGCTGTAAAATCTGCCCATATCTTTCCACATCTAGCATTTACTCAAGTGCATTTAGGAGACCACATCCTAACCATGAAAACGCCCCCAAACTGTAACACTGCCACAACCATACATCACTGATTACACTACATACAATGGCAGGTAACACTCTCCAGTTATTTGCCAAACCCAAACCCTTCTACCAGGTAACCAGAGGGTATAGTGTGATTCATCACTCCAAATCACTCATTTCCCATCATCCACTGTCCAGTGGCATCCCACTTTACACCACTTTAAGAGTCACTTTGCATTGACTACAGAGATGTATGGCTTGTGAGAAGCTACTCTACAACTGTATCCCATTATTTTTAACTCTCAGTTCTCAGTCATTGTGCTAGCTGCATTGCGGGTAGCACTTAAGAACTCCCAAGTGATTCCTTCCCCTGATATTTTATGACCACCCCCCACAGTCCTCAATGACCCCTGTTCCATCAGTGCATTGGTGTGCATGGCCTTGATTTAACAGTGGTTTTTCCTTTGCATTTCAATTTCACAGTCACGTCACCAACAGTTGACTAGGTCAGCTTTACAAGGGGTGTAATGTTTCTGGTGGATGTGTTACTCAGGTGACATCCAATGACTAGTCCACATTCAAAGTCACTAACCTCTCTTGACTGACCAATTCTGCTGTTACTGCTACTCTAGTGGCAAGACGATACTCTCTGCCTCCTTTTATACTGACATATAGTGATCAATTCTGCATTACATAGAGGTGTTTGGGTACTCTGGTCCAGGTAGTGTATAACCATCCTTTCTTCCACATTACTATAGTTTCTGACATAGTTATCATTGGTTCTGTAACAGAATAATTACAAATAATGTCTTTCTGAAAATCATCCCAAGCTATCCCTTGCTTATTCCTCGGCCACTTTTTTTCTGGTGACCAAAACTTTGTTGTGCCAGTTTCATCTCAGTCTGTATTGTTCTGTTCTTTCTATATATCTACAACAATGGTTTTGCTTATTTTCCAGGCCATTCTAGCTCTCTTTATAACCCGAGCAACAGGAAATGATAGTTTGCCCATATCCTTCTCTTTCTCAAAATGTTCCCTCACTGAGCCCACAGATTTATAGACTTCGCTGTGTAGCACACTTTCTTCCTCTGTTTCACTTCACTCATTTAGCTAGCACTGCTCATCACACTGCATGTCATTTCAAATGAAATAGAAGTGAATAAATACCAAAAATCCAAAAACAAAATAAATTACCAACTAGTTTTCAAGTTAACCAAAGCAAAATGGCAGCACCAATTACAGGCAAGAAATTCACTGCTATGTTTCACAAATGTGAGCATCTATTTTACAGTGCTAGTAGTTCATTTTACCTGCTCAAGCTCCCTCCTCCATTGGCTGGCATGCAGCAGCTGTTAGGCAAAAACATGATGCTACTGAGCTGTCAGTACCAAAAGCTAGTTGCCCATACTGTATCAGAAGAATGTGTATACACTGCAATGTTGCCAGAGTGGTGAGTGTAAGCAACTGGTCAGTTGAACCAGCTAACATCTCAGTACACCAATGTGTTAGCTTCCTCTCATGACCATCACCTCGACTATCAGACAAACATTTCTAATATCTTTGTGTTCTTGCTAAGAACCCACACTTGAATCTATAAAAATTTTGAACCCGAAGGCTCAGGAACACTTAATCAGCCTGAGTTTATAATCTGCAGTTAGTCTAAGCAGTTATCGTTAAACAGCTGGATTGATGTGTCTGTCTCAAGGAGTAAGGGGTTGATATTAGCAGTAGAATGTATGCACTCAATTTTATACGTTTTTGTCTGTTTTATGTACTACTAATAAAAGTAAAGGACATTTGTAATTATGTTTTTTTTTATGCCTAAGTCCAGTTCCCACTCATTAGCTGGATCCTTCAGCACCTCGTCGTTGCTGTATCCATTGTTGCTTAGGGACACGATAAGCAACCTAACCTCATGTTGGACCAGGTACCATGTACATGAAATGTGTGGACAGTGACTGTTCAGCTACAAATGCTATGTTCTGTATTTATTTACTCTGCAGTATAACTGTTGGTATAGCTGTGTATTCTGTTTGGAGAAAAGTATACATATCTTCTTGGAACAGCTGCAGAATAGTAACAGGACCAGGTTTGCCTAATTTTTGAAGTAATATTTCCTATTATGTGTGTTCCTTATGCAAATGGGAAAATTGGCTTGTTGCATTTCATACACACCAGTGCTGTACAGGTCTTTTATCTTGAACTATAATTGCAGATGGCCAACTTTTCCGCAGCTAATGGTAAATATTTCCAACATAGCTGTAAATTGTGAGTGTATTAAAGCTACTAAAGCAGTTTCTTCAAACTATATTGTACCCTGCATGTTATCATAGGCACTGTAAATTTGAAATATGTTAACAGCTAGGTAGACTAAAATTATTTACAAAACATATGATATTCTATTCAGTTATTCCCGTTTACCATTAAAAGTGCATTCTGTTATGCATTTCTTTCAACAATTTTGACGCATCTAGACATGGTGCTAATTTCAAGAGACCCAGTGGGTGATTTGGACACTTTTTGGCTACAGGTTTTGATATTTAATATAACAAATTGACTTGGATTATTGATAAGGATTTTAAGAGATTTTACTTTACTTTTTGAATTTTTTTGATAAGAAATTTTCTTTGTTCCCAATTGACATTGCTATTGGACGAAGGATTTTCCAAAATTTCTCCCTCAGTCTTGGCATTGGGTGTCCAGGATTCTTCTTTTCTAACTACTTTTCAAACAAAACATTCTGGAAATAGATCAGATCTTTCTCAGTGCTTGAGAAATTCACATGTAATAGGCAGTTTCCAATCCCAAGAACTGGATGAGGATTGAAAAGCTCATATAAATGTTCAAGGAATTCATACTGTTCAAAAGTTTTGAAGAACATTACATTTCTGACTGTGAGCAACACACATTAATTCATTGTTACTTCTTGTTGAAGTTCCTTGTGCATTAACATACCACATTCTTATGATTCAGTAACAGTAAAAAAGTTTGGTCAGCCGCTGATGATGAGCTTCAGACCGAGTCTTGTTCTTACCACACTAATAAGCACTTGCCGCTACGTGCTGCTCTTTAAATGAGCTACAATTGCTGTATTGTTGATGTAACTCCCTGGTGTCTGTGTGGCTAATAATCATTATAAATGTAATGTGAACGTAATGTATCCCAACTGGCCATGAATGCGAAATTAATATGTATAGTGCAAACAGTTATGTCAGTGTTCTCACACTGCAAACATATTCAATGTAAAATCCACTGCTTACAATCTCGCGTGAAAGGAATAGAGCACATTTTCTGTGTTAAATTTGCATTTCTACGTACATTCAGTTTTATTCACACTATTCATTCCATCTTTATCTAAAACTAATTTGCTCATATGAGCTTTATCTTCCACCCAACTGATTTTCAGCGTTAGACAGTATTACCTTTTGCCTTAGACAATGTAGGTTCACAAGTACTTCACTTTTGAGAACCCATCAGGCACATGAAGTGAATGCCATTGAGAACCAAAACACTCTTTACTATCTTACTATTTTATACTACCAACTATTGTGCAGATTCAAAATTTTCTTGAACCTCCTGCATATCTTAAGCAGTTCCTATATATTGAGTGATTGTCTGCTCCCAACAAGTAGGTTTTTGTAGCAAGTACACTTGATCATGCGTGTTCCCCAGGTACATCATAGATGTCTCTGATTGTGTCGGTTTATGAAACATTAAATTACAACATTCTGTTGCCTTTACACTCTCTAGTTATGTCCGAAGCTGTCTTGCAAACAGATTTATTACATGTAAGTCTGCAGACTTTCACAGCTGTTGTCACTGAAGGTAAAACCTTCTAGGTTGGTAGGCCACATTATGTTCCACTTTAAATTTCTTTTTCATAATCACCTAACTGGGACCACCAGAACATCCTGAAGATCATCCTAGCAGAGGGGTCGAAATGTCAGTTGAAAGAAAGAAATTTGAAGAGGAACATGTTGTGGCATAATGACCTGGATGAGTATATCTTCAGATTTATTACATCTTTCTGAATGCACTGCAGATTGAATTTTTGCCTAAATGGTGGATCAGTTTGTACTCTGTGGTAAATTATTGTCCCGGTATGGAACCCATCAACTAACTTCTATATAAAGATTTTGCTATGATCTAAGTTCCCACTGACAGAAGATTATGCTTCACAGGTGCTTTTCAGCTTGTAGCTGTTACTTCACCTACTTCTTGTACATTGTGTTTATTTTCTTTTCTTTTCCCCTATAGTAACATCTTCATTCTCTACTCATTTCGAAAAACAGGCATTTTTATTGAGTTCAAAGTAATAATAAGGAAAACAGCTAACATATTTCATATCCGAAGTACATGTATTTAATGTGAGAATATCCACTGCTGTGAAAAGCTCCAGTTGATAATGCACATTCATGCAGTTTTCAGAAAATTCTATGGTTGATGAATCTGAGCTTAGTGTTGCTAGTGCGTAGGGATTAGTAGGAGCCTTTTGCTGTATGTATTGAGAGAGATTTCTTATGGAGGAATAGAAAACTGTTCTTAAAACTTGAGGGTGAGAGCCCAGTTTGCCAGCGACTGATACTGTGAAGCTTTTCTTTTTTGTGGGGGTGGGGGGCACTAAAAATACTGAAAAGGACATTTAAGGAGTATGCCAGTTAATGTTCTTTATAACTGTTTACATTTAGTGCTAATTAAATCTTTCAGTGACATCTCTTGTCTGTATGTTGCAGTTGACACTATGTTCTGCAGAACACTTCAAACACTTGCCCAGCAGAAGCAGCAGCAAATTCCAACTCAACCTCCTAAGGATTCAAGCCTTATTTCAGTGCCATCTAAGGAGCCAAATCTTATGCCGGTGCCATCTCCACAGCAGATACAGTACCTCAATACTTTTGAAGGGCAAGAATTAACTATTCAGAAGCAACCAAACACAAGCTTGAAGGAAAGCAACATCAGTTCTCCTTCGTAAGTGTTAAAATATTGTAATAGCTAATTTTTCGTGTACATTGAAAAAGTTCTCTTTGGACACTGTGTGTGTGTGTGTGTGTGTGTGTGTGAGAGAGAGAGAGAGAGAGAGAGAGAGAGAGAGAGAGATTAGTTTTCAAAAGATTACAGAAATGGTGGTGTTGGTACAATTTGTGTTATGTGCGCATTCAGCCATGGACCAAGGCCTGTTACTGTGATCAACGTTTTGACTCCAAGTTTATTAAAAAAAATCTTTTTAGTTTGAATTTTTACGGCCTCTGTGTACATCCTAGTATAGTAATGATTGGAACTTCATATAATGAGTCATCTGTGTTTCCCAGACAACAATTACTTTTGTTTTCGTCGAGTGAGGTGCTTCTTTTGATATTTCTTATGTAT
Organism: Schistocerca gregaria; assembly: GCF_023897955.1. Classification (NCBI taxonomy): domain Eukaryota; kingdom Metazoa; phylum Arthropoda; class Insecta; order Orthoptera; family Acrididae; genus Schistocerca; species Schistocerca gregaria. The sequence goes on along the minus strand of NC_064931.1, from coordinate 571,608,762 downwards.
GTTTCACTGCATGTGAAAGCAATTTTGCATATTTCTGCTATAGTTAGCAGCGAGTGTCAGTCCTTTGCAATCTGATACAATATGTGACTGACTGTTTTAATGAATGATAGGAAAACTTTCCCTTTCGCTGGCTCTTTTCCACTAGAAGCTTCAGATCTTTGAGGATATTGAGCCCGATTTATTTTTTGCCACAGCAACCATTTCATCCAGAAGTAATTCATAAATTATTGAGCTTTTCCTCCAAGTACTGTGGCTCACAAATTATTTTAGCAAGGCCCACCTATGTTTTAATCATTCCTTTTATCTGCTCGGCCTGATGAGGGTAATTTTTAGGAAGGTATCCTTAGTATGTGCACCCCTTGAGAGGGAAACAAACTCATCATGAGAATTAATCTACAGGAAGCGGAGAGTCCGAACCCACATAGAGCGGAGCATGGGAAGAACTCACCTCGGGGATGTTGCAGACAGCATTTGGTACAAGACATGACAATATGGTAGGTGGTCAAGCTTTGAGCAAGCACTGACCTGCCTGACCTAGTGCCTCCTGTAGGTAAACACCTCTGCCAGCGAGTTGGCTAATACTACATGTCACCAGGTTTCCGCACTATCACACCAGCACCACTGGCTCTGCTGGAAGGGCGGAAGGGCACAGATTCTGTGGCAGTGGCAGTCACAGTGGAGAGGATGGCACCTCCATAAATGAAAAGGGGTGGGGGGAGGGAAGTGGCAGAGGAGGAGGGGGGGGGGGGGTGGACCTCAAAATCTATGGGCTCCACAGTGACAGGAGCAGGTGGTGGGGTTCTACTGGGGGCCGCTGCTGCAGGCCATAGGAGGGCAGCAGGTATGTGGAGGGGGCTGCAGCAGGGAAGCACCCGATTGCAAATGGGAGCCCTCATCTGGAACAATATCGTGACCGAAACAACTGCCTGGCAGTGTAGCAGATTGTAGCAGTGATGTCCCAAGAGGGTGCGAGTGTAGCTGATGTGCTTGGTAGGCCAGCTGTTCCCTGCCAACATCCACCACAAACTACTGTTGAGCTTCGTGGCCCACTATGACATCCTGCAGTCACTCATGCCACTGGCTGAAGTAGCTGGCCAAAATAGAAGACCCAGGAGGAAAAAAAACAGCAGTCCTTGGTAGTCTATAGCATGCAAATCATGGTGAAGCAAATCCAGGAGACCCAGGGACGGTGCCTGTTCAAATGTTTTGCCGGACCGCACCCATCACGGGAAGGGACGGACACAGACTACTTCTTTTGGGTCTTAAATATATACATGAAACTCTCCACCTGCGAATTTGAAGGCAGATGAAACAAGAGCGGTAGCCAGATGCTGGATACCATTGTGGATGCAAAGGCGCTAAAACTGCCATGACCCCAATTGCTGATCATTGTCAGATATCTGGGTTTTGGGGGAAGCCACAAAGACAAAAATTATTGACAACCTGCAAACTGTGGCAGTTGACAACACGGAGGACAGCTTTGGCAACATTCAGGAAAATGGAACAGTGCACTGACCACCAACAACCACATGCTGCCCAAAAGGGGCCAGTGTAGTTGGCACGCACACTGTCCCAAGGGTGCTCCAGGATTGGCCAAGGACAAAGAACTGGTGCTTTGGTGTCGCCTAGTTCTGTGCAGAAGCCTTGCAGGAACACACTGGATGTTCCATGTCATGCTCGATCGCCAGCCAATAGATGTGACGTTACACTGATGCCTTCATATGAGTCATAGTGCGGCAACTGGAGTTTACGAGGACACAATTCTGTGAGAATGGCCACATGACAGAATTGCTCCTCTGTGGCAAGAATGAGAACCCTTCTGGACAATGTTAAGTGGATCACGAAGGAGGAAGAATGTAAACTACACTTGATCTGCACCTGAAGAGATGGGCTCCAGCCAACCCTGCTGGACTATCGAAACAATATTCCAGAAAAGTGGGTCAGTGGCCATGGCAGTTGGGACTTTGCCTGCCGTCAGCAGGAAGTCCAACAAGATTTGCGGCAAGAAATCATTCAACACCATTATAAGAGTCTCCTGCCGATTGAACTCCAGATCACGCCCCACTGGTAACTACAAAAGCACATCAGCATTGGCATACTAGATGGTGGAGCAGTAACCAATGTCATAACAGTAGTTAACTGAGAAAGAGGGCACACTGCTGCAACTGGTGTGCAACTTGAAATGAGGGCCAAGTAAGGAAACAAGTGGCTTTTGGTTGATGAGGAGGAGGAAACTTGCGATATACAGTAAGGCATGGAACTTTTTAACCCCGAAAATAATAGCTAGTGCCTCCTTTTCCACCTGTGAATCATTATGCTGTGCAGCATCTTTGATGCATAATTGAAGGGCTGTTCAGTGCCATCCATGTTTAAATGGGACAGGACGGCACTGGTGCTATACTGGGATGCAGCACAGGCCAGGGTGAAAGGTTTACCCAACATAAAGCAAGCCAAGCAGGCAGCATCACAAGCACAGCCTGAGAGACTGAAAAGACGTTCGACATTCTGCAGACCACAAAAACTTAATGCTCTTGTGGCAAAGCTGGTTAAGAGGCTGGCAGATGTGTACAGCCTCAGGTATGAAATTTTACCCAAAAAAAGACTGAATTTCTTTCAGGTTTTCGGGTGTTTTTATGTTGACAGTGGCCTTGATGTGGTCATCCTTGGGGACAAGACCATCTTTATGAAGCACATGACCCGAAAAATGCATCTTCAGGAAGAAAACACTGCATTTTACCAGTTTGCCACGAAGGCCATTCTCCAGGAGGTTTTGGAAAATTGACAGAAGGTTTCTTAAATTCTCCTCTCGAGTATGGCCTGTGACTCAGATGCCATCAAGTTACTTGATGCAGTAGGGAATATTCTAAATCAGCTGTTCCAAATACTGTTTGTTAATTCCTGGTGCAGGCGAGACCCCAAAAGGAAAGCTTTAAACTGGTAAATCCCAAAGGGGGTGTTATTGAGGAGGGATGTCCAAGAAACCATGTTTGGGGGCTACTGCAGGTAATCATCCCACATTTAAGTGGTAGGAAAATACTGCTCCCCACCCTCCCCCTCCCAGCAGCTTTGCCAGCAACTCCGTCTGCTGAGGAATGGGATACGATTTTGCGACACATCACACTTTGACTGTCTGTTTAAAACCACCACAAAAGCATGTGGCACCATTGGGCTTCTGAAGTACCACTAAACTGGTGGCCCACTGACTCAATAAAATAAGAGCAATGATGCCTTGATCCTGCCAATGCTGCAACTCAGCCTTTACCTTGTCACGAATGGCAAGGGAATGGCGCAGGGGCGATAGATTTTGGTACTGCGACAGCTTAAAAGAAACATGCCTCAAAATTTTCTCATCAGCCCCTGGTTTTCTCAAACAATGGGCTGCAAGACTGCAGCAAGGAGTCCCAATGATGAAAAGGGACAGATTGAGAAACTAAATGCACTGCACCAACCATATAGGGGGGCAAAAAGAGGAAAAGCGTTAAATCCAAAGATATTTTGCGCCCATGGTGAATTGACCACTAAAAAGGTAAGTTGTCGTTCCACAAGGAGATGAAAACAGCCCCGTCCCTGCAAAAGAATGCGCTGTGTGCTATAAGACACAACCTGATGGAGCAACTATTGCAACTCTGGAAGAGTGTGTACATATCAAAGGTTATTAGGCTGTTTGCCACTCCCATGTCTACTGAAATTCGACCGACTGCCCATCTACACACACTTCCCAGGCATATCTGCACACTGTGTCACCAGTGATTCATAAGGCATGCTATGGTGGGTCCATATAACTTTGTGAAACATCCTGTAGTTGTTTCAGTTGTGATATATTGGTGTAGATAGAGTTGTAAATCACATGCTCATCTTTGTTTGCAGACTATGGAGAAGAGAAGTTCATGAATTTAAATTTGTTTTTAACCCACTTCATTTTAAGACTAATTTTTTACTGGTAAAACAATTATTTTAATAATCTGTAACTTTCTCATCCCCTGCAACACAAAGACTTTTTATTCTAGAGAAAAAATAAATGTGATAGTTCTTGTAGAAACTTAAATGTATTTTAATTTTGTACTGGAAAAAATTGAAAAAAATTCTGCTAGAAGTCTGTTCTCAAGTTATTTGAGAAACACATAAAAAAATTGATCTTTTAATGCCCCTCACCCAAATGATCACACCTCGCCTATTAGGATTTTTAGTATGTTGTTCATGACACACACTCCTACCACTGTGCAAAAATTTGCAACTAAGTTTTCTTTGTTAATAGGACTTTGTGATGTGTTGGTCAAAAAGGATTTTGATGGTATGCTGGGGCTTGCCATTTGTGGGAAGCCAAGTCTCACTGTTTTGTATCTTCAGGCTGATAGTTGTCACCATCTCACTGAGCGTGAAAAGATACTTCATACCATGGTTCATAAGGACACATGTCATCTCAGTCCCTGAAAGTTTGTCAGTTGAGTTAGCCCACCTTGAAGTAACCTTTCAGCAGAATGGTTCTAGTGAAAGACAAATCAGACAGGCATTGTGCTATCAACCAACCATGTGCAGAGTGAAGTGTTATCAGATCGATAACATAATGTCTCGAGAGAACTTTGAACTGATGACAATGATTTAATTTGAATAACTTTCAGCAGTCTATGATTACAGGTTTTTAATTTTTTTTTATGAATGAAATTTTTTTAAAAATCACAAGATACCAACCGGCTGCTTCCTGAATGTTGTTTGAACATTTTATACACTGGGAGAAACTGAAATTCCTTCTATTATGCTGCGAAGAAAAGCTGAATAATTTCCAGTAAATTATGAAGCAACTGATTTCCAGATTTCCCTCAGAATATCTTACCACCGCTAAGACCTGTCTTTCCAGATGCACATAATAGATTCCTTTTACATGTCAGCATTAATACTGTTAAATATTATCATCCCATGCTTAAAACAAGAGCCTAGAGCTGTGGACACTGATGTACATTGATCTGAAACCATAGGAGCTGTTATCCTAATGTGGAAGTGCAACCCAGTTTATTTAGTGCTCCTGTCACCTCTACGCTAAGTATTAATCCTTTCGTGCTGTCAAAAGTGTGCTTGTTTAATCACCAAAATTCATTTTTCCACCTTAATGAAGCAATCTGCTCATAAATGTGGAAAAGTACTAACTACACACATCAAAAAAAGTTTTGCATCACATCAGTTCCAAGAGTTCCGGAACCTATACAGAAAATTGGATTAGATATCAACATAAAAATCATTTCTGCCCTTTTTATTGCTCTTTAAAACCACACATAGCATGTTGTACCACCAGACAGTGAGACTTTCAGGGGTGGTGGTCCAGATTGCTGTACACTGGTAGCTCTAATGCCCAGAAGCGCATCCTCTTGCATTGATGCATGCCTGTATTCGTCGTGGCATACTATCCACAAGTTCATCAAGACACTGTTGGTCCAGATTGTCCCAATCTTCAATGGCGATTTGCTGTAGATCTCTCAGAGTGGTTGGTGGGTCACATTGTCCATAAACAACCTTTTTCAATCTGTCCCAGGCATGTTCGATAGGGTTCGTGTCTGGAGAACACACTGGCCACTAGTCGAGCGATATCATTATCCTGGAGGAAGTCCTTCACAAGACGTGCACAATGGGGGTGCGAATTGTCATCCATGAAGACCAATGCCTTGACAATATGCTGCCGATATGGTTGCACTATCGGTCGGAGAATGGCATTAATGTATTGCACAGCTGTTACAGCACCTTCTATTACCACCAGTGGCATATGTCGGGCCCCACATAATGCCACCCCAAAACAGCAGGGAATCTCCACCTTGCTGTACTCACTGCTCAGTGTGTCTAAGGTGTTCAGCCTGACCAGGGTGCCTCCAAACACGTCTCTGACGATTGTCTGGTTGAAGGTATATGCAACACTCGTGCCGATCCTGAGCTGTCCATTCAGCATGTTGTTGGACCTCACCATGGATGCTGGGAGTGGAGTTGCACATCTCACAGCCTATTGCACACAGTTTGAGTTGTAACATGACGTCCTGCGGCTGCACGAAATGCATTATTCAATATGGTGGCAGTACTGTCAGGGTTCCTCAGAGCCATAATCAATAGGTAGTGGTTATCCACTGAAGTAGTAGCCCCTGGGCGGCATGAATGAGGCATTTCATTGACAGTTCCTGTCTCTCTGTATCTCCTCCATGTCCGAACAACATCGCTTTGGTTCACTCCAAGACATCTGGATACTTCCCTTGTTGAGAGCCCTTGCTGGCACAAAGTAAAAATGCAGAAGCAATCGAACCATGGTACTGACTGTCCAGGCATATTTGAACTACAAACAACACAAGCCATGCACCTCCTTCCTGCTGTAATGATTGGAACTGATGGGCTGTCGGACCCCCTCCATTTAATAGGTGCTGCTCACACATTGTTGTTTGCATCTTTGGGCGGGTTTAGTGACATCTCTGAACAGTCAAAGGCACTGTATCTGTGACAGTCAAAGAGACTGTATCTGTGATACAATATCCACAGTCAATGTGTGTCTTCAGAAGTTCTGGGAACCTGGGTGAAGCAAAACTTTTTTTTTCATGTGTGTATTATCACACGTAGAGAAACAGCATGTTTCATATACATTTTTTAAGTGAAAAGTACACATTCATGAAACTTGTAATTGAAGTGTTTGTGGATGGAGAAGAGTTTTGTGGGTGCGAAATTTTCAAGAGTGTCTCAACATATCAACTAAGATGAGAGAAGAATGTTCCCATGGTGGTCACCAACATTCCATCCATAAAGAGCTACCATTAAATCAAGAAAAAAAGAATCTGCAGACAGGAAGAGCTACTCTCAGTATATCATGGGTCCAGGAGAGGGGGGGGAGGATTTTGTTGATATGTCCATCACTGCTGAAATTAAGTTTTAAGTTACTGCAAAATACCTTATGGAGTTTAGGAATTTAATCACAGTATAAATCAGTGATTACCAGGAGGCCACCATGCAACTTAAAAATGGAATATTATGTGGCTGATAAATATTGTGTCAGACTATTTTCTTAAGTTTTCCAATTCTGTTCTTAGGTTGTCACACTTCTGATGTTGCGACATGACTCACTGAGGGATCAAATGTTTGTAAACACAGTAGTGTTAAAGCTTCTTATCTGAACAAGAATTTATAGTTACTAAGCATCAGGAAACTGTTTTCCCCTTTTTTGCTTCACTCTGCAGCTACGAACATCTGAAATTTAACATTTTTGTACAAGTGAAGTAACTTCAGGAGAAATAAAACTAGGGAGGAATGGGAGGAAGCAGTAATGTAATGTGGAATAGATACTTCATCATCTGCTCTATGTAAGGAGGCCTATAATATTCATTAAAGTGTTAAAGAAATTGCAAAAGTTGAAAAATATGATACGATATGATCAGACCAAAGAATAATGATTGTAAGAGCAAAATATTGTGCAGTGAGACTAGTTACTATTTTAATAGCAAGAATAGCTTCATTGAAATTGGGATTTGATTTTAAAAAATGAGAGATACATTGTAACTCACCAAACTGCGGATGTTTCTCAGCTTGGTTTTTATAACTCACTACCACTTGGATGAAAATTACCATTAGTCTTCGCAAGTGGTACATTGTGTTATAGTGTCGTGTAAGCATGTCAGAGTTGCACACTTTTGACGTATTATTGATGTAGCAGAAAATCATAATTTAATAGATTATGTATTAGAATAAACTGAAATTTATTCTGAATAGACTGCAGAGTATAAATGTACCAAACCATTGACAAGTAATATATGAATAAGGTCTTTGGGATTTTATTCAGAATTGCTTACCTAAATCCTTTTCCCACATTAAGAAAAATACAAATTATTTCTGTTATTGCACTTTGTTCTCAGTATGTGGGAGACAATTGTTTAGTTTTTAGTATGTGTTTCTCCTATTGTTCTCTATTTTCATTAATTACCTGTGTTTTTTATTTTATTTTGGCAGCTTACCTCCACCAAATTTGGATGGAAACTTACAAGGCTCGTCCTCAGATATGAACACTCGTATGTCTGGGCCTGCCACTCCTCTTACACCAACGTCTGTGGAGTTAAGGTACCCAAGTGGATCTGGTGATACTAGATTTCCTTTACCAAGTCCACACACGCCAGGATCAGATAACAAGGCTCCACGCCGAACACCAGGAATGGATGGACCTGTGAAAGCACCGCGCCCTGAGGATGGAGCACATTTCCTTAGCTCCAGTCCATTGAATGATGGAATGGGTGCGCTAAGGTTTCAGAATCCCAATGGACCACCAGGAAGTTCTCCATCAATGTGTAGCCAGGTACCAGGATTTGTACCACAACAGGCACAGCCGGGTGTGGGTGGTGTAAAAGTGACATCTCACTTTTTAGATGTTTCGCCATCTGGTGGAGGACCACCTGTTGACATTTCACCAACAACTGGAGGCAACTTCCCATGTCTGCGATCAGAAAATGTGCCTCTGAATCCAAATGTGAGTGGCAGTGTTTCTTGTGATGGTAAGATGGCTCACTTTGACCCTATCACGTCAATGGCGCAAATGAGTCAGCAGTTGACGAGCAGTGTGTCAAACTCACCAAATCCACAGAATCCTGTAATGGTAGGCGGACCTGGTGTGATGGGTTTTCAGCAGTCACCGGCCCATCCTGGAGATGTGGGACCTTGCCAGGATGGTGGACCTGGTGGGGGTTTTGTGAGTCTCCAAGTGCAAGGTGTGCCACCACACTCATATAGCCCCAGTGGTGTTTCAGGGCAAGGAGGAGCAGTTCCATGCAGTGTGCAGCATCCTGGAACTGTTGGTTCTCCCAAGTCTGGCAACATGTTGGGGTTAGGTCCACCAAGGGGACCTTCTCCTTACATGGGAAATCCCTGCCCACAACGTGCTCCTGGAAGACCCCCAGCTCCAGGAACGTATGGTCACACAAATGTTCAGGTAAAAGCAAGTACCCCTAATACGATACAGTACTTACCAGCAAAGCCACAGACAGGAGCCCCAGGGCCGAGAGGACCACCGAGTCTTGACTTCCTGCAGCGATTTGCCAATCCTCTATCCAGCTTAGATGGCAGTGTTCCTGTCCATAACCTGCAGTATTTTCCTGGAACTGGTCAACCAAATGGTAATGGAGTGCGAATGGGCAATGTGCCCCATTCTGGCCCTGGCTGTGGAAATGTAGGTGGCCCAGTAGTCGGTCCCAGTAGTCCTGTTGTTGGTGTGAATCTACCAATGTCAGGTGGAATGGTTGTGGGCCCTGGAGGGCCAGGAATGGGAGCAGTCCCACTGCGTGGAGGCCTGCGTCCAAGTGGAATGATGAGGATGAGTGGTGGAATGCTGGGAGTTGGGCCTTGTTCCGGTGGTGAACATCCATTTGTGCCGGGTCCAGGCCCTGGCTCACAGGTATTTGTTCCTGGACCAAAGTCCTCACCTATGGGGTTAGGTGGTGCACCAGATGCAAGTCAGCCATTACCACCTTCAATGGGACAAGCAAACAATTTCAAGAATTCTCCATTCATGGGTCCGACAACAGCTGACCCCAATTATGCCCAACAGTTCCATAATTTTCAGCAACAGTTGTATGCTACCAACACTAGAAGTCAGATGAGCAATCAGACTCTTGGTCCAAATCAATCATTTTTTGTTCCAAAATGAGCTTTTGGATTGTGTGAAGTAGTTCACAGTGTGTTGCCATTTTGGATTGTGTATTTGAATGGTAAAAATACCAGCACATCCGTTGTGAATATGCGTGTGTGGTGTAAGAAAGATAATCCCACTGTTTCAACCTGGAACAGTGATCAACGAAAGCAATATGGATCCCATTGGTCTGTGAAAGTGATATTAATATTCTGTTTAATTGCCATGTTAAACAACTTATCATATTAATTTAAACATTGTAAAAATTAGAACCTGATGTCTGTTCGTAAATTTTGTCTGGTGTTTTACAGAATATTCGTACTGATATATAGTACGTTACAGTTGTATCTTTGTTTATTTACAGAGGGCAAAATCACTAACCGTGTTGAGCTTAGACATTTGCAGTTCTCTTTGAAAAAAGATGGTGAAAATCTCTTTATTTCTGTTTAAAGTTTGGGAATGTATTTGAAAACAACTGGTTTGTTTTACTTAGCAGTTTTGTGAAACACTAGATACGTATCTTGAAAACTGTCATATCAATTGTATTTCATACATTTATCTTCAAACACATGAACTTCATGTGTAAATTAAATGATTTCCGTGTTGTTCCATAAATCAAGAGTTAATGTTTTTGTGTCTTGTAAATACCAGATTTGTATAACAGTACATGCAGTTTGTCATTCATATTCCACCCAGTCTTTTAATAGTGTTTTTGCACTCCACTACATATCTTTTTGTGTTCCTTCCTATTTGAACTGTGGTAGCAGTTTAGTGAGTTGCACAGTGTAGTTCACTATAGAGATTATTGCCACAGAGAATGGTTGTGGTAACTATGAAGTTTGGGGACTGAAACTTCGTGGGAAAGAAAGAGAGACACTGAAGGAATTGCACCACTCATTGTACTTAAAATGGGAAAAAAAATCATTTGTGATTGAGTGTCTTCCATTTTGTTTTTAATTTTATGGCTCCCATTTGCGTCCTAAGCTGTGACTGTTACATCAAAAGTATGATTTAGCAGTTGTATCTTTTTTTTTAGTAATGAAGACTGATGACTTTGAATGTTTGTAATATGGTAACAAACCATTTATGACATACTTTCATAAGTGCAGCTGGCTTTTGAAAGGCATTTATCGCTTCTCACTTCTCAGGGAATGTTAGTGGCTATGTGACATGGATGATATGTGGTTTTTGTATATATGTATAAATTATGTCATGAAGGAACCAGTTACTTGGATGTATAATGTAAAAAGATTCTTATACTTGTGACTATCATTATAGTCTATTTGACAATATTACTTTAGACTTCTGTCCATTGTAATTTCACTTTGCCTCATCTGAACAAAAATGATGAATGTTACAAAAAGTCTCTTTTGGATGAAATAGTGACTTGTCAAGTGGACATTATTGGTGGACAGGATGAAGAAAATTTCAGCCTAAGTTGTACAACCTATAGTTGAAACATGGCAGAATGTTTATAGATTTGAATATAGAATTTGTATTTGCTTTTTTTAGACATTTTTCTCATTTATTTTGGTAACACTTTAATTTCACACATTTATTTTGATACTTTTAAGCTTACATAGGCTAACAGTTTCGTTGCAGCTACTATCTGCTCTGTTCCCATTAAAAAAATGGAATTGGTAGCAATCCTTTTCATATATTGTTCAAATTTTAATTATGTTAAAATAGTTTGTTACCACGATATAAATAAAAAAATCTTTAAATATGGACTATATGAAGCCACAAAAACTGTATGTTGAGAGTGCACAATATTCTCGAAGTAGACTATAATGGGCTACAGCACAATTGGACGTGGTTATTTCAGTTCAGCAGTTCCGCATGACTATTGTGAGGAACTAGAATTATGCTGAGAGAGAGAGAGAGAGAGAGAGAGAGAGAGAGAGAGAGGCCAGTAAGTAACAAAATTGCAGAACAGACTCCAAATAGAGAAAACTCAAAGAGTGGGTCATTGGTGGGAGACTTTGATAAAATACTGGTTGTCAGGTAACAGATATAGTAATATGTGAAAATTCAGTGGTTAGGAACTTAACTGTTCGGTCATGGAGTACCCATTACAAGGCAAATTTCATGCAAAAACTTAGGCGATTAATGAAATTTGGGAAGATGGGGAATAGTAAAGAAATAACACTACAGTTCCAGGTATTGATTATTATTTTAAAAAAATGAGAATTTGCAAAGAAAATAAATAGTTGAACAAAATGTATAAAAAATTACAATGATGGACAAAAAATGGAAAAAGTGAATAATGAGACAGTTAACTGCAACAAGAGTGTGACTATACCTTCAGAAAGAAAATGAAGAAAAGAAGGTAGAGAGAAGAAAAGGGGGGTCAAGAACTTGATTGTGGATGACTGGTGATGTGGATGCAGATGAGCAGTTAGTAGAGAATTATTGGGCAATATTTAAAGCCTGTCCAATATGACATGAGAAGGCTTCAGCACTTGCTACTTTGAGTCTTCCGAATTGTTTCATATGCTGCCACCCACAGAATATAAACTATTGGAAGTTGTCTTGCAGTTCTTACTTTTATCTTATAGGCTCCATGACCATAACTTTTACATTAGTATCATCAGCCCCTTTCATCATTCATCATTCTTTTCAACCCTATAGCATTCATATAATTTGTTTCAAGGTTCTTCTCCTATCTAGCCTCTTGTCAGTCAGTTTGATGTGATTTATTCTCTATGTTCAATTGTTCAGCCGTTTACCCATCCACATTCATGCTCTCATCTTCCTCTAGGTTTTGGTGTTGTTGTCTTCTTCACTTTTTGTCCATTTTCCTTCCTGTCTGCCTACCTTTCTTCATTATAACAGTACATGTTTTTGTGTTTCATCCTGTCACTACCTCTTTGTTATCTGTGATCAGATTTTGCCCTCTGACCTCCTTTTTGGTTGCCCAGCTGCCATGTTATTCCTGTTTTTTGTGAGATTCCTTTTTATTGTTATTCAAGCTGGTCCTTTTTTGTGTTTATGTATGATTTCATTTTGTGTTCATTTACTCAAATCCTTTCCTTTTGTGTCTCTCTCCTGTGTCATTCATAAGTTGTGGAAATTATCAAGCATTTCCTTTGAGTATACTCTGTAAATTTCCTCTCATCTCTCATGATGCTGTTGTCACCTATGTTATTATTTCCATTACATGTTCACATCTTCAGCCATTTCCATCTTATAAAATTCACACATGCACAGAAAGTGTAATGTATTGTTATAGCTCTTTCTGAATGATAAGAATGAGACATTGTATTTTGTCCATGAGAATACATCGTTAGAGACTAAGGACAGATCTAGCAGTACATGTACCAGTTAGTCTTGAAAAATCAACGTGTTCCAGTTTCTAATACAATAAACAAAGCAGTTATATCACCTTGTTTTTATTCCTTGTGCACTGCTTGAATTGTGTTTGTTGGTTCTTGCAGTTAATCATTAAGCACATCTGTTTTCAGTAATGTAGTTCCATTTGTTGATCTGTTATTTGTTACATTCATACTGCCTCTTTATTTCCTGTATTTCTTTCTGCCCTATATTTCTTAAGTGGTTCTTCAACAGGTAGAAATTCCTTTGTTCTTGTTCTTTCTCTTCTAACAAAAATTTCACTATACATTGTCTTATCTTCAAGGGAATGTGAACATGGCCACTGTTATAACATTTTTGCCACCACTTTAATATCACATGATCTGAGTAACAATATTCCAACACAGTGGCCTATTTGAAAGTTCGTGTAAGTTTTTTTATGAACACTGTAAGTTTGATGTAAACTTACTTGAGATGATTATTTTGGTACAGTAGATGTTGCTCAAGTTTCTTCTACATCTTTTTTTACTTTAAAATCTTCTGAGGTGGCTTATTTCCTAGCCAGCTCTTTTTGTTAATTTCTTCAGCTGTGGTTAAGAAAATTCTGGCAGTAATGATTCTCTTGTCAACACAGAAAACATGCGACGCAGTTTCAATGCGGAATATCAGTATTTTATAACAAAGACAGCTGCTGCAGTAACTACCAGTTCTTCTCTCTCCTTTATTTTTGCTGCACAACTTTATGTAATGGGTTGAGTTAGTGTGTTTCAACTCTTTTTTTAAAACAGGTGAAAATTTGTTTTAAAAGTGCAACTAACCCAGAAAATCAAACAAATTACAGAAATTGTTATCAAATTTTTTTGTATATGATAAAACTTTATCTAATTGGCCATTTCCATGTGTATTATTTTTGGATAGTGATGTTATTCACTTTAACACACTATGAAAAGTTTTTTTTTTAAAAAAAAAAAAAAAAAACACGTGCTGCCTTAGGACTATGAGGATGGTGTTGGGTATGACTGTCAGTAAAACACTGAAGAAGGAGGGGGGGGGGGGGGGAATACCTAATTCGCAGAAGTGGGGATGATTTTATGATGCACTAGTTCGTTATTGTAGAGGAATTTTCTGCTAACTTCTGTAAAGAGTGACAAGTGACCAGTAAAATAAACATCTACTTAACGGCGGTAGTTATTTGGCCATACTTTCTATTTTTTATTTTAGATATTTATATATTGACATTAAGGATCAGTTATGCTTGATCTGTGGGAACTGCAATAAATATCCTAATTTGATCTTGAAGATTTAGAGATGCTCCACAATCCCTTCCAGATGTTTCTTATTCTCATGACACGGTTGCTTTTTCACTCAAAGAACACAATAGTCAGTCACTAAGAAGCTGTTTCTTCTTTTACTAAGTGAAAAAAATGCCTTCATCGAATGTTTGACCCTCTTAAGCATGAAATTTGCTCATAACATGATTCGCTACTTTCTCTTTTCCTATGTGTCACCAATGTTTTGAGAATTTTCTTATAAATCGTAAACAGCTGTTTCATTGTGAAACAAAGCTTATGCTCCCGGTGCTGACAAGTGATGTAGGAACTATTTTTAAAGAGTAGTTATTTTATTTGTAAAAAAATCAATTAATTTACTAGGTGTTATTTTTAGAACTATGGCCAGGAAATGTTTGAGACAGACTTCAAGCACCTACATGAACAAACTATGTGCTTTTTAATAATTTTCCAGGTCTTTGGTGAAGCTTTCCACTTTCACTGTGGTTACTTTTATGACGCTTAAATAATCTTACAAAACACACACACACACACAATTCAGTCTTCTGTAAAATTTGTAACTTCAAAACAACATTGTTGAGTAAATAATTAATGGATAGGCAGTTTACATTAAACAAACTTATGTGTAGCACTTAAAGAACATGGTTAGACAGCTGGGGTTGAACAGTGGTAATGTAATGAGCAGAACCACAATGCAATTTTACAGATCAGCCATTTTGATTTAAATTTTCAAAGAATTTTGTGAAGTGAGTGAAGAATTTCTTGTGGAGGATTATCTATTTCTTTTCATTTCTAACTGGATGTGATCAGTTATTCAGGTTGTAGTAATCTCACAGTCAGTAAGATGTTGGGTATTTGTCCACTTCATTTAGGAACAAAAAAGAAAAACGAGTGTGGTAAAGATACTGAAGTCTTTTGCACACACACAACAAAAGAATTATTAAATGTGCTTTGAAACAACCGATCCAAATGGCTTGCTTGCTTTTGGTTGTCGTTATCTTTTTCGAAAGTGATATGATGAAATGTGTTTGGATTCAATGTTGTACTGGATTTATACAAAAGGAAAGTTGATTTTTATAATTGTACATAAAGCTCTGGATAGTTTTACTTCCATGCACTCGGTGATCACATCATTCTGTGATTTCACTTGAGAAAATATGATTTCATGCTGAAATTTTCAAGAATCGTCAGTCGTTAAAAATTCCTTGAAATTTTAATTGGTATTTTTGACTTATTCTTTTAACAACAAGGGGTTAATTAATTAAACGAGGAGAATGCTCTGGAATTTACTAGGCTTATTCTGTCTTTAATATTTTGTTCCATAGAACGTAACATACTGAGAAAATGACCATAGACACAGGAAAATTAATGTAACTGTGTTTTCAGTTACTTGTTTTCAATTTCATTGATGATGCACATTTGAAATACAGTCGTGTTGAGCCTCAGTACCACAATTCTTACCATAACAGTTAATGTAGTTCAGTTTGATAAGGATTTTCTGTATTTAATAATGATTTTTTTGGACCTTTTGTCTTTATGAGTGTAAACTTATGCAACAAAATCTGCTTTCAGTTGAGACTGTTGTCTCTGGAATATGGAAGCTGATCAATGTACCGTCTGAATGTTATGTGGCAGTTTTGCGTTTCTGGACAATATTCACATTGCATGTTGGATTATGATATTAAATTGCTATCTTTTGGCTATATCTGAGTAAAACTGGTATCATGTAATTTGAAATATGTAACTCATACATGGGAGAGGATATTTATGGCTTTTGGTGTAACGTTTTGTGTCTGTCAAATTTTTTATGAATTTCGTGTACAAAGGAATAGGCTTTGGAACAATGCACTATGATATGTTCCTCATTCATTCCTAATTCATGTGGATTCAGTGACGAGGAAAATGAAAGTTGTCAACATCAGGAACTGAAGCTGATTGATGAACAGTGACATAACAGTTAGTCCTTTAGGTGGTGATTAAACATTTCTGTTCTTTTGTAATCTTTATTTATGTTAAACTTAAAGACAAATGACATGTAACATTTCCCAACAGCATGCCACTTCGCATAAGATATGAGGAAATTTTTGACCAAATTCATGTTATACAAAACAAGTGACGTCATCACCTTTAATGAAATGTCTAACATAGGAAGAAAACAAAATGTGTTATACATATTCTAGATGGTGTATTGTATCATGAATAGTAACCATGAAGAATATATAGCAAACTTAGGGTTTCATGTTTTCTAATTTTTCCCGTTTGGTACCACGCATTAAAAACCAATATGTGAAATACCAGAGCCGTGAAATACTGGTGAAATTGCAGTGGGAAAATATCTTTCTTTCCATTGTATGTCCTCCCTGTTTGTCGATTTTATCTAATGACATAGAGGTTGTGTAGAAGAAATACTAATTATTAGTGGTTTTTGTGTAGTGTTGTGCATTATATTATGAATAATGCTTAAGTTTGTGAGAGATAAAAAGAAAAGTGATGCTCTTCCTATCTAAATTCTTGAACTGTGACTAGATCTGCAGGGGAGGGGAAATAAAGTAGTCAATCACACCCTAGTAATTGTACCCTAAGAAAACATATGAAGTGGAAAATTTTGTGGTAGGATTAATTCAGCGTAAAAAGCAGGATTTAATTTTGAGACTGTTACTGTTTATAATAATTACATTAATTTTTCCATTCAGATTGTAAAGATTTTAGTTGATCTTTGAGATGAACTCTTTTATGAGAACTGATACTGGTATGATCCAGCTGGTTATCATTTACATGAAGGTGCTTAGGACCTGGGAGCACGATGGTTTGCTGATTGGTTAGAGCACTATGGTATCGTTATGAACATTGAAAGAGACAAGAAGTGTGATTTTGAATCTGTTTTGTAGCAAATAAATCCTTCAAAAAAGAAAAATAAAGTAAAATACAAACATTACTCTGCCACAATTACATTAATTATGTGGAAAAAATAATTCCTGTCCTTCCGTTTGTCCAACTTTGGTCACTGATGTAAAATGTGTGTATATTAGGAACATATTGTTAATTGTAATCCCGAAAGTTATACAATTATTTGAATTTATTTAAAAGGTTCCGCTGTTGTGGAACTGCTGATACGCTGTTGTGGTTTGCTCCAAAAATTTTGTGGGCTCTATGAGTGTCTTGGATTATATCTGCATAACTTTGTATGACCACAGGGCCATAGGCACCATTATTGTGTAAGTGGACATTTCCTCTTCCCTTGTACATAAAAGTTTTCAGTGTGCAATTCTGAAACAGATTTCTGGTATTGTGTGGGTCAGATTTCTTATTTACAAGGTAATTAAAATTTAACTACCAGAAAATGAGTTTTGTGGAGTATTCAGCTGCAATGGAGAAACTTGTATGACTCAAAACATACTGTGTGAACAGTTGTACCTATTGATTGAAGGTGAAAGTTTGGACATAAAAAATGATACAATATTCAATAAATATCTGTGTGTATCAACTGAAGTGAAGCTCTCTGATGTAATGTTTGGAATTGTTAGTTTCCAAGCTGAGTTGTTTTTGTATTGGTTGTAAAGAGCAACAAAAAGCGATCAGAATATAGTTTGCACTACTCACTCTCAGTTACGCATTAAAATTGATTAATGTCTGGTTTTTGGATTGCAAGCATCCATTATGAAGCTTCAAAGAGAGATGAAATCACCATTTTGTAGCTATTTCAAATGTTATAATGGATGTTTGCCAACCAATACCAGTTTTTAGTCAATTTGAATGAGCACGTGATGCTGAGTACTACATTCTATTGCCATGCATTGTTTTAACTGGACTATGAGTTAAAATGATTTAACTTACTTTGTTTCCTGACTAGCATAGTTTTGCCTGTGTTTTTCCACAGACCAGCTGGCCTCCAGCTCATTGACATTAACACAATTGTGAACTCTACTATTAGACAAAACATGATATTTATGAAATACTTCAAACTCTCTAGTGTACCAACTTTTTGATATAAGGCAAATATTTGCCTATCAGTGCAAAGTGGGAAGAATCTACAAATGTGATCTGTAGAAGCTTTGTCTCCATTCAATGGCAGTGTCGTGTATTCCATTACAGCTATTCAGATGAGGAAACTTGTTAGTTATAATCTTACGTTGATAGATAATCTGAATAGGTTCATATACTGGCATTAATGGAATTGATCATATATATATATACACAATGTGCAGAGTTCCCTATTGGATTTTTCATGTTACTATCACTGTTACAAATTGCCCAAATTTATAGAAAATTTGACAAGTTTATACATATAGGCCCAACAACTGGAGTTTATTATAGTGCACTATGTGGGGTCTAGAACAAGCGTTTTCATATGTTACATTGAAAACATTATTTTTTTATGGCCAACTGTGTGGCATTCCTGTATACATATTGCAGTTGAATTTTATGTACAGAAACTTAAGTCGATAACATGAGAATGTTTCCCTGCATACATAAATATGTGGAAGTACATTAATTTCATATCGTTCAAGAAATTAAATTTTCTTGTTACTGAATTTCAGACTTGTAAATTGTTTGTTGTCCCACCCCATTTCATCTCTCCTCTTTTTCACCCTCCCTATCTTCTTCTGTAACATTCACTTCCTCTTCCATTATCCCTTCTGCTCTCTTCCTGTATCCCTTTCTTCTCCACTTCTTCCTCTCAATTCTTCCTTCTCTGTAACTTTATCCCCCCCTCTCATTGCTTCTCCCTCTCCACTTCTTCACCCCCCCCCCTCCCCCTGATCTCCATCCCACACACTCCGACACTTCCTCTGTTACAACATCCTGCTCTCCTGCCCAGCCTCCTTGCTATAGATGCTATTCTCTCTCCCGTCCTTCCTCCCTCCCCGTCTCCCCCCTTTCCACCCTCCATCCCCTCTCCTCTCCTGTAATAGTGTGTACTTTGAACTATTTTTCTCTTTGTCTGCATTTTCTCAGCAGTCATTGTTACATTACCTGACATTGACATTGATATATGCATCATCCATTCTCCAGTGCATAGTCTCAGTCCCTTTAATGTAAGGTATATTCAGAACATACTTAACTAACATTTCTATTTCATGCACACATTGCCTAAAAATATTTTTTGTAAACTTGAGGAGAACCTCAGTGTATTGTCTACTTTTTGTTTTGATATTTATGTAATGTTATTCCTAGAATTTCAAGATAAATGCTCTGTGATGTAAAATTATGGCAGTATGCCTTGTGTTCAAAATTAGTTCTTTGATAAGCATTTTGACAAAATTGGTTACGCTTTTAACATATGAACTTATGCCAAGTGATTACTGGAAAATTTGTAATGGTTCTTTTACGGAGCCAGGGTTGTTTACCTTACAGGTATTCTGTTAATACTGATTCTTAGATTCCTGCTATTTTCTCTAGGTTCTTGATAGAGACACTACTTTCCTCATGACCCAACTTATATTTTTGTCAGCCTTCTACAAAAGTAAACTTGTGATTCAAGCTTGCTGTAGAGAACCATGTTTCAGTAAGAGTGTAACAGATGTTAAATTTGATCTTCAAGATTATTTATACATTGTGACAAAATTGCTATCTTTGCACAAAATGAGGAACGTGGGAAACAAAACTTCCATTTTACAAATATTTGATTCATTGCACATATATTCTTCATTGGTAGGTCACTGTTATTACCAATATTAACTTCATTTATCTTGTTACTCATGTATAGGAATTTCTGCTTGAAATATGCACGGTAGGAACAATGTTTTGTCATATATGTACAGTGTTATGAAAGTTCATAAGAAATACTAACACAGTTTATTTTTATATTAGTTCTTTTTTATGTGGCTCTGAAATGCTTAGAGACAACTTCATGGTGGAATATGAATGCTGCTAATTAATACACATTAAATGACATAAGCAATAATTATAGATTGCAAAAAATGTAAAAAATTCAGTATATTTGTGATATGTGGATGTTATTTCTGTTACAACTGCACATACTGACTGTTCTCTACCTCTGTGTTGCCATTTGAGATGTGCTCCTCTTATTCCTTATTTCATTTTACTGCAACTCTGGTGCTGTATGTTGTAATACTTAAATTTTATCTAGTCAGACAAGAAGGAACAAGGGAACATACCACATCTTGGTGTCATCTTGGTAGATTTGTGAGAGTAATGTGACAAAACTGTCCCAGGTTTTTTTAGGATGACTCATGCCACTAATATTTGCAAAGAAAATGCAATTTTTTATTGGCAGTTTCATCTTCAATACTACAAGACTTAAAACTTGAGAAAGCTTTGTAATATAGCTATACTGTCAAAACACCCATTTACACTTCATGTAAGTAATTGTTCAAACAATATAGGGCACATGATGAACTCCTCTCTATTCCTTATTCAACTGTGGTTTGATTTCTTTGATGAAAACAAAGTGTTATATTTGAAGTAATGTTTGAAACAAAGCAGTAATTTGTACTGCTTAAGTACTTAAAATTTGTGAACTGATTTTGATGTTGCGCTTTCAATATTATGATGTTTAGATTTGTTGTTCAAAAATGACAGTGCAAAGCATTGGAAAAAATTTTATGTACAAATTTTCAGAATACAATTGAGATTATTTTTAATACAGCTATTTTAATAGTGTACAAATGAAAACAGAAATACTTGACTATGTATGTAAATACTAAATAAATATTGCAAAATGAGATGAGTGTATTTGAAGTGAAATGCATTGTGTATATGTAATGAATATAACTGTTTTATCATCTAATTCATTGCTGTTGCTATCTGTCCCAGTTTTCTTTGTGAGTGTTAAATACATATTGAAATTTTAAGTTAAATTTTTCAATCTTTATGAGGTTTGATCAGTGATATTCTTACCTGGGTATGCTCAAGACACTCACCGTTAGTGGATTTTGAATTCTACAAATTGTATAACATTTGTCATTTTAAAAATGCCATGGAATTTTTACTGTTGGTTTTTGCCTTGCTCTTTTTGTTTGACGCTGTTGAGACACATTAATGTGAGCACCTATAACAAACCTGAATAACCAAGTTTTGCAGCGCAGACCACTGAGACGTGTGGAAAGAGTGTCAGTGAGGTTGTGGAAGGTACTGACAGGGATGTGGAGCCATGTCAAATCCAGTTCTGTTGCCAGCTGCACTACATTTCTCATTTAAGACTACATGGTGCAAGAAGCCCAATTGAAGTGCAATTGAGTTTAAATTTGGTGAGTTTGGCTATGGTAGTATGGTAAACTCATCCTGATGATCTTCAAACCACACATGTACACTCTGATCCGTGTGACAGGTTGGATTGTCTTGTTGGTAAATGCCATCATACCGAAGAAAAACAAACAGCATGTAGGAACGGACATGGTCCCCAAAGATGTATGCATACTAGTGTTGATCCACTGTACCTTTCAGAATGACGAGATCACCCCAGGGAATTCCACAAAAACATTCCCCAGACCATAACACTCCCTCTTGTGTTTCCTTTCAAATGTTTCACACTGTGCACGCTTATAACCATCCGTCTAATGGAGCATAAAATGTGGTTCATCTCAAAAGGCCTCCTGTTGCCACTCAGTGAACTGTCCTGTTGTGTTATTGGCTTGAAAATTCCTGTCACCATCACTGACAAACAGCAGTCAGCATGGGTGCATGAACCAGGTACCTGCTATGGAGGCCCATACGTAACAATGTTTGCTGAATGCTCACTGAGGAGACACTGTTGATAGCCCTTTGGGTCATCTGGGTGGTCAGTTTCTCAACAGTTGCATCTCTGTCCTTGTATATCTCGAAATCTGTCATTCACCCATGTCATGTATGGCCTATGGTGTGCCACAGTTGCCTCGCACTGGTTTTGGATAGCTCCACTGTGCCATGCACAATATAGTTCAACCACAGCAACACTCGAATAGTTTATCAACATAGGCATTTTGGAAATGCATCCACCCTTGGCCTGAAAGCCAATGATCTTGCCCTTTTGGATGTCAGATAGTTTCTCCATTTCCACATTACAACAATAACTGCATTGTTTTCCACGTGCTCCTGATGCACTTTATATAACCTCTACTGCTAGTGCTGCCATCTGTATGGGGTTGTTTCACACTGATGTGAAACTTAGGTGGTAGTCACATTAATGTGACTGGACCATGTATAAATCTGACTTGCAGACACAAGAGATACTTATAAAATTTTGTAATTAATTTTTTGTTTGTTTGCAGGTACACGTCTGTGTTCTTGGTACAGATAGAAAGTCTCCTGCCACTGTACTGTAGCACACAGCAAGAGAAGCCTAAACAGAATGGTGCAACCCATTATAAACTGGAGTGTTGTGCAGTGATTTGTATTTTGCAGCACCACAACAGTTGCAACTGTGTCAGCCGAATCCAAACTACTAAAGAACTAGCCTGACACAGTTGCTAAATTCCTGCTAGTGCCAAAAATGTATTACCACATGTTACTTTACTTTATCAACATTCTGCACTACTTTATTTTGGCTCCTCTAGTGGCATGCTACAGTACTGTGACGCACGGATTTCAATGTTTGCCACGACTGGAGCCATGCACCTGCAGACAAATAAACAGAATAGTAATAACAACAAATGTGAAAAGGACTGATTGTTACCCACCACATAGAGGAGGCACTGAGCCACAGACATGCACAGTGAAAAGACTGCTAAACATTTAAGCTTTCGGTCAAAAATGTCCATCTTGTGAACTAGAAACATGCACACATTCACAACGTGAAGGCGGCAGTAAAACACAGGAAAGAAGGGAAAGGAAAGGACTGACATTGACTAATGTAATGCATTGGAAGTGGGAGATGGATTAACAACAATATGAAAAGGATAGTTTGCTACTCACTGCATGGAGGAGGCACCAAGTCGCAGACAGGCACAACGAAAAGACTACTAAATGCCAAGCTTTTGGACAAATAGAAAACTACACACTTTTCCTATTTCATAAGGACTTTTTTGTCCAAAAGCTTAAATGTTTAGCAGTCTTTTCATGTGTTCTACTCAATGCCTCCTCTGTGTGGTAAGTTGCAATGAATCTTTTCCATATTGTTTTTGTTCCATCTTGGACTTTCCACTGTTTAAAAAAATAGTAATGTAACCTTTTTTACTGAGATGATAATTAAAACTTCATGATATCACTTGTACCTGCTGTAGACCACTGTCAACATTAACAGATGATTGAATCTCAGGAGGCAAGTGATTTTCTAGTATATTTTTTACTTTTGAGCACATCCAGACTTTCTAAACAATTTAATGTCAACACACACTCACCTACAACTATTAACAAGAAAGAAAAGGGAATGAAAAAATATGTTTGCAGGCATATTTCTTTTTAGCATTCTATTAACAGTGATAGTAATATTGTGCACATTTCAGCTGGAAAGGAAGTGGTACTTCAATGCATGTATCTTAATTCTTGCTTGTACAGCACTGCAGTTTATTTTCAACAAGATAAATTAACCGTAAATAGACTAATGTATGACACATTATAAGTATTATACTCAGACATAGAAATCAGCATGGCAAATGGCAAAGATCAGGGAGATGAAAACAGAGTGCCAGTGCCTGAAATATGAGACCTTAGGACAGAAAATGTCAATGTTTTCCTTTGTCTGTCCTTTTTATCATATTTTGTTTAGATTCCTCCCTTCCATCACAAGAAATATCATACTGTCTTAAACACTTTTGCTGGATGTGTATGGCATCTGTACTGCCCTGTGTAACATAGCTATATGTGATAGAGAATACATATGAGGATCCTCATAAAGATTATTATTCAGCTGACAATGGCCCTCAGTCAAACTCGAGAGCCTGTCTGTGCCAGCAAGTTATACATGTGTGTATATACTGGATCAAATAGGAAAAAGAGAAGGCCTAGTAGAAATCCTTGGATACTGTGGGCCACATTGAAACTAATTTATGAAAGAAAAAATATTAAACAGGCGAAAGGGAATAAAGGTGTCTAAAAAAATTAGACTGACATAAATTGCAAAATGGCTAAATAGAAATGCCTGGAGAACAAATGCAAGGCTGCAGAACCATGTGTAACTAGAGGAAATATAGATACTGCCCATAGTTAAAGAGGCCTTTGTAGGCTATCAGTCTCAGATGTAAGTCAGTATTAAGCAGAGAAGGGAAAGATCAAAGAGTGAATAAATTTAAAGAAGTACTGTACAGGGGGAACATACTTGAAGATAATATTTTGGAAAAGGATGTGAAACTGTGAAGATTAGATCGAAAATATGACAAATAGATGGAGCAGTGAAAGACCCAAGTCAAAGCACTGTGTCTGGAGCAGACAACATTACCTCAAAATTATCAATTTCCATGGGAGAGTCAACCATGACAAAACTATTCCACCTGGTGTGAAAGTTGTATGAGACAGGTGAAATACCCTCAGACTTCAAGAAGAATGTAAGTATTACACTGAACTGTCAGTTTAATAAGTCATGGTTACAAAAAATAATGAGAAGAATTACTTATGGAAGAAGAAACATCTAGTAGAAGCTGATCTTAGGGAAGATCAGTTTGGCCTATGGAGACATACAGAAATTGTGACTACAACTTACCTTATAAAATAGGCTGAAGAAAGGCAAATTTATATTTGTAGCCTTTGTAGACTTCGAAAAAGTGTAGACTGGAATACACACATCGTTAGGGATAAAGTACAAGGAAGAAAGGTTATTTACTTCTTTTAAAGAGACCAGACAACAGTCATAAAAGTCAAAGGACACGAAGGGAGGCAGTAACTGAGAAGAGTGAGAGACAGACTTGTGTTATCACCCTTGTTAATCCATATCTACACTGAACAAGCTACAGAAAAATTTGGAAAAGATATTATAGTTTAGGGAGAAGAAATAAAAAATTCAAACTTCGCCAATGATATTGCACCTGTCAGAGACAGCAAAGGACGTGGAAGAGCAGTTGACTGGAGTGGACAGTGTACTGAAAGGAGGCTATAACATGAACATCAACAAAAGCTAAACAAGGATATTAAAATGTAGTCAAATTAAATAGGCAGAGCAGGGTGAATTAGATGAGGAAACGAGACATTAAAAATGGTAGATGATTTTTACTATTTGGGCCAGTGGAATAACTGATGATAGCTGAACTAGAGTGGATATAAAATGTAGAGTGGCAATGTTAAGAAAAGCACTTCTGAAGAAGATAAACTCATTAACAGTGAATACAGATTTAAGTGTTAAGAAGTCTTTTGTGAAGGTATGTGACTGGAGTGTAGCCTTGTAGAGAAGTGAAATGTGAATGATAAGCAATTCTGACAAGGAGAATAGAAGCTTCTGGAATGCTGTGCTTCAGAAGAATGCTGAAGATTAGATGGGTACATCAAATAAAAAATTAGGAAGTACTGAGTAGAATTGGGGAGAAAAGAAATTTGTGGCACAACTTGACCAAAAGAAAGGATCAGATGATTGGACACATTTTCAGACATCAAGGAATCATCAGTTTAGTACTGGAGGCAAGTGGGTGGGGGAGAGGTAAAAATGGTACAGGGAGACCAATAGATGGATACAGTAAGTAGGTTTAAATGTATGTATGTTACAGCAGTTATTCGGAGAGGAAGAGGCTTGCACAGGATAGAGTAGCATGGAGAATTGCATGAAACCAGTCTTCAGATCGAAGACCAAGACAACACACAGGCTGGACAATGTCCAGGTAGCCAGCAGTTAACTGCACATCTATTATCAGTTCACATGTTATGTTCTGAAGTCATTTGTACTGTTTAGCAAGAAGAGAGAGAAAGTGAGGTAGTCCATAACATGTAATGAATTTATAGACCAATGTACTCGTGCGCAGATACTTGATTCACTTTTCTACACAAAAAATATGGTACCTGAGGGAACAGTGAGATTTAACTTGGAGACTGACTCTGGAATTTTACAATTATGAAGACTGCACATACTAAATAAAAATTTTGACATGAGTCTGAACCTGCCCTTCTAAAGACAGCTCGTTATAATAAGGTAGTTAACAAACAGAGGAAAGATTTGGCTCTTTGGGCCATTTACAATTTGCATCCATCTTAGGTTTGTCCAAGTGTGACTTCTACAGAGAGAACTTTTTTGACCCTGTGTTTGTTGACAAAAGTGACTCTGATAATGTCTGATAAAAGAATGCACACACACACACACACACACACAAACAATCAAGTTCATTAAAAAAGTGCCATCTATAACTAAAGGTGAAGAAAAGGGAACCCTCATTTGTAGATTTATGAAAGGCTTATGTTGAGTGGAACACACTCCCTGGAATTCTGTAGTTATCAGTTGTGAAATACGTAGAGCAAAAGGTTATGTTAACGCATACAGAAACCAGACTACAGTTAACGAGAGTGAATGGATATGACGGAGCGACAGTAACCGAGAAGTGTGCAACATAGAATTGTGGCCTATCCCCCCCATATTAATCAGACTCTACATTAAGAAAGCTATGCAAATATTTGTAAAAGAAATTACTGTTCTAAAAGAAAAAAATAAATGATCTAAGAATCTCTAAACGAAGTATGAGAGTTATGGTATTTTGCTAGTGAAATAATGGATGATGGCCAAAGTAGAGAAGATATAAAATTCAGACTGGCAGTAACAAGAAAATGTTGCTGAGTAAGAGAAAGCTGTTAGGAAGTCTCTTCTGAAGGTGTCTGTGCGGACTGTAGCCTTGCATGAACGTGCATGATAAACATTTCAGACAAAAAGAAAATAGATGTTTGTGAAATGTGGTACTACAAAAAAATTACTGAATATTACGTGGTTAGATCAAGTAACTAAAACGGAGATTCTGAATCGAATTGGAGAGAAAGAGCTTTGTGGCAAAACTTTGACTAAAAGAAGGAATAGGTTGAAAATGACCCAACTTGATAATTTTGTAATGGAGGGAAGTGTGGGGGTTAAAAATTGTATGGGGAAACCAAAGATTGACTTCAGTAAACAGAGTCAACTGGCTGCAGGGTACAGTGGTTATGCAGATATGAACTGAATTGCACAAGATAGACTAGTTTTAGAGCAGTGTCGCACTAAGTCTTTGGACAGCTGACCACAACGACGACATGTTGGGTTATTTACAAATAACATATCATGACACAAAATATCACCTATGTAATTTGGTAACTTGATAAATAAGTACATTAAGTAAACAGTTTATTTGATGATTTGGTCCTGGTTTTGTAATGGTGTCAACTCCCATGAACTGTAATTGGTGCAAGAAATCTGCCAGTGTTTGGAATCCATAAAAGTGCAAGCGTGATACATAATATGGATAATGAGGGTTGCCTTTCAGAAACATTTTTTGTATCCTGATGATGATAAAGTTCATGTTTTGTTTTGATCTCCCATACATGGCACCTTTATTGATGGCATGGTCACAAAAATAAAAAAAGGTGTGGCTTTTCAATTTTTTATCCAATATTAAGGAAATAAAGTAGACAATCCCTTTAACCTTTTGTCAGGCACAGTGTTTTTCGCAACGAGATTGGGTGCAGTGTATCAAATTGATCATATCGCTTATTCACGTGATTATTTATTACATTTCATTAATAAAACACTCAATAAATTAAAAATATGTTTAAAGGAAGACAAAGAAGACATAAGAGGACAACAGCAATAGAAATATTATTCATATAGATTTCTTTTCGTCAGTGTGGTAATAAATGATAACATTGCCTTTTTTTTGCTTGCTTTTTTATTACATTTCACTAATTAAACTCATTAGAAGTGACAAATATTTTTACAGAACGGCAAAGATGACATTATAGCATAAAAACAATGGCAACATTACTTATTCAGTTGTATCGGTGTCACTTTTGGATTGCGGTAACATTTGAGGAGCATTACCATAGCCAGAACAAAAAGGTTCATTGTGCATCAAACAGATTGGCTTTTGTCACATTTTGCAACAATATTTTGTCAGTCTTTTCTTTACTGTGTAGTTATTACACCCTTTCCTCTTGTTTGCAGCAGTTTTTCCTGATTTCATCTTCTGCTTCATCTTCACACGTTTCCCAATAATGTCGTAGCCTCAGTTGAAGATCCCTGTGAACTCTTGTGGTGTCCAAACTTCTTTGAACCAAGCGAGGTAGAAGTAATGCATGGGATAGTTGTTTCAGGAATCCTTTTCTTCTGATACAATTCTCATTGTTGCCACAACAGATTACTTGTGCATTGATTCCACCCATATTAATCACTGCAAAAACTATAACCATGGGCCAATGGTGCACGTTTCTTGCAACATTGTACGAAGACGTCAACTTATCCATAGTGTCGACTGCACCTTTGGTGCTATTATAAAATGTTACAATCAACGGCTTTAGTTTATTTCCAGTGTTAGTATCTATTGAATTATCATCATGCAAACTTGATGCTAGGATCACACACTTCCCCTTTCTAGGAACATAGGAAACTAGAGTACACCCTTCCTATCTCGACAACAGAGCAGTCACGTTGATACTGAAGCACACAACAATGGAAAGCGTTCAGAGAAGGGAAGCTACTAGGGAGAAAGCACCAGTGCTGCCAATTACTGACAAATAAGTTACAGCAAATATCAACGTGTATCAATTAGAACACTTGCACCTTACGGAATGTTAAAAGTAATGATGGGTTCATAGAGCAAACATCACAAAACATTGTGCACATATCAGGTAAACTATGTTTTATAGTTAGTGACAAATAGAACTTCAGGCCAACAAAATGAGTTAGACACGGCACAGTGATGTCATCTGAAATGGAGGGAAATGAGAACATTGAAGCTAGACCATCTTAAAAGTGCTCAGTATATCAACAGAAAAATGACTAGTCACTCAAACTGCCAAATTTTATTAACATCTACTTACTAAAATTAAGAAGGGAATTGGAAACAAAACATTTGATTTGATAGGAAAACTAAAAAACAAGAAGCTGGCCGAAATGAACATTCAGAAAACACTGGGGGTAACCATTCTCACAGATGTAATTGACTTAGCCATTTTGGTTCAAGGTGACCAGCTAAAGCCCACCATGTCTAAATTCAGTTTCCAATTTCTTAACTATTTAAAGTAGGCATCAGTCTCCTTTTGTTATGAAAAAAAATTAGTCAAGATTTTGGCGCACAGCCCGTGACAGGCCCACTAGACTCACTGTAGGGTGAGTATAGACTTTCTTTGCCACAGTACTAGGGGGGGAATGTGGTGGGCTCATTGCTCTGGCCATTTTTTTAACCCCTGGTAATGATCCCCAGCAGGCTGGGTGTATCTGAGAGTGCCCTATTGGCTGAGAAACAACAAAAAGTCACCGCTCCTACCTGCGACTGAATCCAGGGCTGGAGTTCAGATTGTCATGGCCACTTCATCATGATGGATAACTTCTTGTAAAAATGATCTGTCTAAATTTTATGATGACTTTAGAAAGTATTATAAACGAAACTATACTGCAAGTCAAGTATGCACTTGGCTTGTGTGGTACAATTTCAACAAACATAAGAAAAATAAATCTTTGTTGATAGGAACACAATATTTGTGTTCACTTGTGATTGGTATACATTTAGTGAGTTATGTTCCCTAGGTTATAGCCAAAAGCAACTTGAAGCAAAGAGCAGTCCATTATGAATATGTACCAAAAGGCTCTTTTTGTTGAGAACAGGTACATATTTTTGTATAATTTTGCAAAATGGGGGGAGGGTGAGAAACAGATTCCCAGCTTGATTTCTACATGGTGAAATAATGGAATCTGCATTATTGATGAGCAGAGGCACAGTGCTCAATTTGTGACACTATGCTCCAGTACCCCATATTTGAACCTTGACAAAAAAATCAGAACCCCAGAAGAATTCTAAATTTAAAAAACAACCCCCTGATAGGTCACAGTACCAGAACCTCTTATTTTACAAATTAAGCACTGGTGAGATGCTGACTATTGTATCATTGGTGTGTTGGGCCAGCGAGTCAACCTAGGCTCACTGTGTACTCTAAACACTTCCCCCCCCCCCCCCCCCCTAGCCACATGTGTTACTGTGACTGCTTAGGGGATGAGGAGGTATCTTGTTCCCAGGCCAAATCCACCTGACAGATTAGTGACAAGGGGTCGGTGTGCTGGCCAGCATACAAAACTGTGTGTGTGTGTGTGTGTGTGTGTGTGTGTGTGTGTGTGTGTGTGTGTGTGTGTGCGCGCGCGCGCGCACGCGGGGGGGGGGGGGGGGGGGGTGAGTAGTAGACAGACTGATGACATTCACATTCAATTCACTGGTTTTGTCTCCTTAAACACTTACTCAGCATCAGCATCTGTTTTGTTCTCATGTTTCTCCCCTCCCCCAGACAGAGTTAAACCGTGAGGCTGCTGGCATTCAGGAAAGGTTTTTCTTAACTTGTGACTCAGAAACACATTCAGCCAATGTGATATACACTTGCTGTGGCAAAGATATGTGTCAGTGCAGAATCCTACTGATCCCATCTCCCAATACTTCTTTCACATGGGCTACTTTGTTGTGAAACATTATTCATGAGATAAATATTTTATTCACTGCGTCTGCAGCTTGTTGTCTAGTGGCTACCATTGCTACCTCTGGATCCTGGGTTCAATTCCCAGCCAGGTTGGGGATTTTCTATGCCCGGGGACTGGGTGTTTGTGTTGTCCTGATCATTTCATCATCATCATCATCATCATCATCACCGTCATCATCATCATTCGCATCACGGGCTGGCAACAGGAAGGGCATCCGGCCACCCGTTAAATTAACCCTGCCAAATCTTACCATAACCGTGCCGACCTGCAAAACAGTTGGACAAACGAACAAGAAAAAAAAAAATAATAATAAGAAGAAATGTTTTATTCACTGGGTTTAAGTTAGTGCACTTTCCATCGAATTGCTCAGCAGTTCAGAAATAATGTGTTGCTGTATAATATTACAATTGACATTCACTTTAGCCATTGTTTCACATAGTAATAATATTTATATTTAATGGATATGTACATCATGTACGTTCAGGTATAGCTCTCTCAGTATAACAATAATTCATCATATTTTATCTGTCGTCCCATTTGGGTTATATGTGATATGGGTCAAATTGTGATATAGTTCATAGTACACACAGCTTTTTTCCAACTTCTGGAGGAGACTGATCGGTTATTTTCTTAAAAGGGTATAGTTTGCTGTACCCATGTTGCTGTTCATTTAAAATTGTAGTAAGTAAGCATAACATGCTATGTTTGTGAGTCTCAGATACTGTAAACACTCTTTCTAAGTTGACTGTCCTCAACTAGAAAAATTACTGCACACCATTTATTCTAATACAAAAGCACAGTACACATTTTCGCTTGAAGGGTGACTACTGAATCTTTTGCAGATCAGTAGAAAATTGTTGAGTTCAGTTTACATAAGGACACTAGACAAAAATTAATCACTGCTAGGATACACTGCAATAATACGGCGTAACACCACCTCTAGCCTTGATAATGATCTTAATTTAGTGAGGAAGAGCTGCATCAAGTATGTTATATCCAGCTGAAGCCACCCACTGATGATTATATCTTTTAGAGCCACCAAATTGTGGGAATATTGATTGCTCCATTTCACCTGCTTTGGTATCCCCACCAGACACAGGCATGTCAGACAAGGAATGATTTGTGACTCTGTTATGAGCAGTGTGAGTGTTGTATACATTGGGTGGTGCTTCTGGCATCATTACTTTCCTGCTTTGGTCACATAGAATCTGGTGTTAGTCACGTTCTAGCTTCAGCCTGTGTTCTTGTTTACTCAGCTTGCACTTGCTGACTTTCATGGGTGAATTCTTTGAGCTGTTACTCTTTCTTACTTCCTTGTTTGTCCCTGGTCGCACTTTTAAACTCTCTGCTTGTGAGTAAGTTGATACTTGGTGTTCACAGGCACCACATATCATGATTCCGTGCACTCATTTTCAGGTGTTACGAAATGCTACAAATGTAGTTGTTGGCAATGATAGCTTGCTATCACTGGCACCAAAACGGAAGATAACAGAGAGAAGGCCAAAATACTGAATTCGGTCTTCCGAAGTTGTTTCACTGTGTAAGATCGTAACACTGTCCCTCCTTTTGACCATTGTGCAAACGTCAAAATGGCAGATATTGAGATAACCAATCGTGGAATTGAAAAGCAGTTACAATTGCTTAGTAGCGGAAAGGCTTCAGGACCAGATGAGATGCCTATTCTATGGAGGTTATGCAAAAGAACTTGCTCCATTTCTGGCAGTAATTTATCATAGATTGCTTGAGCAACAAAAGGTACCTAATGACTGGAAAAAAGCTCAGGTCATTCCCGTTTTTAAGAAAGGGTATAAGACAGATCCACACAATTATAGACTTATATCGTTGACGTCAATCTGTTGTAGAATTATGGAACATGTTTTATGTTCAAGAATTATGAACAGCTTCTCTATAAAAATCAACATGGATTCTGCAAACAGAGATCCTGTGAAACTCAGCTCACTCTTTTTCTCCATGAGATCCACAACACAGTGGACAATAGTGCTCAGGTGGTGATGCCATGTTCCTTGATTTCAGTAAGGCATTTGACACTGTCCAGTATTGCCGTTCAATGAAAGAAAAAGAAAAAAAAAATACAAGCTTACAGAGTGTTGGAGCAGAGCTGCAAGTGGATTCAAGACTTTCTCACAGATAGAACTCAACACATCACTCTTAACGGAACTAAATTGATGGATGTAAAGGTAATATCTGCAGTACCACATGGAAGTGTTATAGGACCGTTGCTGTTCACAATATATATAAATGATATAGTAGAAAACATCAAATGCTCTTTAAGGCTATTCACAGATGACACAGTTGTATATACCAAAGTAGCAATGCTAGAAGATAGTAAGAATTTGCAGAATAACTCTGGCAGTTGACCCTGAACATAAATAAATGTAACATATTGCACATACATAGGGAAAGAAATCCACTACTGTACAGCTACACTATTGATGACAAACAGTTGGAGACAATGTCTGCCATAAAATATCTAGGAGTAATTATCCAGAGTGACCGTAAATGGAATGACCATGTAAAACAGATAGTGGGAAAAGCAGACAGCAGACTCAGATTTATCGGAAGAATCTTAAGTAAATGTAACTCACCCATGAAAGAAGTGGCTTATAAGGCTCTTGTTTGCCAGATTCTTGAGTATTGTTCATTTATCTGGGATCCTTATCAGGTAGGACTGGTAAAAGAGAGAGAGAAATCGAAAGAAGAGCGGGTGCAGGCAGCAAGAGAGCATCATGGAGATGCTAAACAAACTCCACAGGCAGACATTACAAGAGAGACACTGCGCGTCATGGATGGATTTACTATTGAAATTTTGGGACAGCACTTTTCAGGAGGAGTCAGACAACATATTATCCCCCCCCATCTTGTGCATTGACCACGAGGAGAAATTTCGAGAAATTAGAGCCAATGAAGAGGCTTACCGACAATCATTCTTCAAATGTACTATTCATCAGTGGAAGAGGTTTGGAGGGATAAGGTAGTGGTAACAAAAGTACCCTCCGCCTCACACCATTAGGTGGCTTGCAGAGTATGATGTAGATGTATGTTCATTTTCGCAATAGTGTGTTTGTTGTGCCCATAATGGACCCACTATTATTGGAATGTTTACAGCAACAGATGCAGCTGCAGGAGGAGCTACTGAAACAACAACAACAACAGCTGCAAGAGCAGCAGTAACAGTTGCACCAACAGCAGTTAAAGCAGCATTAGGAGCAAATGCAGCAGCTCATTCGATTGCTGGCCACACAACCAGTGAGAACAGGTGGTGCAACCACCATTGCCAATGCCACTAGCTCCACTTGCAGGTTTTGATGAGACCACAGAAAGATGGGAAAATATGTATGCCATTTTAAACTGTACTGCCAGTGAGGCACATCAGCAAGTGTATAGATCAGAGTGCTCTGTTCTTGTTGAGTGGCAGCAGTCTGTATGAAGTGGTGCAGAAACTGCAGTCCCTTAAAGACCCTGAAAAACTCGAATTTTCAGTGTTGCGTCAATTACTAGTGCACTACTGTGACCAGCAGTCCACATGGTAGCTGCCAACCTGCGTCCCAGGCAATCATATGTGATATGGACAGCAGACTTGCGGAGTTAGCATGTAAGTATTACCGAATTTCCTATGTGGACTGTTAATCATGATATAGTGATGTGGCTGCTGCACAACAGGTTTGTACAGTCTGAAACATTACTGCATTCTGATCCAGTATCACACAAGGTAGTGTAAATTGCAGAGTCAGTGGAGTTGATATCTGCAGGACAAACAGTATTTTCAGATAATTGGCCGGTGGAGGAGCTTGATGTCTTTAGTGACCATGTTGTTGAGTTAGTCGTACAGGCATAGTATCAGGATGGGGCCTCCAGTGTCCCAGTGCAGGTCTGCTACAAGGACGGGGGCCACACTGGACCACCTTCAGTCCCTGGTGCATGAGTCTTTTGCTGACTTCACGGTGGGTGCAGAGTGGTGCACTTCAACAGTCCTGGACTTGCACCGACAGATGAAGCAGTCTTGTCCAGATTGCTGCTCATTACATGAGAGAAGACAATGTCCTTATTTCTTTGAAACCTGCTGCATCTGCCATATACAAGACACTTAGTGGCTGTGTACGGAAAAGGTCAACAAGCTGCACCTTGAGACAACATCTCAGTGTTCGCACTCAAGTCCACAGGCATGATAACACCCATACTATATTATGGCAGATTGAGGAACAGCTCCATGTTGCAAAAAGTTTTGATTAGAAACAGGAGCTTTGTGCAGTCCAACAAGCAGTGTGGATACTTATCACTTCCTGGGGTGCCTCCCCCCCCCCCCCCCCCCCTGCCATTACAGCTCTCTCAGCTCTAAGTAGTATCATACAGTGGGCAGCAGATTCCATTGTGAGTACAACTTCTAGTCATGGGCAAATACAAAAATGTGGAATGCCAACTCTTGCATGTGGCCGTGAATTTTCAGTTAGCAGAAAATGTTTTCCGACTTTATACATTCACTGTTTTTTTTATTTGAAGTAACTTGCTCTCACATGTAGTGGCAATTTTACACACACTATCAGTGCACCAATATGAAACAGGTCTTTATCCCCTACCATGTCCTAAGGATTTGTCGGCTAAATTGGCCAATGGTCAGCATTTTTTCAAGATTGATCTCTGTGATTCATACTTGCAATTGCCATTGAAAACTGACTCTTGGCGAATTTTTTAATACACCCCTTTGGGCTGTACCAGTTTAACCAGTTGCTGTTTGGAATAGGCTCAGCTCCTGGAATATTTCACTATTTTCATGAGCAACTTATCAGTGGCATTCCATTTAACACCAACTATCTGGATGACATTTGGCAGAGCATGTTTGCAGCAATTGACAAATTACCGGTTCCTAAGAACATTAGAGAGTTCAAGTTATTTTCAGGGAAGGTAAATTACTATGTAAAATTCATTTCACAGACTGCTTACACTTGTCATAAATTGAATCAGTTTTGTAGGAAAGGAGTGAAGTTTGTGTGGTTGGAGGCATGTCAGTCAATACTGCAGAAACTGAAGTAACATTTCTGCTTCATTCCATCTTTGGCCCTGCTCACACCCAGTAAAACTTTGACTCTGGTTGCTGATGTGTCCCAACATGGGACTCTGTGCTATTCTCTCTCACAGCCAGCCACGGTGGCCGAGCGGTTCTAGGCACTTCAGTCAGGAACCACGCGCCTGCTATGGTATTTCCTGTGCCAGCATCGAGGCTAAAATTAACTTGGCATCCACAGAAAAAAATAGGTCCATTCAATATAACAGATTGGGCTGTTCCATTTGTGCCAAGTTTGTTTTCGAGGCTTATAATATGTTTGTAGTCAGGCATGCGGTGGCGACGTTGGCGATACAGACGTCGACGAGGCATAGTGCTTCAATGCTGTTGCAGATAGAGCTCGCAGTGGAATGATTCCACTGACACTGATGCTTTACAGACGGGCCTTGGCCTTGACCCGAGGTTTAAGAGTTTTGACTTATTACAGCTTTTCCTCCTGTTCCTGATGATGCGATGGCGATGTGGCCTCACTGTGTGGTGTGTCCTCTCGTTGTCCGGTGTCTGTCCTATCCTGGCTACTAGCATGCAGGCATACTAGTGGACTTTGATATTTTAGGTCTTCTTTGTCTCGCGAGAGACGTTCTGCAGCACTGTCTGCAGGTCTGCAGATAGCTTCCTCGTGCCATCGCGAACCTCGTTCCTCAGCCGCACGACTGCGTCCTCTAGGATGTATTCCCAGTCGCGCGGCGTGAAGACCCGGTTCGCGTTGATGGTGTTGAGATCTTTCTTGGTGACGAACTCGAGCAGTATTGCCCGATGCCCGCCACGTATCTCAGTCGGCCTGTGTGGGAGCGACGGCTTCCGTTCCCCCTCCACTTGGGCGAAGAGGTACGGGTTCGTTTGGGCGTTGAAGCGCCCATCCCGTAACATGGCGGCAATCTTCTTCAGCACGTTTGGCATGTTCGTGCTGTACGGGAAGGGTATGATGTCCATGCGAAGATTGCAATCCTCTTCTTGCATCCCCTTCTGTGTTGCCTTCCCGCCTGGAGTTGGGGAAGGGGAGGACGGTGCCACGTCCATGGGCGTCTCTCCGATCTCCTGTATTGCTACAGGTTCCAATGATTCCGCTGGCATGCACATCCCGGTTATATGGGGAACGAGTGACCTTCGTTACATCACGCGCTGATAACGGACTTAGACTCTGCCGGCACCAGCGCGAAAGTGTTATCCCGGACGCGCATACTGGATGTTCTAGGTGTGCGCGTACGCTGGTGAAGACGATTTGTTGATATTTCACTCGCAGCAGACTGGATCACGCCACTGGCACTTTCATTGCTGTTAACTGAACGTTGTGGCTGTGGAAGATCAAACCTAACCTTTTTCCGATAGTTTACCGGTACACTCTTCTTACGATTGTTTTCACTTTCTGTGAGACTATTACTAGAACAAGGTACATCAAAATTGTTTACATTCTCGAACCTCGAAACATATGCTGTAGACGAAGTTTTAGTGCCGAATGTTTGACACTTGTTGTGTACTACCTTCCATTCTGATGATTTATCAGCGTCATTTTGCGGCTATGTATCCATACTCTGATGAAAGTTTTTGTCCTTCTGTCAGTCTTGAAGCAGACAATTGTTAATGTCAAATTTAAGACTAGAATACAGAGAATTGTTTCAGTAAAATGTAATATAAAAATATTTAGCTTAGATAAAATATATGCCCTATTAAATAATGGACTATATGAGGAATTACAGCAATTGTTCGGAGAAGAAAAAGAAGTTGAGCAAAATAGATCAATAGAGCATCAAATCAAATACCTTTCAGCCATCTACTTTCCAAATAGTTATTTTACTGGGCTACCAGTTTTGGTAGAAGATTCCAACATATAGGAAGATTCCAACCACAGTTCCACTCAACAGAGGAGTCAGCTTTCGAAGACTCGTATCTGTAGATTTCTCTTCAAAAGAAATAAAATGTAGGAAGTAACAAATGAAAGGAACATCTTATTTCTTTTGAAGAGAAATCTACAGATACCAATCTATGTTGACCAGAACCGAGGTTGGAATCTTCCTACATGTTGGTCAGGGGGCCTGAAGATGGTGTATCCGATAAAATAACAGTTTGGGAATTAGCTGAAAATTGTTTGATTTGTCATTCTGTACTGAACAGTCGAGTCCCACAACTGTCTATGAAAAGATGGACATACAGAGGAAATAGAGAAAACTTTGGTGACATGTTCCAAGAGGTTGACTGAATAAGATAATCTTGTCCTTAACAGGTCCATTGTTACAAACAGCTAAAATATTACAAGTGAGACCAAACAGGTAAGCAAACACCAGTAATTATACATCATAAAATTTTAAGAAGACATACAAAACTGCAAAATAAAGTAAATATGTGGCATGGGAGCAGGAGGAATAATTTACAAAGCCCACTGAATGACATTATCAGCAGTATCTGCAGTTAAAAGTGGTGAATCAGGGAATTGTGTATGTTCATTCAGTAGAAAACTTGAACAAGTAGATACATGTGTATTACTTTCCACTTGTTCAAGGTAGTTCATCTTCTTCCCTTTGTGGACATTATGTATGACATGTCACACCTCACAACTGACACCTTCTTTAAGCAGATAGTCTGCAAAAGTAGTGACTCCTGTTCTAAGTTCACAACTTCTATAGTATGCCTTTAAGTGTGTGGATACTGTCCTGCCAGACTGACCTATGTAGAATTTGCCACAATTACAAGTGATCTTGTATATTCCACTATTTTCCAAAGCTGATGTGCAGTCTTTAATACAGGGTGAAATAAGTCACTGAAGGATTTACATTGCTGTTATGATAAAGTTTTAGCATCTATTATGCGGCATGATGGCAGTGTGCAAGATGAACAGGTTACAATTCCTCAGTTCTATCAAATAAACTCATCAGAAAAAATATTAGTCGCACAATCAAAAGTGTACACATTTCCCCTTTGAATGCTGTATATGGTATTGAACTGCTACCAGACAGTTATGTGATGCTCCACCACTGATGTAAGTGATGGCAGTGAAGTGATGTGTATATGACAATCAGTTGTATGAATGAGCACAGGAAGATTGGTTGACATGGAAACTTGACAGAATGGCAGAGAAGACTTAATGTGTTTTGGTGTGCCCACAATCACAACATCATGAATGAACTTGACCCAGTTCTTGATGTATCAACACAGACTACCTCATATATCTACAAGAAATAATGTACCACTTGCAGACATGTAACAAAACATGAAAACAATGGTCATAAAAAGATCCTAACTGGTAGAGACCGAAGATGAGTATCACACCTTGAGAACGACTAACAATTTCAAACCTGACACTGATGAGTCTATTTGAGAATAAAGTTTCTACAAATCACCAACACTTTTGTGGTGCATTACCAGCTGTGATATTAACCAAGGAAAAAAAATTACCCATAGCAATCTTCTAGTAATTGTGAATATTCCATGTAACACTGTTTATGTTTATCTACATTATCTGCATTTAAAAGTTTCAACAATAATGAAGTACTAATTACTGAATCTATTTTATAACTGTCCTGTCATTGTGTCCAAAATTTTACACTAGGACCTTACCTTGTTTCCAAATTGACTTTAGTCTCATGCTTAGGACATTTAGACAGTGGTTTATCCATATGTTAGTCATGTATGGCTCTTTGCAACATTATTTCAAATGTGTAAGGTTTGGTTTTCAACACTCCTTAGAATTCGTCAATTTTTATTGCACATTAGTGAAAGCAGTATGCTTTGGGTTCTCTTGTATTAAATGAGGCACCATTGAGAGGGAAAATATCTGCAAAAGTATGTAGAGTGAAACAAACTGACAACTTGCATCATTGTATCATATCTGTGAGCAGCACTAGAGGTATCTTTGTCCCACTTATCAGTATTTGTTATGTTATTGAAACATGAAACCAGGTGATTGCAAGGTTTTCACTACATGAGATGCAGAACACTACATAGCATATACTTTAGGCAGTCGTTTTGTTACTTCGTGATCTAGAGCTGATGTTCTTCTGGTTGACTGAGAAAAGAAGTATGAAAAGCATTCAAAACAAGGAAAAAATTTTGGCAGTTTTTGATCTCTAACACAACTTGCAACAGACTTGATGAGCAAAACACTGAATGAACATTGCAGTAAATAATGTGTTTATCACTGTTTTTTTCATTGGAATCCATTCAAATGAACACCATGTTCATGAATTTTAAAAATCTTCAATTGACTTGACCCCTCCGACATAGTCAGGTACAGAGGAGATCTTTGAGAAATTATATACATCAGTTACATCATGCAGAATAATTGACTCAAAAATTGATTCACTTATATCCTCTCTTATTTTATTCATGAGTGTGTTTGAAGTAGAAGTAGTTAAGTCATTCTGTATTAGATTTTTTACTTTCATAAACACCGAGGAATATTCTAAATGATGTTTCAGCTCTTCATTACATTCACTGAGAAGATGTACAATTTCAACAAAATATCACAGATGCATTTGTTTACCTCATCAATGGTTTAAAGAGGACTATCACTAAGATGACAATGAACTTTCAGCAGACAGTAAGCGTGGAAGAAAGACTGATCATTGCATTGAGATAAGCTTTTTCTCAACTTATAAATTTTGTATCACATACTGGCATGTGCTTTCAAAGCATAGCATGATATACAATGATCAGCCACCTACCTAATAGCTGGTATTTCCACCTTTGGCATGGATAACAGTGGAGACGCATCATGGCATGGAAGCAATGAGGTCTTGGTATGGTGCTGGAGGGAGTTGGCACCACATCTGCACACACATGTCACCTGATTTCCATATATTCTGGGGAGGAATTGGGGGGGGGGGGGGGTCAGTGAGCTTTTGATGCCACATTCAGTCACATCCCAGATCTGTTTGATCAGGTTCACACTTGTCAAGTTGGGGGGCCAGTGCATCAGTTGGAGCTCATCACTGTGTTCCTCAAACAACTCCATCACAGTCTTGTCCTTGTGATATGGTGCATTACCTTGTTGAAAAATGCCACTGCCATTGGGAAATATGATAGTCATAAACAGGTGTAGCTGGTCTGCAACCAGTATATGATACTCCTTGGCTGTCATGGTGCCTTGCACAAGCTCCTCTGGACCCACGGATGCCCATGTGAATGTTCCACAGAGTAAGATGGAGTTTTTCTGTCCTACAGTAAAGGTGTCAAGGAGCTGTTCCCTTGGAAGACAATGGATTTGTGCCCCCATCAACACAAGGAGAAGATATTGGGATTCATCAGACCATGCAATGCTCTGCCACTGCACCAATGTCCAATGCCAATGATGACATGCTGATTTCTGTTGTAGTTGCTGATGTCATGGTGTAAACATTGGCA
This sequence comes from Schistocerca gregaria, assembly GCF_023897955.1. Lineage (NCBI taxonomy): Eukaryota > Metazoa > Arthropoda > Insecta > Orthoptera > Acrididae > Schistocerca > Schistocerca gregaria. Next base: position 571,567,624 of record NC_064931.1, on the reverse strand, counting down.
CATGCATGGGTCATTGACTGAGGAGGTCCATCATTAGGAGTGTTTGATGCACTGTGTGTTTCCAAAATGCTCGTGCTGAGCCTCACAATCTGCCCTTGGTCAAACTCAGATGGATCGTGCACCTTCACCATTCTACACATAGACTCCACACTCACTGATACTACATGCACCATGCATGTGACTGACTAGCAGCCATTCCTCGCCAGGTGATGCTGCTATCACCTTGTATTGATAGTTGGTCAGTGGTCATTTTCTTCTGGCCGATCAGTGTATATATCATTAGAATTTTGTTTCACATTTCCTTTACAATTTATTTGTTTCAAATTTGTGCTAGAGCAGTTGGTATAACATAAATTATGTCAACAGTTACAAATTTTCAACATGCTGATGATGGTAAAATGATTATGTATGTGATAAATTTACACCTCGGAGGACCAAACATTTTTTGCTAGTCTGAATAGTAAAAATGGGTGTCTGGAGCTGAAAGCAATTATTATAGATTATCTGGTCCAATTTACAACATACCACTCTTACAAATCAAAAGCTGTGTAAATACATTTTCCGTCCCATTCCTTCAGGTATTATGCTATAGGTGTGCCATTTCACCAGCTCTCACTTCCACTTAGAGTTGGAAAAACAACAGTGGGAAATATTGTAAAGGAAGAGTCAAGAGCTGTGTGGTAATATTCCAGCCATTAAACTAAAAATACCTTTCCAATACTGCAGATGCCTTTGAGAACAAATGACAGTTTCCAAACTGCATTGCCAGTATTGATGGGAGAGACATGAGAATTTGCTACCCAATTATTCTGGAAGACAGTGATTGAGCTATAAAAATTATTTTTCTGTATTCCTGATATCAGTAAAGATGCAAAATATACATTTGTAATTATTGATGTTGGAGCTTATGGAAGAGAGAATGATACTGCAGTAATTAATAATTATGCTTTTCATCAAAAAAATGAATCCAATCGACTAATTTTGCCTGCTATATTTTGATGTGAAAATGCCACGTATGTTTGTTCCCATGAAGGGCCTATGTAATGAGACCATGCTCAAAATGAAATTTAAATGCTGAAAAGACAGTCTTGAATGAGAGACTTTCAAAGACCAGAAGAGTTATGGAATGCTCATTTTTCAGTCTTTAATCAAAATGAAGAATTTTCTCAAAAGAAATTGAAACTTATGTTGACAATGCAGTGGCAATTGTAAAAGCTACTACTAGTTTACATAATATTGCTACTGATCAAGAAGTATCAACCCCATGTTTATTGCAATCAGGAATGGGGTCAAGAGTCGATACAAATCTAAGTGTTTCAGTAAAGTTAAATTCTCAGGGAGAGGCAATGTGAATTTAGATGTACCTGAAAGTTTTTCATATGACTGACTTATGAACATATATGTATGCTAACATTATTAAGTGAATAAAATTGTGATAGTACTTTTAATTCTTAAGAAAAAAGCCAAAAGAAAACAAAAATGTACTTTGTAACATTATTTGATTTATACTGTAACTTACAATGTACAATCTGATTTATATTATAAATTATAATATATATTATGAAAGAGCTTTTACTCACAAACACCCCTGCAAGTCGTTCTTGAAATGGAATTGGTTCTGGAGATATTTGTCAGCTGAAATTTTTGGGAATGGTAGGTAATGCACCATGTAACACATTTCCACAGAGTAAGTGAACATAAAGTCTTCTCTTACTTCTGCTTCAAAATCTGAAATACCTTATGCATCTGGGTTTAACCACATGATAAAGCAGTCTAATACCTGACAGCCACTGTGTCATTAGTAGTTCCCAAATTTCCTCACCAATCACAAAACCTTTTGAGGAGATGGCAAAGTGATTCAACCACAATTTTATCACATCTTGTATATTCTAAGTTTTAGCTGTACACTTCATCTCAAAGTACTTTACCTTGAAGTGTATACACACATATCCCAATATATCAGACACATTAAATTCCTAAGATAATGCACTGAATAACCAACAAATTTTGCTTATATTTTGTTTTTCAGAACATTATTCATCAGAAATCAATCTAATGCCAAGTAAAGTCTTTCAATTAATCTAAATAATCTTCCAGACCAATCATTTTCTACTACCCTGCTGATGTACAGTGCTACAATTTTCCTCCTTTCCACATTGTTGTTATCTAAAATTGTGCTTTTAAAAACAGGAATTACCTGCACCATGGCATCTAATTTTTCTATTGGTTCTATCTAGTCCGAATAAGTCACCAGAGATACTAAAATCTCAAATGTCCTCCCACACAGGTTTCAATTCCAGTGCTTTAATTTTTCACCTCTCTACATCAGGAAGCTCCTTCTCAAAGCTAGAGCTGCCTAATTTCCTTTCCTTTGCTGGTCGTGCCAGTGCTGGTGGCAGTGGTGTTGGAGGGGGTGTTTTTGCTATCTAGGGGAAAATGGTCCTCCCTGCAGGGCAGCAACTCCTCGGTAACAACACAATCAAGGTCATTGTCTAGGAATACACTCCCACTGGAATCTGTTTCTGAAACCTCAGTGTCACTGTTTGACAATTGTGTGTGTGGACATTCAAATGATATATTTATTCCAGCCTTCCTGTGTGTCATAATGTTTTTGAAAAACATTAAGAAATTGAAGTAGCACCACTTGCTACTGCACACAGCAACAGCCTCACCTGATAATAACACTGGTCTTTCTTCAGTTCCCTTCAAAAAGAATCCTTTAAGGATTTCCATTTTGGTATCATCCTCTAAAATCATATATACTCTGTCTGAAATGGACTTGGAAGGTACAGTGGAACTGACTGACTGCTGTGTCATCATTAGCCAGTAGGCATCACTGGATGTGGATATGGATAGGTATGTGGTTCAGCAAACCGCTCTCCCAGCTGCTGTCAGCTTTCATGACTGGAGCCGCTACTTCTTGATCATGTATATTGTCATGTAGAAGAAGATGTAATTAGATGAATAATGAACACTAACTTCACTTAACGAAGGTTTATTCTGCACCTGCAGATAGAAGAGCACAGAGTGAACTGCCTCCTGCCAGAACACATGCAGTATATATACAGCTACAGAACATTCTTGCAGAGTGACTCTTGACATTTGTGGATACTTCTAGAATGTACTGAAAATGAATATAAATGAAAATTGTACACTCCAGGTGAGTTTTGAACTCATGACCCTCCGTGCAACAGTTTAGTATTGTAACCACTACACCACAGTACTACTCAGTTCCTTCTGTGACATTGCTCCCTCCTTTAGAGAACAGAATCTCAGTGTTAAGTCCTCATAGTCTGGGAATGCATCTGCAGAGTAGAGTAGGAGTTGCCACATTTATTAAAAACTGCCATAAATTCAAGAACATTGACATTAATAAATTCTGTTTAGAGCAGCATCTAGAAGCATGTGCAACAGAAGTAGAGTTCCATAACAGATCCTATATAATAGTAACTATTTACCGAGCACCTGCAGGAAATTATAATCTATTCATAAATCATCTAGAAGCTCTTTTGGGTTATTTAACAGTAAGAAACAAAGAAATTTTGATTGCTGGTGACTTAAATACAGATTTTCTAATTCAATCTTCCAGTAAACATTTACTGCAGTTAGTAATGTTGTCTTTCAAACTAACTCACACTGTAAACTTTCCAACTAGGATCACTAAATCCTCAAGGACAGCCATTGATAACATTTTTATAGACAAGTCAAAGGAACAAAATCATATCATAAAACCTGTAATAAATGGACTATCAGATCATGACATGCAGATCCTTGTTTTAGATGTAAATTCTAAGCAGATTATCAAGACTGCTAAATCTGAGTACAGGAGAGTATTCAATCAACCAAAAATTGAGTGTTTTAGAAAACTGCTCAAAGATATGAACTGGAAAGATGTTTATAGTGCTCATGACATGAATGAAAAATATAACACATTCATGAACAATGTCACTACCATGTTTGAAAACTGTTTTCCTCTAAAAGTTACTCAAATTAAACAGAAGTCTATAATAAGACCATGGATCACCCAAGGAATAAAGATTTCCTGTAAGACAAAAAGGAAAATGTATCTCTCGACCAAGAATAGCTCCAATGCTGATGATTTAGCTAAATACAAGGAATACTGTAAAATATTAAAAAAAGTAATTCAGGCACCTAAACAAATACACTACGAGAAGAAGATAGCAATGTCAGGGAACAAAATAAAAACAATATGGGATATAGTGAAAGAGGAGACTGGTAGAACCAGAAAGGAACAGGAGCAAATAGCACTAAGGGTAAATGACACATTAGTAACGGATGGGCATAGTGTGGCAAATCTGTTTAACAAGTACTTTATATCGGTTACTGATAGAATGGGATTGTCAGGATCAGTAAATAATGCCCTTGAATATCTGAAACTAGCCTTTACAAATAGCTTTAGGGACATGAATATGTCACTCACACCACCAAAAGAAATAACTTCCATAATAAAATCTTTAAAAACAAAGCATTCTAGTGGTTACGATGAAATATCAACAAAGTTAATTAAGGCATGTTCTTGTGAGTTTAGTACAATTCTAAGTTACTTGTGTAACCAGTCAATTATAACTGAAACATTTCCTGACTGGCTGAAATATGCAGATGTTAAGCCTCTATTCAAGAAAGGGGATAAAAAGATGCCATCAAACTACAGACCGATTTCACTTTTGCCAGTATTCTCAAAAATTTTAGAAAAAGTAATCTCTAGGCAGCTTCTCAACCATCTGACGACAAATAACATATTATCAAGAACATAGTTTGGTTTTTGAAGGGTTCTGATATCGAAAAGGCTATTTACACCTACAGTGAAAATGTACTTAATTAATTAAATAACAAGTTACAAGCAGCAGGTATTTTCTGTGATTTGTCAAAGGCATTCGATTGTGTAAACCACAACATCCTTTTAAATAAATTAGAATTCTATGGTGTCACGGGCAGTGCTGCAAAATGGTTCTAGTCATACCTCGCTAACAGGAAACAAAGGGTGTCAGCGCAAGAGACTAGTGAATTAAGCCATCAGTCATCATCAGAATGGGAAGAAATTACATGTGGTGTCCCACAAGGATCCATCTTAAGGCCATTGCTTTTTCTTGTGTACATTAATGATCTCTCATCAGTTACACTGCCAGAAGCAGAGTTCGTTTTGTTTGCAGATGACACGAGTATTGCAATAAACAGTATGTCGAGTGTAGTTATAGAAAGATCTGCTAATGATATTTTCATGGATATTAATAAATGGTTTAAAACCAACTCACTGACATTAAACTTCGAAAAGACTCACTATATGCAATTCTGAACCTGTAAGAGCTTCCCACCCAGCATATGCATAAAGTACGAAGAAGAGCAGATAGAAGAGGTTGACAGTCTTAAATTCCTGGGATTACAACTTGATAATAAATTCAGTTGAGAGGAGCACACCACAGAACTGCAGAAACGCCTTAACAAATCTGTATTTGCAATTAGAGTGTTAGCAGACATTGGCGACATAAAAGTGAATAAGCTTGCATACTTTGGCTACTTTCATTCCATAATGCGATATGGTATAATATTTTGGGGTAACTCTTCAAGTCAAACAAAAGTTTTCAGAGTCCAATAGCGTGTAGTACGTATTATTTGTGGAGTGAACTCACGGACGTCTTGTAGAAACCTCTTCAAACACTGGGTATACTAACTACTGCCTCTCAGTATATTTACTCCTTAATGAAATTTGTCCTAAATAATATATCTCTTTTTCCAACAAACAGCTCAGTTCATACATACAATACCAGGAACAAAAATGATCTGCACAAGGACTTAAAAGCACTTACTTTAGTTCAAAAAGGGGTCCACTACTCAGGAACACTCATCTTCAATAATTTGCCAGCAAACATAAAAAATTTAGTTACAAATAGAGATCAGTTTAAAAGGAGCCTGAAAGACTTACTAGTGGCCAACTCCTTCTACTCCATCGAGGAATTTTTTAATAGAAACAAGTGATGTATTGTATATATTTATACTATAAGTATTGTTATTTCAGCTTAAAAAAATAAAAATAAAAAATTAAAAAGAGGTGACATGTTCCACATCCACGAGGATCTCCTCAACACGTATCTATGGAACGAAAACTAATCTAATCTAATCTAATCTCATCAGTCCTGCATTCTCTGACTCCTGATGACTGATTCTCGCCCTGGCAGTCATCTTCTTAGAACTTCTTCTGCCGTTACACTCTTTGTCACCTTTCCGCTTGTTGCCTGTCGCTGGAGCTTTGAATTTACCCAGGTTTGCAGGATCCTTATAAGGCTTCATTTGAAGGATTTGGACCGTATCTCTGATTTTTCGTCGTCTTGTGTCGGGGTCAAAATCTTCAACTTCATAAGTAACATCAGACAATTGTCTTACAACCTAATAAGGTCCAAAGTAGCGCCTGAGGAGCTTCTCAGAGACACCAACCTTCCAAACAGGAGTGAAGATCCAGACAAGGTCACCAGGCTTGTAGACAACAGGGCAGTGGCTCGTGTCATACCTTCCACGATCGTTTTCTTGAGCCTGCAGTGCGCGGAGTTCAGCTAACTGCCGAACTTCCTCAGCAGGATGTAACCGAAACACAGTGTCCATAATCAAAGTCGCCTCATGCCCAAGCAGCAGGAAAATTGGTGTAAATCCTGTGGTGTCTTGTTTGGCATTGTTGTAGCCAAACGTCACGAAAGGTAGCACCTCATCCCATTTGCTCTGCTCAACATTGATGAACATTGATAGCATGTCAGCCAAGGTCTTATTAAGGCATTCAGTAAGCCCATTAGTTTGCGGATGGTAGGCAGTCATCGTGTGATGAGTAATGTTGCGCTGACGGTTTATCTCTGTCACAAGATGCGATTGAAAAACTTTCCCTCAATCTGTGTTTTAATATAATGTCTTCAACGATGAATTTGGCTATCTCACATGCCTCGGCTGTTTTCATGGCTTTTGTAATGGCATAGCATGTCAGATGACCAGTGCAAACAATAATCCATCTATTGCCACTGGCAGACGTTGGAAATCGTCAAAGGAGGTCAATCCCAACACACTGGAAAGGCGTTTTGGTTGGTGGAATTGGTGTGAGTCGGCCAGGTGGTTTCTGAGAAACTTCCTTTCTCCTCTGGCACTAAATCTCTTACGGGTTTCATCACATATCTTAATAAATCCTAAATGTCTGGCCTCAGGTGTGTCATGGAATTTCTGTAAAACATCTAAGCGCATGTGTTTACGAATGACTGGTAGCCACCTCTTTCCAAACGGATCAAAGTTTTCTTCCAAAGTAATCCATTAACTACCTTATATTGTCCCTTCACATCCTCTGGCCGATTTAAGCAAGCATAATTTGAGATATCTTAGCTTCCTTCTTCTGCTCAGCAGGGAGATCCTGGAGTGCAGCGAGACAGTCACTATGTTCATGAAAGTCTTGATGGTCTTGCACAGGGTTTCTTAAAAGACAGTCAGCATCTTGGTGTTTTCTTCCACTTTTGTGCACTATGGTAATGTCATACTCTTGAAGACGTAGTGCCCACCTGGCGAGTCGTCCTGTTGGATCCTTAAGACCAGTCAACCAACAAATTGAATGATGGTCTGTTAAAACTGTGAATGGCCTTCTATAGAGATACTGTTGAAATCTGCGCATGGCCCAGATCACAACAAGACATTCTCTTTCTGCAATTAAGTAGTTTCTCTGAGCTTTTGTAAGAGTCCTAGAAGCATAGGCTATAACCTCTTCTCCATCTGAAATTTGCACCAGAGCAGCACCAATCCCATACCCGCTGGCATCTGTGTGTAGTTCTGTACGTGCTCTCTCATAATACAGACCAAGTACAGGGTCAGTTGTCAGAGCTTTTCGCAGAACATCGAAAGAATCTTGTTGAGCAGCACCCCAGATAAATTTAGCATCATATTTTAACAACTCTTGGAGTGGCCTGGCTTTGTTACAAAAGTCTTTGATAAAACGATTGTAATAAGAACATAATCAGAGGAAGCTTCTCACATCTTTAATACTTTTAGGAATAGGAAATTCCGTTATAGATCTCACCTTTTCTAGGTGTGGCCGCACACCTTCGTTTGACACAAGGTGACCAAGAATTTTCATTTCTTTTGCTCCAAATAGACACTTTCTTGGATTAAGTTTCAATCCGCCTTGTTGGAGACACTTAAGAACGGCCCTCAGTCATTTTATATGTTCATCAAATGTCTCTGAGAACACTATAATGTCATCTATAAAACAAAGACACATCGTCCACGTCAGGTGCCTTATAAGATTATCAATCATCCGTTCAAAAGTTACTGGTGCATTACACAAACCAAACGGCATTACCTTAAACTCATACAGGCCCTCAGTGGTGATGGATGCAGTTTTCTCATGATCAGCCTCATCTACTTCGATTTGCCAGTATTCCAAGTACATGTCCATAGTTGAGACAAACTTAGCCCCCTTCAGACAATCTAGTGTATCGTCAGTTCGTGGGATAGGGTAAACGTCCTTTTCAGTTGTCTTATTCAGCTTCTTGTAATCAACAAAAAAGAGCCAACTGCCATCTTTCTTCCTGACAATGACCACTGGTGATGACCATGGGCTCTGCCAAGGCTGAACGATTTCATTCTTCATCATTTTCTCTACCTCGCCACAAATTATTCGACACTCCATTGCTGATGTATGGTATGCTCTCTGGCTTATTGGCTGATGGTCTCCAGTTCTAATCCGGTGCTTCACCGTCGATTTGTCTAACTTGCTCTTCACCTGTGGATTGAAGCATCCAGAGAACTCTTGAAGAATGTAAAGTAGCTTCTTCTGTTGTTCCTTAGTGAGATCTGATGATAGTCGAGCTAGAAGATCTTGTCTCATAGTGCTAGCGCTAATTTCGCCCACAGACTCAGCATGGTTCAAATGGCTCTTAGCACTATGGGACTTAACTTCTGAGGTCATCAGTCCCCTATAACTTAGAACTGCTTAAAACTAACTAACCTAAGGACATCACACACATCCATGCCCAAGGCAGGATTGGAACCTGCGACCGTAGCGGTCGCGCGGTTCCAGACTGTAGCGCCTAGAACCGCTCGGCCACTCCGGCCGGCCGCTCAGCATTGGAGGTTTCTATGATGCTCAGCTGTTCTTCAGTTAATGGCTCAGCGTTTGCTATGCACATGCATCTTGGAAGTATCTGCGGTTCTCAGTGACAGTTAACCATCCACAGTTCACCGAATCCATTCTTAAATTAGACGACAGAGGCTAGGATGACAAAGTAATTCTCCATGGTATGCTTCTCTTACATTCCACTACAAGATCCATGGGTTGATGCATGGCATGAAACGTGACTGTTAGCTTTCTAGCGGTGACTGCAGGAATGATCACTTCATCCAGCACACATCTTCCTGTACACAGTATCTCATCTCATCTAGCATAATAACCAAGCGACCATAATCTATAATTGCCAGAGAATCTTTAACAAAGTCCAATTTGAGAATGACATCATGACTACACTCTTGTAAGATGATGAACTCTAAGGGCTGTGTATGGCCACTTATACCCACACGAATGGTACATCTTCCTGTAGGTTTTACACATTTCCCATTAGACACTTTCAGCAGAGATGTTTTGCTGTCAACGAACACGGTTTTCTGCAACTGGCAATGGTACTTCTCCGAATTGACTGAATATGATGCCCCAGAGTCCACAAGAGCTTGGGCTGGTTGGCCATCCATGAGGATATCAACATAGTTTCGTATCATTTTTGTAGTGATCGACAGGGGAGGATTTTTCTCTTTGGCGGCCTCACCTCCAAGGAAGGTTGCACCCTTTAGTTTTCCAGGTTGCGGCAGCTAGGTCATCGGCTGGAGCTTCTAAACAGTGAAGGAGATCTTGATCGGCGTGTTGGGGAACGTCCTCTCCAGCACCTAGCTTGCGGTGATGGTGACCTACGTCGTCCTGCACCCACATCTTTTTGTTCATCTTCGTCGTCCCGGAGTTGGCGTCGGCTAAGATCACACCCTTGAATTTAGGGCCATGCGACAGGGCTGGAATTAGTATCAGGCAGAGAATTAGGGAGACAGACCAGGAGAATTACAAGATGGGTTTGCAAGGACAATACTCATCTACGCAATTGAGAGTAGTTGATTTCGGTGGCAAAGACCCTGAGAGGAATATAGTCTGTGAAACACCTGCCACTGATGTTGCTCTTGCCCCTTGGCTACAATTTGGTGGTGGTCATTGACTTCTATGCACAGCTGGTACGTCACCATGCCCACATAAAAAGCTGTGCAGAAATAACAGGAGCACTCGAATATCATATGACTGCTTCTATCCTAATAGGATAGAGTAAGTTAGTGATGGAACTGGAGTAGGATGTGCTGGATTGGTGCAGTGGACAGGTCTTGTACCTAGGTTTCCCATGGGTGTATGACCCATGTGGCAAGGGGATGCAGCTGCCATAGTGTCTATAATTCTGGCACTGGGTGTCAACAGGCAGAGTCCAGAACTCAAGTTTAGTCAATGCACTAAATAGAGTCCTTGTCACCGCAGAGTATTTGGAACAGAAACTGATGAACATACTGAATTACTAAACACATTAACAGGACAAAAAGTGAAATACTTTGTACTTGTCTGTGGACAGTTATCATCCACTAGGGCCCAAAACAAAACAAGATGGCTACACCTAATGTCCAATGGCACCAAATCCAAGTTGTCACATGCAATAACAAAGTCCTCCAATGTAGTAATACAGTATATATCAACGTACACAGGCAACGAACAGCACCTTACCTCGACCAATTTGGGTGGTGTCACTAGTTGCTTGACGAACCAAAGTGATTGTGCATAGCTAATTCTGGATCCTGTATACTAATCAAGTGCCATAGTTGAGGGCACCAATTCTGTTGTGAGAGTCCTCTAGTGCACCCACACTGTCTAGTAAGAGCCTCCTAGTCTGGGCCACTTATTGTTGTCTGAGTCAGAGTCTGAGTTTCTGATAGTCTGGCATTAGTATGGGATATAAGAGCTATGACTTCGTAAACTTGCACTTATGACTGAGAACTGTAGGATCTCCCTAAATGTCAGGTGAGCATTATGCAGAGAGGTTGGGGTGCATACAATGGTTTGATCCCTTCGTCATACCATATTTGCAGTAGTGGTGAATGTCTAGGGGATAACAAAATGAAATCTACCACCAACAACCATCATGTGTTCCAGAATGGACCCATAAAATCAATATGAATCCACTGTCATGGTCCAGACAGGCGTGGCCACTCAAAAAAGCGATGTCTCAGAGCTAGCTGATGTTCTGCACAAACAATGTAAAAAGAGGTCATTTGGTTTGTCTGAGCATTCTGAGTCTATTTGAGAATAAAATTTCTACAAATTGCTAACAATTTCGTGACACACCATCAACTATTATCTTAAACAGGAAAAATAAATAATTCGTAGTAATCTTCTTGTGAAAGTTACCTGTAACACTGTTTATACTAGTCAAAAATATCTATATTTAAAAGTTTCGAGTATAACAGAGTCCTAATTTCTGAATATGCCTTGTAACTGCCCCATCATTGTGTCCAAAACTATCACACATAGGACTTTTAGCTACTGGTTCACTCATGTGTTGGTCACCAAGGAGTCTTTTCCAATTTGTTTCAAATCCGCCATGTTTGGTTTTCTACATGTTAGAATTTATTAATTTTTGTTACACATTAGTGAATGTAGTGAAGTCTGGCTTGCCTTATACCAACGAAGGCACCTGTCAGTGAATGTGGATCCATGTCAAATACCTTTCAAGTAAACATTTTGAAGGGACTTGCTTGAAATGTATACTTATTTATTTATTTTATTTATTCTCCATGGTCAGATACAAGGATTTGTTTTGGAAGTTTACATATTGATCATTTCCCTTTATAACATTGTGGGAAACAATTATATACAATAGGGCTACAGATAAAAAATTATGTTTCTTCTTTTTTGGTAAATGTAAATACTATTTATACATTATTCTACTCCTCTGTGAAGAATTCTTTAATACTATAAAAAACTTATTACTGAGGAACTCCTTCAAGGCAATTTGAAAGCAGCTTCTACTTAAGATTTTTTATTTTTTTGGTAGCTTGTTATAAAATTTGATCCCAATGTAATAGGGGTTCTTGTCTGCACTCTTTGTATTATTTCTTTCCAGGTGATAATTATCATCCCTCCTAGTATTCTACATGTGCACTTCTCTATTTAGAAGATTTCACTGCTTGTATTTTAGCTTGTATTTTGGACAAGAAGAGAATAGAAGCTTTCGAAATGTGGTGCTACAGAAGAATACTGAAGATAAGGTGGATAGATCACGTAACTAATGAGGAGGTATTGAATAGGATTGGGGAGAAGAGAAGTTTATGGCACAACTTGACTAGAAGAAGGGATCGGTTGGTAGGACATGTTTTGAGGCATCAAGGGATCACAAATTTAGCATTGGAGGGCAGTGTGGAGGGTAAAAATCGTAGAGGGAGACCGAGAGATGAGTACACTAAGCAGATTCAGAAGGATGTAGGTTGCAGTAGGTACTGGGAGATGAAGAAGCTTGCACAGGATAGAGTAGCATGGAGAGCTGCATCAAACCAGTCTCAGGACTGAAGACCACAACAACAACAACAACAACAACATTTTAGCATCAGCTGAACAGTTTTATAAATATTTAGTGATGGGAGTGTTAGTAGTTTCTTAATTTTGAAAATTGCTTTGCAGGACTCATTATATGTAAACTTACACATGCTTCTAACTGCCTTTTTTGTAGGATAAATACCCTATTAACGTGCTTGGCAGCAGCACATCCTCATGCTTAAATTCCATATGTGAGGTATGGATACACTAAAGCATAGTAGATTATACTCATTTTCTCATATTTAAGAAAATAAATTGCATAAATTGATTTGCTTAGTTTTGGCCTAAGAAATCAATATGATGCTCTCAAGAGAGATGCTAATCTAACATTACACCAAGGAAGGAACTTTTACGAAGTGCATTCAAGTTCTAAGGCCTTTGTAATTAACAACTCACCCGAAATCGATGAAACTGGCGTTACTTCTCGACGTAATGGCCGTGCAGACGTGCACATTTTTCACAACGCTGATGCCATGATTCCATGGCAGCGGCGAAGGCTTCTTTAGGAGCCCGTTTTGACCGCTGGAAAATCACTGAGGCAATAGCAGCACGGCTGGTGAATTTGCGGCCACGAAGAGTGTCTTTCAATGTTGGAAAAAGCCAAAAGTCACTAGGAGCCAGGTCAAGTGAGTATGGAGCATGAGGAATCACTTCAAAGTTGTTATCACAAAGAAACTGTTGTGTAACGTTAGCTCAATGTGCGGGTGCGTTGTCTTGGTGAAACAACACACGCGCAGCCTTTCCCGGACGTTCTTGTTGTAGTGCAGGAAGGAATTTGTTCTTCAAAACATTTTTGTAGGATGCACCTGTTACCGTAGCGCCCTTTGGAACGCAATGGGTAAGGATTACGCCCTCGCTGTCCCAGAACATGGATACCATAATTTTTTCAGCACTGGTGGTTATCCGAAATTTTTTTAGTGGCGGTGAATCTGTGTACTTCCATTGAGCTGACTGGCTCTTTGTTTCTGGATTGAAAAATGGCATCCACGTCTCATCCATTGTCACAACCGACGAAAAGAAAGTCCCACTCATGCTGTCGTTGCGCGTCAACATTGCTTGGCAACATGCCACACGGGCACCCATGTGGTCGTCTGTCAGCATATGTGGCACCCACCTGGATGACACTTTTCACATTTTCAGGTCGTCATGCAGGATTGTGTGCACAGAACCCACAGAAATGCCAACTCTGGAGGCGATCTGTTCAACAGTCGTTCGGCGATCCCCCAAAACAATTCTCTCCACTTTCTCGATCATGCCGGCTTGTGCGAGCCCGAGGTTGTTTCGGTTTGTTGTCACACGATGTTCTGCCTTCATTAAGCTGTCGCACCCACGAACGTGCTTTCGACACATCCATGACTCCATCACCACATGTCTCCTTCAACTGTCGGTGAATTTCAATTGGTTTCACACCACGCAAATTCAGAAAACGAATGACTGCACGCTGTTCAAGTAAGGAAAACGTCGCCATTTTAAGTATTTAAAACAGTTCTCATTCTCGCCGCTGGCGGTAAAATTCCATCTGCCATACGGTGCTGCCATCTCTGGGACGTATTGACAATGAACGCGGGCTCATTTTAAAACAATGTGTATGTTTCTATCTCTTTCCAGTCCGGAGAAAAAAAATCGGAGGCCTTAGAACTTGAATGCACCTCGTATCTTCCAATATTATTCCTGAACCATCATCGGACACAGCACCCCATTGCATTTCATCTTGTTTGTGGTGTATTTGAAATTCCATTAGATATGTTTTGTCAATGTTTAAGCTTAAGTGATTGTTTTGGAAGTAATTCTTCAATCCAAATAAGACCCCAGAACAATATTGGGCCAAAAAGTATAGTTGGTTCCGCACTTAACAACGGTTTTGTTATCCACATAGTTAAATATGTTGCTGTTATGTTCTGTGGGCAGATCATTAGCATATAGTATGAACAATAAAGAACCCAGAACTGACCATTGGGGCACACCATACTTTATTATAGCTGCACTGAAGCTGTACTACATAATAATGTTGCCCACTTTGTGTGTGACTTGTGTGACCTGATATCTCTCTTGTAGGTGTGACTGTATGGGACTTTTGGCTGTTCCTGATTGCAATTACGCATCTTACAAAAGGCCATTGCTCACAGCAACATTTAAAGCTTGTATGTCTTCAATAGTCCACACAACACAAAATGGACAGTGGAGGACTAGAGGCATGTAATATGGTCCGATCAGTCACAATTGTCCCTATATTTGAATGATGCAGTGGATGGAGTTTGTCAATAGCCCAACAAGAAATTTAATACACAGTGTGTGGAGGATGTAGCCCAGGCCAGAACTGGTTCTGTGATGATTTCATATGATGGTTTTGACCCACTCATTCAGATTACCACAAACATGAATCAGGATATTTATTTTCTACTTCTTCATGAAGAGTCTACTGAGCTCCCATCTTTCAAGACAACAACCATAGTGTTTAGTGTTCACAGAACTGCATATAAAGGTTCATGGTTTTGCCATCACTCACTTCTCAACTGCACCACTAATTTACTAGACCTTAATCCCATATAAAATGTCTGCGATTATTTGGAACAGCTGGTGTTATGTCTCACAAAGTGAAAGAGTAGTGTTTTGTAAACACTGGAAAATGTGTGTGGGGAACAGTGATGTGTGGTGCCCATGAACAAACACTAAGCGTCAACCCAATCTGCAAGCAGAGAGTGTGGAAACATGGCCAGGGACAAACATGGAAGTAAGAAAGCTTGACAGTTTGAAGAGCTCACACACGAAAAGCCATCAGGGTGAAGCGAAGTAAACGAGAAGAAAGGCTGATGTTAGCAAGCGACTAATACCAAATTTGGCATGGACGAACCAGGAAAGTTACAATTCTAAAGGCACTGCCCACTCTATGTGACACTCATGCTGCTCACAGTGCAGTTACACATCACTCAGACTCTTGATCACGAACAACCACTCATCTGACAAGCTTGCGTCTGGTGCAGGTACCAAATCCCTTCCAGCTTTAAAAGGCATGTAGGACCCAAAATTCCCAGGTGTGACCAGAACTGTTGAGTTAAGGGACAACAGATGATGAAGACGTCTGCCATAGGACCTGTTTGGGCAGTTTCAAATGGAACATCAAGGGTGATGCTCGAGGTGGCGATAGGCTGATGCTCCACCCAAGGCTGGTGGTTGAGGACCAATGAAGGCTTTGGGCAATCTCTGCCAGCTTCTCTGGTGTGGTGAGAGGCATTCCAACTCCATCAAACGAGGAACAGGATAGGGTGCATAAGGAGACTATGGAGACACATACTAAGAAGATTGTGGCGAGTTTATAAGCAACTACAAACACACGGAGGGGTCGCACCGTTTGCAGCGTCCTGTCATGGATTGCGCGGCCCCTTCCGTCGCATGTTTCAGTCCTCCATTGGGCACGGGTGTGTGTGTTGTTCCTTGCATAAGTTAAAGTTAGTTTAAGTAGTGTATAAGTCTAGGGACCGATGACCTCAGCAGTTTGGTCCCTTAGGAATTCACATACATTTGAACATAAGCAGTTACAGAGATGATCCAGAAACAACTAATTCAGAATACTCAAATCATAAAGGAACACTAAAAATATATAGACACATCAAAAACGAACAGCTCCCTTCCCCCCACCACTCCTTGCGGGATCACCTGCATTGCCACCCACGCCATCTCCGCCAGTCAGTCCGCACGCTATTCGTTCATTTGTTTCGTCAGTCGACTCGACTGAATCGAGTTATTGAGTAATTGTACTTTCCTATGTAGCTGCGCATCCATGTCATCATATTTTATACATTTCTGTAAATAGCTGTATACAACTAACACATAACTATGAAAAAAGTCGCGGCCATTCTAGTGACGTCAAAAAGTTATTCTGTCTGGCATTTGTTCGAGAAAAGTCCCGAATATTCCACTGTTTTCTTGTACAGAGAACCTTCGATACGTAGCATTATAAATATGGACTATTCGCCAAATAGGAAGCTAGTTCAGATTCAGAAGCTGAAGTATTAAGACTGAAGAATGAATAACTAAAAAGCCCTAGTTGTAGCAAGTGCAAATGTAAAGATTAGTGAAGAGTGAGAGTGATCAGTTGATTCTGAAGTATTAATTATAGTACTTCACAGCAATTTCTCATTAAAAATATTGTTACGTGATTTGTAACAATACTTATACTAATAACATAACAGTATTCCAGTTACCATTCAGCCGTAAAAACACCACCAGATATACAGGTAGAGCCCAGCACACTGTCGAAACTTCCACAACAAAGTTCATCATTTGATTCCTTTAATCCCATGGATATTGGCAATTATTTGGACATATTAGCGTGGTGTACGGGAAGGTGTCGTCGTTGAGTGACTGTAGGAGGGTACAAGATGACTTTGACAGGATTTGTGATTGGTGTAAAGAATGGCAGCTAACTCTAAATATAGATAAATGTAAATTAATGCAGATGAATGAGAAAAAGAATCCCGTAATGTTTGAATACTCCATAAGTAGTGTAGCGCTTGACACAGTCACGTCGATTAAATATTTGGGCGTAACATTGCAGAGCGATATGAAGTGGGACAAGCATGTAATGGCAGTTGTGGGGAAGGCGGATAGTCGTCTTTGGTTCATTTTGGGAAGATGTGGTTCATCTGTAAAGGGGAGCGCTTATAAAACACTAATACGACCTATTCTTGAGTACTGCTCGAGCGTTTGGGATCCCTATCAGGTCGGATTGAGGGAGGACATATAAGCAATTCAGAGGCAGGCTGCTAGATTTGTTTCTGGTAGGTATGATCATCACACGAGTGTTACAAAAATGTTTCAGGAACTTGGATGAGGCTCTCTGGAGGAAGGGAGGCGTTCTTTTCGTGAATCGCTACTGAGGAAATTTAGAGAATCAGCATTTGAGGCTGACTGCAGTACAATTTTACTGCCGTCAACTTATATTTCACAGAAAGGCCACAAAGATAAGATAAGAGAGATTAGAGCTCGTACAGAGGCATATAGGCAGTCATTTTTGCCTCGTTCTGTTTGGGAGTGGAACAGGGAGAGAAGATGCTAGTTGTTGTACGAGGTACCCTCCGCCACGCACCGTATGGTGGATTGCGGAGTATATATGTAGATGTAGATGTAGGAAATATTGGTCATGAGATAAAACACAAGCTTTTCACAGCTCCAAGGAAACCTGAAAAAAGGTTATATCTTTCCTACTTCCAAGCACAACAAAAGGGGACAGGCTGAACACACACAAGTGCACGACAATCACTTTCAACAGTATCTATAGTTGCTGTTCTAACAAGTTAAAAAGAAACTTCGTTGCATTAGCCCACTCTGTCGTGTGTTATGCTGAAGATAGAACATTACTTACCCCACATCAGAACATTTTGGATCTGAATAAACTAACAAAAGAAACATTTAATAAGGCCCTGCACTGGTTTGCAGCCAATAAGTTCCTTTGCAATCCTGATAAAGCCCAACAACTTTTAATGTGTACATCAAATGAAGTAGGTAATAAGTCAGTAAAGCTCTTAGGTATTCAAATTGACTCTAAACTCTATTGGGAGGAACATGTCAATCACTTAACGTGAAAAAATATCTCAGTTGGCATACCTTATCTTGAAACTAAGGGAAGTAGTGAGCTTAGAGTTCCTTAGGGTGACATACTTTGGACTATTCCAGTCACATATTTCATATGACATGAAATTACAAAAAAAGTCTTATGCATAGTATGTAAAAAAGATCATCGAGAGCACTGTTGTCCTCTTTTTTTCCATACTCAGAACACTTACAAATTTATACATCTATGTGTCTGTATTCTACATTAAAAATAATATTTCAGAATTTATTGCCAGAGGGAAATATATGAACATGACACCAGGGCTAAGGGTAATTTAGACATACTGTGACAAAGATTAGCAATAACAGGAACTTCCCACAAAGTTAACCCACTCTATATGTTCAATAAACTGCCAATTCATCTTCAGTCATTGGATATAATTTTTTTAAAAACTAAGTGTTACAGCTGGCTGTCAGATAATCCATTCTTTAAGAGGCCTGAGGAGGATATTAGCATTTAAAAGTTGTATGTAGTTAAACATATTATTGTGGCTGTGGTTAATCATGTGTAATTACATAGTGTATAAAATAAACAATACAATAGTATATTATATTCAATTATAGTATAGAATATTGCTTTAACTTTTAGAAGCTACCCTGGTGTAATTTGATACACTGCCGTGCTTGAAACCTATTCTACAGTATAATGTACTGATACTTGTTTATTTTACTATTCTGTACGTACTAGTACATCCTGTATGATGAAGCCAATACCATTGTAAAATGATCTATGGTGAATAAAATTCTTGATTCTTAATAACTGTTCAATTTTTGTGAATAACAAAATCGTTGGAGGAAAGAAATGCATTGTTGCCCATAAACTTGTGACTGAACCACTCAAAAGTTTACCAAACTGACTGGTGAAGAGTGACCTTGAGACCCACTCTCAGCTCAAGAACCATGTTGAAGTTTCAACAGTTGCAAAATTATTTTTGGCAACATGAGACAACCATGAACTTGAGGTCATAAATCAATTGTCACGACAAAGAATGAAAAGCATTAGGGAAAACAGAGACCATCTTTTACCTATAATAAAAATAATCATATTTCATGGAAAGCAAAATATTCCTCTGTGGGGGCGTAGAGAGTATATAATGAAAATGATCATGAGAGTATAGTGAGAATCGAGGGAAACCTTAGAGCACTTCTAAGATTTAGAATTGACACTGGAGACTTGCAACTAAAACATCACCTTGAGACCACTAAAGCGAAAGCCACATACATAAGTAAAACGATGTGTAACGAACTTATTTCATGCTGCAAAACAGTGATGTTATCAAGAATACTGGAGGAAATCAAAGATTCTCGTTATTACATCATAATCTTTGATGTTACTAAGGACATAGCGCACATTGCCCAACTGAGTTTAGCTGCAAGATATGTTGATGGTGACGTCAAATTACACTAATGATTTTTGGGTTTCATTACAATCCATTAGGACAATGACTGTAGTTGAAACACTGACGATGAACCTCAAGAGAGTCAAGATGAAGAGTGTTGCGTTACTGGTGAAGTATTAGGTACTATGATTCTAAAGAGAATGGAAAGCCTTTCAATATCACTGGAGAGCTGTGTTGGTATAGGCTGTGATGGTTGCTCGGTTAATATGTCAGAATTGAAAGCAGCTGTGGTTACAATAAAAAAGAAAGCTATCAACACGCAAGCAGCACCATGTTGAAGTCATCAGCTCAACTTTGCTGTCTCTCGCAGTTGCAAAGTTACAATTGTGAGAAACTCACTTGGTACTATTGAAGAAGTAGTGTCGTTCTTTACAGCGTTGAGCAAATGGTTTGCAACATTGAAGACTCACCTGAAACACCCGGTGCAGTCATATTGTCAAACGAGATGGGTTGAGAAACATGATACTGTTATTCAATTCGCAGCTGATCTCGGAACAGTTTGCAAACTTCTTAAAGAAATACAGTGTTGGAGGGATAGAACAACGGTGGCCAAAGCCAATATTCTCCTTCGAGCTCTCTCTCCAATTGCAACTTTATTATCTCATTGTTTACACTGAGTGACATTATGAGCATAACATATCCAGTCAGCAAAACCTTACAAGACCCTTTTTGACGTTGCGATGGCAAAAGCAAATTTAGATTTGGCACTCAACGTGTATGGTGCCATGAGAGCTAATGCTGATATCCACTTTGCTCGTATTGTTGAAGAGGCGAAGGCAGTTATGGAAGAGTTAGACATGGAGATGACTGTTACTCGTCATACAGGCAGACAAAGGTATGGGGAAAACAGCGATCATACTGATGATGCCATGACATATTGAAAAAGTACTGTTTTTATTCCAACACTCGACCATATTATGACTGGCATGAGAGAATGTTTTGCTGAATAAAATATTTATCATTTAAAGGTCAACATACTTCTGCACTCACAACTACTGAAACATAATGGTAATGAACTGGCACATAAATTGAATCAGTGCTTAACTGATCTACCGTTCTTTGAAGAAGAATTACTCTTTGTGATTAAAAAGAGACTAGTGGAAGAGATTCTTCAATACAAGCAGATGGGCATAAATGCCCCTAACGATCATGATTCTGTCATGCAAGCATTGTCTGTTTGTCCTAGATCTGACTGTCCTACTTTGAACACGCTGTACAAAATATTTGCTTGTCTATCTGAATCTGTTGTTACAGTAGAAAGAAAATTTTCAACATTGCAGAGTGTAAAGACACGGCTAAGGTGGACAATTAAGGAGCTCTGTTGAACACTCACCCTGACATTGATTATGCCATTGACGATGTAATTAACCAGTTTTCCAGGAAGAATAGGTGCATAGAAGTCATCATTTAAGGAAGAGAACCACAATTGTAACTACTTTTATATCATAATACGGTATTGTCTTGTATATGTGTAATCAGTTTAAATAAAACTTCCTTAAACTTTGCACGTCACTTGCTTATTTTTTATTAGATAAAAGAAAAGGTAGCTCAAGATATCTTTAACATCTCCTCCTGGAGGTTTTTCTGTATCTGCCACTGACTGATAGGACATGAAAGCGACAAAATATATAGAAACAGGACCTGAACAGTGATTAGCGCATGCTATAAGCTGCATCCAGTATTCAATGAGGCCAACCACAAGGTTGGTGGAAGGGGAAGTTTTCAACTTTAAATCCTTCCTGAAACTTCGCAGATTTCAGGTTTTGTAGGAAAATAAGTAAATCCTCTGTCCCAAAGCTTGGGCAAAGTTGTTTGATTATTCAGTTGCACCATCATGGCCTGTTCGCTTGCAACTAGACTTTATGTGTAGTTTTCTCAAAGGTGAAGCAGTGACAATGATCCAGACAGTGGCACAAAATTTCCAATCTTACAATGAATTTCGAGAGCAGCTCCTCATGATAGATTGATCACAGGAGGCTCATGGACGTATTGGAAATTTTCAGTAATCAGGAAATCTTCTGTCTCATCGTGACTTCTGAAAGCTAGCTTCTGCTTACACAAAATACTTGTGACATCAGTTAGAATTTTATCGTTTTCTCTGTTACTTTTCGCTCCACTGTTGTGTCTGATTTTGATCAGTTTGTGGTGTTCATTAAGTAGCTCTGAAATACTACATATTACATGAAGGTACAGCTTCATCCATATTCACTGCACACGGGACAACTAACATAAAAAACCTAGCGAGGCAGCTCCACAACTATTGGCACCACACATGGCAACACGTCTTCGACAGCTTGTACCCCCTCTTCTATTCCTAGTAGTGGCGTCGTGTTTACTACGACAACCGAGCGTTTGATAAATCTATGCTACAGAAGGCCTGGATCTACTATATTTCGGAACAGAGGCAGAAACTTGATAGTGGAGCCCCCTCTCCCCACGTGTTTGAGATAGAATATACAAAATTAGAAGGAAATAAAGATTTTTCAAAAACATGTTCATTTTGTAGATACAGGTTCCTGAAGAGTTTGATATATAAAACATAAATGTTCGAGGAAATGTAAGCCATGTTATTTGGCCTTAAGTGTGCCAGAGTGCAGTGGCACACCTCTTTAAGCTGCATTCTTCTATCACACGTTGCTGTATTTTGCTCTGTAGAATTCGAACATAGATATTTTGTAATGGAAACCATCAAATCTACATTCAGGATAGTGGAAATTAAAATGTCCTGTGGTGCCTTTCCTGCTTCCAGTCACCCAGTTCGACATATTAACCCCCTTAAAAAATCACAATTAATACTGGGTGGGATTATTTGTAACTGAGAGAAAAAAATGTTTAGAAAATTTGCAGTTTTTGTTGCGTATTAGGTCACAAACTTTCTCTTATGTGTGACATAAAATCAAACATCAGAAAAATACAACCAGCAGAGTCGAGAGACAAGCAAAGCCAATAAACATTCCTTCAACCCTTACGTCCCAGTATGTTTTCTCTCTCTAATCTTGCTAGAGCTTTACATGACGTGCCTTCCTTTCTGTGATGAAATCTATAGCCTTATCAACGTTCGTCAAACGTTTTGCTACATGAGAAATCAAAATGTCGTTGTCTAACACTGAAACAGCTGTTAATATGAATAGTATCCCAGACCGGTGTGGTTTCTCAATATGATTACATCTATTCTATCACTGTTGCTAGATAACATAAAATAGACCTCTCTAAAATTGCAACAATTGAAACACATGCCAATCAAGTGAGACTGCTTTGGCACAGCACTTTTTCTCTTGTTTTGATTGATTGTAGGTAAGGCTATCAATATATTTAGATGAATAATTAATTTCTTTTTTACAATTCTCACAAGTAAATATTTTTTATTCCAGTTACTAATAAGCTCTTTTATTTGTTGATATTTATTTTTCCTTTTTTCTTCTTTTTATATACCCAATAAAACCCATTTTTGAAGGCATGTTCCTACTTGTAATTTGTATTTTCTTATGAATTTCTTTCTCTTGTTTCAACAATGGACAAATCATTTTATATTCACTTTCTATTTACAAAGAAAAAAATATTTAAAAAATATAAATTAATAAACTTTATTGCAGATAAATAAAGAAAGGAGCTTTCAATTATCAGAAAGATAACGAAAGTTATTATCAAATAGTTGAATGTTTTGTGGAAAATTTATCTGTAAAATTTATTTGAAAACACATCAAAATTACTATATCATGAAGAAATTATTAAAAACTGATCAAACATAGAACAATGTTCTTATTTTATAATTCATTTTGGTTCATATCGTTTAATTTGTTTTGTTAATTATCATTTGTCACTGTTTTATACTGTCAGTATGGAAAAGTATTAAATCCAACTTGTAATATAATACATTTATCATTGTCAGAATGTAAAACAATTATACTACATTGAACTCTATACAATGTATTTTTAAATAATGTATTTAAATTTCTTTTTCCGTATTCTTTAATTTTGTTATGGAAACAATTTTTTTAATCATATAACTAATTTCGCTTTTTACAACAGATTTGTTAACTCCCTTAAATTTTTCTTTTCTTTATCACCAACTTTATATGTATTAATTTTCGCTCTTAAACAAACATGCCCTAATATAATTTTGACACAAATTTTTCATCTTTCATTTTCACAAAACATTCTTGTTTACTTGTGGAATTTCATAAGTATTATGTATTGAATAATCACTTTTGTCATATTCGTTTATCATCAACTTCATAGCTCTATAAAAATCTGAAGTTCTCATATCTTAAATAAAAGAATCTGTATCAATATAATATAAATCAAAATTTTCACCATATTTTGGTTTCCTAACTTTATAATGTAAATCATACATTTTTATTCTAAAAATATCGATAATACTCATTTCATTAAAAACTGGTTTATAGAATACTGATATTTTCATATGAACTGCAACTAGATTTTCTGAAAATTGAGTATTATGTTCAAAATTTGGTTTTTAAATATATTTGGTATATTTTCTAAATCTGTTATTATTGTAGTATTTTGTGTACTTCTAATATTTTGCATCTATTTTACGAATACTTAATTACTCTTTAAGTTACAGAAATCATATTCAAATTCTTTAGCTGCATTTCTTCTGATTTTTCAATTAAAATCAATGTATTTTTTCCAAAAATCAGATTGTTCAAGTGATAAGATTCCATGAATTTTTTAAAATTTTAATCCAAGTTTCAGACAATGTTTAAGATATTTGTAATGTAAAACGTATCTTTCTTTATTGTTGAATGGTGTAAGTGAGTTGTTTTTACCTTCTGGTGCTAATAGTAAATCCTTGTGTAAATCATGTAATTTGTTTGGATATTGTAAAACAACTCCTAAAATATAACCATATTTACTATCATCTGGCATTTTAATTTTTTTAGAATTAAAACGTTATGGTTCTAACCATCTGAAATCTTTAAATGGTAAAAATTGAGACATTGCCCTACCATATAAATTATTTGGCTCTACATATACAATGTAATTCGATTATTCTTCTGGCTCAAAATTTTTCATATATTTACTGCTTTATTTAGCATATCTTTTAATTCTTTGAGAAATTCCCTCTCGAATTCCTTTTACAAGAAATGAAATCATATCATAATCGTCCAATAAATCTAATTCAACTTTTGCCATTTTTAACATACACTCCTGGAATTTGAAATAAGAACACCGTGAATTCATTGTCCCAGGAAGGGGAAACTTTATTGACACATTCCTGGGGTCAGATACATCACATGATCACACTGACAGAACCACAGGCACATAGACACAGGCAACATAGCATGCACAATGTCGGCACTAGTACAGTGTATATCCACCTTTTGCAGCAATGCAGGCTGCTATTCTCCCATGGAGACGATCGTAGAGATGCTGGATGTAGTCCTGTGAAACGGCTTGCCATGCCATTTCCACCTGGCACCTCAATTGGACCATCGTTCGTGCTGGACGTGCAGACGGCGTGAGACGACGCTTCATCCAGTCCCAAACATGCTTAATGCGGGACAGATCCGGAGATCTTGCTGACCAGGGTAGTTGACTTACACCTTCTAGAGCACGTTGAGTGGCACGGGATACATGCGGACGTGCATTGTCCTGTTGGAACAGCAAGTTCCCTTGCCGGTCTAGGAATGGTAGAACGATGGGTTTGATGACGGTTTGGATGTACCGTGCACTATTCAGTGTCCCCTCGACAATCACCAGAGGTGTACGGCCAGTGTAGGAGATCACTCCCCACACCATGATGCCGGGTGTTGGCCCTGTGTGCCTCGGTAATATGCAGTCCTGATTGTGGTGCTCACCTGCACGGCGCCAAACACGCATATGACCATCATTGGCACCAAAGCAGAAGCGACTCTCATCGCTGAAGACGACACGTGTCCATTCGTCCCTCCATTCACGCCTGTCGCGACACCACTGGAGGCGGGCTGCACGATGTTGGGGTGTGAGCGGAAGACGGCCTAACGGTGTGCGGGACCGTAGCCCAGCTTCATGGAGACGGTTGCGAATGGTCCTCGCCGATACCCCAGGAGCAACAGTGTTCCTATTTTGCTGGGAAGTGGCGGTGCGGTCCCCTACGGCACTGCGTAGGATCCTACGGTCTTGGCGTGCATCTGTGCGTCGCTGCGGTCCGGTCCCAGGTCGACGGGCACGTGCACCTTCCGCCGACCACTGGCGACAACATCGATGTACCGTGGAGACCTCACGCCCCACGTGTTGAGCAATTCGGCGGTACGTCCACCCGGCCTCCCGCATGCCCACTATACGCAATCGCTCAAAGTCCGTCAACTGCGCATACTGTTCACGTCCACGCTGTCGCGGCATGCTACCAGTGTTAAAGACTGCGATGGAGCTCCGTATGCCACGGTAAACTGGCTGACACTGACGGCAGCGGTGCACAAACGCTGCTCAGCTAGCGCCATTCGACGGCCAACACCGCGGTTCCTGGTGTGTCCGCTATGCCGTGCGTGTGATCATTGCTTGTACAGCCCTCTCGCAGTGTCTGGAGCAAGTATGGTGGGTCTGACACACCGGTGTCAATGTGTTCTTTTTTCCATTTCAAGGAGTGTAGAATCCAAAGACAAACCAGGAGCTGTAATATAGTAAGATGGATCGAGTTTATAAGATATCATTCATGTATCTCTAAAATTTTCGAAAATATCTGCTAAAATTAAAACATCAGATTTACTATATAATGTATATTAATATAAATTTTTAATATTGTTTTTTTCTAATTTGCATGATTATATCTACATCAGAAATGTTTGATTTATTAAGTATAGAATAAAAATATTTGTTAATAAGAAATTTTGTTTGTTTCAATTTTTCTTCAAAATTAATATAATCATTAGGATAAGCTATTTTTTGACTCTCTGAAACTAATTGTTCTCCTTTAAAATATGTTGAAGTTTCTCTAAAGAATCAGATTAGAAAATAATTTATTAATACTTGAAGCCGAATATTTAAATTTATGCAATGATCTTAATGTTAATCCATCTTCAATCTTTTCACTGAGTGAAATATATTTTGATCATTCTTTGGAATAGCGTTAATATCCTCTTGATCTATTTCTAGTTCTTTAATAAACAAATAAACATCGTAATTTGTTAAATTATGAATATAAACAGGAATAAATTTAGGGTTTTGATGATTAAGATTACAATTACCTCGATTTTTCTGTTAAATGACGATGATGTCCAATTCTTTTTTCACCAACAGTAATTTCTTTTTCACAAATAAAACAAGTTTTTGAATATTTAAAATTTACTTTGTCTTCATTTGTCATTATCATTTGTACACTTCAGTCACATATTTGAGCAATTTCTCTAGATTCTTGTTTTAATATTTCAACAATCATTGCCAGTATACATAACAGCGTTTTTTATAAATACTGTTAGAATGTTTAACATAATAACTAAATAAAATTTGTAAAACTTTTTATTAATATAAGCTTTTCCAGGATTTGGTTGACAACATATGTTGAAAGACTTTCGAAATGCGCATAAATTGCAAAAGGTACTCGTAATGAATTACAATAGTTTTAAATTTAATTTTTCATTTTCTGTAGGCATATCTACGTTTACTTTTTTATATTCTTTACAATTGTTTCATGATTGTTTAATTTTTCTTGTGAATAGAGATATCTTAAACACTGTCAGAAGGATACATTCATTCGTTTGTATACTAATTAATGTAGATACATTTTTATCCAATAATAATGAGAATTATTGTCGTCTCAAATTAAAAGAACATTAACTTGTTTCATCATAAGCATAAACATTAATTGAAATATTTGACTAGTTTTCACATTTTGCAATAACTGTTTACTGAACAGGAAATACTTTTCTTTATTCAGAAATTTCATCTAATTGTAATCCAATATTTTTATATTTACTAACAATTTCTACAATGTGATCTACTTTATATAAATTTTATTGGATAAACAATACTTTTTAACAGCAATTACAGCTTTTCATCTTTAATTTCTTTTGCTAAATCGATGTAAGAAGAACCAGAAATTGGATGCTGTCTGTTAACACTTAATTCTAAATATTTTATTTTAAATAAACACCAATTACTTCTTTTTCTTTCCATTTCTTCCATTTCACTTAACAAGTGATTTATTGCATTTTGATAACAATCTTCTTAATTAGTTCTTCTTAATAGAACTGCATTACTTGTTTTAAATTAAATTCTTGTATTTAGTCTTGTCTGTTACAATCTTAATTTTAGTGATTACATCTCCAGTTTAATTAAAAAATTCTTGTGATTCAACAATATTATTAACATTTCTAAGTTATTCTCTATAAAAGCAGAACTGTTTCTACTAACTAGTTTAGGTGGTTTTAAAAAATCATCAACATTTAGAAATTTGGAACTATGCAAATTTTTCTCGTATTTTTTGTTTCATATGTTTATATTCATGTACTAGAAGTTTCTGAAATTAATTCTCTTTATCGATATTATTGATATGATCTACTGATAATGGTTAATTGTTGTGTATTAAATTTAGAATAATTGTTTTTAAATTTCTCGTATCACAGATATTACATAGATCTTCTAAAGTTTTTTTTACTTTAATCGTTATCGTTATTGATGATATTGTCCTCATATCTGTCGATAAGAGCCATTCATTGTTGTTTATTAAGTTTGGAATACTATTTAAACTGTTTTGTATTACAAATATTATGAAATTCTTATAAAGATTAGTTATTCAGTTCATTATCATTATTGTTATACTGGCAACAGGATTTAGAATAAGATAAATTGATTTTTCTTTGTTATGTTTGGAATAATTCTTAAAGTTTTTGGTTTTCCTAATTGATTGAAGTTATTTTATATTTTTATATTTTAGTTCTCTCCTTCATTTCATTCAAAATACAATAATCAATAAATTACTCTGGATCTTGTCTAATTGCATTTGAATAACCTTTTTCTTTATAATGCTTTTCTAGATCTTCAAAAGTAAATTTATGTCTTTCTTACAATAATTGTGTAAGTTTTGGAACAACTCAGCTTATCAGTACATTTTGCTTTGGTGTATATTTTGTAATTCATTTATTTATATAGAAAAATTAGATTTTTTGAAATTGCATTGTCTACAGTTGAAATGTACCTTTTCAAAAATTTCAGTCAGTTGTATAGATAAAATCGATCTTGTAGAATGTATCCATAAAGGAAAAATGTATTAGATTTTGATTGGTAATATAAAAAATTTCATTTGTTGTCATAGATAAATTCTTGATAGTGGGGTAAACAAACAATAAAATCTCAGTTTTAAATTAAGAATTTTTGGAAAACAATATGCCCTTTTTTCCAGAAGTGTCATAAATATACTGCGCACAGAAAAATTAGGAGGCGAGAGAAGTGCAGGAATGTGAATGCAAATCATTAGAAACTGTACCCTATTCTTGCACATCACAAATCTGCCTATGTAATAAGAGCAGACAACAGAAATTTATGCTTCTCATGCATGAATGTGTATTAGTATTTTCTTGTTTGTGGTGGGCTAAGCTGCACATTTCTTCATAAATGAATTTTTGCTGATGTCTCTAAATAAATGCTATTAGGTTGGTTTTTAAATGTATTGGATGATCTTTAATATCTCTTTAAAATCTACTAATACCCAGAACCCATAAATGTGACTACTTCCTTATGTAACCAGAAAATAAATTAAAAACAAACATTATCTTAGGGTGGTTTTCTTTGTGCTATTGTTGTTCCAAGAGTTAGATGGGAACAACTTTCACAGCTTTGAGTGTCATGACTGTGAACGTTAATTTGGGTTTCCACATGCAACAAAAGTGATGCCGATAGACCACCAGTCGAGAAGAATCATTGAGGTTGTGTGTGGAAACAGCCAGATTCCTGTGGCAACACCTGAGTGCTGATACTTTTAGCCTTGTGACAAAAGTTTAAGTCACTTCAACTTTGTGACTCCACTTTCCATCTTTCGTCTGTCATGTCAGGGCTAAATTATGAAACATCATCGCAATGTTTTTACTTCCGTGTTGGTAAGTTAATCGTGTGTGTGTTTTGCAGTGCTTCAAAATATCTATAAAGTCGTTGTTAGGAGTAATTTCTGCAATGTATTGAGCTTTACAAGGAGCGACCTTGTTTAGGGAAACGCAAAAACATGTGCTACAAAGGCAAATATCAATAATTGTTTGTAAATATAGATGGCATGTAGAAAACGGTACATTAAAGTGATTTATGTATTGTAAAAACTAAACCAAGAAACATTCACAGTGCCTACATCAAAGAACTGTACAATCTTATAAGAGTGGAGCATCTGCAATTCCAACCCGCACCCAAAAAGATTAATACCTGAAAATTACGTAGCAACCGAATACCTGTCAATAAAATAAATTATTACCCACTAAGAAAATTATTGGTATCATTTATGCATATTTTGAAAAATATTCCTGCATTTTCTGTGAAATACAAGTGTGGCAATTGTGAAAGTTTAGTAGAATATTGCTATTATTGTGCTGAAGCCAATATTAGCAGATGATCAGTTTATGCAATGTTGTAAACACACAGGCTATAATGACAAAAAAGTGATGCGGCATATGATTTCACTGTGTTAGAAGCAACTCTGACATCGTGATGTGTGTTTTGTTCCCAACTGCATGTGCCCTGAACTTCGACAGCATGGAATTTTAAGAGGAACATAATATTAACTTTCTACATTTAAGATTGAGGGCAGCTGAAGGTTTTGACATTGCAGTTATGAGCACATAATAGTTACTTTATGCAGTGAAAATGTATGTTGTTTTCACATTGCAGTTATGAGCGCATAATTATTAATTTAACTTCTATGCTCTCAAGTAATCGCCCAATGGATTTAAGAATGTAAGTAACAAAGTTTCTGGTGTCTGTAGGTTTCAATAAAGAAAGTCACCAATTATTTTACTTTGTCTTTTAGTGCCTTTGCATGAAGGATTGCTCTGAAATTTGGTGTAGAATAACTTAAATATTTCGTCTTATGTAACTGATGTGAAATATCAGAGTGAAAATAATAGTTTTTATATGAGTCTTCAGGCCATTGTAAATAGTATCCAAGAATTCTCAATTTGTACTGTTGAGAACATGGTATAAAGAATGGAGGGATCACGGAAAATTTGCAAATGATGAATGCAGGAATGTCGCTTTTAGAGTCATCCAAGCCATGACTGTATGTCTGATGCGAGTTTCGGATTTTTTAAATAGAGAGTCAAAGATCAACAAGTACCAGAAATTGGTTGTTGTTATTCCAAAGCAACTCACGTTTTCTTTACCAAGCTACATACATTATATATTTGTATTACGCCACTGTGATATTTATGTATATAATCCACTTCAAAATCCAATACTTACGTTTTTGGATTCTTGTCTCAGTTCTAGTGCCATAACATGAATGGCAATATAAATGTAGATATGAATAATCCCAACTAATATAATATTGAAAATATATGGCACTAGCTTTTTGACAGTAGCAAGCACCTGTCACCACTGCTCTATCAGCAGACCTTTATACTGTGGCGCAGACATTACTGCGAAATTTGTAAGAACTTGAGTGATGTAGCTATTGAGTTTGTGTCACAAGTAAATTTTATTTCGTTTTGAGTGTCAAACTTGGTGAATGGTGTAATTTTCATTATCAGTTTATACCAGTAGTATTCAACCTTCCTTCTCTGCATACCCACAAAACAAATTACATTCCAGCGTGTACCTCTAGACCTAGGGTCTAGTCCCAACCTTAGAGTCACCCTTTATTCAAATACCTAACCATACCTAAAATTTCATTATTTCCAAAAATCCATCGTCTATAATACCAACTTCATTTTGTCTACTATGTACCAACACAACTGGAAAAGCTACAATATTCCCTGTACTAACGGAATCAATGCAAAATAAAACTTTCTAATAAAACCCCTTTACTGTCTCACAAATGTTGAAAATATTTCTATCCAAATGTGAGAGTTGAAGACTGAGCTCGTTAAATTTGTTGAGTATATCTGTCAAATAAGCTAACAGGCAAAACCAATCGTCCTCTTCGAAATGTTTTGCCACATTCCCTTTGCCACAACAGTCAATCCAGGGCAAAACTTTCTCTAAAAAACCCATTTGGTTTCTCATGAGGTTTAAAAATATTTCTGTCAAAATCTTGGAGTTTAAGACTGAGGTGGTAAAATTTGTTGATTATATCTGTCAAATAAGCTAAGTGGCAAATCCACTCTTCATCTTCAAAATGCATTATCACATCGGATTTGAATTTTATAAGGAGAGATGTTATCTAACTTTTTAGTCCAAAAAGACAAGTCACTATGTCCGCACCAAAAGAAGTGGATCTCCATGTACAGAAATAATTGAGTGTCCACAGATCCAATCTCCACACACACTGTTAGAAAAGATAGGAGTTTAGCTCACATGGCTTATTAAATTTACTTTTATCGCAATGCTCAATGTTTTTTGTAAATCAGGAGCAACGTTTTCACTATTATACTTTCTCTGTGTATAGTGCAACGTAGCCTGATAGTTTTGGGTTTAATTTAACGAATACAAGCAATAAAACTCCTTTCATTGTCTGCCAATGAAGCAGCAGCATCTGTCGAAAACTTACTTACCAGTCCCATGACAAATTTAATTTTAATCTTATGAAATAATAAAGTATTTTGAAAATATCCACTCCATTTCTGAGTTCTGGCAATTGTTTCTATCCTAAAATTTCATCAGCAATACCATCTTTTTTAACTTCAAAACACTGAACATATATAAGTAGCTCAGCATCATGAAACACACTCACTGATTCATCGATCTGAATTACAAACCTCTTCTCCCTTTTAATATTTTCTACTATTCCTCAATAATATCTTGTGTCATAACATGTTTTCTATGCTCTACACTTGTGTCAGAATTCGGAATTGTTATGATTACTTTAGCAGAATTTTCGTATAACGTTTTATCTGCTGTAATCAAATAACCAGGAATAATAAAACATTCGATTGTGGATTAAGGTGAATGAGCAGCGATAACTCATGTGATGTCTCCTGTGCCACCTTCTTTATTTTCTATAATTGCATATAACATTCGTATTTATATCTAAATTTTCTGCTTTTTGACTGAATCGACTGACTAGTCTTTATAACCCCTGCAATTGGTTAAGTTCCTATGAATATTCACTGTAATATCTTTATTTATTTTTCGCAGGTTTTCAGACTTCTCATGGATGGTACAACTTTAAACTATTTTTACTAATGTCCTGTGGTAGCACACACATTGTCACACTTTTCACTGGCGGTGGTTCGACATTACTGCCCCTGTCACATGTTTCATTAAATCTATGGTTTCCTCTTAAACGAATTTATCCATCTTCCAACAAAAGTGAAAATGTGTATGCCATTAACTCAATAATGAAAAAAATTCAAATTGCGATAACCTGAAACTCAATTCACAAATACAAGATTAAGATGTGGTACTTTGAGTAAAGAAAACAAACTTGCACACAACAATAGTGTGATTTAGTAGGTTCTAGCTCACTAGCTCAAAATTTTATTTTTACAATATATTAAAATAACTGAAACGATTTTTAAATGTTAACTAAATACCTAATTTCTAAAATAACTCAACTAATTATAATAACCAACTGATTTATAAATTAATTATGTAATTACCAACATGATTGTAATATGTATTAGTTAACAAAAGTAAATTGTTTTTTAAAAAATGTGCATTGTGAACGTATTTAATTTTAATTAAAATATATTAAATATAAAAAGTAAGTTATTAGAAAAAAGTTACGCTCTGAAGGTAATGAAATTATTTAAAATGTATTAGTTAACAAAAGTAAATTATTTTAAGATTTCCAGTTCTTTATTTTTTTCAATCTGTCTTAAAATGTTTCAGAAATGTATATAAGCATGAAATTAACACTTTTATAGATTTTTTAAGTTTTTCATTCATTTATCTAGAAGCAGATATTAATAATAAAAATTTTCATTAAGTAATCTGTGTTGTGCATCAGATGTAAGATTCTTTGTACCGTATGTAGTTACATAAGCAAGTGTATCATCATGTATTCTATCATTAAAAGTTGTAAAAAGTTTCATATTTGTTTTTGTGCAGTTATAATATTCCTTCTATGTGTCATATAGAACATAAATTGGATTATTAGTAATAAAATTAAATGGATTTATATCAATATCTGATTTTAGTAAAGTAATTCTTTAGAAATCAAAAATGCATCATATGTTTTAGAAAATTATTTGGTGGATTGATATTTAACATTTCTTGAGGAAAAACTTCATCCTTACTATTTTTAAATATATATACTGCAGTTTAACATGATCAAATAATGACGATTTAAGTTTTTCATTATTTTTAAGATTTGTTTGAAATACAACAAAAACAAAATATGGCATATGAAATTCTGTAGAATAATAGTAATTTGTTATATCTAGTCCAAAATTGTTTTTACCAGATAATCCAGTAATTTCTTCTGTTTGAAATTCATAAAAAGGAATCGCAATTTAAGGATTTTTGAAAATAATTTCACATTGTTCAAATTTGTAATTTTGTTCATATTTAACAACAGGTACAAGTATTTCAATTGATTATTAAATAATTTTACCTTCTTAAGAAAGTGCATCTTTTGTTTCAACACCAGCATAATTTTTATCTGCCCAATGTAAAATTGCATCTTCAGATGATGAACTACATGTAAAAAGTACTATTCAGTTTCCTGCAATCATAATTCTTTATAATCCTTAAAAAAACCACTATCATTGACAATAGATAAAATAATTAATTTTTACTATTTATTTATCCTGTTTTAAGAATATGTCCTTCTAAACATATTTTGTCACTAATGTATGAAGGTAGGTGGAGTGAAACTGATGAAGAAATAAAAAGATGTTGAATTCTAGATAACATATTATCACCTTTTTTATTATTAAAAAAGTCAAAGAATTTAGTTACATATTTATCAATTAATTTTTTGTTTGTTTTTTCATAATTAGTTGGATAGTCTGTACCATCATTTCCAACAATACTAAAATTCATGTATAATAGTGCATGATTTGGATGAAGCCAACAATCACAAATATATTTTTTCAATATCTGTATATTTGTTAGGAACAGTAAAATTATTTTTAGTTTTTTAACAGGAAAATGAACAGAACACATAACTTTTAATGTAATTTATGATTATATTAGCAATTACCTATTTATTAAGGAAAAAATTTCTTAAGATATTACTGGAATAAGTCCTACAGTATTACCATTGAAGTCAATTAAATTTATCATTTTCATCTGTTACAGGAACATTTAAATCTTGAATTGTATTAAAAATAGGAACAGTTTCAGGATAATTTGGTTCATATGTTATTGGTTCACCAAACTGCATTATGTTTAAATGAAGCAATAATATTAATTTCTTTATGAAAATGATCATAATGTTTTACATACATTCCATCAGAAATATGAAAATTAATGTTGTAATTCAAAAGGAATTATATAAGGAACATCATTCACTACAACATTTTCATTATTTGAAGAACTTGATTATTAAAACCTAGTAAATTTTCAAAACTATCTTACATATCCATATTTAATTTTGCATTACATTCTATATTTATTCTGTTTAAACGTTCATCTGCTTTAATGTGTATTGGCTTTTTTCAATTCACAATAAAGTTTATTATTTTTTGTTGTAATATTTGGTGATATAAAGTTCAATAAAAACCAAATGATAAAAAATTAAAATAATAATAACATATTGGAACAGTTAATCATTTTCTACGTACAGATGATGTGTCACTAAGTTGAAACAATGTACTCATATACTACTTAAATATTGTTAAAAAATGAACAATTACAAACATATGAAATAATTATTAAACGTAAAAAATTACTAATAAATAAACAATTATTAATAAATGAAACAAATATTAATAAATGAACAACACAGATTGGGAACCACAAGTAAGAATTCCAGAAAATAAGTTAAAAAACAAACATGTCAAGCTATTACCAAATTCTATAAGATGTATAATAATAGAACAAGTGGTTAATGAAAACAACTGTTTATGGTTGAGAATTATATTTTAGCTTCAGTGTGGTTAAATTGGATAGAAATTAAACATTTGTATGTTTATTCAAAAAGTTTAGAAGATTCAAAATTTCAACAATTAATAAAAAATGGGAAAAATTGAAAATGAAATTATTAAACAAAATGTTATGTTTATTAAGAACAAATTCAAATTATTCCATTAGATTATTCTAGTAAATCAGAATATTGGTAGAAATTATTTCCCTAGAGGTAGACACAGAGGCATAGATTTCATTTAATTAGCTCAATCTTATACAAAAATACCAAAACACTTACAGATAACTTAAAATTTCAAAATATTTTTAAACAAATTGATGCCAATTTGAATCTTATTTGCCAAGAGTTTGTTGTTGGAGAAATAAATATTAGTAATTTTAAGCAGTTGCATAGTAAATCTGGGAATGATGAATTTGGTATGTCTAGAAAATCAAGTTTAGAAATAAAAAAAACCAACATAAACGTTAAACAAAAAAATTAAACATAAACATTTACTTCAACTTTAACCAAAAACATAGTATTAAACATAAACATGAATATAAATATAAACATAACATAAACATAAACATAAACATAAAAATATGAACATAAATATAAACATATAAACAAAAATAAACATAAACTTAAATATAAACATAAACATCATCATAAACATAAACTTAAACTAAATCATAAATATAAACATATTAATGTGTCTTCTTCATTGATAAAAGTTTGCAAAGTACGATGAAATGTCGATAAATGAGTTAAAGGAGTTAGAAATAACATTGAAGATTTAAAAGAACAATTTATGATTAGGAAAAAACAACCATGAAGAGAATATGAAAATTATAAAAAAGGAATATCAGCGTGATATTGATGCTATTGAAAAATAAACAGGGTATTGAAGATTTAGGTGAGAATGATTTAAAAGCAACTGATGAAAACAGGGAAGTTGAAAATCAAATAATAGACATCATGTAGAATATTTTGGAAATTGGTCTGAATTTACTAAATAAATATAAAGAAAAAAATGACAGAAGAAAGATAAATAAAAAAATTAAAAACATAAATGTTAGTGAAATAATAGTAAGGTATATAAATCATTGTGAAGAAAAAGTATTTGCTTACAAACCATTTGCTATGTTTAAATATGTTGGTAACTTACCTGTTGACTTCAAGGGTGATAAATTAACAATTTTCACAATACATATGAAGGTACAGATGGATTAATGAAACGTTGAACTGAAAACCAAATTCTTGTAAATGATTTAAATGAAAAGTTTAATGGTGAAAATTTTTCAAAATATGAAGATGTATTATTAAAGTCTGGAGCATTTTATCCTGATAATAAGCGAAATAGAATAAGAATGAGTAGAGGTAATAAATATAAATATTTTATAAAACCAATTGTTGATGATTATTTTCTAAACTTAAGAACTATAGATTATTCGGATATTAGTTCTCCTGGCATAAATAACTGAAGTTTTAGTTGAAAAATGTAAAGATAAAGCAATTGTATTATGTTAGAATATTAATTGATAGATTAGCAGTAATTTATGGATATGATGTAGCTGTAAATAGTAATTATCAAAATGTAAAGCTGGTATTGCACAAATATT
Organism: Schistocerca gregaria; assembly: GCF_023897955.1. Lineage (NCBI taxonomy): Eukaryota > Metazoa > Arthropoda > Insecta > Orthoptera > Acrididae > Schistocerca > Schistocerca gregaria. Next base: position 571,530,259 of record NC_064931.1, on the reverse strand, counting down.
AACAAATAAATTTAGTGATTTTATAATTGAAATCAAAATGAATTTGATATTTCAATTGATTTTTAAATAATCTTTCTTAAACATTTTGGAAAATTGATAAATATGGAAAAGCGTTAGTTAACACATCAATTGACAAACTATCATTTGAAATGCATCTTCCAAGTTATAAATTATGTGGTCCAAGCACAAAATTAGAAGAAAGATTAGTTAATGATGATAATAGTATAAATCCATTAGATGAAGCTTGTAAAAAACTTGATACTGCTTACAGAGATAATAAATATTCAGAAAAAGGACATATAGCTTATAAAGAACTTCAGTTAGCTGCAAAAAAAAGTGTGTATTCAAATGATGGTTCATTTGATGAAAAAACTGCAGCAGCAAATCTTAGAGGAATAGTGTGTGGAAAAAAATTTAGGTATGGGAATGAATGTTGATGAAAATGGTTGGCGATTAAAAAATCTTTATAAAATTTAAAAATATATAAAAGTCTTTATACATTTTTAAACTATATTAAATCCTTTTACAATTTCTAACTATATAAAAATCTTCATACATTCTCAAACTGTACAAAAAACTAACTACAATTTTAAACTATTTAAAAATATTTATACGTTTCCAAACTATATAAAAAATCATAGAAATTTTCAAACAATATAAGAAACCTCCATACATTTTTAAACTATACAAAAAATCTGTTATAATTTCTAACTACATAAAAACCTTTATTATTCTTTGAACTATATAAATGAATAACTTTACATTTGTTAATACTTCGTTACCTCGTGGTAAAACTAAACAAAAATCAATTGAATTAATGTTGTACACTGAACAATTAAAAGCGATTTAACCATTTTTAACTATACCACAAAAACGTCTGAAAAATAAAATAAATGGTAGAAATTTATTTATCACATTACTTATTCCTGTTGTTAAAAAATTATTGATATTTAAGTGTACCACGAAAACGTGAGAACGATAGAAATACTGGTGGAAATTTACGTATCACATTCGATATTTCTGTTATTAAAAAAATTATAAAATATTTAACAAAAAAGTAAAATGGTAAAGGATTAACACAACATTATGGTGTATTTCTACCATTATTATTAGCTGCATTACCATATTTAGGAGAAATTAGTCTATCAGATTGAGGATCTCCAGCAATTGCAAATACAGTATTAATCGAAATAAAAAATGATGAGAAATTTGAATAACAATAAGACATAACTTAGAAATGGAAAAAATTCTTTTTATAGAATAAAGAAAGCAATTAAATTTCAAATACTAATTGATAAATATCCTAATGCAATAAGTAATTTTTATATAGAAAAACTTTCTAAACTATTAAAAATTAAAAACTTTTATGGCGTGTTGATGAATATTTAAAATTATCCATTATAAATTATATGTGTTATAATAAATTTTGGTATGTCTGATAGTCCATGTAGTCATTGGACTTGTTATTATAAAATGAATGATAAAAATTTGTTTTTGATTCATTTGGATGTAATATACCAAAACAACTAGTTAACTATGTAGGAAAAAATGAACTATACTGCAATACAGAAGGAATACAAAACGTTTATGAAGTAATATGTGTTCATTTATGTCTATTTGTTTGAAAATTGTTTTGTGAGATTTGGAATTTTAATGTTAATTTAGATTTAATAAATGGACATTTTTGGAATTAAGATTCGTCTAACTAAACAAACTAAAGAAATACTTAATATACCTGCATTAAATATAAAATAATTGAAGAAATTGATAATGTTAATAAACAACTACAATCATTAATAGATCCGAAGATATCTAATGGAATTTAACAATTTCAAAAAAATTAATGTTATTTTTAAAGTAACTAAAGGTAATATTTTTTAAAGAAAATAGAAGACTTGTTAGTATAAAGTATTCAATTAATATGAAAGATGTTGTTAACAAACATTATTTTGATAAAAAATAATCAAATTTCGTTACAAATCCTGAATACACAAGCACTTTAACACAGCTCAGTGATTATTTTAATAAAGAAGATTATAGCAAGTTTCTTACACATTTAAAGCAAAGAAATTGTATTATGTATGGTATGATGGAACATGATAATAAAGAAACAAACTATATGAAAAATAGTCTCCTTACTGTATTAGTTAAAATTGATTTACTAGAAAGCAATCATTAGTATAACAAATTAATAAAATCTTAGATAAAAACGTAGGTGAAGATCTAGAAGTAATGACATCATTAGATTAATTTTAAACTTATTAAATTTTTCAATGTAAATGGAAAATCATAGTTGACTTTACTATCACATTTATTGTTGAAAGTGAAAAACGTTTACTAAAAAACATAATCAATATGGAATAACAACTAAAAATGGAAGACAAAGAATTGAAAGTATTCTACATCGACATCTACACCTACATGACTACTCTGCAATTCATATTTAAGTGCTTGGCAGACGGTTCATCGAATCACAAGCATACTATCTCTCTACCATTCCACTCCCTAACAGCGCGCGGGAAAAACGAACACCTAAACCTTTCTGTTTGAGCTCTGATTTCTCTTATTTTATTTTGATGATCATTCCTACCTATGTAGGTTGAGCTCAACAAAATATTTTCGCAATAAGAAGAGAAAGTTGGTGACTGAAATATCGTAAATGGATCTCGCCGTGACGAAAAACGTCTTTGCTTTAACGACTTCCATACCAACTCGCGGATCATATCTGCCACACTCTCCCCTATTACGTGATAATACAAAACGAGCTGTCCTTTTTTGCACCCTTTCGATGTCCTCCGTCAATCCCACCTGGTAAGGATGCCACACCGCGCAGCAATATTCTAACAGAGGACGAACGAGTGTAGTGTAAGCTGTCTCTTTGGTGGACTTGTTGCATCTTCTAAGTGTCCTGCCAATGAAACGCAACCTTTGGCCCGCCTTACTCACAATATTATCTATGTGGTCTTTCCAACTGAAGTTGTTCGTAATTTTAACACCCAGGTACTTAGTTGAATTGACAGTCTTGAAAATTATACTATTTATCTAGTAATCGAATTCCAACTGATTTCTTTTGGAACTTAATGGTTTTTTAGTTAAACAATTTGGTTTATGATCATCTAATGTTTCTTTACTACTGAAATGCAGTAAACAAAAATCAAAACTAAATTTTACTTAATCATATTTATTGATTTGACTTCATACAAATCTAGATAAATTTATTAAGTAATAGTAGTGTGAATTATGATCTTTCTTGTAATAAAGTAGATTTACATGTTCTTTCTTTTTTACATTTTAAATATTTTATTTGATACACTTGATATTCTTCATCACCAAATGAATAAACATTAATAGAAATATTAATTATATTTTCTATTTTTGGAATATGGTGAAGTAATAGAGAAAATTCAATATTTTCAAGTTTATAACAAGATGAAGACCAACATCTTTACATTTTGTTATTCTTTCAGCGTGATTATCTACTGGACACAAAGCTGATCTTATAGACCAGAGAAAACACTATCGATCATTATTTTTCACATTAACTCATGGTTTTTTTTATTATTATCTGGTAAATCAATCTAAGGCGATCCTCTTACTGGAATATATTTATTAATAATAAGATTATTTTTTTGTGATTCATCTTATTTAGTTAGAAAAATATCATTAATATTATAATATGGTAACTTTTTTCAAAGATTTTCACTTCAGGTGTTTAATTTTTGATAATATTTGGTAACTTTTTCCTAAATGTATCACTTCTTTACAAATTTACCTTCTAACCCTATTTGTATTATTTTCTCTTACTTCTGGTGTATAGCTTTTAAAAATATTTGTATGATTTTCACTTACTTGAGATCTATAATTTGTGCCAAAATTTCCATTTTGCCCATTTATTTATTAAAAAACTTCAATAGATTAGTAAAAAAAATTTTATCAATGTAATTTCTATTTAATAGATGGATAATATATTTAATCAATTAGTAAATCAGTTTACTATTTATTTCAACAATCATTTAGTTTCTAAAAAATTAATGTATTAAAACAATTAGTTTAGTATTTTGTTTAAAAATCGATTACTTTTTCTATTATTTTAACAAAGAATTAGTGTTCAAACGTTAGGTTAATTAAAAGATTTAGTTTATTATTTAGTTTAACAATCTATTAGTTTTTCTATTATTTTAACAATTAATTAGTTTTCATACAATAAGGCTAATTTAAAGTATTAGTTCAATATTTAGCTTAATAATCTATTGGTTTACTTTTAGTTTAACAATAAAGTAGCTTACTATCTAGTTATCAATCTATTAGTTTTAATAATTCATTTAATTAATGATAAGGGATTATAATTTAATAAAAAATAAGTTACTACGTTAAAGTTTTCTTATTCTTAATATATTCTAAAGTACAGTTCTTACAATTATTTTTATGTATATCTATATGTGAAGAACTAATATCAAAACAGTTTAAATCTTTAATCTCTTCACAACTTATACATTACTTTGTACATGTAGATGTATCTTCATTACTTATTATTTATAATATTTTTGAGTGTTTTCATTTGGATTTCATTCTAAATGTTTCCTAAAATAATATTTAACAACATTTTTGCTACATACTCAGGGAATTCCGTTTTTATTATAAATTTTGACATATATTATCATTCATGGTCTTCATATAATTCTATAACCATCTTTTGTATATTTTTGTAAAGTAGAATTATCACTTGATTTCTGTGTGTTACAACATTTACATAATTTAGATTTCACTGTAGATTCTTGTTGGACTTAGTCCATTCATATACAAAAAAATGTATATTTGTAAAAAAGGAAATTTTTACAATTTTTATAATTTTTACATTTTAAGTAATTAATTAGTCAGACTCATAATAATATACTGGTTCACCAAAATCTACTGCTTCATCTTGAAAATCAGAGATAGCACAAATATCAATTATTTTAATTTATTCTGGTTCTTTATTTTTAACAGTAGTTCTACAAAGTGGACAATTTTCATTTTCCTTTAACCATTTTTCAATACATTCTTTATGAAAATAATGATTACAATTTGTTTTAACAAATTGATTATTATTTTCATAATGTAAACAAATAGCACAGTCAATATCTTTTTCAGATTGCTCCATTAGATCATAAGTTTCTTTTAGTTTAGTTTGCATTTCGTTTAGGTTTTCCATTTACAAGAAACAATTTTTATTAGATTTATAAAAAATGAAAACGAATAATTTTCAAAGCATCATTTAGCTATAAGTTCAAAATTACAATTTTTAATAATATGTAGAATGCGAATTACAAATATCTTTCTGTAAAATTAATAAAAAGTTTTCTATATATCTGGAAACTACTTTAATGAAGAAGCTTAAGAATGTAAGTATTTGTAAAGAAATTTAAATATGTTAATGAGCTAGAGTTAAATGTTTTACATAATATTACGAACTGTGAATATTTATATTCTAGATATGGATAACTACTTTATCTAGGGTCAATAAAGATTTTCTAAATTAATTTATGTTTTTGATTTTCATATAATTAAAAAAGAAAAATGAAATTGTCATATAAAGGAATGAAGAAACTTAATAGTAGAAATAATGTATTTCATGATATAGAGTTCCCAATCTAAAATTTTTAAAATAACGTACTTTCATTAACTAATACATCTTAATTATTTCCTTATGTTCACAATGTGATATTTTGAAAATAATTTACTTTTGTTAAGTAATATATTTTAATTAGTTTACTTACATTCACAGTGTCAATTTTTAAAAATAACTTACTTTTTGTGACTAGTAAATTTTAGTTGGCTGTGAGGACTATGGGACTTAAATTCTGAGGTTATCAGTTACATTTCAATTAATTTACTTACATTCACAGTGTAAGTTTTTTAAAAATAGTTTACTTTTTAAACTAATATATTTTAATTAATTAACTTATGTTCACAGTGTAAAATTTTTAAAATAATTTACTTTTTTAAAGTAATACATATTACTACCTTACAATCATGTTGTAAATTAAATAATTAAGATTTAAATCAGTTGGTTATTATAATTAGTTGAGTTATTGAAAAAAATATGTGCTTTGTTAACATTTTAATATCGGTTATGTTATTTTAATATGTTGTAAAAATAAAATATTGTACTAGTGAGCTAGAACCTACAAATCCGTTCTACTCACAACAGTCACGAAAATATACTGACTTCTGAAAGAGTATAAATCAGTAAGTAAGGAGTATGGTGATTATAACTCAAATTTCGCCAACTGAGTCAGTTTAGACTGAAAGCTATTTACCATATGGGCACCGTACTGTATAGGCATGATGATCAAACTCTGCACTGCAGGATTTCATCGTTAATAATGAAAATGACTTGCCATTAGGTGCTGGTACTGGTGCAGTGAAGTAGGGCTGAAACACAGGCATCAGTGTGCAGTACAGGTTGCAGACAGTCAACATGGTTCTGGACAATGTGAATGGGCCTTTATTAGTAATGCTGTTGTATCAAAACAACAGCAATAGTGCTGCTGTTATTCACGAGTGTAAACACATTGAAGTAATGCAGAGAGGTCCTCTTTCCACACCATGGTTGTGGGACATGATTCTGAAGTTCAAATTAACTACTGATGTGGGAATTACTCCTCGGAGAAGCCGACAGCGAGTTGCGCCACAATGTATTGAAGAAGTTACTGCTTGCATGGCTGAGAAAGCTGAATGCAATGTGAGATTTTTAAGCAGTCATGACTGCTTAACATTCAATGGTCCACCGTTCGAAAAGTGCTATGAACAGCTGTGAAATGGTATCTATACACACTTCACATTATTCACCTACTTTTGCCACGTGACGTCTATAACCTGGAGCATAAACATGGTAAGCAGTTAACAAATATTACCCTCTCATGTGGAAATTAAAATGTGTTTCCTTCAATGGTTTATTCATTATTTCTCTTCTGCATGTCCTTACAAATGTCTCCACAGATTTATAGGAAAGCATTTTTATTTGCCAATCAGCTGCGTAAATTATATTTATTTGACTGGTTTCAGTTGTTTTAAGCAGCATCAACTGCAGGAAAAAAATTATAATATTTGTTGGTTTAGAAATGTATATTCCTCATAGAAGAGACCATCATAAAGCAAATGTTGCATTGGTAAAACGTAAAATGCAATATATTTCAGATGTAGACGGACTCTTAAGAAACTTACTCATGTACTGAAATATTCAGGAGAGCATGTGTAATTTAACTAAGTTTTTAAAGAGTTTGTCGAAATCTCATTGTGCTGCATTTCACGTTTTGCCAATGTTACATTTGGTATATGAAAGTGTCTTCTATGAGAAATATGCATTTCCAAACCGACACGTTTTCTAATTTCTTTCTTGACTTGATGATGGTTGGAACAACCAAAACCGGTCGAATAAATATAGTTTATACAGCTGATTGGCAAATAAAAATGCTCTTTTGTTAATGTCACATGGCTGTAGCCAGTTACCTACATAATTTCCTGTTTACACAAAGTATCATTTTTGTGTGAGTACTCGTTTTCCATGGGTCCCTCTCAAGTAGACAAAGTCTGATTATAACCCCTCTGTACATTTTCAGGTATTGTTATTGTTGTTGGTGGCGTTTGAAACGAACAGCACAAATGATTAGTGGACACAGATGTAAGATATTATTGGATACACTGGCAGAGTAAGCCAAATGGATTATTCGATACACAGCAATTCAGATCTCTTTGACTGAAATAGTCTTCGTTATTGGTCACCATTTAGGAAACATGTTGCACTGCCAGTATGTGTGTTTTTTATTTTACTATTTTTCGTTATTTGTGATTATTTAGAAGTTATATAATACTAACTGTATCTGTATTTTAAATTTTATATACCACTTAGAAGTCCTTGCATACTCCCAGGGTATGCTTACCTGAAGTTGAATATCACTCGTTTATAAATGATAGGCAATGAAAACTTCGTAACTGGTTTTTGTGAAATTTTGTAGGAGAAGCTAACACGGTTTCTTAAACATAATGTAAAGTGATACAGATGAAGGTTTTACAGGTGTAACTATACAGTGTGTCTCACCTAACTCTGCCACCTCAAATTTCTCTGGAACAAAAACGGTTTTCATCAGCATGAACGTGGGGCAGGGGCTTTGGAAACCAAATACAATGCGAAATTTTAAAATGTAAACAAATACTATTTTCAACAGAAGCTTGTGTATTTTGAAATGGACACCCCCTATTATTTCGTATGCAATCAATAGCATGAAAGATCACAAAAATCATGGCATTGGTTGCATCGCAATACATCAATTACATCCCGAAAATTGTGAAGCGAAGTTGACACTTGAAATAAATGAAGCTCACAGCTAGTGAACGTCCTGAGACTCAGGGGTGCACCTCATGCTGCCTGTGCCAGGGACTCACACAATAGGAAGGTATGCACAATCCACAAAAATAAACAAGTAACACGCCAACGCAAAGTTACATTTCTCAAATTGTAAATGTATATTTACTCTAGCGAAATGACAACTAGAGCTAGAATTGGAGATAACACACTTGAATTCACTTTGCTAAACACATTTACTAGTGACCCCTCGCCAACAGAAACTGTATTGTTGTGCATTACATCCAGCACAGAAAATATCCCACATCTTAACCAATGAAACTCTATCACGTCAACATATGTTCGAAGTGCCCTCCGTTTGCATCAGTACACGTTTGCAGACAGGTAACGAGAGAGTGTTGCACAGATTGTAGAGTTTATACAGATATTGCAGCACATGCCGCAGTGATACGATGTTGCATATCCTCTACTGTCGTTGGGTGTTCTCTCACTGTGCCCCAGAGAAAGAAGTCTATTGGCGTCAAGTTTGGGGACCGTACTGGCCATTGCACAGTACCTCCCCGCCCCATCTGTATTTGGAAATGTCGCATCTAAAACGTCTCTGGCAACTTTTGCATTGTGTGCAGGACATCCATCATGTTGGCACCACATTGATAGACGAGTTTCCAATCCTAGATCCTCCATAAGGAGCGCTTGGGTGTGTTGAAGAAATGATGCATATCGTTGTCCATTCAATGTTCCGTGGTGGAAATAGGGATCTACAATACAGTTAGCAATGATACCACACCAATCATTGACACTCCACTGTCGTTGATGAGCAACTTGGGGAATCCAGTGGGGATTTTGAATGGACCAATAGTGCATGTTCCGCAGAATCACACTACTGTGATTTGTAAATTAAGCCTCGTTCGTAAACAACGTATTGCTTAGGAATACTGGATTACCTTGCAAGTGCTGAAGTGCGAAACGACAGAATGCAATGTGGGATTCAAAGTCATTCCTGTACAGTTTTTGGTGCAGTGAAGTGAGATATGGAGCAGATGAAACCGATTCCGATGGAAAATTCTACACACACTACTGTCTCTTATTCCTACACCTCGTGCAATTTCTCGTACACCCATCTGAGGATTTTGCGCTACAGCATCCAGAACAACAATTTCATTTCCATTGCCAGTAGCTGGCGTTGTACGTCGACGTTTTGTGGGAGTCTGGCGGCCTGTTTCCGCGAGTGCCCTGAAGGTGTTGCCAATGGTTCGACGTGACGGACACCGCCGACCTGGGTAGCGTTGGGCATACAGTGTTACAGCTGCTGTTGCATTTCTGTGACATTCGCCATAAATTAAAATAATATCTAGTTTTTCTTCATTATTGAAGACCGGTATATCGACTAGATGGCAAATGTAACAAGTCACAAGAAAACAGGTTTTAATGTGGAAACGTACATGACAGTATGACAGCAGTTCATCAGACTGGATTAGGAGACACTTCTACACTGAAGGTAGAGCGTGCCGTGAGGATATTGATATGTTTACGGCAGGATACAGGCGCCAGTGCAGGCGAGGCCTGCTCTGACCTCTGTGCTACATGCAATGCATTACGTCAGAAACTGTAACGCCATTGCTATCCTTTACAAGCCACATACTTCAGAACTTATGAGGTTTGTAAACGTGAAACCAAGTGTGTTGGCACTAATTGTACCTTTAGTTGTCATTTTGCAACAATAAACATCATGTGCAGTTCATAAACCATTCTGAGACCGCATTACTTGACACATTATAAGATGTGAACCAGTTCAAGTAAGGGGCTGAACTATCCCCCTTTATGGGCATCATCAATGAAATATGGGCCAATGATGTGTTGTCATACAATACCACACCACGCATTAACACTTCACTAACATAGAACGTCAATTACACCACCATTACCGCCAGAGTGAGTTGCATGCTTGAGTCTCAGGATGTGCGCTAGCTGTTCACTTCATTAACTTCAAGCGTCAACTACACTTCACAATTTCTTGGGATGTAATTGACGTATTGCGATGCAAAAAACACCATTATTTTTGTGATTTTTCATGCTGTTGATTGCATACATAATAATAGGGGTTGTCCATTTAAAAGTACACAAGTGTTTGTTGAAAATAGTATTTGTTTACGTTTTACAATTTCCTAAGCCACTGCCGTACATTAATGCCGGTGAAAACTGTTTTTAAATAGCTATTGTTGTTCCAGAGATATTTGAGGTGACAGGGTTAAGTGAGACACCCTGTATAAGAGAGGCATAGTTCTTAACAGATTAGAGAAATCCATGCACTTCCAAATCTCTCAATGATAATGGAGTTACTGGTTATTTGAATTACGAGGTTTTCATAGACAGAAGGAGTTACAACGTTTTCACTGCCTACCATCATTATACTGTAAAAGGGGAGCAGCAATATTATCATACTAGTATTAGTATTTAAGTAGTCTAATGTAGATTGTATTGTAATACCGAATTCCCACTCACTCAGCATGGTTTTTGTTTCTTTCATGTTTTACTGAGCAATGTTAGTCAGGTAGTACAGGTCAAACCCAGTTCGGGTAGTATGACCCACACAGGTAAATCCCTGATTTGTTTATAGGGCCTGCTGCAAAGGTTCGAGAGTGAGGGTCGAGGGGAGCGGTCTGAGACTGCAAATAAACAAACAGTTTCGAATGTTTTGGAAGGTGAAAAGACAGAAAGGGCTACTATAGATTATTACAGTGTTCCTAGAACAACACTGCACAGGAAATTAATATTGGTAGTTGGGTTTCAGCAGAGATCTATGACAGTTCTGATGGGGATTTTCAAGCTAATGTCGTTTGTGACGAATTTTGAAGAAGAAAACTGGATCCACAGCGAAAGACGTTAGGGAAGGACACGTGAACTTTGTGCAGTAATTGAGAATTCATTTTATTACAATGAAAACAATTTTTTCACTTGCAACTATTATTTACCTAATTTGCAATGTGTGAAAAAACTAAAATATTTGTTGAAATATTAAAACAAGAATCTAGAGAAATTGCTCAAATACGTGACTGAAGTGTACAAATGATAATGACAAATGAAGACAATGTAAATTTTAAATATTCAAAAACTTGTTTTATTTGTGAAAAAGAATTTACTGTTGGTGAAAAAAGAATTGGACATCATCGTCATTTAACAGGAAAAATCGAGGTAATTGTAATCTTAATCATCAAAACCCTAAATTTATTCCTGTTTATATTCAGAATTTAACAAATTACGATGTTTATTTGTTTATTAAAGAACTAGAAATAGATCAAGAGGTGGTGCAAAAAATAACGTCGCACCCAGTCTGGCATAGGTACATGCACTGGTTCTATTAGCAATGGTGTCATGAAGCCGTTGCATCCTCTCCTGAGGCTAGCTGGCCTACAACCATTGTACCTGGTCCATGATATCCTAGATATTGGCACTGGGTTGGAGATGACGTCCGAGCTGATGAAACACACTTTCTATCATAGACAAATTTTGCTGGCTACAGTGGGATGTCAGTGAGGAACCATTTAGCAGTCAGAGTTTTCTCAGTCACTTCCAACCTTGACTTGTGATCATGCTTGATGACTCCCCAAAGTACGGCGTTAGAGCTAACTCTGCTGTGCGTCTCCAAAACACTGTAAGAATGGGACCTCTTCCTAGGCCGTCACCATACTCGACGACGATGCTCATCTGGGGTAACGAAGAACCGCATTTCATTACTAAAAACAGTGTGACGTCATTCACGAGCAATCCATGCTTCCGTGTCATGACATCACTCTAAGTGCAGCAGTTTATGTTAAGGTGTTAACAGCAGCCTACACATGGGACGGTAATTCCCTAATCCAGCAGCTGCTTGTTTCTGACCAGGGATGCATTATTATACAGAATGATGCAAGCAGTCCATTACTTCTTCGCACACTGCAAGTGCAGATGTGAAGGGACTAAAACGTGTTTGGTGTACAAATCGGCGATCATCCTTTGTTATGGTTAGATGTGGTCATGTGGACCATAACGACGATTGAACTTACCCTCATTTCCTATGTAGTCCAACATTGGGCGATTGCCACATCTGATCACATGTGGATACTCCATGATTCGACCAGTTGGTCAATTAGAGACCCACAATGCCTTTAAAACTCTATCAAGTGCTGACTAAGTGCAATCTCCATTTCCTTTACAGCCAGCACTCAGTATCCGACGCTGTTCACACCTCTCATACACCATACCAATCCTGATAACAGCACTAAATAATAAGAACATGAAAGGAGTCTTGTGGCTGCTAAAGAGAATCATTTACGTACCCACCGATGATATTTATGTCCAAGACATTACCTTGGCATATGACCATGACTTAAGGATGCATTACTTTTTATTGTCATGCAGTCTATATTTTTATGAGTTTCAATTAAATCCCAATTAATAGACCTTTGCACATTGCTCCAACAGTTCCACCTCCTTACAAACAAAATCTACTAGTGTCCTGCTAAACAACAATCGAGTGTTATAAATAATTCGCTGTTACGAATGTATTGGATGGTCTGTACATGTCAGTGCTGAACCGAACCTCAACTCTGGCCATCATTTCGGCCAGTCAGTTTTAATGCTGTTGAGGGTTCAATTTGGGCAACTATGGGTTGCTTATGGAAACTCTATTCCATGGCGATCTGTCATAGGATATTACACAGATAGATTTCTTCGTGCACCACTAAATGGTCAAACTCATATTCAAGATGATGGCAGTTCCTATCTGTGTTTTGTCATACAGATTTAGGTTTTGTGTGAATTTAAAAAATCACTTGGGTATACAAGGTTAAAAGTATTTAAACCTACAAACTCTGGGAGGCTGTAGGGGACATGAAAACAAATGTTTTTCCCTAATGTCATTTTTTCCTATGAGGATTATTTAAACCAGTGGACGCTGTATTATGCTCTTCAGTTATTAGAGGCAGTGTTCTTAAAGTGCGACTGCGTCCCTGTCTAGGTAATCTGCTAAATGATCTAGTCTCACACAGATGTTGGTACACAGCAGTAAAGGTCATATGATGCGGGATACTGCTTTTAGGATATTGTTGTTGATAAACCCTCTCTGCAGCTCATCCGTTGTGGTGCACTACGTAGTATGGACCAACCATATCAGTTCTCACTCCAAGTGTATTGCTCCATTAGTAAACAGAGACAATGCACTACTACACTGGCGGACAGCAGTTGCCTACAACTGAAGAGTGTAATACGCCCTCTAACAACTGAAGATCGTAATATTGCCTATAACAACCAAAGAGCGTAATACGACCTCTACTGGTTTAAATAATCCCCATAGGAAAAAACGACATTAGGGAAAATGTTTGTTTTGATGTCCCCTACAACCTCCTAGAGTTTGTCGGTTTAAATACTTTTCACCCTGTATGGTGGTATGAGTACTCTGAGAAGGACACAGCCCATTTCCTTTCCCATTCTCCTCCAAGATAGTGCATCATTTCTAAGGGCTCCGTCACTGAATGGGCGTTAAACCCTAATCTTGCTTCCTACCCTCTTCTTGCAGGGGTATGTGAGGAACTTCATGCACTCAACTCTAGGGGATACCATCACAGATCTCATTCACAGGACTATTTCAGCAACAGAAGTTATATCCCATCAATCTGGTGTGTCACATTCTGTAACAATCATGACGGCAATATTTGGGGTAAATACTGTGAAGAAACAATTCTGCAATGTTGTGTACTGTACTGTACAGTAACAGAGATGCTGTATTGCTCTTTACAGTGGAAGCTTTTGAAATACGTTATCTGCTTTGAAACGATTACTCATTTTGAGGGTGTATGATAGGACTTGAGTAGATATGAATATAAATAGGGAATCAAGTCTGGAAACATGCCGTTTCTGTGCGAAGTAAACAAACAAATAAAATGTTGTTTTTCACTTTTCAAGGTCGCCTGGATCAAAGATCAATAGCAGTTTGTTCTAGTACTCGACAAAGTAATTCTAATCTGCACAATCAATATAGCATGGAAACAATGGATTCCTATTGGAAACGCTGTCTTCTTGATCTCCTCTACAAGCCTTAAAAGTATGCAGGGTATTCCGGAACTGTTCGTTTAAATTAATACAGGGAATAGATAACACTGAAATAAATACATGTTGATAAGTAATATATGGTCTACAAAGTCAATTTTTAGTTTCAGGGAACATATTTTTAGTGGTGCTGACGTAATATGTTGTGTCAGTGTTGCGGAATAGTTGGATGTGAGGTCTGCTTTTAAATATACTGATTCAAAAATGTACAGTTGTGTGTGAATTCCTTAGGGATCAAACTCCTGAGGTCATCGGTCCTTAGACTTACACACAACGTAAACTGCCTTCAACTAACTTATGCTAAGAACAACACACACATCCATGCCCGAATGCCTGAGAGAGGACCTGAACCTCTGGCAGGAGAGGCCCTGCAATTTGTGACATGGCGCTTCAAACCACGTAGCCACTCCATGTATTCATTCATGCACATCACTGCCGGCCAGCCAGTGTGGCAGAGTGGTTCTAGACGCTTCAGTCTGGGACTCTGCGACCGCTAAGGTCGCAGGTTCGAATCCTGCCTCGGGCTTGGATGTGTGTGATGTCCTTAGGTTAGTTAGGTTTAAGTAGTTCTAAGTTCTAGAGAACTGATGACCTTGGATCTTACGTCCCATGGTGCTCAGAGCAATTTGAACCATTTTTGAACATCACTGCTTTGTGACAACAATGCTGATAGTTCGATCTGACCATATATTCTTCCATTCCACCTCAATGGATGGAGATATTGCATCTTTGTGGAACTGGTGTTGCTATAACTTGTGAGTGTTGTACCTCTGAATGTCAGAGAAAGGTGTATGGGTACTTCTATCAGCATTTCTGTGCAGAACCATTGTAGGGCAGCCTTCAAGAATCGGTGGTGGCCATGCAGCCTGGCCAGAAGCAGCTGGTGTATCAAATTGTTGTGAGAACAGTTGAAGACAGCGACACTGGAACTGCCATATGTGCTAGTACCATTATTAACATGCCAGGAATCTTCGAACAGACACAACATTCTATAGTCTGTTGACATATTACGTGCATACAGGCCAATGGTCATGTATTCAAGCAGTTAACTATTGTAATTACTATGCTAAACTACTTTCTGTGACAATGAAATGTAGCATCAGAAACTATCATTAGGGACCATATTTGCCATAGCTAAATATATTTGTTTTTGTGTTCTCTGTCTCTTTTATTGAGAAGATAATCTAAATATAAGTTTTTCTCCAAACAATTTTGAAAGAATCCTTTGTAGCTCAGACATCCACTGTCAACAAAATTTCTCCCCAATGAAAATGTCATTGTCTACACTATGTTGCACAGTGTTTGACAAATATTTTGTAAGGAAAGCACTTAAAAATACATCATATGTTCTACAAGAACAACCCATTCTCATTCCCCATGACAATGCTTCGCCTTACAACTTAGTAATGACATATCCAATCTTCTTTCTATCATCTCATGCTTTAGGTGATGAATTCTCAAATACTTTTAGAAATGAAAGAGGATGAATTATGCCCCTTGTTGAAAACTGATGGAACTTTCATACCCACAGACAACTGTCATCAACTGCTTCACAGTTTCCTATTCCAACCCTACTCACTTCCTGCAAATACCAAGCTTGTAACCATTATCGAATGCTATTTTAAAGTTGAGCATCAATCTGATTTGATTCTTGCTTATTAACATCACTATTTTTAGTAGCAGATTATTCAGTTTCTTTTAACTTCACGTTATCTAATACAGCACTCAGATTTGACATTACTTATTTCACTGGTGTTGTCAACTACTTTTTTATTTCTTTGGATAATTCCAGCATTCAAATATGTCATACGATTATGAAAATACTGAGCATTATGGTCTGATTATTTCTTGCTTCATCAACACCAGATGTTAGTTCACTAATTTGATCATCATAATCCCAGATTTTATTTTCATTGGAACTAATTTTTTCTGGCAATTTCCCTTCAGTTTTCTCCACCGAAATGATTAGCTGATCAATTTGGTATTTGTCTTTTGATTTTCTGTGTTAAGCATTTCCGTCATAACTTTCATTTCAGCCTTAAATTTGGACAATTCAGCCCTAACTTCATTTATTAATTTCTTATTATATCTGGTCAGCTATGACCAGTTCATCAATTTTCTTTATAGGTCCTTCCTAGTTTGCCTTAATTAATTATTAGTTTGGTCAATTTTCGTGCCCAAAATTTCACTGAACTCATCAGTTTTAGTATTTCTCTTCGCCAACATCCTATTACTCCTATAATTTGCTTTTTACATATCTCTGTGTATATACACTCATGGAAATTGTGAATTCATTGTCCCAGGAAGGGGAAACTTTATTGACACATTCCTGGGGTCAGATACATCACATGATCACACTGACAGAACCACAGGCATATAGACACAAGCAACAGAGCATGCACAATGTCGGCACTAGTACAGTGTATATCCACCTTTCGCAGCAATGCAGGCTGCTATTCTCCCATGGAGACGATCGTAGAGATGCTGGATGTAGTCCTGTGGAACGGCTTGCCATGCCATTTCCACCTGGCGCCTCAGCGTTCGTGCTGGACGTGCAGACCGCTTGAGACGACGCTTCATCCAGTCCCAAACATGCTCAATGGGGGACAGATCCGGAGATCTTGCTGGCCAGGGTAGTTGACTAACACCTTCTAGAGCACGTTGGGTGGCACGTGATACATGCGGACGTGCATTGTCCTGTTGGAACAGCAAGTTCCCTTGCCGGTCTAGGAATGGTAGAACGATGGGTTCGATGACGGTTTGGATGTACCGTGCACTATTCAGTGTCCCCTCGACGATCACCAGAGGTGTACGGCCAGTGTAGAAGATCGCTCCCCACACCATGATGCCAGATGTTGGCCCTGTGTGCCTCCGTCGTATGCAGTCCTGATTGAGGCGCTCACCTGCACGGCGCCAAACACGCATACGACCATCATTGGCACCAAGGCAGAAGCGACTCTCATCGCTGAAGACGACACGTCTCCATTCGTCCCTCCATTCACGCCTGTCGCGACACCACTGGAGGCGGGCTGCACGATGTTGGGGCGTGAGCGGAAGACGGCCTAACGGTGTGCGGACCGTAGCCCAGCTTCATGGAGACGGTTGCGAATGGTCCTCGCCGTTACCCCAGGAGCAACAGTGTCCCGAATTTGCTGGGAAGTGGCGGTGCGGTCCCCTACGGCACTGCGTAGGATCCTACGGTCTTGGCGTGCATCCGTGCATGGCTGCGGTCCGGTCCCAGGTCGACGGGCACGTGCACCTTCCGCCGACCACTGGCGACAACATCGATGTACTGTGGAGACCTCACGCCCCACGTGTTGAGCAATTCGGCGGTACGTCCACCCGGCCTCCCGCATGCCCAGTATACGCCCTCACTCAAAGTCCGTCAACTGGCTGACACTGACGGCGGCGGTGCACAAATGCTGTGCAGCTAGCGCCATTCGACGGCCAACACCGCGGTTCCTGGTGTGTCCACTGTGCCGTGCGTGTGATCATTGCTTGTACAGCCCTCTCGCAGTGTCCGGAGCAAGTATGGTGGGTCTGACACACCGGTGTCAATGTGTTCTTTTTTCCATTTCCAGGAGTGTATCTACATAGTTTGATAATTAAAAGATTCATTAAACCATCAGTACCAAGTGTTAATTTTTATCCATCTTATTTTACTTGTAATTTAACAACAAATTTAAATGTGGTAACAGGTGTTAATCCAAAATACTTTTGGAAATGTTTGGGCTAAGTAAAAACAGTCTATTGCTTTATGTCTACCTATAGTAAGATATTTTTTATGTATATCGTGATTTTCAAGAATAAAATCAGCCAATAAAACAATTCAATTTTTTTCTTGTTCATCTATTGATATAATATCATCATTATGATCAATAAGTTGAATAACATCATATTTGAATTTCTTTTTATATATTTTGATACATTCGTAATATTTTGGTTTATCTAAACTATTAGAATACATATATAAATAATTAATTATACCCAGTATAACGATTTTGGAGCTAAAATGTTATTGTTAGTCATTATGTTGTTTTGGAACATTTGCTTGGTCATATCATAGAAATTTGTTCAGCATTAGGCAAGAGGTTGCCTTGCTTATTTTTTTTAATTTATTCTCTTATTTTTGGTTCACAATCGATTCTCATTTAATTAAATAACATTTACTAATATTAAATAATGTATTACAAATATTACTTGAGCTACCAGTAATTTAATAAAAAGGAAATTCACGATGTCTTAAAAGATGTTGCAGTAGTTGGTTTTTATACGTCTTTTTTAACACCTATCTTTACCTCAAAAAATCAATTGTATTGTTTTACAGAAACTATAAAATTCGTGCTGTAGCGCCTAGAACCGATCAGCCACTCCTGCCAGCTGAATATTATTGGTGAGGTTTTAGGCTTGATAATCAAATTATTGAAGCTGAAAGATCTATTGCTAATACTTTGTCAAAATTTATTCCATTTGAATTACTAAATATTTAATTCAGTTACCTGGTTTTTTTTGTAGAGAAAGTTAAATATTTATATCAAGAAACTAATGCTATTCCTTCTTTTGTACCTAATTTAGAATTTGGTTCCCCCATAATTCATGAACTAAATTATGCATAACTTTTTTTCCAATTAATGATATAAGAATTTACGATTTAGAAATAAATATTATCGATGAAAATATTATTTTGATAGATTTTAATAGTGCTGATGTGACAGTTAACTTAAATTTAAATTTAAAAATGTTTTAATCTTTGTAAATCAAGAATGCAGTACTATGAAATTTATTCTTTTCCCATGAATGAGAAAGGTAGAAGTAATTGAAATATTCCTAATAAAGATATTGAAATTAATATCAATATTGATAATGGCTGGCTTAATCCAAATCATGCTCAAGAGTTTAAAAATGATTGAAGCTAATGGTTAATGTTACCCTACATGAGATGGAAATCTAATAAAAAATTAATTCACAACTATACAGCAAAGTTACATGACTTTGTAAGAATAAAAAAGGGAGTAATATTGTATCATGAACAGAAGATTATTTTATTTCTTCATCAGTATTATTAAATTTAACTTCCTCTCTTTGTGATAAAATTTATATGGTGGGACATATACTTAATAATGGTAAAATAAGAAATAGAAATTGAAGTTCTTTATCTTTTATAAATATTAGAAGGTTTTTTAAAGATTATAAATAAGTAATGTAGAAGTAGATTGCACTATAATTTTTATATGGTTTTCCAGTGCTGAAGATTCTATACTGTGATGTGCTGATTATAATGAAGGTGCTATTGAAATAAAAGATACATTACCTAACGATGGTAAAATTACTGTTGAAAATATGGAATACGAATTTCTGTTGTTTACTAGGCACCTTAATACGAACTTGAATTAGAATAAAAATGATTAAAAAGCCCCAAAGTACCAATATCTTTCTATGAATCAATAACTATAGAAACTGCTGGGTTGAGCTGTAAAAATAATTCTTAATTAAATACAACAAATTATTATAATCCAGGAGAGTTTGATATGTCTTCTTTCGTTTTTGTTGTTTTTGTCGCAAATCGAAAAAATAAGGGTTTGGTTGATTCTTCATTATTTGATAATGTCAAATTACAGATTATTTATTTCAAAAAATGAGAGGAATGAAAATTTCCCTAAAGGCAGATCGAATTTTTACCCACCAAATTACTTTTTAAAAGGCTAAGACTCATTTCACGATTTTAAAGAAATAACACAACTGAAAGGAGATACTGATTTTTTTGGGTCATAAGTCTTCTGACTGGTTTGATGTGGCCCACCTCGAATTCCTCTAATGTGCCAACCTCTTCATCTCAGTGTAGCACTTGAAATGTACATCCTCAACTATTTGCTGAAAGTATTCCAATCTCTCTGTCTTCCTCTACAGTTTTGCACTGTTCAGTTCTCTCTAGTACCATGGAGGCCATTCCCTGATGTCTTAACAGATTTACTATGTCCTATCTATTATCCTTGTCAGTGTTCCCCACATATTCCTTTCCTCTCCGCTTCTGTGCAGAACCTGCTAATTCCTTACCGTATCAGTGCACTTCAATATTCGTCTGTAACACCACATCTCAAATGCTTTGATTATCTTCTGCTCTGGTTTTCTCACAGTCCATGTTTCACTACAATGCTGTGCTCTAAATGTACATTCTCAGAAATTGTTTCCTAACATTAGGGCCTATGTTTGATACTAATAGACTTCTCTTGGGCAGGAATGCCCTTTTTGGTAGTGCTAGTCTGCTTGTAGTGTCCTCCCTGCTCCATACATCACTGGTTATTTTGCTGCGTAGGTAGCAGAATTCCTTAACTTCATCTACTTTGTGACCATCAATAGTGATATTAAATTTATCGCTGTTCTCATTTCTGCTACATCTCATTACTTTCATCTTTCTTCAATTTGCTGTCAGTCCATATTCTCTGCATATTAGATGGTTCATTCCATTCAGTAGATCATGTAAATCTTCTTCACTTTCACTCAGAACAGCAATGGGGTCAGTGATTTGTGTCACTGATCTCCTTTCGCCTTGAATTCTAATTCCAATTCTGAACCTTTCATTTATTTCCAGCTTTGCTTCTAAGATGTACAAACTGACAGCAGGGGTGAAAAACTACATCCTTGTCTTACACTCTTTTTAATCTAAGCACTTCGTTCTTAGCTATCTACTCTTATTATTCCCTCTTGGCTCTTGTACACATTGTATATTACCTGTCTCTCCCTATAGTTCACCCCAATTTTTCTCAGAATTTCGAACATCTTGCACCATTTTACATTGTCGATAGTCATAGTGCTCAGAGCCATTTGAACCATTTGAACATTGTCGAGAGCGTTTCCAGGATGACAAACAAATCCTATGAATATGTCTTGATTTTTCTTAAGTCGTGCTTTCATTATCAACCACAATATCGGAATTGCCTTTCTGGTGCCTTTACCTTTCCTAAAGTCAAACTGATCTTCATCTAACACATCCTCAATTTTCTTTTCCACTCTTCTGTACATTATTGTTGTTAGCAACTTGGATGCATGAATTGTTAAGCTGATTGTGCGATAATTCTAGCACCTGTCAGCTCTTGTAGTCTTCAGAACTGTGTGGCCCTGATCCATAGAACGTTATCTTTCCATTGGTTATTAAATATTTTTCCCATGGCAATCCCTCCCAGATATCCAAATAGGGGACTATTCC
Source organism: Schistocerca gregaria (assembly GCF_023897955.1). Taxonomy (NCBI): domain Eukaryota; kingdom Metazoa; phylum Arthropoda; class Insecta; order Orthoptera; family Acrididae; genus Schistocerca; species Schistocerca gregaria. Next base: position 571,508,627 of record NC_064931.1, on the reverse strand, counting down.
GGAATCTTTTGCTAATTGCAGGCCAATTTTCCAATTACAGGCTATATATGTCTTTAATGCAGTGGTTTCCATTGGTTTCAGCATCCTCATGCTGTTAATCATTGCTGATTGTTCTGCTTTAACGACAGTTTCCCACCCCTAGGACGAGACAGTGCCCTGAACCTCTGCTTGCTCCTCTGCCCTCTTTGACAAGACTGTTGACAGAATGAGGGTGACTTGTTATGCTGAAAGTCTTTGGCCACCAATGACGCTTACTAATAAAAATTTAAGCAATGGTGGGTTTAAGTCCCATAGTGCTCAGAGCCATCTGAACCATTTTCTCAATAGTACAGTTAATGAGGGTGTGACTTTTCACTTTTCTGGCATCACTAACTTAGGGTTTTGTCTAGCATCTTATGGAGTCTCATCCTGAATGACCTCTTCTCCATATAGGCGCAGGATTCGATGTGTAAATAACAAATTATGCTAAACTGAAATTGCAATGTGAGAAAAAATCCAGCGTTACAAAATAAATATATCAAAACATAGAAGGCCTATTGATTTTTATCATGAAAGTTTAACTGTGATCATGAAATACAAGTCAGATTCTGATCATGTTCATTATTTAAATCAAATTCCTTGGAAGATGACTGACTTCAGACCACCGCCACAAAACACAGTCTAATGATTCGCTGTATTACAAGATTCCCAGAGCTTCACATGTCTGTTCACCAAGGTACTGTCAACATTGGAAATAAATTTGGGCATCTCGTTACACTATATGGTCCAAAGTGTGTGTTGCATTTGTTAAATACCTGATATAAAACTTCTAGTGCGCTGCTGCAGACAAACTTTTGCCAAGGCACTGTGAATTGTGATGAATAAATATCGGCATCATATCCCACTTTAGTGTCCTGATGTGTGTTGCCTCACTTGTACCAGGTAGAAAATTCGTTGTGAGGTTCAGTACCAGTTAGGACCCTGCTTAATCAGTGTGCACTCCTGACTTGTCCACCGTCTTCCACCAATAACTTCTAAGTTAAAATATTTTTCTCATTTACATCTTCACTTAGTTAATGACTTTATGAAATTATTATTAACGTTCTATCAGTGCAACTAATGTTGATGGTGCAGCTGTAGGAGTGTACCAGTGTACAAATAATAAATATGCACTAACAACACTGTATTGTTTCATTTGATCTCAGTATGTGATTCCCAGCTGTCTACATGGTACTCCAGTATGATACAGTCATCACTAACACACGTGTTGCCACACACTACAACCATCTGTTGCACAACTCAATGCAGGTTAGTCTCTCCCTACCTTGCAATTACAGAATATTCTTGTCTACTGATAATAAGTATAAGAAAAATAAAATTGTCATGTGGATGAAAAATGTGGCAGAAAAATCACACATATCCCAAACAGAGTAGGAGAAACAAAACTATCTCCAACCCTACTATTGCATTATTTGCACTGTCCATTTTATATCCCTACTATTTTATTCTCAATAGTTAAGGTGCTGCCCCTACAGTTGAAATTACAAATACAAAAATACACTGACGAAAAATAAAACGCACCGCCAGCAAGGAGTTGTGCGAGAAACAAGAAAGTTGAGAAGCATGTTCCTACATCTGGTAAATGATACTTATTCAAATTACTTGCCAGTCGCATAAGTGTGGCACTAGCAGTGCTACTATGATGATGTAAATCATGTTTGCTTTAAACACACACTGTAACTGTCATGAGCATTAGTTATCTTTGAGACTGGACAGGGTGAGTTGACATTAGTCAAGAATGCTTTCAAGGTGGCAAAGTCGCCATTGTCAACACCTTGCAGAGTTTGAACGAGGTCAAGTAACATGGCTATGAGAAGCTGGATGTTCTTTATGTGATATTGCAGAATGACTTGGCAGGAATGCAGCCACTGTACATGACTGCTGGAAGTGGTGGTCACAAGAATGTACGGTTGCAAGAAGACTGGGCTCCAGTTGGTCACGTGGCACTACCGAGAGGACAGACCACTGTGCTTGGAGTATGGCTTGGGTGTATAATACTGCATCTGGAGCAGAAACTTGAGCATCAGTTGCTATCACAGTGGCACAACGAACTGTTACAAGTCGGTTACTTCAAGGACAGCTCCTGCAGCTTGTATTTTACTGACCACAAACCACCGCCATTTCTGACTTCAATGCTGTCAAGCGAGAACTTATTGGATGGCAGGGTGGAGGTCTGTTGCGTTTTTTGATGAAAGCTGGTTCTGTCTCGGTGCCAGTGATGTCTGTGTGCTGACTAGAACGAGACAAGTTGAAGGACTGCAATCAATCCATCTGCAGCCGGCCTGTGTGGCCGTGTGGTTCTAGGCGCTTCAGTCTGGAATCGCGTGACCGGTACGGTCGCAGGTTCGAATCCTGCCTCCGGCATAGATGTGTGTGTTGTCCTTAGATCAGTTAGGTTTAAGTAGTTCTAAGTTCTAGGGGACTGATGACCAAGATGTTAAGTCCCATAGTGCTTAGAGGCTTTTTTTTTTTTTTTTTTTTTGTTGCAAGCTTGAACACTGTACCTACACCTGGAGTTATGATCTTGGTTGCGATTTAATATGACAGCAGGAGAACTCTTGTGGTTATCCCACGCACCATGATCCCAAATATGTACGTTAATCTTGTTATTCGATGTGTTGTGCTTCCATTCATGAGTAGTATTTCAAGGTGTGTTTCTCAACAGGATACCGCTAGCACACATACCACAGTTGTAACGAAACATACTCTACAGATCGTCGACAGGTTGCCTTGGCCTGCTCGATCGCCAAATCTGCCTCTAATCGAGCACAAATGGGACATGATCAGACAACAACTCCAGTGTCATCCACAACCAGCATTAACCATCCTTGTTGTGACTGACAAAGTGAAAAAGCCATGGAACTCCATTCCGCAAACTGACATCTGGCATCTGTACTACACAATTCATGCACATCTGCAAGCTTGCATTCAAAATTCTGGCGATAACGCCGTTTATTAATGTACCAACATTTCACATTTGCAATGACTTGTCTCAGGCTTATGTTAACCAGTGATCTTGGAATTTTAATCAGTTAAATATATTACCTACACAAACGTATTCCCAAAATTTCATTACTCTGCATTAATTATTTTTTGGCGTTGTGATTATTTTTCTATCAGTTTACTTAATTATAAAGTGTTTTGGTTCCTTGCAACACAAAAAGTTTTTGTTTACAGTTAGTAATATTGTATTTTGATATACATTTTGAATAATAAAATAATTTTGATTTATAACTTACAACATGTCGGTAGCATGTTTACTGGTCACATGTCTTGTGGCTGTTCGCTGAGTGTTCTGTTGATTTAAAGGTAGTTCATGTCATGGTATTTGGCACCCATATTCCACAGCTCTCATACAGTTTGGTTGCATGTAACATCATCAATCAACACAAATATTAGATATGAAAGAATAAACAATATTAGTGGCAAAATGTGATTCTTTTATTTAATTTATCCATCAAATGCAGTGTTGCAACCAAGACCGGTTATTATTTCATATTGTTGTCATTGGTTGGTGCCATTCACGAACAGCATTCCAGGGAGTTTTCCTAACAGGAAATATTACATACATATAATAGACATATTTTACATTATAATGTTCCTGAGACAATTACACAGTTACATAATTACATAATTTATAAAAGAGAAAGATAAAATGATATAAACATCGATCTGTCATTCACTATGCAGTATTACAGGCGACCTTACTGTACCAGCTGATGGATTGTCGCTTCAATGGCCCAAGCCACATTTACAACTTCTCAGGACTGTGTTAGCCACTAGGCTGAGTGTGGCAGCCCAAGCTGCTTACTTTCTTAATTTCACTGAGTCATTTCATTCATTCTTGAGCATAAGACAAACACAAACTGTGAACGAAGTCAGATTTACACAAAGAGAATATTAAAAAATCAAAATCAACTTAACATTATAGATTTTCGATATTTACATTACTTATTTTCATTAATTAAATTGTAATGTGGGCGATAAATGTGTCAGAAACATCAAAAACCTAAATATTTGTTGACCACTGTAAATTACTCTTAGTTCGTACCAGACCAGTTAAGCACTTTGTGTATGCTATCAAGTAGTTTGTTAAGTTTATTATTTCCCATGATCATAAGATCCCCTCAGAAGATAAGGTCTTATGCTAGTTCCTTCAGTCAACTATCCCTGGAAGTAAAAGCGATATGGGCAATTGGCGTATTATCTACCTTGAGTTGCTGCTATCAATAAAAATCTCACAATGCTGCTGTTATATCTAAGGAAGTCCTCAGCAGCCACGAAAAAACTGAGTGGGCCATGTTGCAAACCTATGTACCTTGGAAAAAAAATGCTGGGTGTTTTTTGAAGTAAGTCTGCATTCTTTTCCTATGTTACCATTGTTAATTGGTGGCTGTAGTTTGAAGAAAATATTACTGTAAGATGTTATACACTGAGATGACAAAAGTCATGGGATATCTCCTACTGTTGTGTCGGATCTCCTTTTTCCCAGCGTAGTGGAGCAGCTAGACGTGGCACAGACTCAACAAGTCGTTGGAAGTCCTGCTACAGAAATACTGAGCCCTGCTGTCTCTGTAACCGTCCATGATTACGAAACTGGTGCATGTGCAGGATTTTTTATATGAATTATGTCCTGTAAATGTTCGATGGGGTTTATGTTGATCTGTCGAATTGTGCAGAATGTTCTTCAAACTAATCGCGAACAATTGTGACCTGTTGACATGCCTCATTGTCATCCATAACAATTCCATCGTTGTTTGGGAACGTGAAGTCCATAAATGGCTGCAAATGGCCTCTAAGTAGCCGAACATAACCATTTCCAGTCAATGTTGGGTTCAGGGGGTTGGTAGGACTTAGTCCATTCCACCTAAGCACAGCCCACTGCATTATGGGGCCACCACCAGCTTGCACAATGCCTTGTCGACAACTTTGGTACATGACTTCGTGGGGTCTGCACCACACTCGATCCCTACTATCAGTTCATACCAACTGAAGTCGGTACTCATCTGGCCAGGTCACGGTTTTCCAGTCGCCTATGGTCCAATCGATATAGTCACCAACCCAGGAGAGGCGTCACAGGAAACGTCGTGTTGTTAGCAAAGGCACACGATTCGGTCTCTGCTGCCATGGTCCATTAACGTCAAATTTCGCCTCGTTTTCCGAACGGATACGTTCGCCTTATGTCCCACACACATTTCTGCGGTTATTTCGTGCAGTGTTGCTTGTGTGTTAGCACTGACAACTCTACGCAAACGCCGCTGCTCTCGGTCGTTATGTGTAGGCCGTCGGCCACTGCGTTGTCCGCGTCGGTGAGAGGTAATGACTAAAATATGGTATTCTTGGCACACTCTCGATAATATGGATCGCGGAATATTGGATTCTATAACGATTTCCGAAGTGGAATGTCCCATGAGTCTCGCTCCAACTACCATTCCGCCTTCAAAGTCTGTTAATTCCCGTTGTGCGGCCATAATCACGTTGGAAACTTTTTCACATGAATCACCTGCGTATAAATAACAGCTTAGCCAATGCACTGCCCTTTTACACCTCGTGTACGCGATGCTACCTCGATCTGTCTATATGAATACCACTACCCGATGACTTTTGTCACGTCAGTGTAACTGTTTGTGGCTCATAAAAATATTACATACCACCATAAAACATACCATAAACCATGGAATTGTTCTATACATAGCGTATTAAATTAATTGTGATTCACTTTAAAAATTGATTCAAATGATAGGACAATTTCTCACAGGCCGTAATAATTCACTAACTTGTAACTTGTCATTTCCCCTTGAGCTCTACTTGTGCGTAATGACACAGGGAGTTCGAGCTCTACCAACTAGTTCTTCTCCAGTTTCTATTTAGCCTTCATCCACCGACTTCAGATAACCCAGTAGGAAAAAAAGAAATTACGGGCAAATCACAGAAGATAATGGTTTGTTTTATAGGCTAGTGCCATTGACGGAGAAGCAGAATCATAAGCAGGTACAAACATGACATGCATTGCTTATTCAAGACGCTGTACCATCTGAAATACTCATTGTTGATCACTGATTCCACGTCTGCAGGCATTCAGTGTAGTTCTCTCTAGGATATGTATAATTTTGAAATTAAAAGTTTGAGGCACAATGTATTAAATGAAGAGTTGGTGAGTACGATGCACTGCATTTCATGACTGGAGACAGCATTTCTGTAAGCAGTGGAATTCTCTGCTGACAAATAAAATACCACAGGAGAAGAATCGACAATAGAGGGTGTGACATTCAGCTGGCATACGACCATGAGAAGTGGCCTTCATTTCTAGTTCAGCTCTGAGGAAGATCGGTTGGTCAGGTGCTCACAGACATTAATACTGAAAGTGGATAGCAAGATGTCGCAGTGAGACCACTTACTCTCGCAGATAAGATGTACAGTCTCTAGTAATTGTGGCAATAAGTCTCGAATGGTCACTATGTGGCGCGTACCATTCAAACAGAGTGGCAGCAGTGAGGTACAATGTTGTACAATTCCAACACACTCGTTGATAGAGAACTGTTGTTGGTGATGTGAGAAGTGCATGGCGTGTTGGTTTTCATCCTTCAGACACGTCTATTGTGAGAGTTGAAAACACCACCATGGTTGAGAGAGGACTCATCACTACAAGCTGTCAAATTCGACACTGCATCACTACGCTTGATAATGTATTGACAGTAGTGAATTCCATTGCGTGCTCGTGTTGTGTACGGTAGGCTTATAATTGCTACCGCAGCAGTATTATCCACATTGCAGTCTTCGAAGTGTGCATGTCATGGGTTATTTGACTAGCACTTATTGATGAATCGTCTTCCTTGCGATCCAACACCAATTCCTGAAATTATTATCGAGTACTTTCGCCAGCTCTTGGTTGCTTGGAGAACCCAGTTTCTCGTACGTTTTCTTCCATGGTGCTGAATTTCATTCAATTAAGATGAGACCAGTACTAAAACTTCTCGCTATACCGTTACTGTAACTTTCCAGGCACTATGTCCTGCTACACCAGCGATTATATGCATGTCTGCTAGTTACTGTAAAGCTAAATGTTACATCTTCAACAACTAGTCAACATCTCTAAACAGAAGTAAAGTATACGGAGGGCACATCACAGACGAATGTCTTGTCTTGCAAGGTAGCTTCTCCATGGATGATGCATTAGGCAGATGTTTGTTATGAAAGAGAAACAATTTACAAACATGTGACCCTGACGCATTTCTCATTTAAGACCTCGCACCATATGAAATATTGACTTCCGACAATTGATTCCTCTCCTCAAACCACATAGTTCAGGATTCTCTACCGTCTGTATGGTTTAGATCCTCAAGTTCTCGGACATCCTGTATACAGGGTATTTCACAATTTCTATTACAGGCTTGTAGAGTCGTAAAGGGGACTTAGTAGATAAATTTTTGATAAGGAACCCTTTTACAGAACTGTACCATTTGTACGTAATATAAGTTTAATGACAAAATTACTTTTAAATCTCCCACTTCATGCACCTTCTAATAACATGGCAAATACGAACCTAACATTAAATTTGTCAGTTACTCCTAAAAATGTGCTTGGTACCTAACTGTTATTTGCGGCGTGGTTACTTTCAAAGTATACCCTTTGGGAAACTCGACACCGTTGACAGCACTTATTTCTTTCTGGAAAATTGTTTTGGATCATTTCCTGGGTTGGTCTTCAGGATTGCCGGCTTGTTACTGCCCTGAATACTATCAAAATTTCTCCCTTTGAAAATCTGTTGCAACTTAGAATAAAGAAATAAGTTACTGATAGTTAGGCCAAGTGTACACGACGGGTGCATAATTAAGCTATTAATTTCCATGGTGCTGCAATATCATAGATGGTATGACTTCTCAATAAAAGTCTCCTGTCGTCTGCACAGCAAATTTCTCGCATTCATTCCAGAACAGTACTGTGAGACACTGAAGCACCAAATCGAGTGTGGTGGATCATAGGTAAAAGCACTGGACTGGCGGCGTCCAGTACTTGAGATTTAGGTTTTCTGTGATTTCTTTACATCGATTATGATGAATGCCAGCCAGTTTGAAGTCTAAGCTCCCTTACTTTTTTTATTTTGAACCCATAAGCCAGGAAATCGTATAGAGATGCTTACAAAACCCTTGTTCGCCTAATACTGGAACACTGCTTGTCAATCTGGGATCAGTACCAGACGGGATACAGAAACACATAAGATGCAAAGAAGAGCAGCACATTTCGTCACAGGTTCATTTAGCAAGTGTGAATGTGTTACGGAGATGATCAGCCAACTCCAGTGACAGACGCTGCAAGTAAGGCATTTTGCATTACGATGCATTTTATTGTTGAAGTTCTGAGAGCGTATGTTCCTAGAAGACTCAACCAATATATTGTTTCCTGGCGAACAGACCAAAGACATGAAAATAAAATTAGAGAGATTCGAGCTCACACAGAGATTTACCAACTATTTCCCTTCCTGCGACCATTCGCGACGGGAACAGGAAAAGTGGGAAGTGATAATGGTACAATAAGTACCCTCTACCACACACTCTAAGGTGGCTTGCGGAATATAGACGTGGGTACTGATGTAGATGTAGTATCGTTTGCAGCCCTACGGGATCGTAAATTCATTACTTTGTCAGACCTGGTACTGTGTCCTATCCGAATTTCAATGCAGCTGTTATACAGACAGCTCATGTTATAAGAATATGGACACGCTGTTTCAGAACTTCGTAGACATCACAGTCGAAAAAAGTTTGTACGCTAGAGCCAGAAAAGAGACAAAATGACTTCATACATCACCGATAACAAGGCAACACCAGGCGGCAACGAACCGGGAGACGTAAATTCTTGTCGGATATAAACGGAAATGACCCCAGTAACGATCCATGGAGAATGTTTCGTATTTCCTCTTTTTCAGAACAATTCCATTCTTTCGGGCCAGGTCTACAACTGTTTTTCAAATTTTTGAATTTACGTGTGTACAGGAGGGGGGGGGGGTTCTATTACCGATTTCTCAGGTTCTGTTTCTATAATGTGCTAAATAGAAATTCACGTTGACTAATTCTACATTGCAGTTAGTAAATTGTAGTGTTATAGTGGAAAGGAAGAAACGAGGTGCGATGACTTGATTTTCTCAAAAAAAAAAATGAATTGAGATGTGCTAACATTAAAAATGTACTGTTCCTAGCCATACAATAGACATGAATGCGTTTCTGTCGACGGCTTCATATGTTTCAAGCAATGATTTATTTTTTTGGAGACACGGGGGAATTGAATTCTCAAGGCGATTCGAACTAGGCACTTTCTGTTAGCTTTAGCAACTTCTATCTAAAAGTCATCTTGGTATGGTTAACAGAACTCTTCAATATATCCTTTGATTATCTTAGAGATGATCATATTTAATGAAGTTACTCGTAATTTTAGCGCTCAACAAAATGAACATTTTCGACTGAGCATACTAATACTGGAGTAACATTGTTTTTCGTGTTAATATTTTCCATAAAAATATTTATGTACATTGTCTACAGTAGCCAGATTAGGGCTTTGTGTTGTTATTTGTTGTACAATTAGGTGTAGTAATTACTGTATTTTTGCAAATATTTCCTATATATTAGACAGTCCAGCCATTTTCAAAAGAAGTTTGCAGGTAAATAACTTATGTTTCATGTATAAGACTGTGAACCTCTCGTGTTATAACTATAACGTCTGCCTGTTTAATGAAATTATAGTTTAAGCCTTTTCAATAAGACTTTTCGGTGACAAAAATACTGAATATTTGTCTACCATTACCTGATTGTAAAGGTTCTATGCTTAGTAATAACGTCAACGGCCAATTGTATAAAGCATTTGACCTTAGATTAATTCAGAAAATGATCTTGGATCAAGTTTAACCAGAAAATCTGCGTTGTAGGCCTATAAACGTCAATTGCAGATTACATCGCGGTGAAGTAGGATAAACTTTGACTGGCGAAAATTTAGAGATCAAAGTCAGGTTCAAATGTAATCGTCAGTTTATAATGTAGTGACATTATGACGCTCTTGTTTTGCGCAAATACTAATTCAAGTAATAAAGAAGTTATTATTGACATGTGAATATGTAACTACGCTACTCCTATATTGTTGAAACTCGGAATATTTTTCTTGATCTATAAGGTTAGGTTGAGGGACTTACGAGCTATGTACGTAGTGAGTGCAGCTAATAATGTGTCTCATAACAATTCATAGATACGTTTCGCAATTTATATGATTCATTTCGAGGCATTTTGTAGACTCTCAGTAGCAGAGTGAGAAAGGAAAATTCGAAATATTTTCATTGAACAGTTACGTATGTTGATATTGACAACAGCCGATAATGATTTAACGTCTCTTATAAATGTGCTCTCGCCATTCTAGTAGCAGCAACTATGAAATGCGTATTAATTTTTGAACTATCGAACATGTGAGTAAACTGCTATGGCGTCTGCATTAGCACTGACGAACAGCGCCGGCTGGAGTGGTCGTGCGGTTCTAGGCGCTACAGTCTGGAGCCGAGCGACCGCTACGGTCGCAGGTTCGAATCCTGCCTCGGGCATGGATGTGTTGATGTCCTTAGGTTAGTTAGGTTTAATTAGTTCTAAGTTCTAGGCGACTGATGACCCCAGAAGTTAAGTCGCATAGTGCTCAGAGCCATTTGAACCATTATGAACTGACGAACATAGGAGAAATAAATACTTATACTTAAGTTGTTTAGCAAGCTGTTATGTGTCTAGTGTATTCTGTACCCGTGTTTCGGTAGCTGAGAGCTTGCGTTTTTGTCTCTCGCACGAAAGAGCTCATGTTCAAATCAAGGTTAATTTTTTTTTTTTTTTGTTGATACTACTTTCTCTGCTGTACTCGTCGTAAAGATAATAGATAATTATAATAATGCTACGTCCGGAAAACACATCACTCTTTCCGTTTTCCGAGGGTTTTGGGCCACTGTGGTAGGCAGCATTTTGTGTGCAAGAAACTTACACGATGTGAATTGTGGTATATTGTTTTCTATTGTTCAATTTGCAGATATCTCAGTATTCCGGTGTGTCTGCTGAGGACGATAAGACGCGAGCTCATTCTCTAAATTAAGTGATGAATCATTTAAGACTGAATAAAAAAATAGCTCTTGGAACTAGGGGTGAGGGAGTACGAATCTGCTGAAACCATAAAAAGAAAACGACCACTGACTCCAACGCGCATGCTACTTTTAACATTACTATTTTGTGCTACACGAATCTTTCAGATAACGGTTGGCGATTTGTTGAAACAGAAGTAGCAACAATTTGCAGGGTTGTCCTCAAGGTATCGGACTGCATTGCCTGGCTAAAGCAAGAAATCATCAAAGTACCTACAGAAGAAAATAACATGACCTAAACGCAGGGTGGTTTTTATTAAATATCACGTTTTTCTGTATTTTAGGCGCTTGGAGTGTACCCATGTCCCCATCATATCTCCTGATGGCAAAAGTGCAGAGATAATTAAGAATCGTCACTGATGGTTTTCGTTAAACGTGCAAGCAATCTCAGGCGCTAAGCTTAATCAGAGCGTATTACAATTTATAAAAGCATCGCATGTAACTTCGGGATGAAATCTTTCTACGAAGAAAGTTCAAAAACGACAGAAACTGAAGCTAACAGGAGTTACAATGCGATGGATGCGGGATTTATGAACAAGATATTTACAAAAAACCAGTTCTGCCTTTTCTTTGTTGGTCGTCGCAACTTTATCAGACGTTTTTAATTCTATTTTGTTCTTATATTGGCTCAATGAGATTTCCAGTAAAAAATATTTTTTGTATGGAGAGAAGTTCCAAGATTGGTTCTTTCTACGTTTACTTTCCTTTGTTTTGATAACACACTTTCGGTAATAAACATTGTGTGCCAGCGATGTACAATTAATGTCCGCAGTCGCCGGCCCCGGTGACCGAGCGGTTCTAGGCGCTTCAGTCCGGAACTGCGCGACTGCTACGGTCGCAGGTTTGAATCCTGCATCGGGCGTGGATGTGTCTGATGTCGTTAGGTTAGTAAGGTTTAAGTAGTTCAAAGCTCTAGGGGACTGATGACCTCAGATGTTAAGTCCCATAGTGCTCAGACCCATTTGAACCATTTTGTCCGCGTTCGAAGCGTGATAATCGTGTCGGTTGTCGATTTCTACGCTGTTGCCAAGCATGCTTCTTGCTTTCTTAGATCAACACTGAACCTCCTTTGGTGGATTCAAGTTTTGTGTTATACACTACTGGCCATTAAAATTGCTACACCACGAAGATGACGTGCTACAGACGCGAAATTTAACCGACAGGAAAAAGATGCTGTGATATGCAAATGATTAGCTTTTCAGAGCATTCACACAAGGCTGGCGCCGGTGGCGACACCTACAACGTGCTGACATGAGGAAAGTTTTCAACCGATTTCTCATACACGAACAGCAGTTGACCGGCGTTTCCTGGTGAAACGTTGTTGTGATGCCTAGCGTAAGGAGAAATGCGTACCATCACGTTTCCGACTTTGATAAAGGTCGGATTGTATCCTATCGCAATTGCGGTTTATCGTCTCGCGGCATTGCTGCTCGCGTTGGTCGCGATCCAATGACTGTTAGCAGAATATGGAATCGGTGGTTTCAGGGGGTAATACCGAACGCCGTGCTGGATACCATGAGCACTACCGGTGATGTTACTTACAGCTAAAAGTGTTCTTGTCGACGATAATTACCAAGGTAAACAATGTTATTCACACAACTGAATTCGTCAAAATCTCGCCTCTACATCTGATATGAAAGTCAGCCAAACATCATGGTGACACTGTGATAGGGTATAAACTTAGTCTTGCAGTTCAAAATGTTTGTCATCTTCTGCTCTTAATGCTAAGCAGGTAAGGCAGTAATGGTTGACACAAACAAACGGCAATCATAACTGCACATATCTCCACAGTGTAAGTGCCGTAACTTGACAATGGGAGTCACCGACCAGATTTTAAAACTGTGCGGTAACATCAGTATCTGCTAGTGGAAATACGGAATGGGTGTCAGCTACTGAAGATGTCAGTTACTAGGAGTGTCAGTTACCGCGCAGTGCCAGCTTCTGGTTGTGTCAGCTGCTGTAGGTGTCAGCTAATGATGTTGTCTTCCGTGTTACAGTAAAACTGTAAAACGTTGCCACATATTACCGTGAAGCTGTGACAAGTTTCTCTCCATTTTACAGGAAAACTGTAACAAGTTCATTCATATTACAGTAAAACTGTAACTGCAGGCCTCCATGTTAAAGTGGAACTATAACATGTTGCTTGTCCATGTCACAGGAAAAACAGTAACAAGTTAGCCCACATTATACCAATTTTCAGTACAACCGTTTTCCAATTAAACTGTTTAGGTACTGTTGGGTGGGGCAATGATGGTCAGTTGACGTAACGAGAGGTGTCATTAGCCCACATGTGCGTTTATCTCGATTTGGTGAAATATGAGCATTACCCAGGATGCGTATTGACAAGTGGGTGTCAGCTGCCATAACCTGACAGTAAGTTCCTAATAGTTCCGAATAATTCCAAGCAGCTCCAACTAGTTCCGACTACTTCTGACAAGTCACGTTGTCATGTTACAATAACTGTCATAACTTGACAGTAGGTGTCAACTACTGGATCTTAAAACTGCATTGTAACACAAGTAACTGACTGTGTACGTGCAGTAGATGTCAGTTACTAAGTGCGTCACTTATGGGAGTGCCAGCTACTGGGAGATGACGGCTACTGGGAATTTTAGCTACTGTTGTGTACTCATAATATTAATAACGTCGATGCTAGAAAAAATGTCTTCCGGCGAATGATCTTTTTAATTTACATTATGTTCAATACACAAACCAAAAATAGCTATGGCGGCGACTTTGTTTATGATTTTTGAGTTGGCGTATACTTTAGGTATTTAGGCTCCCAGCCACAATGGTGGCAGAAGGCACCATTCCATCTTCCAAATATGAGCTTCCCCATTGCTAGTCAGCTGAAGAAATATATGTGCTGAGCAAATGTATTTTTTTCTGTCGCTAGTCTAATGGACATTTGGCAACATTGTAGAAAACTTTAGGCAGTATGTGACTGTCGATGAACTTCCTGGAGTGGTTCAGAACTACCCTACCTACATTCACTTGATACCTTTTTGTCATTTACAATAAATAACTTGAATAATTCTCACTGGTTAGATGTAATACTGGGTTATTAGAATTATGATTTGATTCTAGGAAGGTCGTTCCATGCTGAATCTACAGCTAATCACATATTTTACGTTACAAATTATACATGTTATCAATCACTACGGCAATTAATGTGTACTGGCAGTGGCACTGGCTAGCTAGCTACTAAGAAACGTGGCCGCTTTATGGTTCGCAAAAACTCTTGGTTCCTGTCTCACTGAATGAGATGCTAATGAATTCCCAGGAATATATATACAGCTTGATTTCTTGACACCAGAAGAAGAAGCAATCTTAATTAATGGCATTGATGAAATGCCATGGGATTTATCTCAGAGTGGCCGTAGAAAGCAGAATTTTGGACCAAAGTGTAATTTTAAGAAGAAGCGTCTGCAGTTGAGTGAGTTTAATGGTTTCCCAGAATTCACAAAGTTTGTACAAGAGCGTTTTGAGACTGTACAATTATTATCAGGGTATAAAACAATTGAACAGTGCTCCTTGGAATATGATCCAATACGTGGTGCAACAATTGATCCTCATATTGATGACTGCTGGATATGGGGTGAGCGTATTGTTACTGTTAAGTTTCTGTCAGACAGTATGTTGACATTTACAAAATACAGAGGTGATATTAAGCGATATAATTTGTGCTGCGCATTTGAGTATCGTCCAGTTGTCCTTGGTCCTCTAGACTGTTGTGAACAAGAAGATTGTGTGGTTCGTGTAGCCATGCCAACGCGATCTCTCTTGGTGATTTATGATCCAGCACGGTGTGGTTGGGAACATTGTGTTTTACGTGAAGACATTTCAGAAAGAATGGTGTGTATTGCTTATCGAGAGTTCACTCCACCATATCTTAAAGGTGGGCAACATGAAGAGAAGGGAAATTTTGAATGCTGCCAACAATTTCTGGGACCATAGGATAATGTCACAGGAATCATGATCATGGGCACAGGAGCTCTTACATTTTACCTCCAAGAAGAGAGAAAATTTATAAACAGGTAACTTTCCTGCAGATGCACAACATTAACCATTGGATGAAGTCTGTATATATACGATTTAACAGCTTAATTAAGAGCAAGTACATGCTTTCTCATTTTACTGCATTACGAAAGACTGTGTGTTCTTACCATTTACACTGCACATAAAATGTTGTCAGAGTATCTTACGATTGAGATCTATCTTATTTTTACATCGTTTATTCTAAAAAATATTAGAATGTGTTGTGTATACGTGAAAAATAAAATTTATTGATCCTGTTAAAAAAAAGTGGAGTAAATTCAAAGAACTGGGTATACTAACTACTGCCTATCAGTATATTTACTCCTTAATGAAATTTATCCTAAATAATATATCTCTTTTTCCAACAAACAGCTCAGTTCATACATACAATACCAGGAACAAAAATGGTCTGGACAAGGACTTAAAAGCACTTACTTTTGTTCAAAAAGGGGTCCACTATTCAGGAACACTCATCTTCAATAATTTGCCAGCAAACATAAAAAATTTAGTTACAAATAAAGATCAGTTTAAAAGGAGCCTCAAAGACATACTAATGGCCTACTCCTTCTACTCAATTCATAAATTTTTAATAGAAACAAATGATGTATTGTATATATTCATACGGTTAGTTTGTTATTTCAGCTTAAAAAAAAATTGACATGTTCCACATCCACGAGGATCTCCTCAGCACGGATCTATGGAATGAAAAACTAGTCTAATCTAATCTAATCCTACACTGTTTATCACATTTTTCTCTCTTTTCTTACCGAGCTACAAGCATCAAGACTGAAAATCAGTAAGAAAAACTTAACTTCTCCGTGTTATGCCTGCTCGAGCCCTTGAATTACTTCTCCCTAGATATAAAGACGCAAAATTTGAGAAATTGTGGCATTGTACACTTGTTAAAACTTTTTCTGCTTATAGCAAAATCATTTTGCGTCATTTGCGAATATAAAGCTTGGTTGCTATGTGTTTGGAACTGAGGAATTTAGCTGGGGTTCTTTATAGGCCTGCTGTCACTACTAGATTTACATATTTCGTCGTAGTTCCAAAATTCTTCTTGGGTATCACACAGGACTTCACTTACACACATACTATATCGAGGTCAAAAGCGCATGATGTCTTACTACGGTGTGAAATGTTGGGAAGGCTTGTATATGTTTTGTTTATTAAGGTAGTCTTTTATCGTAAGCTTATCACGGTAAATTTGTATTACAATAGTGCTTATTTTTATAACGCTTCTCGCTTCATTGAATGTTACAGAAGGACATAACAGAGAAATTACTCATCAACAGTATATTTTCTCCCATTGACCACCACACTCTGATGATGCTCAGGCAGTTTTTGGTTTTCACCAGAGATAAATATCTCTTCAATAGAAGATAAAGTGCATTTTCGCCCATAAAGAAACTTTCCTGGTGGTTGCTGGATAAGGAGCAAGAAAAGTAAACGTTTGATGGCGCGAGATTAAAAGAATAAGTGCAATAGGGATTACTTTCCCGCTATACTCTTGGATAGGTTATTTAGTGAAACCAGCAGGAGGGCGTTGACGCAGTTTCCTTCGTCAGTTTTCTTGTATGGCAACCGCAAAGCATCTCAGCAACAATGCCAACTGCGGTGGACACACGCCTGGGATGCAGTTCGTAACACAAAACACCTTCTTAAGGCATCAGATATATGCAGATATATTTTTGTTAGGGCCAAACATTATTTTATTTTTATGAAGTTAACACACTATTGTTCAAATCCCCGTCTGCCCATCATGATTTCAGTTTCCGTTAATTCCTTAAATCGATTAAAGAAAATCCTGAGATCTTTCCTTTGAAGAGGCACAATGGATTTCCTTCACCATTCAACTCAATCCTAGCTTCTGCTTCGTCTTTAATTACCTCGTCGTCGCTGGGATCTTGCCCACTGAATGCATGTGTCTAACGAAGGTTAAACGGTCGCAGTTAATTACGTTTGCCAGTAATCGAGTGGATAGTAGTGGGTAGTGGGTAGGTTCCAATCCCAGTAAGGCAAAACTCTTACGTCTCGTCACTTTGTTTTTGATCATCTCATTACTAGTGAAAAAAAATTAATATCTAACAACTGACTGTGCTTAGGCAACAATCCGATTACGTGCTAGGTTCGAATGCCATGTAGCACAGACGTTATATGACGTTATTTCAAATTTAAACATTACGCGTACTTTGTTACTTGTATGTTTCTTTTGTATGAAATGCACTATGATGAAACTCCATCAAAGCTGTTTTTATATGTCTTTTTATTTATTGGTACTGGTTTCGAGCTTACGCTATAAAATCATATATGCTATTTATCAAGTATGATGTACTTTTGTTTTGTTATATTTTTGCATAGGTGTTACAATATCGATCTACATGTCACAGATATGGTTTAAGTTTAAATTTTTTCTTTGATGATAGTCGACTTATATCGTACATACATTTCAAATACGAAGAACATATAAACGAAAGTGAAAACCATCTCCCCACATTTAATATGTATCTTCGAAACTCTACTGTAGACGCAAGTACTAACGTTTCTGGTCTTCATAGAACAAAAAAGGAACCTACATGAGTATTTTGGATGAAATATAAACTTATACACATTTGGCAAAGAATCCAAATAACATGCTAAATGAACGAACACAACTCGAAAATAAAAAATATATTGAGAGCTTCGAAAAATTTTTTTTCGGTGACTGATAATTCATATCTAAAGGAGATACTAAAATTTAGGCACGGTAGAATTCGATATTTATCATAGATAAACACTGAAAAGCAAACTATATCTCCGACACATAAATCGATACTGTAATACCAATGTATAATTATAACAAAACAAAAGTACATAATAATTGAAAAACAGCATTTACAATCTTATAGCGCGAGTAAAGAAATTATAATTCAACCAAATATTACACACACACACACACACACACACACACACATATATATATATATATATATATATATATATATATATATATATATGTGTGTGTGTGTGTGTGTGTGTGTGTGTGTACATTTAGGTACAGCTTGAAAATGAGCCGTGCTTGAAATCGGCAGCAATGCATCTATAAAAAAGCAGCTCTCGTGGCCTATCATTGCAACGCACTTTTTTAGTTACAGTTGAAACCATATTTAAGATTAGTGTGTGTGTGTGTGTGTGTGTGTGTGCTAGCTTGATTACATTTGGGTACAGCTTGAAAATGAGCCGTGCTTGAAATCGGCAGCAATGCATCTATAAAAAAGCAGCTCTCGTGGCTTATCATTGCAACGCACTTTTTTAGTTACAGTTGAAACCATATTTAAGATTTTTGCAGTTAGCTAACAGGAAAATAGTTGCTGGACAGGATTCCCAGGTTCTGGTACAGTACAAAAATTTTCATCCCATACTAAACTGAAACTTGCTTTTTGGAATGTCATTTATTGTAATAAATTTAAGGTGACAAGCGTTAAAGGCTGTATCTTCTACAGTACTGTGTTTTCTGGTATTTGCATTACCGTGGTATAAATTTGCATCTGGATTTATAGCCATACAGGGCAGTTTGTATAGTACCGTAAAGAGATAAGAGGACCTGAATAGAAGTTACGCAATGTGGGCATCATACAAATCAGGCGAAACGCAATTCAGTTCATTTAGATACTTTTGAGGATGATAATACGTGCACATTACTGTGCTTCGATCATTCATCGTGGTGCTGGTAACCCGTGCGTCGATTAATCGGCACCGTCATCTGAAAGAAATGTAGCGTCATACGCTGCTTATAGACACCTATAACTCATCTATTGATCAGCGTAACCTGATACAGTTGTTTCATGAAATTGTATGTTTTACAGCATTTGTTTATGGCTACAGTGTTATACAGTTTGTGCTTTCTCGTACCAGTCCCGCGTGCGTCATAACATTCGCAACTACACGTCCTGGCGTCCCCGCTCTTCAGAATGTTTTGTCTCAAGCAGAGTTTGCTATATTAAACTGCTACAACTTTCGCTAGCTAGCTGTGCTCGCAGAAAATCCAAGTGTACTCTGTTTTCCGAGCATTATGAGACGATCAGGGCATGATACTTTATCATTAATCATATCTTTCAATTTTCGCAGTGATAACAACAACTCAAAACGTAAAGCAAACTCACGTCCAGAGATGCACACATGTTACTCATTTTACGCCAATACCTTTAGCTTATTCTTTACGCTTCTTGTTATATGTGACGAAAAAGAACTCAACTTTCAACAAATATGTATCAGGTTTACTCCCAAGCTTTTCCTGAATGTCCCAAAGAACTTCCTTCTTTCCATCATTCAGCGTCAAGTCTTCGATGAAACTATCTGTTCGAAAATGATATATAACATCGGATTAAGTTTGTCAAAATTAATACTTACGTTAGTTTGCAACCGAATAAACACACCAGTAACAATTTTTCTTTTTCTTACAAATTCCACGACCAGTTTTGGCCATCAAAGCCGTTTTTCAGAGGCTAAACAATATTGATGAACAAATAACAATGGAATAAGCTATATGACAAAGAGAACAAGAACAAGCATAGTGGAAAACAACCATAGAAAATAAATAATGTTGTATAACAACTAATCTACAAACATCATCAAAAAAGCACAATAAAATAAATAGTGTTGTGTAGAAATTAGTCTACAATTTAAGTAAGACTCCAGAGACAGGTGAAATGTCGGCACATTAATAGGGGAGCGGCAGATTACAGGAAGGGCATGTAGAGGGCGAGGAAGGTGGACAGGGGTAAGCAAATAATGATAAGGACGTAAGTACAATGCTTTCAATGTAAAACAAAATATAGAAGTACATGACATTTAAAAGTTAACATAGGTGTATAAGAGACAGATACGTAAAATGTGACAGTATATAAAGACAAAAGCCAGCAGACAATTCTCCGAGAAAATAAGACGAAGGAAGAGTCAAGATTGGATAGTTAGCAACGGCGAACAAGCGTAAACAGCAAGTGCATCTTCGCACACAAACACCATGTTATGTTTACATGACATGAAGCCTGAGATACAACCCAACCACGATAGTCTTGTACTTGACACGCGGTGACATGACAGTAAACAAGAACCGCATGTATTGTTTCGATTGTCGCGCACACTGTGGTAGTCCCAACAGCTTCACGAGCAAGTGTCTATTCGTTAGTGCAGCAAAGCACAGTCTGGCGGGCTTCAGGCGCAAAGGTAAACATGCGATCCGACCGAATCATCTGACACCCAGGAGCAATAATGTTGGGCTCCACTAATAAACAGCATGGTATGTTGTTGAAGTAATTGAGGCATATTTAATGTGTCATGGTAAGTGACAGCAGTAGATTCATTTACATTTCAACACATAGGACACATCAGGAAAAAACTGTTTACTTAAAGTGTTTCTGTTCTTTAAGAATGTTATTTTCACTGTGGTGCATATAGCTATAAATTTCTGCCTCTTCCAGGAAGTCCATTCTACTACTCTTCCCCATTTTGTGCAAAATCATAAAGTTATTGTCAATGTCAGTAACGCAGTGTCTTTTTATAACTAGGCGGGAGTGAAGATGGATTAGCCTTCTGCTCCCTTTCTTCCTGTATGTCCTTTGTATCTGTTTGTGAAGTTTTTGCCTTTTTGGACGATATAAAACTTCTGCATGAACTACAGCAGATTTTATGTATACCTGGGGATGCAAATTTGTTATTGGTAATTTAAATATTGTGGACAAGTAAATGACAGAGAATGTTAGCGGTCTTGAAAGCAGTTCAGATATTAAACCTGTGAAGCAGCGCAGTAATTTGAACAATCTGCCAATCATTACCTGAAATTATTTTTGTGGTACTGGATGGTATGACAGGTAACAGCTAAATTTTTCTTGTAGAAGCAGAATGAAGAATAACTGGCTCCGTCCCTAGAAACTCCCAATTGAGATGTCGCTTCCTCGTTGAGGGGCTGAGTGACTTGACGCAATGATTAACACCCTGGGGAGTGTGGAGTCCAGATTCTCTTTCGGCCTTCTGTATGCATGTTTTCCATGGTTTCGTAAATTCATTTCAAGCAAATGCCGCATGATTTCTTTGATTGAGCCACGGCCAGTTTGCTTCTCCATCCCTGTGCATCTGTAATTACACTCCGTGAATCACTACTAAAACGGGCTCGAAACGGGTAATTTTTATTATGTGATCTAGTATTTCTTACAGTACTTCTTACTAACGGAGCTTGGGAAGAGTGCTTAGCTATATGTCTCTGTGCATTAATTTAATTTTATTGTCGCAGTATCTGTTGAAGCAGAACGTTGCGGTCTGAGAAACGTTCCTTGATTTCGCTATGAAAACTTAATGTTTTTAAATGGCTTCTGAAGAAACACTAGGTATCTTTAATCTATGGTTATCAGATTGTGTTTATTCAGCAAATTCTGTTAAAGTGCCTCGCAAATCGAAGAAATCTGTTTCGGTTTGCGCTGTCCTTTTTTATTTAGAAAGACCTATCCTTCACCGGAGGCTGCGAGTGAAATAGGAAAGCGCGCAGCGTCATGTCCTCTATAAGAGGTTGCCAACTTCTCGATAGGGTGAACCAGGTGGTGGGGCTGAAACGCTTCTCATTCTACGCATCTGAATTGCATTTACAGTATTCAGTGGTGACTGAATGGCGAGATAGGTTAGTAACTAGAATAAATAAATCAAAGGTGCGATCTAGATGGAAATTGGTATAAAGAGTACACATTACGGACTCACGTTTGGGATTGATTCTCGAAACTTATTTAGAGGTCAAAACGCAAACGTTCCTTTTTATGGGCGCTTTATGGACAGTAGCGAACAGCACCGTCATGTTCATTTCCGTATCCTGACTAGCTCGCCATTGCACATCGCTTACGCAGAATAGATTCGCCGTTGCGCTTTGAAGAACCAGTAATACAAAGCTGATATGTTATTCAGAGCACATACTAAATTAAACTGTAATATAAACAGACTAACTCCTATTTACTCTCTGTAAACTGTTATTTTAAGTATATTAGCTAGTTCCCAATCAAATATTATGATCTTTGCTGTAAATCTAAATAACCAAATTAGTTCAAACATATGTAAACATTCAGCTAACTTAAGTAGTAAGTCCATGTCAGCAAACAAATAAAACAATTTACTTAAGCTTAGATATTCTGCACAAACATAAAATGATTTAAACAAGGGGAAATCACGGCTCACCATAGTTTCCAAACAGTCGTTCAGAATAAATACCTATAGAAAATAGAAATATAAAGAGCTTAGAAAATATGCCATTGTGGCGCCTCTGACTAGTGGTAAAAGTAATTACAGTGATAGCCGGCCGGTGTGGAACCGCGCGACCGCTACGGTTGCAGGTTCGAATCCTGCCTCGGGCATGGATGTGTGTGATGTCCTTAGGTTAGTTAGGTTTAAGTAGTTGATGACGTCAGATGTTAAGTCCCATAGTGCTCAGAGCCATTTGAACCAATTACAGTGATATACGCTTAACAAAGAATATTTATCGCAAGTCGTTTATTGACACATTAGATTTCTCGGAGACTTATAAAGACTCCTTGAACTACTATACAAAGGAACGACGCCCTGATATCTCTTCTGGTCGCTCGTGTTTTGTCTTGTTGTTTAGCTCCTGGCTTGTCTTGTACTCGTGTCTCTGTATGCCATTCGATGTACTGATGCTTGCTGGCTATTTGTTTAAACTGATTCACCTCACCAGACACCTACCTGGCGGCACAGTTAGATTTGTCTGCCTATCCAGCTATGGTAATATTTGGCAAAACTACGGTAGCAGGTACGGCTATCGGGTGCCTTCACGAAATTCACATATACTCATTACTCATACTGTGTTACGGGAAAAGTATACAGGCAAGGCACAGGCACACAAATGTCAATGTAAAAACTGAAAACAAAACCATTCGCTTCCTTCCTAAGCGTATAGCAACTTTGCATACAGGTAGCGTGTGGCAACACAATACAGGAATGACGTAAAATAGCTCAAAATATACCTATCCCCAAGAGCGGTGATTTTCTTACAGAAGCTCGAAATTTTGCGTTGACTTCATTGCCATATTCTTATAACAGTTTCCACAACGAAAATTTTGTCTTGAAACCTGGCAGAAAATCCAAAGAGATTCTGGTCGTATGTCAAGTATGTTAGCGGCAAGAAAGAATCAGTCCCTTTCTGTGCACGATACCAATGGAGATAGTACCGAAGACAGTGCTGCCAAAGCAGAGTTACTAATCACAGCCTTCTGATATGCCTTCACAAAAGGAGACGAAGTAAATATTCCAGAATTCGAATCAAGAACAGCTGCCAATATGAGTAACGTTGAACGGAGTAGAAAGCAACTTCAATCACTTAATAAAAGCAAATCCTCTGGTCCAGACTGTATACCAGTTAGGTTCCATTCAGAGTATGCTGATGCATGAGCGCCATACGTAACAATCATATTCAACCGTTCGCTCGACGAAAGATTCGTACCCAAAGACTGGAAAGTTGCACAGGTCACACCAATATTCAAGAAACGTAGTAAGAGTAATCCACTAAATTACAGGCTCATATCATTAACGTCGATATGCTGCAGCATTCTGGAAGATATTTTGTGTTCGAACACTATGAAGTACCTCGAAAAAACGGTCTATTGACACACAGTCAACATAGCTTTAAAAAACATCGCTCTTGTGAAACACAACTAGCTCTTTCTTCGCACGAAGTGTTGAGTGCTATTGACAAGGGATTCCGTATTTCTGGACTTCCGGAAGGCTTTTGACACTGTACCACACAAGCCCCTTGTAGTGAAATTGTGTGCTTATGGAATATCGTCTCAGTTATGTGACTGGATTTGTGATTTCCTGTCATAGAGCTCAGTTCGTAGTAACTGACGGAAAGTCATCAAATAAAACAGAAGTGATTTCTGGCGTTCCCAAAGGTAGTGTCATAGGCCCTTTGCTGTTACTTATATATATATATATATATATATATATATATATATATATATATATATATATAAGTAATAGCAAAGGGCCTATAAATATATATATTTGGGAGACAATCTGAGCAGCCGTCTTCGGTTGTTTGCAGACACCGCTGTCGTTTATCGACTAATAAAGTCATCAGAAGATCAAAACAACTTGCAAAACGATGTGGAAAAGATATGTGAATGGTGCAGTTGACCCTAAATAATGAAAAGTGTGAGGTCATCGTCATGAGTGCTAAAAGGAATTCGTTCAATTTCGGTTACAGGACAAATCAGTCAAATCTAAAGGCCGCAAATTTAACTAAATACCTAGGAATTACAATTATGAACAACTTAAATTGTGAGGATCACATAGAAAGTGGTGTGGGGAAGGCTAACCAAAGACTGTGTTTTATTGGCAGGACACTTAGAAAATGAAACAGATCTACTAAGGAGACTGCCTACACTACGCTTGTCCGTCCTCTTTTAGAATACTGCTGCGCTGTGTGGGATCCTTACCATACAGGACTGACGGAATACATCGAAAAAGGACAAAGAAGGGTAGCACGTTTTGTATTATTGCGAAATATGGGAGAGAGTGTCACTGAAATGATACAGGATTTGGGCTGGACATCATTAGAAGAAAGGCGTTTTTCGCTGCGATGGAATCTTCTCATGAAATTCCATTTACCAACTTTCTCCTCCGAATGCGAAAATATTTTGTTGACACCGACAGGAGGCCTTGCCTTTATTAAGTGATTTAAGCTGCTTTGCTACATTTAGGATATCTACTTGATGGGAATTCAGGAATATTTACTTCGTCTTCTCTAGCGAAGGAGTTTTGGAAAACTGTGTTTAATAACTCTGCCTTAGTGACACTGTCAGCACTGACTTCACCATTGTTTTCGCACAGAGAAGGTATTGTTTGCGTCTTGCCACTGGTGTGCTTTATGAATGACCAGAATCTCTTTGGGTTTTCTGCCTGATTATGAGAGAGTGCTGAGAGGACTATATATGGTGCTTTCTGTCTTCGTGGTATATGTACGAGTGTCTAGCGGTCGATAGGTATATGTATGATGCAAAAGGGGCGATTTTCTATGGTGCAGAATACGAATTGTATATTTACTACATCGACACGGTACCCAATGATATATTGTTGGGTTTAAGACCGGTTTCACACTCTAATATTTAAGCTTCCATCCTCAGTGGCAGAGCAGTGTAATTGAGTAAGAGTCTTTCTGTATTTGAGGATCTGTAGACCCACTTTTGCATGGTTTAACTGTCAGTGCTATATGACGATGTGTACAAAATACTTTTGCCACTGAAAGTCTTGTCTGCAGAAAGGAAAAGGTGGACAGTGCTTCCACACCAGCAGCATCAGTAATTTGGAGGGCAAATTCAGTAAGAGCTGATCATAATGCTCCATTTATTCACAAGACATCCTTTGTGCTGGGGCATAGGAGCCTCTATGTACCTGTGAGAACATTTGCATTTCGGAGATGTTCGTCGAAAGCAGGAATTAACGATTTCCAGGAAGGGTAGCACATGATGTACAGGGCGCCACATTAGGACCTTCAAGAGGAAGGCATTCGTCGTTATTGAGCCACTATTCAGACATCTCTCACTTGATGCTGGACTTGCAGGTAGACATCAGTGACAGTAAACACGTGCACGGCCAGAGGCGTCTTACATGTCCCAATGGGATCGCTAGGAAATATGCACCCTGTGCTATTCTGGGAAGCATTGCAACAGATTTCTAAAGCGCGACGTGTGACGTCAGTATAGCATTGAGAACCTTTTAGCTGCATCTGCAAGGGTGAGTTGCTTGGCAATTAGGTCTTTGCTGGACTGCAGGTAGAGAGGCATCACGCCAGCAATGGTAAACATGTGCACGTCCAGAGGATAACTTGGCTCTTATTCAAATAGACATTTAACATCAGTATAACACTTGGTGAGTTCTAACTGTACACCCAAAAACAGACACAGCTTTCACCCACTGTATGTATGCCGTAGCAGCCTGAGAGCAATAGCTTGGGCCCCTGCATTTGTCTGTCCATCAGTGCCACACATCAGCTTCAATGCATGTGCGCGTTGAAACAGTTCACGGATGATGATAGTTCGAAACCATTTTTTACATGCAATGAGTGTTGTGCACTGCATTATTTCCGGCTGTTTAAGCATTGTGACCCTCTTTGCACAGCCTTTTACATGCATTATTTTTTGACAATTTACGAGTTGTTTGAGTGTTCGTTGCATTTTTTTGCGAGTAGGTCTGTAGGCTGCGCTATGCATTATTTCAGTAATTTACGAGTAATTTGCAGGTCTGTATGCTGTGTACTGCATTATTTCGGTAATTTACGAGTCGTTTGCGTGTCTTTACATCAGTGTACTGCGTTATTTCGATAAATTACAACTAGTTTGTAGGTCTGTAGGCTATGTAGTGTGACCACAAGAATGTTAGGGCGAGTGTTTTGTATCTGTGTAATAAATGAACTGCGTGAAATCCATCCATAAATAAATTGTTCCAAAATAAAGTACACTCCTTCTTCTCTCTAGCAACCCAGTACAGGATGTGTCCTTTTGCCACAATTCCCCCTCACAGACCGCCATATTGGATTATGTCACAGAAGGGACGACAGTGCACTCTGGTGGCGGTACTGTGCACTAGGTCAGATGGACTCCAGACCTTATTAGTGAAGACGCTGGATTGAACTACTGCCTCAAATTGTTTAAATAAACACTGCATGCAAAATCAAGACTTACATCCATCCTATCCAGCACCCCAGAACAGGCTGAATCCTTCTCCCACCAATTACAAAGGAAGAGGTGGCGGTCGGATGACTCAGGTTAGTGGAGGTAGCCCAAGTGACCTATTTTCCCACAATTTTCTTAGGCTAGTGGAGGCAGCCCAAGTGCCCTCTTTTTACCTGCCAAACTTTGAACTGCTCGCCATTTTCTGGCAGAGGGAAGGGGGAAGGGGTGGTTGAGGGGAGGGGAGGGTGTTAGGTTAATGGAGGTAGCCCAATTGACCTATTTTGCTTCCAAAATTTGAACCTCCCGCCGTGATGTCATTGCGACGTTGCATACCTATCGCCACAATCTTGTATAAATCTGCCAACAATAGAGAGTGGGGTGACGCCCAGTTTGCCCTACTACTACTACTGCCTTGTCGTCGCTAATCCCTGTATTCATCACGATACTCCCTATTTGTCCAGGGTTATTTGTTGCTTGGAGGTGAAGTATGGTTTCACAACCATTTATGCTTCGAGTGGTCTCATGAACTAATTGCTCAAAATAATTTTCTGAGAAAGCAATCAGTACATTTTCGGATGACGTTTTATGTATTCTGCCGGCTTTAAACGTATAATTTTCCCAGCATATCGAAGGTAGATTGAAGTCACCATCGACTATAATAGTATGAGTTGGGTACCTATTTGAAACTCAAGTTTTCTTTGAACTGTTCAGTAACTATATCTCCTGAGTCGGAGGGGTGGGGCGGTAAAACGATCCAAGTAATTGTTTAGTCCGATTTTCAAGTATAACCTCTATCCATACTATTTCGCACGAACTATCTGCTTCACTTTCATTTCTAGGTAAACTACGTCTGACAGCAATAAATACTCCACCACCAACTGTATTTAATCTATCCTATCCGAACACTGTTAGATCGTTTGAATAAATTTCGGCTGAACATATTTCCGGCTTTAGGCAGCTTTCTGTATCAATAACTATATGAGCTTGAGTGCTTTTTGTTAGGGATTGGAGCTCTGGTTCTTACCCAACACAGCTACGACAATTTACAACTACAATACCGATCGTTCCGACAACTACCTTACTGCGTTTTACCTGCCCCCTTTCAGACGGACACCCTTCTGTGTTTTGTTGAGACCCTCTAACGTAAAAACCGCCCAGTCCCTTCCACACAGCCCCCGCTACCCATGTAGCCTCTTCCAGTGTCTAGTGTTGTCCTGACCTATGAAGCGAAACCCGAAAACCCACCACCCGATGGCGCAATTCAAGGAATCTGCAGCCTACATCATCATAGAACCGCCTGAGCCTCTGATTCAGACCCTCCACTCGGCTCTGTACCAAAGGACCACAGTCGGCTCTGTGGACAAGTATATATCCAACTAGCTCCACAGATCATGAAGAGATTGAAGAAATGTCTGAGGAGATAAAAGAAATTATTCAAATAGTTAAGTGAGACGAAAATGTAATTCTGAAGGGTAATTGGAATTCTGTAGTAGAAAGAGGAACAGAAGGAAAAATAGTGGACAAATATGGACGGGGGAAAGGAATGAAAGACGAACCCGCCTGGCAGAATTTTGCACAGAGCATAATTTAATCATCGCGAACACTTAGTTTAAGGTTGTATACGTGGAAGAGACATGGAGACACCGGACACATGGAGACACCGGACTCTGGCCACAATTTATTGGTTTTGAACTGTAGATTAAAACAGACGAAATTGCAAAAAGGTAGGAAATTCAAGAGAATGGACCTAGACAAGATGAAAGAACCAGAAGTTGTTGACACTTTCAGAGGGAGTGTTAGGCAACAATTGACAGGAACAGGGGAAATGAATATCGTAGAAGACGAATGCGTAGCTTTAAGAGAAGAAATAGTTAAGGCAGCAGAGGATCAAATAGTTAAAAAGACAGGGCTAGTGGATATTCTTAGATCACATTAGAGATACTGAATTTAACGGATGCAAGGAAAAAATTTAAAAATGCAGCAACTGAAGAAGGTGAAAGGGAATACAAACGTCTAAAAGTGAGATTGACAGGAAGTGAAAAATGGCTAAGCAGGAATGGCTAGAGGACAAACGTAAGGATTTTGAAGCATATATCACTAAGGGAAAGATAGGTGCCGCCTTCAGGAAAATTAAAGAGACCTTTGGAGAAAAGAGAACCTGCTGTAAGAATATCAGTCCGAAACAAAGAAGGGAAAGCGAAAAGCTGGAAGAGGTATATAGAGGGTCTATTCAAGAGAGATGAACTTGAAGGGAATATTATAGAAAGGGAAGTGGATGTAACTGAAGATGAGATGGGAGATATGATACTGCGGGAAGATTTTGACAGAACTCTGAAAGCTCTAAGTCGAAACAAGACCCCAGGGGTAGACGATGTTCCATCAGAACTGCTGATAGCCTTGGGAAAGCATTCATGAAAAAACTTTTCCGTTTGTTGTACAAGTTGCATGCCGTCAGAGTTCCAGAGAAATGTAGTAATTATAATTCCATAGAAATCAGTTGCTGAGTGGTGTGAAAATTACCGATCTATCATTTTGATAAGTCATTGTTACAAAGTACTAACACCAATTATTTACAGAAGAATGGAAGAACCGCTAGAAGCGCCAGCCGTTGTGGCCGAGCGGTTCTAGGCGCTTCAGTCCGGAACTGCGCTGCTCGGTTGTTAAGTCCTATAGTGCTCAGAGCGATTTGAACCGCTGGAAGCTGACCTCGTGCAAGATCAGTTTGGATTCCGGAGAAATACGGGATTAGCGAGAGGCAATACTGACTCTACGACTTATAATAGAAGACAGGTTAAGCAAAGATAAATCTACGTTTATATCATTTGTAGACTTAGCGAAAGCTTTGGACATTGTTCACTGGAATATTCTCTTTGAAATTCTGAAGGTAGCAGGGATAAAATACCGATATGGACAGCTATTTAAAACTTGTACAGAAACCAGGCGGTCGTTATGAGTCGAGGGACATGGAAGGGAAGCTGTGGTTGAGAAGGGAATTAGACAGGGTTGTAGCCAACCCCCCATGTTATTCAATCTATACACGGAAATAGTAGTAAAGGAAACCAAAGAAATATTTGGAGTGGGAATCAAAGTTGAGGGAGAAGAAATAAAAACCTGAAGGTTTGCCGATGACATTTTCATTCTGTCAGAGACAGCAAAGGACTTCGAAGAACCGTTGAACGGAATGGGCAGTGTGTTGAAAGGAGGGTATAAGATGAAAATAAACAAAAGCAAAACAAGAGTAATGGAATGCAATCGAATTAAATCAGGTGATGCTAAGGGAATTAGATTAAGAAACGAGACACATGAGGCAGTAGATACGTTTTGCTATTTGGACAGCAAAATAACTAATGATGGCCGAAGTAGAAAGGATATTTTCTGAAGACGAGAAATTTGTTAATATCGAATATAGATTTAAATGTTGGGAAGTATTTTCTGAAGGTATTTGTCTGCAGTGTTGCATGTGTGGAAGTGAAACACGGGCCATAAACTATTGAAAAAGAGAATAGAGGCTTTCGAAATGTGGTGCTACAGAAGAATGTTGAAGATTAAATGTATCGATCACGTAACTGATGAGCATGTACTGAATAGAATTAGGGAGACAAGAAACCTGTGTCACAACTTGACCAAAAGAAGGGATCGGTTGATAGGATATATTCTGAGACATCAAGGGATCATCAATTTAGTACTGGAGGGAAGTGGGGGGTTGGAGTAAAAATAGTAGGAGGAGACCAAGAGTTGAATGCAATAAGCATATTCAGAAGGATGTACGTAGCGGTAGTTATTTTTAGATGAGGAGGCTCGCACAAGGTACAGTATCATGCAAAGGCGCATCATACCAGTCTTCAGACAGAAGACTACAACAATGTGTATTTTGGCAGAGTGTGCTGAAAGGTAATGCATCCGAATTTCTTAGCTGAAAACTCTTAACGCTTTTAAATAAAACAAACGTTATTAACACTCTACATCTTTATTCTTCATGTCATCATACTTATTTCTCAACATAGTCACCGTGACGACGAACATATTTCTCACAACGAGAGCCCAGTTTGTTGATGCTGTCACTGCAGACAGTTTGACTTTGTTGACTTTGTCTACTATTGTAGTGTGCAAAATGTGTTGGATAGGAACAACTGACTCACATTCGTACATTTAATTAAAAAACTTATAAATGTTCAGCAGGTAGCCGTATTTACAAATTAATTTGCAATATGAATGAATTTGACTTGTTCCAAACCATTACGATTTATTGTGCAGTTGATCCGTAGAACATGGGACAAAGTAACTAATGTATAAAGTTTGATTCACTGTATTGGAACTCCAGGTCAGTGTGCTAGTATTTACCCCCTCGCCCAAAAGAAAGACAGAGAGACCGTAGTTTATTGGCCTGTCAATGACGACTTTGTTAGTGATGGAGCACAAAATCGGATTCTGGAAGATGGAGAATGACATCAGCCGTGTCCTTCTCAAATAAACCGTTCTGCCTTTTTCTGAAGTGATTATTGTGGTCATCTAGTATGAGAATCCAGCGTTTTAACTCTTGCGCCACCTCTCTCAGTCACAACGTTAGGTTCGAACTGCCCGCCCGCCTAGCCGTGCGGTCTAACGTACTGCTTCCAGAGCGCGGAGGCGTGCCAGTCAAATGGCTCTGAGTACTATGGAACTTAACTGCTGAGGTCATCCGTGCCCTGAAACTTAGAACTACTTAAATCTAACTACCCTAAGGATATCACACACATCCATGCCCGAGGCAGGATTCAAACCTGAGACCGTAGCGATCGCGCGGTTCCAGACTCTAACGCCTAGAAGCGCTCGGCCACTCCGGCCGGCGCGTGCGATTCTCCGGCACGAATCCACCCGGCGGATTAGTGTCGAGGTCCGGTGTTCCGGCCAGCCTGTGGATGGTTTTCAAGGCGGTTTTCCATCTGCCTCGGCGAATGCGGCTAGTTCCCTTTCTTCCGCCTCAGTCACACTATGTCGGCGATTGCTGCGCAAACACTGTCTCCACGTACGCGTACATCATAATTACTCTACCACGCACACATAGAGGGTTACAGTCTTATGGAATGGGACGTTCCATGGAAGGGGAGGGGGGAGGGGGGCGGGCACTGGGGGCCGAACCTCACAGTAACCCTGGGTTCAGTGTGGGGCGGTGGTAGGGTGAGTGGACTGCTGTGGCCTATTGTGGCGTTGTGAACCACTGAGGGCTACGGCAGGGACGAAGCCTTTCTTTCGTTTCTAGGTCCCCAGTTCAATAAAATATGGGTTCGAGCTAAGGACGAATCAGGTATTACATTGTCCAATTACATTAATGTGAGCGCCTATCAAAAGCCTGAATAACCACCTTTTGCCACGAATCGTACAGGAAGAGAGTCAGTGAGGTTCTAGAAGGTACCGCCAGGGATGTGGAGCCAGGCCAACTCCAGTGCCGTGGCCAGCTTCGGTATGTTTCTCAGTTGGGATCCATGGTGCGAACAGCCCGGTCGAGGTGGTCCCATACATTCTCGACTGGGTTTAAATCATGGGAATCTGGTGGCCAAGGGAGTACTGAAAACTCATCCTGGTGTTCTCCGAACGACACATGTACACTGCAGTCTGTGTGATACATTGCGTTGTCCTGCTGGTAGAGGCCATCGTGTGGAGGAGAAAACAAACTGCATTTAGGGGTTAACATGATCCCCAAGGATAGATGCATGCTTGTGTTGATTCATTGTACCTAGCAGAATGACGAGATCATGCTGTGAATACCACGAAAGCATTCTCCAAACCATAACGCCCCACCCTCTGGTCTGGACCCTTCCGACGATTGTTGCAGAGTGTTTACTTTCAGACGTTTCATGCCAATTGAGCATAAGACTAGATTTATCTGAAAATACCACCTAAAACACTCTGTGGCTGTCCAGCTGCGGCAATGACGTGCAAATTCCGGCCTTCATCGCCGATGAACAGCGGTCAGCATAGGTGCACGGACCAGGCGCCTTCTGGGGAGGGCCATACGCAACAACGTTCGCTGAACGTTCGTTGAGGAGACATTGTTGGTGGCCGCTTCATTCATCCGGTCGGTCAATTGCTCAACTGTTGCAGATCTATTCGCCAGTACATACCTCCGCAAGTGTCGTTCATTGCTGTCAACTATGGCCCGTGGTGTACCACTGTTACCTGAAGGTAGCGCCATTTTGCCATCCACGGCATACTTTAACCACAGTGATTCGCGAATAGCTTACAAACCCAGCGGTTTCGAAAACGCTCCTATCCTTGGCTCGAAAGCCTACGATCATGCCCATTTGGACACTAGACAAATGGTGTCGTTTGAGCATTACAACAGCCACTGCACTCTCCACTGCTAGTGCTGGCAGCTGCTGTCTGTGAACAGTTATTGCGCGTTGACCTCCAACATAGGTGGTTGTCACATTAATGTGACTGGACGGTGTTTAACCGCAGTAGTACTTTATCACTGGCTTTCTAGTTGATGGGCCTGTAATTCGCATGCTTACGAAATATTCAGGGTTGCCCGAGTGTTATTTTCATAACAGGGAGTGATGAGTGTGATGTTAAAAGTCGAACATGCTTCCTTAACAGATTTGTTCAAGTGAGAGACTCAGTTTCCCTGTTTTAATCAGCAATATTTTAGAATAAATATTTTAGTGTACGATTGTTGATCTGTCTCTCAAGAACTTGATGAAATGAGTTACGTAAAAATAACGCACATTAAATATGTTCAGAGGCGCTGTGAAACAAACTTCTGATAAACATATATCAGACCGTAATCGTATCCGCCGCGCGGAATAACGACGAGAGCCTATAAGTCGACAAGTCTGTATGAGTTTTTAGACCGTTTCCCACATATAACTAGGTAAACATAGGGATGGTACACACGTTCCGCCTCAGTTACACGCTACGCAAACAGAAAACGTTCTGACTCTTGAACATGGAATTTACTCTAGACGTCCACTAAGCGAATACGTCGATTCCACCCTGGGAGAAGGAGTGACGGCTCCAGGCAGGTGATCCGGCCACCTACTGTCACTAACATTGCCATAACCCACATAACAATGCGAAACCCGTAGAGAAATGGGAACAGACATGGCAGAAGAAACAGTAGAAGAAGTATATCAGGCCGTTAAGGGACCGCGCAGAGAACAAGATCGTTACTTTAGAAGCCATCATTTCAGCTCTCTGAAGTATCAGAAACAGTTCATCTTTGTTAAGATATACTTACTTCTCAAACGAATCTTTATAGCTGCTCGTGTCATAAACCGTCAACATGCATGGAAAATACACATTCACGTCAGCAGTTATTGCTCTACCAGAACAAAAGTTATTTCCGACTGACCAGCAGCCCAGACCGGACACGTGAAACAGTCTCTGAAGGTTGTTTGTGGCAAAGCAAAACGCGTCAAAGGCTACAGTATTACGGAAAAGTGAGAAAAAAAGTATAGTGTAGCGTTCCATGCTCGCAGCTTCGTATTTAGGTTTCTGACCTGAAGAACAGAGGTAATTCAATTCTGGGCTGCGAGTTAACTTGTCCCTAGTACATCTGAGTGTGTACATTGTTTATAAAACTCGATGTGGCTGGAGAAGTTTTGAACTATTTTAACTTGTAGGTAAGTGATCTCGTGCGAGAATGGAAAGAAAAATTTTGCAGAATGCAGCAGATTTTCCGTTGTAACGAAATTTTCTGACAGGTAAAAACAGTGTGGGCGATCGTAACTCGAAAACACTAACATGCCAAGACCTTTTTAGGCCTTCAGTGCGAACTGTCTGCGTAGATGAGCTGGTAAGAATGACGGTAGCGCGAGGCCTTTCAGACGCTTCCATTCAATCTGGCAGACAGTTTCTGCAGTGTTGTGGCTGGCGCCTAGCTTTATCTCAACCAGTTAGTAAATCTCAGTGCAGACTGTGCAAAAACTGCACTTAGCGAGCGTACACGCCTTAAGGCATGGAGGGTGTTTTGATGCACGGAGCACATCTGGCAGTTTAAAGCGTGGAGGCCGAGGCTTTCTTAAAGAGGATCCACTGGGGCGGAATGGCTGAAAGGGCGCGCAAACCTGGCGGTGACGTAAGTGCGCTACTCCGTCACGCCCCTTGGCCACGGATCATGTGATGAAAGGGAAAACGTGCTTCATGGGCTCACAAGCTGCTCCTCCATATATAAAGAGAGAGGAGACGCCAGACATTTCCATTACTTAGCACTCTTCAGTAACAAAATGAATGTCTGGGGATTAGCCAAGACTTAGTGTAACCAACCCATTTTAAGTGTACTTCCCTCCGACCCTTAATTGTAAACGCACTTCCCTGAATTTTATCCCTGGAAATATACGTTTTGTTTTCGATAGGTTTTACATTACTTCTGGCTTTCCAATAAGACTCGCTATGTAATTGCTGTATTGTCGCTACCAGTAATACTTGCAAGTAAAAATCTGTTAAGAGAGATTTCGACTTCGAAAAGTAGAATACGTTTCAACAGTGATATGTATGCGAATGGGTGATCACCATATTTTTCGCAGTCAGTGTCCATCGCAAAACGAATGAGATGTGTATGATGGAACTATTCTCAGAGACAATCTACATTGAAGACCACAACCGAAAGCGTTGCATGGTTTTGAAGCATGGTATTCAGATCATACATTTTGTGGGAGCCAAAGGATCGCTACAAAACGGGAATATAATGGTTTCTGTTATGTTAAAAATTCAAAGAACATTTTCATCAAGGGGAAAAGGAAGGTACATTAGGGTCATTAGAGATCTTCTAAATTCTTGTCCAATGTGCGAATCAATTCTTCAACTCACTAGGTCATTTGCCTAGAACTGCATCTCAACAGTGCTGGAATTAAGCTGTGGTTACAGAACAAGGGAAACTGCTTCTTCTGCTTGTTCTCTGAACAAATGGACCCAATACATTTGAATTTTTGTCCGAAATATCTCTACATGCGATTTATTTTGTAAATAATTATGTACTGTAATGTAAGAGAACGGCATTATAACATGAAAATATATTTGAAGCAACTGCTGGTAAGGCTATATTGTCGATAATCGTAAGTGTAAACTACAGTGAAAGTTGATAGTGGTGTGTGCATTTATGTGTTGGCGTCTGAAGTGTGAACTGTACAACCACTAACGAAATAGCAGCATATTAAAAGAACTGGACTAGACAGAAAAAGAGACGATGTGGTGTTCGTCACACTTTAATGATATACTTATCCAATGTGTTAACCATTATGCCACTCACTTTGGGCGCAAATTTTCAATAATGAAGCATAACAGGCTGGTCGCGACTCATAAATTTTGAATTTAGTTATAAATACCAGAAGTACGAATCAGCTAGCTCGTATATCTAAACTGACAGCGTGACAGCGTACGGGAAAAAGTGTAAACTAGGCTCTAATGTAATCTGCGGGCTTGAATAACGAGATTTCGCCTCGTACATCGGCAGCATGAGTGTAGATTTTCATCTCTTTTACATTATGTAAAATTCTTAGTTGGTTCCCAATAAGAAAAGAAGAAAATATTGTAAATCAGAAGAAAGATTTATCTTCTAGATTAGTTATTTATCAAACTTAATTAAGTATATTTCTGCTAATGCTAATATGGATTACATACTTCTACTACATGCCCGTTGATTCGATGCGTGCGTTAACTCCGCTAATTAGTCTCGTTTAACGTCTGTGTAATTTAATGTGTAAACGGTAGTAGAGTTACATTGCATGAGTGCATATTTGTAACTGTCGCGCAAATGCTCTAAAACTAACTTAGGTTTCATTATTTGCATACAGATCAAATTAATGTGCGTGCTTTGAAATATAAATCCGAGGGAACTGTTTTAATCACTAAATATGATTAACATTAATCTCTCTCTCTCTCTCTCTCTCTCTCTCTCTCTCTCTCTCTGTCTCTGTCTCTCAGACACACACACACACACACACACACACACACACACACACACACACACACACACACACACACATGCACATGCACATTCTCTCTCCCACCCCTCTCTCTCCTGCTGTGGGCTGAAAATTTCGCTATTTATATGTGCGATTGATCAGTTTTGGTCTTTTGCCATTCTTAAGTGAACATCACACGTAGCATTAGCGGATTATGCACTAGCAGAAAAAATGCAGCGTCCTCAAGGACAGGACCATTCTATTGACAAGTGATATGAAAGGTAGTTCACCATTGTAGCAGTATCTGATAACAAATTCAAGCCAAATGAAACACACAGTGTTATACACCTCTGACAGCAACGCAGGCGTGTATCCTCACATGCAAGGTATTGCAATTGTGCCGAATGGCATCCTGCGATAGACTGTCCCAAGTACTCTGCAGATTTTGTTGCAATTCGGCAATGGTTATTGTAGGCTCTGGAGAATGAGTAAATCCCCGCATCACCATGTCTCATGCGTTTTCAATTGGCGAGAGATCTAGAATCCTGCTGGCCAGGCCAATTGGTGTACACCACGAAGGGCACGTTGTATCGCAGCGGCCATATGTGGACATGCATTGTCTAGCTGAAAAAGCACATCACCTTCCTGTCGAAGAAATGGTAGAAACACGGGGATAAGAACCTGTGCAATGCAGCGGGCATTAGTTACTTTACCTTGCAGAAACACCAAATGTGTCCGGGAGTTGTAACTGATGGGCCCCCACTCGTGAGACCTGGGGTAGGACGTGTGTGCTGTGGGTGAATGCACTTCGGATCAGGCAGCTCATAAGGTTTGCGACATACACGTGTAACGTCGTCACTCGCACACAGGCAAATCCTACGGTCATTACTGAATTCGACTGAGTGCCATTCCACTCTGCAGTCAACTCTTTCACGACACTCCGCAATAACTATGCTTGGCAATGTGGTGGTATCAGTGGTAGCCTGGCCAGAGGCACATGTGGTTTTAGTCTTGCTGCAAACAGGTGGTTCCCGATGATCTTTGGTGACACATCCGGTGCAATACGTGCCCAGATTTCTCGCCTGGATGATGTTAGGTCGGCCAATGCTACTGTCACAATGCATCGATATCAATGTACGTCTCTACTACACGGACGTCCAGAACCTGGTCTGCTGGTGCGTGAATGTTCCACAGTCCATTATTGAAAGCAGGTATACACCACAGATGCATTGATCCCAACGGATGCACCAATGCGTCATTCGTCCATCCTGCTTCCCTGAGGCCAACAATGCGACTCTGTTCAAATGGCAGAAGTTGTTCAACAGGAGTACGTATTCTTTGGTGGGACACGGTTGAACCCTAGAATGAATGCTACACATATTGTTCAACTCTACACTCAGTAGAGTTACTTCCTGGAACGCCAAAGCAAAGAGTTCACAGAGTGGCCCCCAGAGCACCAGCTGATCTATGGTGGCCGTGTAAAATGAATCACTAACATTACATCCTCTCATATAATACTGTGGTGCCACTGAACACAATCGTTGCGGGTGTTATATTTTTTTCCAGCAGTGTATGCTACTTTTCTGTACACTGGCCAAACCATGGAAGGCACACTGTGAACCACTCAAAAGCCTGCAACTGGTCAAAATTCCATCAATATCTACACGAAACAGAACAGAGAGGTGTTGGGCCAAACAAAGATTTAAGCATATTCTGTCTTCTAGACATACAGAAAAATCACATAGTGTGCTTCATTTAGTATGTGGACTTATACGTGGATACTGTTTCCTGTTATTAATGGCCGGCAGTGGTGACCGAGCGGTTCTAGCCGACACAGTCCGGAACTGCTACGGTAGCAGGTTCGAATCCTGCCTCGGGCGTGGATGTGTGTGATGTCCTTAGGTTAGTTAGGTTTAAGTAGTTCTAAGTTCTAGGGGACTGATGACCTCAGATGTTAAGTCCCATAGTGCTCAGAGCCATTTGAACCAATTTGTTGTTAATGTTCATGAAGTGTGTTATGGTCAGTTTCAGGATGTTGAGTGGTCAACCACAGGCCTTACGTGGACTGCCTTCTGTACAGAATGCTTTGTTATTACGTATTGCCGCGAGGGGTAACTGAGCGGTCTAAGGCGCCTTGTCACGGTCCGCGCGGCGCCCCCCGTCGGAGGTTCGAGTCCTCCCTCGAGCATGGCCGTGTGTGTGGTCCTTAGCGTAAGTTCGTTTAATTTACATTAAACAGTGTGTAATCTTAGGGACCGATGACCTCAGCAGTTTGGTCCCATAAGACCTTACCACGAATTTCCAATATTACGCATTAATAATATGTGTAGTGTTTCACTTGAGGAAGAATTTAAAATCGAAATTATCCACTGGGACTTATGAATGAACAAATTTACAGTCGAGACTGGGCAATATCTTGATTCAAACACTTCATTGAGACGGTGGAAACATGAGCAAAGATCATATTTTTCTCCATGTATTCTAGACTAAATAATTACGAAAGTACGGATTTTCATTCAGTGCGAATCTAAATTGATGCCGTTAGGCA
The DNA here is from genome assembly GCF_023897955.1 of Schistocerca gregaria. Taxonomy (NCBI): domain Eukaryota; kingdom Metazoa; phylum Arthropoda; class Insecta; order Orthoptera; family Acrididae; genus Schistocerca; species Schistocerca gregaria. The sequence goes on along the minus strand of NC_064931.1, from coordinate 571,469,267 downwards.
GACTGTTTACAAAATTAAGATTCTGAAACATATCTCGGACAAGACGAGAGATTTTACATTCAAAAGCAGCGTTTCGCTAAGTAGTGGAATCCTTTACGGTGAGATGTTACGTGTTGTAAACGAGTGGCATTCGCTCGTTGGGAAGTATCGAGTGTGTGGCGACGGGCGACAGCTCGGCATTTGTAAGCTAGGAGCGGCCCTGTGACGCGACCCGTGAAGAAGGCCGGCCGTAGCTGCCCGCTGGGCCCAAGGCTTTGCCTCCCGTCTGACGCAACAGCCTCAGGATTTCACGCCTGGGAACTGTATTCGCGACATTTCTTCACGACGGAGGTCAAGCAGAAGATTCTTTCCTCGATATTTCGCCTTCATGCAAAAGTTCCAAATTATTTTGCTGACAAAGAGTTCACATTGCACTGTTCATAGTGTCAATGTAAGAGGCATGTTATCATGCCGACTGAATTCAGATATATTCGGTTCATTGAAGGAATAGAAGTTTTGTTTATTGTTATTGTTAGTTAAAAGCAATTTATTACATTAACATTAAATAACGACGCTTTTTGAGCGAATTTCACTCAAGAAATCACTAAGTTTCTATCTGGAAATTCCTAGAGACGTGTACCAGACTCGCGCGGGTAGCACTAAGTATCTACAGCCGGACATCGTTTCTGGTGTAACGGTAATAAATTGTATACACAAAATTTTCTCGTAAATCGCTCTGTTTATCAGTGAAAGCCGTATCAAAATCCTTACAGAAGATCCTGAGATTACCTTTCACATGCATCCAAAAGAATACAGCAGGAGTCTTTAGTTTACAGCATACATGGGTCAGCTACATTAATGTGAGCACGTTGGACGTCAATATGCAATAACCACTCACAGTCGGCAGATGGCAGCACTAGCAGAGGAGGATATATAAAGTTTTTCGGGAGGGGACTCAAAAAAATTGTGGTAATGTGGAAACGGAGCGATTTATCTGAAGTACAAAGAAAGCATGATCATTGGCTTTCGGGCCAAGGGTGGAAACGTGTCCAAAATGACTACGTTTTGAAACTGCTCGCGTGCCGCCGCGATTAAAGTATACCGTGCATGGCAAAAAGGCGGTATCTAAAGCCGGTGCAGATGCAATTGTGGTTGATGACAGGGATGAACGACAATTTCAGAGACGTGTACGGGTCGATAGACCTGCAGATGTTGAGTAATTGGCCACTCAGATGAACCTAGGAGCTACTAACAGTGTGGCTTCAACCGGCGTTCAGCGAACGTTGCCGCATGTGGGAAGGAGGAGGAAATATTATGGTCTCGGGAATGTTTTTGTGGCATTCGCTAGGTGATCTTCTCATTATGGAAGGGATAATTGATCAACACAAGTATGCATGTATCCTTGGGGGTCACGTCAACCCTTACATACAGTTTGTTTTCTCCTCGGCACCATGGCATCTACCAGCAGGACAATGTAACGTGTAACGCAGCTCGCAGTGTATGTGCGTGGTTCGAAGAGCACCAGGATGAGTTCACTGTACTCCCGTGGCCAACAAGCTCCCCGGATTTAAACTCAGTCGAGAATCTGTGGGACCACGTCGATGGGGCTGTTATCACCTTGGATCCTCAACCGACAAGCCTGACGCACATGGCCTCAGCGTTGGAGTCGGCACGACTATACGGCATCCCTGTCTGTACCTTCTAGAACCTCACTGACTCTCGCCCTGCACGTTCGTGCAGCAAACTGTGGCTATTCAGACTTTTGACAGGTTGTCACATTAATGTGAGGGGACCCTGTGTATACAATGTAAATGTACTGCTTCTGTTCAGTCTTCGGTGCTCTCTGGCACTGAGGCAGCTGTTTGCTTTATTGCTTTTCCCAGCACATACTGCCTTCCCTGTAGCAGACCAGCTCACAGTTACCATAATTGTCACATCAAAAGCTTATTAAATATGGAATGGGTAACAATACATATATTACAGACTCATAGTTACTATTATTATAAATTGTATACACAAACCTTTCTTGCGAACCAGTCTGTCTATTAGTGAAATGAAATGTCGTGTGACGAGGGCCTCCCGTCGGGTAGACCGTTCGCCTGGTGCAAGTCTTTCGATTTGACGCCACTTCGGCGACTTGAAATGATGATGATTAGGACAACACAACACCCAGTCCCTGAGCGGAGAAAATCTCCGACCCAGCCGGGAATCGAACCCGGGCCCTTTGGATTGACAGTCTGTCGCGCTGACCACTCAGCTACCGGGGGCGGACTGTCTATTAGTGAAAACCATATAAAAATCCCTGCAATAGCTGCTTCACATACACATAGAAAAACGCGGCGGGGGACTTTAACGAAGTAATAGGTGCAGAAATGCCCACAAACATTGTGCAATGTAGGTAAAGCGATCGATGTGGCACAGCGGTAAGAGAGGCCAGTGTTCGAATCCCTTTATGGCTACGTAGGTTTAGATTTCCCGTGGTTTTCCTACATCGTTTAAAGCAAATGCCAGGCGGTTCCTCTGCAAAGCACGCTTCTGATTTCCTTACCTACCTTTCCAAATTCCGAACCTGTGCCCCGTAATCACCAAGTCGCCGTCGGAACGTTAAATCGAGCGAGGTGACGTAGTGGTTAGCCCACTGGACTTGCATTCGGGAGGACGACGATTCAAACCCGCGTCGAGTTATCCTGATTTAGGTTTTTCATGATTTCCATAAACTGCTTCAGGGAAATGCCGCTATGGTTCCTTTGAAAGGGCAAGGCCGACTTCCTTCCCGATCCTTCCCTAATCCGATGGGACCGGTGACCCCGCTGTTTGGTCCTCGCCCCATCATCAACCAACCAACAATCGGAACGTTAAACTCTTATCTACCTTGATGCACAAGCTTAAGACTGAATAACTTAAAACTTGCACCCATTTTATTTTGTGAACCGCTACAGAAATCGAAACCAGGTTTTTAGAAAATAATAGTACACAGGGGGCAACGTAATTTTGCTGCATCTTTAATGCCCTTAACTCTTGTATCAATCGAGTTATTGAAGCAATTATAGTGTTTTAATAGCACAGTTCATATCTTTAACGGCATTAGAAAGCTCTGGAGAAGCTGTGCAGCGCTTGTTAATATTGGCGTTGAAACTTCTGTGAAAAATATCCGGGAAATGAGCTAAAATTAGAAGGCAAGGCGGTCAGAATTGGCTATTGCGGTGTAAACACCGCCAAGTGCCGCTCTCGCGCCAGACTTCGTCGATGTATCAAGCCTTTCAACTGTTTACTTGTGTCCACAAAAGTTGTTCACATAAACGTTAGTAAGTAAGTAGGATAGCAGTACATGTATGAGTCCAGGGCCAATGGGCATAGGCAACTCACTCTTTCGGTGATAAGATAGCACTGTACCTGGTAAGTAGTAGATTATCACTGTGGGAATGAGCCCAGATAACTGTCGTTCAGTTGTTCAAACGTGTGTGAATTACTAAGGGACCAAACTGCTGAGGTCATCGGCCCCTAGACTTACACAATACTTAAAGTAACTTAGACTATCTTATGCTAAGAACAACACACACACCCATGTCCGAGGGAGGACTCGAACCTCCTGCGGGAGGGGCCGCGCAGTTCGTGACATGACGCCTCAAACTGCGCGGTCACTCCGCGCAGCTAATTGTCGTGTCAGGATCACTGATGAGGACTTCCTGTGTCAGGTTACAGGTTTGTGCTAGTTTCCGCCACTCCCCTCCTCATTCAGTGGAGAATAACCGATAATTGGTCAAGGTCACCCAGGAGAACCCCTGTCCTGCACTTTGGCAAATGTGTGAATTACATTCAATATGGGAGCCTCAACACTACCCACGCAATTATTCGAGATATATTAAAGGTCATTACGTTTCTGTGGGGAACCCCTGGACCAATGAAAGTACATTAAAATGGCAGGAAACGTCTCTCCTCCACCTGGACCAATAAAATTCAAAATACCCCTCCCCCTTATCATCCTTTACAATTACTTCAGTTGCACAGCCCTCTTCATTCGAAGTCTGCACATTATGGGGAGATTTTCAGGTTTATTGTTAACAAATTACTGTTAACAATAATTCTATAGTGGCAGGGTTTGGAAATAATAACAATGATATAAGAAATTAAATTACTAACAATTTCTTTTGAAATACAGGTGTTTACAATAATTTTCTTGTTGTTTATTATCTGTTTTTATGTTTTTATTTCTAAATGCAAAAAAAAGGAAGTAGGTTACAGTACGCTTGTTCGCCCACTGCTTGAATACTGCTCGGCAGTGTGGGATCCGTATCAGATAGGGTTGATAGAAGAGATAGAGAAGATCCAACGGAGAGCAGCGCGCTTCATTATAGGATCATTTAGTAATCGCGAAAGCGTTACGGAGATGATAGATAAACTCCAGTAGAAGACCCTGCAGGAGAGACGCTCAGTAGCTTGGTACGGGCTTTTGTTAAAGTTTCGAGAACATACCTTCACCGAAGAGTCAAGCAGTATATTGCTCCCTCCTACGTATATCTCGCGAAGAGACCATGAGGATAAAATCAGAGAGATTAGAGCCCACACAGAAGCATACCGACAATCCTTCTTTCCACGAACAATACGAGGCTGGAATAGAAGGGAGAACCGATAGAGGTACTCTAGGTACCCTCCGCCACACATCGTCAGGTGGATTGCGGAGTATGGAAGTAGATGTAGAATGTATAAGAACTATTTCTTCGATGACTTATATACATTGGTTTATTTACAATAAATTGTAAAGGCGTTTTTTACAACTTTGTTTCCTAATGAATTATGCACTTTACTATCAGGTACATTTATTTACACTAAAATTATCAGAGAGAAGAACAACTTGAATACTAAGTTTCCCACTGCCAACGGCCTTGCCTACTTGATTGAGAGTTAGCGACCACAGTCAAGAAAATTGACAACAACCAGGAGAGTGGTGTGCTCACCACATGTCCTCCATATCCACATCCAGTAGCGCCTGTCAACTGAGGATGACACGGCAGTTAGTCAGTACCATTGGGCCTTCCGAGGCCTGATCGGATGGAGAGAGAGACTAAGTGTCCCATTTTGTTTGAGTTACACTTGTTACTCTTTTATACAATGTTCAAAATTTTTCTTCTGACCATTCTACATACACAATATATACATTTTAATCATATATTTCTGATTATTTTCCTGCATACAATATGTATAGTAATGAAGATTAGCATCAGAAGGTGAAGAAAAATCACATACACACATACACATATAAATACACTGAAGAGCCAAAGCAACTGGCACACTTGCCTAATATCGTGTAGGGTCGCCATTAACACGCAAAAGTGCCACAACATGACGTGGCATGGACTCGACTAAGTGTGGAGTAGTGCTGGAGAGAATTGACACCATGAATCCTGCAGGGCTGACCATAAATCTGTAAGAGTACGAGAGAGTGGAAATCTCTTCTGAACATCTCGTTGCATGAAATCCCAGATATACTCAACAATGCCCATGTCTGGGGCCTTTATTGGCCAGCGGAAGTGTTTAAAATCAGAAGTGTGTTCCTGGAGCCACTCTGTAGCAATTCTGGATGTGTGGGGTGTCGCATTGTCCTACTGGAATTTCCCAAGTCCGTCGGAGTGCACAATGGACATGAATGGACGCAGGTGACCAGACAGAATGCTTACGTACACTTGTCAGAGTCGTAACTAGAGGAGGTATCAGGCGTCCCATATCACTCCAACTGCACACGCCCCACACCATTACAGAGCCTCCACCAGCTTGAACAGTTCCCTGCTGACACGCAGGGTCCATGAATTCGTGAGGTTGTCTCCATACCTGTACATGTCCATCCACTCGATACAATTTGAAACAATACTCGTCCGGGCAACATGTTTCCAGTCATCAACAGTCCAATGACGGTGTTGAGCGGCACAGGCAAGGCGTAAAGCTTTGTGTCATGCAGTCATCAAGGGTAAACGAATGGGCCTTAGGCTCCGAAAGCCCATACAGATTATGTTTCGTTGAATGTTTCGCACGCATACACTTATTGATGGCCCAGCACTGAAAATTGCAGCAATTTGCGGAAGGGTTGCGCTTCTATCACATTGAACGATTCTCTTCAGTCGTCGTTGGTCCTATTATTTGCAGGATATTTTCCGGGCGCAGCGATGTCGGAGGTTTGATGTTTTACCGGATTCCTGATATCGTGGTACAATCGTCAAATGGTCGAACGGGAAAATCCCCACTTCATCGCTACCTCGGAGATGCTGTGTCCCACCGCTCGTGCGCCGGCTATAACACCACGTTCAGACTCACTTAAATCTCGATAACCTGCCATTGTAGCAGCAGTAACCGATCTAACAACTGCGCCAGACACTTGTTATCTGCCGACCGCAGCGCCGTATTTTACCGGTTTACATATCTCTGTACTTGAATACTCATGCCTATACCAGTTTATTTGGCGCTTCAGTCTACATACAATATTTACATGCACATATAGGGTGCAGTTTTGTACATAGTACACAAAATATAGTTTGTAATTAGGTATACATACTGCACAACTATGACAAGCAGTTCTTCCGAACATTCCGCTAATTACAAACAAATAAATACATAGCCACTCACTCAATCGCTCAACGCGTAGTGTGATTATGGGAAGGTCCCAATCCCGTCCCCACAGGTAAACCATTTGTCATCATGATGTGACTGCTCAACTTTCGGCTGCAGTGCAATATGTACACCCTGGCATTGTGATCAGAGGACTACGTGCTGCATCGTACGTGGAGCGGTGCCAACGCCCTCGAGCAAATACCTCTTGTAATCCTTGCTCTTGAGAGCTATCAAGGCTGCACAAAGCACTTCCCTTGCCCGTCTCTCGGTGGCACTTGCATCATTGCTGTAAGCGTACATTTTCGATTTGAGCCCTACACTCCACAATCCGTATGCATCCATATAAAGTAACTTAGGAAGTTTGTCTTTGCGAACTGATAGTGGAATCAGTAAATATGGAATTTGGAGAAATCCAGAAAACGCATACCGTAATAGAAAGGTTTCGTGAACTGCACTGAAACCTTGGTCATTTCCATAGCAACCAGTCCTTATTGCAGTTAGTAGCCCTCTACAAATTTGGCCTGGCGAAGTAATCTCTTGCGGTATAACGACCACGCCATCAGTAAACTACATGAATTTCGCGATGTTCTGCAACATTTTCCATTCTTTATCCAGGACCTGAACTGATCATTTATTTGTGAACATTGTCTTCAAATTCACACGTCACCAGAGCCCTCTGTTTGGTGTTTATATCAATGTACTTCTTGAACCAGGAACGTTGCTTGAAGGAAATGCTACGGATGATTCTAACAGGTTCTGTCCCCAACTTGAGACATTCCTGGAGGTTTCTGTATTGCAGAATATACTGCTGTTTGCTTCCCAGCACATCAACGGCTTCGGAATGGGACCGTTTTGTGGAACTACGCACTCCAGACAGGGCTGAAAGTTGATGAGAACATCACTCAAATAGGCTGAATAAGCCAGTTGTACCTTCAGATCATACCATTCTCTAATATCGGCAGACACATCATGGACAGTTTCCTAGAAGCTCAGAATTTCCTCTCAGGCATCAATCGCAAACGTCCAGACGGTAGATTTTGTTGCATGGCGTACCCACAGAGATAGTTTACATCTAAGTCAAAGATGAAACATAGCTCGTCAGATGGTCTGTACTCCTCGCTCATTTACGGGTTATTGGCCTCGGTATGCCTGTGCACACACTGGCAAAGTGCCTTGCGAATCCCACATTAAAAAAAAGAGTAGCATGTCAGCATTGGTCGCACAATGCAATGTCGACACATGTTCTTCTTCACATTGCTACCTGCAAAAGCCCTGGTGTGGTGGAATACAAAGAAGGATCTAGAGAGTATGTACCTTGCTATACACTACCGCATTTCTCGAAAATGTCTGGGAGCAGTTGTACATCAGTGATCTTGTATAATTCACCCTAAATCAGAGATACTGCACTCCTGCCAAATTATCACCATGTGCTCATATTCTGCATGTGTTATGGAAGTACCCATTAGTTGACTGGAAAATGCGGCTATGTCAGGCAGTGTGATTTTGTGTAATCTCTCCATCAAATATAGGTATTTATATGGAATGAATCTCTTATTCGTCACATGCCGAAACACTGCATCATCGGGATTTGCGACCCTGGTGATATGTGTATCCTTTTGACAGATTGCCTCAGTCAGTTTTTGAAGAGATGCATGTATGAAACATAGCGAATCCAGGAAGCAGAGCGTTATTTTTGGCGTGATACGCTTGGAAAATGAAACTTATATTTCAATAGTGTCAGGAATGACACTAATCTTATCGTCTTTCAAGCCAAAATCACCCAAGTCATCATCATACCCACTCAAATTGTGAAAGGAGACGTGTGCGTGTTGTGGAAGTTGGTACTTCAAATTGCATGTATTGTGAACTGTTCTGTGGAACTTACCCATTAGATGACACTGGTATGTACGTGGAGTTTCCACATTGCTATTCATCGTCAGCCCAAAAATATGACAATGAACTGTCTGCTCGTATAAGGCATCATTTCCCCGCGAGTCAGCCATGGAAATGTTGTTGCAGTATACCCCATCAGCTTCTCACTCTAGTTATTCGAGCTCAGAGAGTAGCCATCTTACTGGATTTTTCCCAATGTATGATTCGAATTTGTTGTGACTGTAGTAGTATTAGCATATAACTTGATACGCTGCCATATACAGTATGTGACATCCTGAGAAAATACTGCAGGAGGTAGAAGTCGCAATGCACCAAAGGAACTAGGAGCCACCCGCAGTCGGCGGATATGACAAAGGGACGTCGCTCCTGGTGGTGGGAATTCTTAAAGGTTGAGAACTTTTCATCTTCGTAGGCATTTGCACACGCATAAGTTCGTGGCTCGAGCAGTCAATGAGGTACCTTTTGAGATACTCAATGGTCAGGTCCCTCTTTCCCCATGGGTACTCTTGGCACGTGCACAGGGCCCCGCGATCGATAGGGACCTCCTAGTTCCTGCCAGATCACCAAACGATAACCGATATTTAAAAACAAATTCATTTCGAAAAAATCGAACGACAATGACTGACTACAATACTTACTTGCTTATTAGCTTTGCGCAGTGCACATTACTGCACGGAGCGAATAGCGGCGTAAAATTAAACTTGACCGACCGACTGAAATAAACCAACTTGACGATCGGGAATTCCCCTGTATTTGTCTGCGGAGGTGAGACGTTTGTTTTGTTTGTAGTTGTTACTAACTGTGCTCTGAGGTATTCTTTGATTAAATCATCGTTAGCCTGTTTTGTTTTGTGTTAGCAACTATTTTCGGTGTAAAAATAAATACTGAGCTATAATATAAAATGTCGAAACGGTCATATCCTAGTGGATCTGCAAAGAGGAAAAAAGCTGTACATCAGAAGGAAGTAACTGAAAAGTTACAAAAATTAACAGCATATTTTGCCACTGTTCTGGCGCAACTTTTGTAAATAGCAGTCAAATAATAAATCTACCACATGATGAGTCTACATCAATTTCAGATTTCTACCAATTTAGGAAAAGAGATTGAATCAGAAAGCGACCATCCCTATGACGAAAGTGCAACAACTTCGGTGATTTTACCAACATCGTCAACTGTGTCAGTTGAACAACAGTTTTCTAACTCAGAAGAAATATCACACGATCCAGCTGATTACAGAAAGATTGCAGAAAGAAATCGCGAAATTTTGGTTCGTAAGGGACCTATATATTTTCCAAATAAAGATTCTGACTTTTCCGAGACATCCAGAACCTAAAAAGATGGTAATAAATCAGTAACTGGGTATTTCAATCAACTATTACCTATTCGCAAATTAAATAACAATGAAAGTGTCGAAAGAAAATGGTTGTTGTATTCGCCTTCCAAAAACTCTGTATTTGGTTTTTCATGTTGCTTATTTAACGCTTTTGATGTAAATCTATGCTCCCTGAGTGGATGTAATGATTGGAAGCACATTAATCACATAATTTTAACACATCAAAATACCCCAACACATAGGAAATCTATCATGACTTATGTGACACGAAGTAAAGCAGTTGGTAGACTAGATATGGGTTTATTATCTCAACATCAAAAAGAAGTGGATTACTGGAGAAATGAACTTAAACGGATTGTAGATGTTCTAAAATTTTTGACATCGAGAGAGCTTCCATTTCGCGGTGACAATGAAATTCTAGGATTTACCAAGAATGGAAATTATTTGGTAAATGTGGAGTTATTAAGTGAATTCCATCCATTTCTTGTAGATCACTTACAAAAATTTGGCAATCCTTGGAACGCTAGCACTTCTTATTTATCAGCGAATTCTTTAATGAATTTGTTGACGTAATGGGAAAACAGGTCTTAAAAAATTATAACTGATGTTAAATTACCAAAGTATTTTTCAATTAGCGTTGACAGTACGCTCCATCTGTCTCATGTTGACCAGCTAACTTTTATAATTCGATACGTTGAAACCATGTTCCTGATGAAAGGTTCCTGAAATTTATACCTATTAAAGACCATAAATCTGAGTATTTAACGGAAATCATCTTAAATTTGTAGAGAATCATGATATTCCCATTAAAACATTGTAGAGGACAAAGCTACGACAAGGCTTCCAATAAGTCGGGGAAGTATACTGGTCTACAAGAAATAATCAAGGAGAAATGTGAATTTGCCACCGTTGTACCATGTGCGGAACATTCACTAGACTTGGTAGGTGTCCAAGTTGTTGGGTGTGTACCAGAGGCAACAAAGTTTTTGAAATGGTTCAGAAAGTGTACAACTTTATGTTGAGCTCTACCAACCTATGAAATATATTGACAGAACATTTAGGTTCAAAAAAATTTGTTAAAAGTTTTTCACAAACCAGATGGTCAGCCCCAGCTAAGGCAGTAGCGCCTTGCATGAAGGTCATAAACAAATTATAGGAACTTTGATGTCCATCGCAGAAGATACAGACTGACTCTTGCACTGTATTGAGGACATTGCATCGTTGTTGTTCTTTGTGAAATACAACAGTGTAACTATCAGGGTTGGCTAGCAGCGTTTCTTGATAGTTTCCATTTTTGTTCAACCTCTGTATATAACAGTTGTTAATGCTACCACTGAAACTTGTCGACACAGTATCCTACAAATGAATTAAAAGTGAGAGGCAAGGAGGCCAGAATCGTTTTTTTTGGTATAAACACTGGAATGTGCAAGGCTTCCATTCCCCGAAAAACTAAAGAATCTAAAAATATCCAGGGGGCAAAGCCTGATTCTTCAATTCATGTATACACCCTGGATACTAGAAGAAGATGATGTTCATGAGCACACTGTGTAGAATAAAGAAGTGAATCATGAAGTTGTTGGACCCCTCTGCTTTTCAAAATTAGCTATTCAGTGACACACACACACACACACACACACACACACACACACACACACACACATATATATATATATATATATATATATATATATATATATATATATATATGTGTGTGTGTGTGTGTGTCACTGAATAGCTAATTTTGAAAAGCATATATATTGGTAAAATACATATTACCATAGATGCCTCAACTCATTTACCACCATTGACAAGGCCGTCTTTAACCTATTGCAGGTCCTGCGCACATAAGCATAATGGGGCCCTTATGACCTTGACAGAGCACTATTTTGTTAGAGTAGACCAAAAAAAGTAGATAAGCGAGGTTCTAGATATGTTTTTATCTCTTTACAGTAAATGAATAGATGTTGTTGTTGTTGTTGTCTTCAGTCCTCAGACTGGTTTGATGCAGCTCTCCATGCTACTCTATCCTGTGCAAGCTTCTTCATCTCCCAGTACGTACTGCAACCTACATCCTTCTGAATCTGCTTAGTGTATTCATCTCTTGGACTCTCTCTACGATTTTTACCCTCCACGCTGCCCTCCAGTGCTAAATTTGTGATCCCTTGATGCCTCAAAACATGTCCTACCAACCGATCCCTTCTTCTAGTCAAGTTGTGCCACAAACTTCTCTTCTCCCCAGTCCTATTCAATACCTCCTCATTAGTAACGAGATCTATCCACCTTATCTTCAGCATTCTTCTGTAGCACCACATTTCGAAAGCTTCTATTCTCTTCTTGTCCAAACTAGTTATCGTCCATGTTTCACTTCCATACATGGCTACACTCCAAACAAATACTTTCAGAAACGACTTCCTGATACATAAATCTATATTCGATGTTAACAAATTTCTCTTCTTCAGAAACGCTTTTCTTGCCATTGCCAGTCTACATTTTATATCCTCTGTACTTCCACAATCATCAGTTATTTTACTTCCTAAATAGCAAAACTCCTTTACTACTTTAAGTGTCTGATTTCCTAATCTAATTCCCTCAGCATCACCCAATTTAATTGGACTACATTCCATTATCCTCGGTTTGCTTTTCTTGATGTTCATCTTATATCCCCCTTTCAAGACACTGTCCATTCCGTTCAACTGCTCTTCCAAGTCCTTTGCCGTCTCTGACAGAATTACAATGTCATCGGCAAACCTCAAAGTTTTTACTTCTTCTCCATGAATTTTAATACCTATTCCAAATTTTTCTTTTGTTTCCTTTACTTCTTGCTCAATATACAGATTGAATAACATCGGGGAGAGGCTACAACCCTGTCTCACTCCTTTCCTAACCACTGCTTCACTTTCATGCCCCTCGACTTTTATGACTGCCATCTGGTTTCTGTACAAATTGTAAATATCCTTTCGCTCCCTGTATTTTACCCCTGCCACCTTCAGAATTTCAAAGAGAGTATTCCAGTCAACATTGTCAAAAGCTTTCTCTAAGTCTACAAATGCTAGAAACGTAGGTTTGCCTTTTCTTAATCTTTCTTCTAAGATAAGTCGTAAGGTCAGTATTGCCTCACGTGTTCCAACATTTCTAAGGAATCCAAACTGATCCTCCCCGAGGTCCGCATCTACCAGTTTTTCCATTCGTCTGTAAAGAATTCGCGCTAGTATTTTGCAGCTGTGACTTATTAAACTGATAGTTTGGTAATTTTCACATGTGTCAGCACCTTCTTTCTTTGGGATTGGAATTATTATATTCTTCTTGAAGTCTGAGGGTATTTCCCCTGTCTCATACATCTTGATCACCAGCTGGTAGAGTTTTGTCATGACTGGCTCTCCCAAGGCCGTCAGTAGTTCTAATGGAATGTTGTCTACTCCGGGGGCCTTGTTTCGACTCAGGTCTTTCAGTGCTCTGTCAAACTCTTCACGCAGTATCTTATCTTCCATTTCGTCTTCATCTAAATCCTCTTCCATTTCCATAATATTGTCCTCAAGTACATCGCCCTTGTATAAACCCTCTATATACCCCTTCCACCTTTCTGCCTTCCCTTCTTTGCTTAGAACTGGGTTGCCATCTGAGCTCTTGATATTCATACACGTGGTTCTCTTCTCTCCAAGGTCTCTTTAATTTTCCTGTAGGCAGTATTTATCTTACCCCCAGTGAGATAAGCCTCTACATCCTTACATTTGTCCTCTAGCCATCCCTGCTTAGCCATTTTGCACTTCCTGTCGATCTCATTTTTGAGACGTTTGTATTCCTTTTTGCCTGCTTCATTTAATGCATTTCTATATTTTCTCCTTTCATCAATTAAATTCAATATTTCTTCTGTTACCCAAGGATTTCTAGCAGCCCTCGTCTTTTTACCTACTTTATCCTCTGCTGCCTTCACTACTTCATCCCTCAGAGCTACCCATTCTTCTTCTACTGTGTTTCTTTCCCTCATTCCTGTCAATTGATCCCTTATGCTCTCCTTGAAACCCTGTACAACCTCTGGTTCTTTCAGCTTATCCAGATCCCATGTCCTTAAATTCCCACCTCTTTGCAGTTTCTTCAGTTTTAACCTACAGGTCATAACCAATAGATTGTGGTCAGAGTCCACATCTGCCCCTGGAAATGTCTTACAATTTAAAACCTGATTGCTAAATCTCTGTCTTACCATTATACACTCCTGGAAATTGAAATAAGAACACCGTGAATTCATTGTCCCAGGAAGGGGAAACTTTATTGACACATTCCTGGGGTCAGATACATCACATGATCACACTGACAGAACAACAGGCACATAGACACAGGCAACAGAGCATGCACAATGTAGGCACTAGTACAGTGTATATCCACCTTTCGCAGCAATGCAGGCTGCTATTCTCCCATGGAGACGATCGTAGAGATGCTGGATGTAATCCTGTGGAACGGCTTGCCATGCCATTTTCACCTGGCGCCTCAGTTGGACCAGCGTTCGTGCTGGACGTGCAGACCGCGTGAGACGACGCTTCATCCAGTCCCAAACATGCTCAATGGGGGACAGATCCGGAGATCTTGCTGGCCAGGGTAGTTGACTTACACCTTCTAGAGCACATTGGGTGGCACGGGATGCATGCGGACGTGCATTGTCCTGTTGGAACAGCAAGTTCCCTTGCCGGTCTAGGAATGGTAGAACGATGGGTTCGATGACGGTTTGGATGTACCGTGCACTATTCAGTGTCCCCTCGACGATCACCAGAGGTGTACGGCCAGTGTAGGAGATCGCTCCCCACACCATGATGCCGGGTGTTGGCCCTGTGTGCCTCGGTCGTATGCAGTCCTGATTGTGGCGCTCACCTGCACGGCGCCAAACACGCATACAACCATCATTGGCACCAAGGCAGAAGCGACTCTCATCGCTGAAGACGACACGTCTCCATTCGTCCCTCCATTCACGCCTGTCGCGACACCACTGGAGGCGGGCTGCACGATGTTGGGGCGTGAGCGGAAGACGGCCTAACGGTGTGCGGGACCGTAGCCCAGCTTCATGGAGACGGTTGCGAATGGTCCTCGCCGATACCCCAGGAGCAACAGTGTCCGTAATTTGCTGGGAAGTGGCGGTGCGGTCCCCTACGGCACTGCGTAGGATCCTACGGTCTTGGCGTGCATCCGTGCGTCGCTGCGGTCCGGTCCCAGGTCGACGGGCACGTGCACCTTCCGCCGACCACTGACGACAACATCGATGTACTGTGGAGACCTCACGCCCCACGTGTTGAGCAATTCGGCGGTACGTCCACCCGGCCTCCCGCATGCCCACTATACGCCCTCGCTCAAAGTCCGTCAACTGCACATACGGTTCACGTCCACGCTGCGCGGCATGCTACCAGTGTTAAAGACTGCGATGGAGCTCCGTATGCCACGGCAAACTGGCTGACACTGACGGCGGCGGTGCACAAATGCTGCGCAGCTAGCGCCATTCGACGGCCAAAACCGCGGTTCCTGGTGTGTCCGCTGTGCCATGCGTGTGATCATTGCTTGTACAGCCCCCTCGCAGTGTCCGGAGCAAGTATGGTGGGTCTGACACACCGGTGTCAATGTGTTCTTTTTTCCATTTCCAGGAGTGTATAATCTATCTGATACCTTTTAGTATCTCCAGGATTCCTCCATGTATACAACCTCCTTTTATGATTCTTGAACCAAGTGTTAGCTATGATTAAGTTATGCTCTGTGCAAAATTCTGCCAGGCGGCTTCCTCTTTCATTTCTTTGCCCCAGTCCATATTCACCTACTACGTTTCCTTCTCTCCCTTTTCCTACACTGGAATTCCAGTCACCCACGACTATTAAATTTTCATCTCACTTCACTATCTGAATAATTTCTTTTATTTGATCATACATTTCTTCAATTTCTTCATTATCTGCAGAGCTAGTTGGCATATAAACTTGTACTACTGTAGTAGGTGTGGGCTTCGTATCTATCTTGGCCACAATAATGAATTCACTATGATGTTTGTAGTAACTTACCCGCATTCCTATTTTCCTATTCATTATTAAACCTACTCCTGCGTTACCCCTATTTTATTTTGTGTTTATAACCCTGTAGTCACCTGACCAGAAGTCTTGTTCCTCCTGCCACCGAACTTCACTAATTCCTACTATATCTAACTTTATCCTATCCATTTCCCTTTTTAAATTATCTAACCTACCTGCCCGATTAAGGGATCTGACATTCCACGCTCCGATCCGTAGAACGCCAGTTTTCTTTCTCCTGATAACGACATCCTCCTGAGTAGTCCCCGCCCGGAGATCCGAATGGGGGACTATTTTAATAAAATCCACAAAAGTAACTCTTGTAGCATTCACAGGTTAGTGCTTAAAAATCTATGTTGATTGAAGAGGTACCCTTCTAGTTTTGAGACGGGCAAAAACGTTAATCACTTCTTCAAAATCTATATTTTTGATCATATCACATTCTATGGATAACAGCGTTAAACTGGTTAATTTCTATTGATGCATTGTACTTCTTAATTCATGTTTTATTCTTTTCAGTTTTGAGAAGGGGGGTTCCGCACTGCAGTTCGATACCATCATGCTTAAAAAGATTCTCAATGCGATTTCTACATTTGGAAATGTGTCTTCAGTTTTGTTTTCTTTCAAAAGGTGATATAGTTCCATTATACTATTAGTTCCCCTATTTTTATTATAAACGATTTTCAAGTATTTTGTTAAATGCAAACATTCCGTTTCCAGCTCTTTCTAGTTAACGACTTCATAATAAATTTCATAAAATTCTTTGCAACTTTGCCTAAGCTCTTCGGAATTCAGAGTTTTCAAGCAAAAAAAAAAAAAAAACCAAAACGTTGACTAATGTTCTCATACTAACTTATTCGTTATTTTACATGAACGCTCAGTGTATCAATTATGAGAATGAAGATTTTTACTTTCGATTTCTCTTTTCCATTCAGTTACACTGACGGTGCAGAGCCATCAAGAAACCTCTGGCGTGAGCTTCTACGTTTTGTTCCTTGAGATAGGTTCTTGTAATCAAGTTCCTGGTTTCTTTCTTTGATGGATGATTCGAAGTCGTCAAATTTATCCCTGAGGTTAATGATAAAATCATCAAGTGAAGCGAACAAATTAGTTGCAACGTGCAGTGTTAATGTTTCTTTCTGAAGATAATTACTTGTTTTGTCTGTTCTTTCCAATATAGAGCTCCAAATTTCCGTTAGTATAATAGAGTCTAGCTTTCCCATTTTTGTGGACAGACTAAGGGCTTCGTCAGTAGTTTCTCTTCCCTCAATACAGTGCAAGAGTCAGTCGTGATCTCAACAGTGTTCTGTACAGATGTGAGTGAATTATATCAGAGCTAAGAGAACTCAAATGTGAGCAAATTTTTGGTGCTGATAAAATGGGTATTTCCTTCACGAAGGTAACCGAAATGTTTTTCTTTCAGGAGACACCGCATCGAAGATTTAGTCTGCGTACAGGGAAAGCAGAAAAACATTATCCGCTATGTCACAATGTAGACAAAAGTATGTGATAAGTGATCATGACAGACGGTCATTGAAGAAGATTGTGACGAAAAAAAGAGAATGACATTGTTGACTCCTGTCTAGTCGTCGAATATGGGGTGTCTAGGAAACCTGTGCCGGCCGGAGTGGCCTAGCGGTTCTAGGCGCTACACACTGGAAATGCGCGACCGCTACGGTCGCAGGTTCGAATCCTGCCTCGGGTATGGACGTGTGTGATATCCTTAGGTTAGTTAGGTTTAAGTAGTTCTAAGTTCTAGGGGACTGATGACCTCAGAAGTTAAGCCCCATAGTGCTCAGAGCCATTTGAACCATTTTTTAGGAAACCTGTTTTCTCGGATCGCTAGACAACTATTCAAGAAAATCGTATTACTGAGTTTTATTACGAAAGGAACAATGCCAATACTTAATTTTTACAATAACACAGAAGTGTGACAAGCAAAGGGTGACATGCAAACAAGAAATCTCTTCAGCACATACAATTTCTAAGTCGCTGGTCTTGAAGTGCCTAATCTTGATGCTGCTGTAGAAGTGGGCCGCGACCAGTCGGCGAGGTGCTTCTGCCCTCTTCGGATAGAGGTCGCTGCCGTCGCGTTGTCGATCTGTAGTGAGGTTGGTCAGCGTGCAATTGGCTGACGTCTTCTTCAGACCTCAGAGGCTCTCGTTTCCGACTGGGGTGCCGGCGTTTGACTTTACGCCGTAACAGACTTCGCAAAAGTCACTGTAGAACTGAATGTCGCACTCATGAATCCCATCAGAGTTCCAGAAAGAAGAAATTGATGGGTGAGCTGAAATGGCAAAACCACTCATCAGTGGTGCAAATGCCCTTGATAGGAAAACGTAGTGCCGAAACCATAAAACCCAAACTAAGGAGTAATGTAGCAAAGTCATTTGGATGGATGAGTTCTGTTCCACCCTATTTATTACTTCTGTCCCAACTGACGTCAGAGTGAAACATGGCGGGGGTTTGATGACGATAATGGTTGCTATATCGTGGTATTGCATCGGCCCCACGGTTAACTTTGCAAGGTCGTATTACTACCAATGATTGTGTGACCTCTCTGGCTATCCAAGTCCATCCAGTGGTTCAATGTTTGTTCTCCAATGGTGATGCTGTGCTCCAAGATGATGGGCCTCTGTTCACACATGTCCCATCGTCCAGGACAGGTTTTGTGAGAACGAGGATGAATTGTCGCATCTCTCCTGGCCACCGCACTCACCAGATCTCAATATTATTGAGCCTTTGTGGTCCACTTTGGAGAGAACGGTGCGTGTACTCTATCCATCTCCAGCAACAGTATCTGAACTTACCATTAGTTTGCAGGAAAGACAGTATAAGCTTTCCTTGAAAACGATACAGGACCTGTATTCATCCAGCCCGAGAACACAGGACGCCGTTTTGAATGCCAACAATTTTCCAACACCGTATCAGGCATGGTAATGTTTTGTGTTTTTGGTATTTCCATATTTTTGTCCACCCCCGGAACTGAATTCGTCTTTTCAAGAGCTGTCGTTAAATAGGACAGAGTTATACTAAAAACAACTATAGTTAATACAGTATATCGGTTCATACAAGAGTTAAGTAGATTTAACGTAAAACGAAACATTAGACGTAGGGGCCCCGCTGTGTACTATCATTTGGGAAAACATCATGTCGATATCTTGAAGTGTTCACGAAATAATAAGGGCGAAAGCTTGAGGTAAATGTCCTGTATATTTAGCCTCAAAGTCATGACGTGTATAACATTGCATATCCTCTACTGTCGTAAGTAATATATTGCTATACGAGTATCTTATATACAGGATCATCCAAATGTAACAGAAAAAAGTAAAATGAAAACGTACATAATTTCGAAACTACAGCCAGTAGTGCAGCGTGGTTTCCGCCGAAGAACGGGAGACATATTAAATAATAATATAATTTATTGCCAGAATATTTACATATGTAACAAGATATGTATCTGAATCGTTGTTCGAGTTACTGCTCTTTGTTATTTAAATAGATATACTAGACAGTGCAAATGGAGAATAATGTGAACTGAATGAGGAGACACAATGTGCACATTTACTTGATGGGAGCTGCACTACTCCAATTAATTTAAAAGGTATCTGTCGTTGAAAACTAACTATTCTGGGATTTCCACGCTATTAAAGCAAATACCATGTCTTTCAACGCAAATCACATCTAGCCACTGACAATGCTTTTCTCATTATTTGTTCACGCGCTATATAAGCGAGTGAAAACACGTGAAGTTGCTACATTATTTTTGTATAGGGCTATTATAGAGGGCAGTTAAGACTGTCACTCAAATCGCAGTACGGAACCACGCGCTGAGAATGAAACCACTGAGTCCATAACGACTTTATTGAACTTGCTGAGAGACTGATTTCTTGTTATGCACTTTCGTTTAGTTTCGCTATCGTCAGATTCTATAATAGGAAAAGAGAAAATCTAGATTATGAACTTAAAATTTCGCCATTTCTGTTAGTAATTAACGGAAAGTAAAAATCCAAATACATGCAGTACATACCTGTGTGTCATAGGTAGCATTTGGTAAACAAAACATTGACATACTATATCTAATAACTAGGGAATACACTTACATATATGTGCAAGAGTAAAAACGAAACAGGCTCTGAAAACTTTCTTCAGATTGTATTCCACTATGCTCGGATTTATATGTGGTTTTTCGATTACATCAAAATAATTTATAATTAGTCGTTTGTAATATATCAATGTAAGAAACATCATAGTCCTTAAAGATTGTACAAAATAATTACAATGAAATGTGTTTTTTTAAAGATTATCCTTACATTCTATTTCAGTAGTCAAGAAAGCATTTAAATTATGAATGAAAACACACACGACACTGGTATAATATTCTATACTATGTATTAGCTATTTCACAAGCAGGCTTTCAGCTGTTGCGCCATTACCATGTACAAAGATATATATGTGGTGCAGCGAATTCTTTTTAGAATCAAAGATTTTAAACTGGTGCATGTATAGAGTATCTCCGTTTCCAAAGTCGAAAATGGTTAATGTTAGATTTAGGAACAAAAAGAGAGGAGTTGTTTCAATGGAAATACGATGTAAGATTATTTCACTAATATGGAATATGTGACACAATATCTACTTAACTAGATAACAAATTACAACAATTGATGTTCCTTTCAGAAAAGAAATTGAACAATAGATTTTGGTGACATGTTCCAAGAGAGAGGCTGAACAAAATAATCTTGTCTTAACAGATCCTAAATTACAATAAAATTTCTAGTGAGAGTAAGCAGGTAAGTGAAGCAGCTGTGATTATGTGTAGTAAATTTTTTAACAGGACAAGAGGAATTTTAGTAACTGGAATAAAAGAAAAATGAGAAAGATGGGTAGGATGGGTAATTTACAACTTGGGCGGGATGAGATTATGAGTTAGAAGTAGCGAGTAAGCGAACTGTGTCTGGATATTTAGTACTAAGCTTGGCATATGTACATACATTTCTTAATCTTCATTACTTCTAGGTAATTTATCTTCCTTCCTTTATGGATCTGATCTAAAAGTTTATGTGGCACCTTGTAACTATGTAATTCCTTAAGCAAGTTTCCAACTTCTATGGTGTTTCTTCAAGTGGGTAGAATATTACACTAGTCGTGTCTGTGTTTTCATACATAATGTATAAAATATTTCATCAACAACCGAAAAAACTCAATCAATGCAAGGCGTTAAAACATATTGAAAAATAGTAGAAGGAGTCTTCTTCTTCGTCTACACTTCACGTATTATGGATTTGGCTACTGATATGCACATATTTTCTCGGTCTTCCTCGAATTCTCCCTTTAGGCTCGTGTCTGTGATTTAGAGAGGTAATCTGTGGCTACTGATCTTGTTAATATGATCATTTTATTTTTTTCCTGGTCTATTGCTCTTCAGTTCATTCCTAATATCATCACTCATAACTCTGTCTAACCTACTACATTCTTTCACTAGTCTCAGAAATCTCATTTTCATTGCCACAATTCTATTCTCTTCTTGCCTGTATGTGTGCGATGACTCAGTTGCATACAAGAAAGTATGAACAGCATCAGGATTACACAATTTTCATCATTTATCTTTTGGTGTTTTGTTTTACATGCCCCTATTGATTGTTCCACATATTTTTGGGAATTTTGCTAGATTTGTTTCTGTATTTGTATCATATTTGTATGTAATGTCATGTGTTTTAAGTGTGCTAATACTTAATTATCAACCACAAATATTGATCTTTTGAGGAATTTGGCCTTAAAAGCCACGGTTTTTCATTTAGCCTTTGATATTTTTATGCTATATTAGTTACGTAATCTACCCAACAAATAAATTATTTTTTGTAGGTCCTTTCTTTCACTCAAAAGTGTGCCATCGTCAAAATATATGAGACAGGATAAAATAGTGTCTCTATCTATTGGAATATCTATTTCTAACAGATCTTTTCGTTCTTGTATTGCATCGTCCAGATATTTGTTAAATAGGGTTAGCACGGATAAGCGACTGGTGGCTGCTACACCGACAAGCCTAACACAAACAGTTAAAACACAGTATCACACGGCACATAGTTTATACGATTGACAGTTAGATGGAGCACAGAACATCCCTCCCTCAAGTTCCCTCGACGATTGTTTGTGGCACCAAGAAGAGCATCCGACCACTTAGTTATATATTAAATTAAATTTTGCCAAATCTAGAATAAGCGACCCAGTACTAGTTGGAGTGGCAGGGAAAAGAAGAAATATTAGTGGTGCACTATGCCCTTGTATGACCTCTTTGTTTGTGAATAAATGCTGTGTGAATTTACCATTTTAAACTAGGACAAAACATGCATATTTGCACAGGAATCTCATTGTCAGAGCACCTCTCAAATGTAATGGATAAGCTCTTTTTTCATTATTCTCCATAGGAGTTCTCTGTTACCATTATCGAAAGCTTTTATATAACTAAAGAGGTTTTTCTGTTAAATTATCTTGGCTTTTAAACTTTTTAAGCACTTGTACTGCATCTCCCATAGATCGTCTCTTTTTAAAGCCCAGATGATCTCCATTTACGAGACACTCGTATATACTTTTCAGTCTATCATCCAAAAGATTAACGCAAAATTTTGCATTTAATATCCACAGGCTGATGCTTCTCTGAATTATACATAGTTATAGCTAGTAGTAGGACAAAGTTCATATGACACCACTCTGCATTGTTGCCAGATTTATTCAAGATGGCAGATCCAAGATGGTGGCGATAGATATGGCAACATCGCAATGACGTCATGGCAGGAAGTTCAAATTTTTGTGGGAAAATTGGTCAATTGGGTCACTCCACTTGTCTATCGCCACCATCTTTTATCTGCCATCTTGAATAAATTTGGCAACAATGCAGAGTGGGGCCATACAAACTTTGTCCTACTACTATAGATATTTCCCTTTTTGGAAATTGAGATTACTTCCATCTATTGCCATGCTTTAGGTTCTACTAGTTCTTTCCCAGCACATGTTTCACAATCAAGAATCAGATATATCGGCAAACTGTCAAACTTTAAATGTTCTTTTTGTATGCCATTTATGCCTGCTGCCTTCCTTTTTTCTAAGGTTTTTGTGTTGTCTACCAGTTTTTCCTGCACCGAACTGGACTTTCCATTCTCGTCCAGATATGCAGCAGGCAGATGAAGATATAGAAACATCACATGCACAATACATTACCATGCCTAATCGGTGTAGGAAAACTGATGGCACTGAAAACAGATCCAGCCGTGCTGGGATGGGTAAATACAAGGCATATATAGTTTTATGAAAATTTATACCGTTGTTCCTGGAAAATAGTGGCAAACACTGGTAACGATGATGGAGATTGATAGCGATCACGCACCTTTCTCTTGAAAACAGACCATAAAAACTCAATGACATTGAGAAATTTGGAAATTTGTGGTTCGTTCCTAAGGGACCAAAGGTCATCGGTCCCTAGGCTTACACACAACTTAAACTAACGTACACTAACGACAACACACATACCCAAGCCCCAGGGAGGACTGAAACCTCCGACGGGGGAGCTGCGCGAACCGTGGCAAGGCGCCCTAGTCCGCACAGCTATCCTGTGCAGCTGAGATTGAAATCTGGTGACTATGGTGACCAGGGAAGATACAATGATTCATCCTTGTGCTCATAAAACCAGTCTTTGACGATGCGAATTGTGTGAACAGGAACTCTGTTATCTTCGAACATAGCATCATCACTGGGAAACAAGCATTATACCACAGTATGAGCCTGATCCTCCATAACGCTCACATAAGCCTGGGCAGTAATGCTACTTTGCAGAGTAACAATGAGAGCTGTGGAATACCACGATATCATTGCTCAAATCACCGCCGTATCCCTGCCATGTTTCACTCTTGTGAAGTATTGTTGACCAGAAGTTGGAAACACTGTGAAACAAGGCTCATGCGACCAAATGGCTTTCTTCCGTTGTTCCATAGTCCAGTTCTGCACTGACTTTTGAAGCCGTCGTCCTCTTATCTTTCACCACCGTCCTCTTCAATTACCGCCTCTCACGGTTACTCAACACACACTTCGTCCGCGTTGTGACTTAGCGGACGATATTTTCCCGTTTTCCCTGTATGCGGTAAAAATTTTTGATACGGTGCCTCTTGAAACACCAAGCAATTCGACTATCTTGGTTACGGTAGCACCCACCACACGAGCGTCAACATTCTGCCCACATTCGAACTTACTTAGCTCCAACATGACGCACTCACAACTATACGAAATACTGTTGGCACCACGAGTGACACTTGGAACGTGTCGAGGACATTGCGTAAGCGCCATTTGTGCTCAAATATAACAACGAAACTTGCAGGCCTGGGTAGCATCTGTATTTACGATAAAGCATGTATTTCTCGCAGTGGTTTCATTGTTTTGTCCAACCCGTGTAAGTTTGCTTGGTTGTCTGGTGTTTGGTCTTAGATTTAGTATGACAAAACTTGGCTCACCAAGTTTGACATTTATGACCTGTATGTATTTTGAGATTTACTTTACGCCGATTACAAACGTAACTGACAAAACATTGTTTGGAACAAAAATCAAGGTAGGAATGCTATAGTTATTTACGCATGTTGCCAACTACTGATGATGCTCTACCTCTGGTTGTGTGGTATTTACATCATTCACCATATGCTCAGAAGAGATAGCATGACTAACACAGCACACGACAGCATTCTGCTGCAGACTGATGATACTTTTCTTCCAGCTACGAGGTGTTTATGTTATCTGGAAAATTGCACGGAAGTCACGACACGCCTAGACGGCACAGAGTAGCTCTCTGCCAACATCAGCTGGAACATAGGAAACCATGTAGAGCGTAGCGACTGTTACAGCTGAACTCATCGTCGTAAAATCAGTGCAACCATAGTAGAATAGAATCTAAAGAATGTTTTCAAAAATATCTCCCCTCGTGTTTGTTCCTAGATTTAGTACAGCGTTTCTCTCACCAAACACTGCCTATGACGTTTGGGATGAATTGTACGTATTCTGAGTTTTTACTTTGCTTTAATAACAAATATAACTGTCAAAATTTCTTAATGTAGATAATTACTATCATATTATGTGATTGTGGCTAAAATAAAAGAAGATAAATACTTCAATTACTCATCTCTATGGACAGAATCTAGTTTATTATTTTGACAGGGTTAGTAAACAAAAGCGATGAGAATAAACGCCGTTTAACGTATTCTTAGACGAAAAAAAGATAGAACAAGCAAACTCCTTTCTGTACTTCGGAAGTTTAATAATAAGGAATGGAAGCTTTACGGAAGAAATAAGGAGGAAGTTATCTATGAGAAAGAGAGCATTTGAAAATGTGAAGCAGTTATTAACAACTAGAAAAATTCCAATACAGCTGATGAAAAGATCTGATAAACATTCTGTTTCGAGTGCATTGTTATAGAGCAGTGAATCATGTACAGTTAAAAAGAAGGAAAATAATTGGAAAGATTTGAAATGTGCATGTGTACAAGAATGCTTAAGGTGAAGTGGACTTGCAGGCTTAAAAATGAGGAAGTAAGAAAGAAAATAGATGAGAGAAGAAGAATACTGGAAGTGATCAGAAAGAAGAAAAAAATCTTAGCTGGGACATAAATTGTGTAGGAATTGTCTGCAACGAAGAGTTATAGAGGGAAAAGTGGAAGGAATGAGAAGAAGAGGTTGGAAGAGAACTGGAATGATAAATGACATTAGGAATGGATGAACATATAAGCAGATGGAGGGAGAAGCTAGAAAAGGGCGCAATGAGGAGCGTCCACTTGATACCTGTCGTAAGACAGACACAGTTCAAATGGTTCTATTGGCTCTGAGCTCTATGGGACTTAACTTCTGAGGTCATCAGTCCACTAGAACTACTTAAACATAACTAACCTAAGGACATCACACACATCCATGGCCGAGGCAGGATTCGAACCTGCGACCGTAGCGGTCGCTCGGTTCCAGACTGTAGCGCCTAGAACCGGTCGGCCACTCCGGCCGGCACAGACACAGTAAAGAAGAAAGAATAAGTAAACATTATGGATGTTAAGTCGGCGTTGACCAGCACAGTTAGTGCTGTTAATTGAACTTCTGCGAATTCGTGCTGCAGGAATGTGAGATGTTGGAAAGCACTTCCTGAATAGTGCCCAACACGTTGGACGTCAAGTGTGTCGCTGTTGATTGTGCAGGGAAGATGTACTTTGCGTGGTCATCGTCCTGGTTTGCGACGGCAGCGGCTTACATTTTCTCACCTCGAGAATCACAGCAGAAGATCAGGGATCGCAGTAGAAGTAAGAACCAGTTTTATACACAGAGTGTCAGCTAGAAGCACCAGGAGCCGTATGCTCCAAACTGATCTATCAACACGCTTACTGATCGCCACGCTACCTCCCACATATCATCAACGTAGACTCCACCTGCTATTTGTGATGAAGAATTCAACGGATGGAATAAACGGCAAAAAAAAAAACTTCAGTGGTAGGAGGTGATAACCGCCGCGGCATCAATCAAGATCAAGGACTGTGCGGCTGGTCCCGGCGGAGGTTCGAGTCCTCCCTCGGGCATGGATGTGTGTGTTTGTCCTTAGGATAATTTAGGTTAAGTAGTGTGTAAGCTTAGGGACTGATGACCTTAACAGTTAAGTTCCATAAGATTTCACACACAGTTGAACATAAATCAAGATAGTTTGTTCAATATTCTCATTGAAGTCCGGTAACGACAGCTGCTCAGAGGCGATACAGTTTGCAATTGATGACCGTCACCGTCCTGCACGGCACATAGCGAGGGCTGAGCTGCTCGCAGCAGTGACCCAGCAGTTACCTGTGACTCAGTCTTGGACAATCCGTTGCATGAGCTACTATCAGTCACGCCATTGTGCTTACTCCACTGTACCTGGGCTTTCTTATCCTCGTTATTGGCTTGCCTTCAGCGTTAGACTCTTGACGAACTTGACTTCGCTGCGGTCCCTCCCGCCGGAGGTTCGAGTCCTCCCTCGGGCATGAGTGTGTGTGTTGTTTTCCTAGCATAGGTTAGTTTAAGTAGTGTGTAAGTCTAGGGACCGATGACCTAATCAGTTTGGTCCCTTAGGAATTCACACACATTTGAACACTTGGCTTCGTTCCATTTGGATCGGGACCAGAGAGAAACGTTTGTAACCGAGGCGTTGACATGGGAGCGGTATTTAACACTCGTGGATTTGGAGTTCGGTTCTGGGGGAGCTACAGTATGTTAGACATGGGAGCGGTATTTAACACTCGTGGATTTGGAGTTCGGTTCTGGGGGAGCTACAGTTTGTTATAGCCTCTCTCCCCTCCCAAATATACCTAGCCGACAACATCACGTATAAGATGCTACAGATACGTATGACTGTAAAAATAATAAAAATAAAATATTTGAATCAAATTATATTAATTTATTTATGTTAGTGAGAACATCGCTTTAACGTAACTTCCAAGGTATTTCATTTCAGAGGTGTGTGGCATTTGGAAAGCATTGATCCAGAAATTTGAGAAGTACATATGTCATGTAATTGATCTAATAACTATAATATGAACACACTGTCACAATTTTGACGACATCACAATCTGCACAATGTAAAATCAGCGTGTACATTCACCATTATATGACACTGCCAGCGAGTAAATGAGAGGAACGCTGTTTATTTTAGTCATTTGCGCTTATATTCTGTAAGTAAGCATTTGTATAATATTTTTCTTAGTAGGGCAGGGCTTTTTTCCCTCTCTGTATCAACTTATTAAGCTTTCTGTGCCTCTCTAACCTAGTTGTGGACTCTGGAACCGTATCAGATTTGTTCGCGATAGCAGGTACAGACAGCCTATAGAATGGTCGCCTTTACCTGGTTGGAATGTTTCGACAGACTATCGGGCCACAAGCTCACCCACGTAATAAAGAAACTGAAAAGCAGCTTGTAATTTTCTAGAAATCCTTGCATTTTCCAGACTGTTAGTTCTTATGCTACTTTATTCTCCGAAAGTTAGCAGAGAAACTCAGAAATTTAAATATGTAAAGCTTTAAACATTTTTACGAAAATGTGTTTTGGAGGGTCATTAAACTGCTGCACCCCGCTCCCCTACACGGCTCCTTTGGATCCACACCTGATATCTAATGTTCTGTATCAGAAAGTGAAATACGTACCATCTCCGATCACCATAGAGGGGGATTCCATAGCAAAAAATTGGCGATACCCTCTAGTGTTTGTTGTGGGCGCACTGAACAGGCGTTCGTATAAATTCTGGGGCATGTGATGTTCCTGCACGACAATGGCCAAGACACATTTCGGTTTCTCACACCACGCAACGCTCCCTGTGAGATGATTATCAACTCTGTATTGTTGTCGTTGCGAGCGCGCGCTCATGTGTGTGTGTGTGTGTGTGTGTGTGTGTAGAGAGAGACATTGAGAGAGAGAGAATGGAAGAGGTGAGGAAGTTCTGTATGGGCTCTAATTTCTATGATTTTCTTTTTGTGGTCCTTTCACGTGATGTATGTGCGAGAAACTAATACGTTACCTGGCTGTTTTCGGAACGTACACTCTCGGAAATTTAGAAGAAACTTCTAGGTGATTCTGAACGTTTCTATTATAATGTTTAGCATTAGAGTTTGATGCTGATCTCCATAACGCTCACGCACGGAATAAATGTAACCGTCGTGCAACGCGCCTTTTTATTGTCTCACGCGGGGAATCTTGGCCTATGACATTGTCATGATATATCAATAAGCGAGGCTCCTGGCTGTCCAATCGAAACCTGTGCAGGCATTGTATTGTTTAGCATGTTCTTGACTGCAATAAACTACACTGTTCCAAGTGTGCTTGCTATTATTCTCGTCTTACGTTGCATGTGATTGTGGTGTTCACTCCGACATCAGGTTTGATGCAGCTCTCCATGCTATTCTATCCTGTGCGAGCCTCTTCGTCCTCGAATAACTACTGCAACCTAAATTTTTCCGAATCTGCTTACTGTATTCGTCTCTTGTCTCCCTCCACGATTTTTGCTCCAACCCTCCACTTCCCTCCAATACTACATTGGTGATTCCTTAGTGTCTCCGAATATATCCTACCAACCAATCCCTTCTTTTGGTCAAGTTGTGTCACCAATTTCTTGTCTCCCTAATTATATTCAGCACTTGCACATTAGTTACGTGATCGATCCATCTAATCTTCAATATTCTTCTGTAGCTCCATATTTCGAAAGCTTCTATTCTCTTTTTGTATAAACAGTTTATCGTCTGAGTTTCATTTCCATGCATGCTACACTACAGACAAATACCTTCAGAAAAGGCTTCCTAACACTTAAATCTATATTCGATGTTAACATATTTCTCTTCTTCAGAAATGATTTTCTTCTCATTGTCAGTCTTCATTTTACATCCTCTCTACCTCGGCCATCATTACTTATTTTTCTGCCCAAATAGCAAAACTCATCTATTACTTTATGTGTCTCGTTTCCTAGTGTAATTCGATTAGCATCGCCTGATTTACTTATACTACATTCCATTATCTTTGTTTTGCTTTTGTTTATTTGCATCTTATATCCTCCTTTCAACACACTGCCCATTCCGTTCAACTGTTCTTCCAAGCTTTTGCTGTCTCTGACACAATTACAATGTCATCGGCAAACCTTCAAGTTTTTATTTCTTCTTCCTGAACTTTAATTCCTACTCCAAATTTCTCTTTGGTTTCCTTTACTGCTTTTTCAGTGTACAGATTGAATAATATGTGGATAGGCTACAACCCTGTCTAATTCCCTTCTCAACCACAGCTTCCCTTCCTTGTCCCTCGACTCATAGCTACCACCTGGTTTCTGTACAAGTTGTAAATAGCTGTCCCTACCTGTATTTTACCCCTGATACCTTCAGAATTCCGTCAGCGTTGTCGAATGCCTTCCCCAAGTCTGCAAATGCTATACACGTAGGTTGCCCTTTCTTTAACCTAGCTTCTAAGAAAAGTCATAGGGTCAATATTGCTTCTCTTGTTCCTACATTTCCCCGAAATCCAAGCTGATCTTCCCCGAGATCGGCTTCTATGAGATTTCCCGTTATTCTGTAAACAATTCGTGTTAGTATTTTGCAACCATGACTTATTAAACAGATAGTTCGACAATTTTCACACCTATCAGCAACTGATTTCTTTGGAATGGGAATTACTACATTCTTTTTGAAGTGTGAGGGTATTTCACCTGTCTCATACATCTTTCACAACAGATGGAAGAGTTTTGTCATGGCTGGCTCTCCCAAAGCTATCAGTAGTCTAGACGGAATATTGTCTACCTCAGGCGCCTTGTTTCGACTTAGATCTTTCAGAGCTTTGTCAAATTTTTGTCGCAGAATCATGTCTACCGTTTCATTTTAATTTGCGTCTCCTTCGCTTTCTATGTTATTGATTTCAAGTTCATTTCCCTAGCATATGTACTCGATGTACTCCTTCCGCCTTTCAGCTTTCCCTACTTTGCTTCGGACTGGTTCAACATCTGAGCTCTTCATATACAAACAGCCGCATCTCCTTTCCGCAAAGGCCTCTGATTTTCCTATGGGAGGTATCTATCTTTCTGCTAGAGACATACGCTTCTAAATCGTTACATTTGTCCTCTAGGCATTCCTGCTTAGCCATTTTGCAATTCTGCCCTTCCTGTCAATCTCTTGCTTTAAACATTTGTGTTCCCATTTCGCCTGCTTCATTTATTGCATTTTTGAATTTTCTACTTTCATCAGTTAAATTCAATATCTCTACTGTTATCCAAGGATATCCACTAGGCCTTGTCCTTTTAACTACTTGATCCTCTGCTGCCTTCTTCTGTTAAAACTACCCATTCATCTTCTACTGTATTCCTTTCCCCCGTTCTATTTAAGCGTTACCTAACGCTACCTCTGAAACTCTCAACAAGCTCTGGTCCTTTCAACTTATCCGGGTCCCATCTCCTTATTTTCTCACCATTTTGCAACTTCTTCAGTTTTAATCCACAGTTCAAAACCAAAAAATTGTGGTCATAGTCGACATCTGCCCCTGATAACGTCTTCAGTTTAAAATCTGTTTGCCGGTCGGTGTGGCCGAGCGGTTCTAGGCGCTTCAGTCTGGAACCGCGCGACCATACGGTCGCAGGTTCGAATCCTGCCTCGGGAATGGATGTGTGTGATGTCCTTAGGTTAGTTAGGTTTAAGTAGTTCTAAACTCTAGGGGACTGATGACCTCAGATGTTAACTCCCATAGTACTCAGAGCCATTTGAACCATTTTAAAAAAAATCTGTTTTCTAAATCTTATTCCTACCATTACATAATCAATCTGAATACTTCCGGTGTCTACATGTTTCTTCCTCGTATACACTCTCCTCTTATAGTTCTTAAATCGACTGTTAGCGATGACTAAATTATACTGTGTGCAAAATTCTACTAGCCAGCTTCCTGTTTCATTCCTTTCTCCTAGTCCATCTTCACCTATTATTTTTCTTCTCTTCCATTTCCCACTATCTAGTTCCAATCCCCCATCACTATTAAATTTTCGCCTCCTTTAACTAGCTGAATAATTTCTTTTATCTCATCATACATTTCGTCAATCTCTTCTGCATCTGCGGAGCTAGTTGGCATATAAATTTGTACTATTGTGTTAGGCGTGGGCTTTGCGTCTTTCTTGGCTATGTTAATGCGTTCACGTATGCTGTTCATAGTAGCTTAGCCGCATTTCTATTTTCTTATTCATTATTAAACCCACTCCTGCATTGCCCCTATTTGACTTTTTATTTATAACTCTGCATTCACCTGACCAGAAGTCCTGTTCCTCCTGCCACAGAACTTCACTAATTCGTAGTACATCTTACTTCAACCTATCTATCTGCCCGGTTAAGGGATCTAGATTCCACGGTCCTATTAGTAGAATGCCAGTTTCGTTTCTCTAGATGAAGACATCCTCCTGAGTAGTCCCCGCCCCGAGATACGAATGGGGCAACTACTTTACCTCCGGAATATTTCACCCAAGAGGATGCCATCATCACTGAACCATACAGTAGGGCTGCATGTCCTCAGGAAAAATTTCAACTGTAGTTTCCCCTTGCTTTCAGGCGTTCGCATCATCAGCATTGATGGTTGATGTTACAAGGGCAGATCAGTGAATTGTTGCTTGTGCAACTACTGAAAAGATTGCTGTCCCTCTTCAGGAACCACACGTCTGTCTGCCCTCTCAACAGATACCTCTGCGTTGTGGTTGTACCTTCAGTATGGCTATCTGTATCGCTGAGGCACGCATGCCACCCCACCGACGGCAAGGTGCATGGTTCATGGGGCGGCGGGGATGAGGAGGGCTTACGTTACATACATGAACAAAAGCCATTATGGCGTATATGAGTCTAAAGACCTTTTAACCCTGACATACACCTATCAGGTATAGCTATGATAAATCATTTGTATGATTCACGGGGGCATAGGTGTGTGTGTTCTACGTCTACATCTTCATGGATACTCTGCAAATCACATTCAAGTGCCTGGCAGAGGGTTCATCGAACCACCTTCACAATTCTCTATTATTCCAATCTTGTAAAGCGCGCGGAAAGAATGAACACCTATATCTTTCTGTACTAGCTCTGATTTCCCTTATTTTATCGTGGTGATCGTTCCTCCCTATGTGGGTCAGTGTCAACAAAATATTTTCGCATTCGGAGGAGAAAGTTGGTGATTGGAATTTCGTGAGAAGATTCCTTCGCAACCAAAAACGCCTTTCTTTTACAGATGTCCAGCCCGAATCCTGTATCATTTCAGTGAAACTCTCTCCCATATTTCACGATAATACAAAACGTGCTGACTTTCTTTGAACTTTTTCGATGTACTCCGTGAATCCTATCTGGTAAGGATCCCACATCGCGCAGCAGTATTCTAAAAGAGGACGGACAAGCGTAGTGTAGGCAGGCCCCTTAGTAGGCCTGTTACATTTTCTAAGTGCCCTGTCAATAAAACGCAGTCTTTGGTTAGCCTTTCCCACAACATTTTCTATGTGTTCCTTCCACTTTAAATTGTTCGTAATTGTAATACCTAGGTATTTTGTTGAATTTGTGGCTTTTAGGTCAGACGGGTTTATCGTGTAACCGAAGTTTAACGAGTTCCTTTTAGCACTCATGTGGATGACCTCACGCTTTTCGTTATTTAGGGTCAACTGCCACTTTTCGCGCTATTCAGATATCTTTTCTAAATCGTTTTGCAGTTCGTTTTGGTCTTCTGATGACTTTATTAGTCGATAAACGACAGGGTCATCTGCAAACAACCGAAGACGGCTGCTCAGATTGTCTTCCAAATCGTTTATATAGATATGAACAGCAAAGGGCCTATAACACTACCTTGGGGAATGACAGATATCACTTCTGTTTTACTCGATGACTTTGCGACATTTACTACAGACTGTGACCTCTCTGGCAGGAAATCACAAAACCAGTAACAAAACTGAGACGATATTCCATAAGCCCGCAATTTCACTACGAGCCGCTTGCGTGATACAGTGTCAAAAGCCTTCCTGAAATCCAGAAATGCAGAATCGATCTGAAATCCCTTGTCAATAGCACTCAACACTTCATGTGAATAAAGAGCTAGTTGTGTTTCACTGGAACGATGTTTTCTAAATCCATGTTGACTGTTGTTCTTAGCATAAGTTACTTTAAGTTAGATTAAGTAATGTGTAAGCCTAGGGACCGATGACCTCAGTAGTTTTTCCCCTTAGTACTTGCCACAAATTTCCAATGATTCACGGAAGACGTCAGAGGATGATGCCGACGAACTCTGAAGGTTCAAGGTTATACCGCGCGTTAATGGGGTGGTCAGGCTTCTCGCATGGAGATGGCGTGTTGGCAGAAGGCGTAGTTTGAGGGTGGCTTTTAGGACAGACCGCTGATCGAGGATATTGTCAGTTGTGGCAACAGCTGACCTGGACATGCGGTGTTGGTAACACAGATATGTGACGGCCATTCCGGGAAAGGGGAAGGAGATGAGAGACGCTACAGGGGCTGGCGTCCAATGCGCTGGCCCATACCGTGTTCCATGAGTGGTAATGGTCAGGGACAACTGGAGGAGGCAGTCCGTGAAGGATGATGTAGTATGGGCACTTTTCAGCTGTAGACCATACACTATCTGATCAAAAGTATCCGGACAGCCCTATGAAATGGGGAATTGACCATCAGATGCCACGAGAGGCGGACTCGCCAGTATAAAATGAGGCGGAGAGTATTGTGTTGTCACTAGAGATGCAGTAACAGCAGAATGGGTGGGTCGGAAGATCTCAGTGATTTGAACATTTACTAGTAATTGAATGTCACCTGAGTAACAGACCCATCAGAGAAATTTTAACTCTTCTGAAGGTGCCCAAATCGACTGTTGGTGATTGATTGCGAAGTGGAATCGTGAAGTAGCAACCATAGCTAATCAACTGCGCTGGAACCCCACAGCGCCTAACAGACAGGACGATGACGTCAACGAACATACGTAACGCCACTGGCCACGAGGTGGGAGAGGAGGAGGGGGGAGGGAATCCAAGGAAAGAGATGTCGATTCTTGAAAAGAAAGCTCCTTCTGATATCTGCGATTTTGACCAGAACTGGCAGTGATACCCAACTGCCATCATGTATAGTGCCAACAGTGAAGTAAGGAAGAGTTGGTGTTACGGTACTGGGGTGAATTTCGGGGTTATGAAGGATATAAGGATATGAACACATTTTGCAACGTTTTGTAGGTGTACTGTAGAGGAACCGTTCTCACACGATGATTCTTTGTATCAGCATGACACTGCACTTTGTCATAAAGCTGCATCTGCAATGGACTGGCCAGTCCGGAGTCCGGACCCGACTCTAATG
This sequence comes from Schistocerca gregaria, assembly GCF_023897955.1. NCBI lineage: Eukaryota > Metazoa > Arthropoda > Insecta > Orthoptera > Acrididae > Schistocerca > Schistocerca gregaria. The sequence continues at coordinate 571,434,569 of NC_064931.1, read as the reverse complement.
GGGCGCCTTTGGGTTGAGTTTGAGTGCGAACTTCGCTCCAGACCACATCGTGCAACATCTTTACCTTCTCTAGTTTCGGATCTTTAGGATGAATGGGATACTGTTCCTCCACAGACGTTAGTAAACCTCACTGAAAGTATCCCTAGTACAGTTATCAAGCCAAGGGGATGAAACACCTCATATTAATGACCACTAATAGGTGTCAGAATATTTTTCGTCAGACAGTGTATTGGTAGGAATATGCCCTTTCATCAAGTATGTTTATTCATTTATTACTGTTTCATTAAGATGAGCCCCACTGAGTCTTTTTTGCAGGCCATTTAAAGTGCAAGGGAGGACAATAAATAAATACAGCGTGACAGTCAACAGCAGAAAAATTGTTTTCAGCAAACGAAAATGCTTAACGCTACATATGTACAACAAAAAAAAAATGAAATTAGTATAAACCCACACAAATTAAAGAAAGACAAATGAACACAATTTACGCTGGTATATCCGATACTATATTCCAGTGCCTGTGTTATTCCGAATTACGATGGAAAGTTCCTTCGGACATGCACTGTGGCGACTACAGTCGTTTTGAAATACAAGAAATATATTCGCAGTTGCGAATATGGACAACAGTCAGCCGCATAATGGAATGACGATAGTGAAAATTTCTGACGGACTGGGACTCGGACCCGGATTTCCGGCTTATCGCGAGCAATCATCTTTCCATTTTCTTCTTTCTTTATTTAATTGGCCGGCCGCGGTGGTCTCGCGGTTTTAGGCGCGCAGTCCGGAACCGTGCGACTGCTACGGTCGCAGGTTGAATCCTGCCTCGGGCATGGATGTGTGTGATGTCCTTAGGTTAGTTAAGTTTAAGTAGTTCTAAGTTCTAGGGGACTAATGACCACAGCAGTTGAGTCCCATAGTTCTCAGAGCCATTTGAACCATTTTTTTAATTTAATTTTTTTTTTATCCTGGAAGGTGTTTCAAGTGACAAAGTTACAATTTCTCAATGCTTTGAAACAAAGAAAACATTTGTCTTTTAAGTATTTGTTTAATTTTTTAAAGTTTTTATTTTTATTTTTTTGTATTAGGGTCACAGTCAGTTACAGGCTGGAGGAAACAAGATGGGTAGGGGTCGAAACCCGAGGCCTGGCCATGATGCTTCACCCCTGCCACCGCTGTGCTGCACCCTCACACTGCTCATTTTTATTTTACATAGTTACAGATTTATTTATTTATTTGGCACATATAGACAGTTGAAAACAAATTGAAACTAGTCCAGCCATCTGCAACCCTGGAGACCCCGCAAGGTGATAAAGGATGGCAGGAGCACCGAGTGCAATGTGGAGGTGCGTCGTGTTTCGTTCCAAATTGGACGGGTGCCTGCCACACCGGAACACGCCTACTTAGTGGGGGAGTGGTAAAAACGTTGTTAAGATAATTGGTAAAATACGCTGCATAACGGGAACAGCACTCAGCCTTCACATGTGCAGTCTGCAAGTACTGCCAAAAATCAAGGGGCGAGTGATGATCATCTCCATCTAGATATGCTAAGGTCCAACCTTTCATTCAGAGAACCGCCTGAGACTTTGTTGCAGGAAAATATTCCACCGCTGGCAAAAGAAAGGACTCTCCGTCTGCGGTACTCGTACAAAACAGGCGACCATTTGTCGCCCCAACAACCACACATCCACAACGGCTACACAGTTGAATCGATGATGATCATCGTCGTCTCTACGACAGACGGCGGAGAGGGGAGAGTCCGCCATTCCTATGGCATAGAGTTGCTGATTAGTTGGAAACTTCCCACAGATCGCATAATACCAAGTCGATCTGATATGAGTCGGAAAAAAACTTTGATGAACGTGCCGCCATATCACAGTTCACGGCAGCAATGGGAACTAGCATTCTACTACGTTACAGGTGACATTAAACAGGCAAAGGACATAGAAATCCTTTTCCCGCGGCGGGCGCAGTCTGGGAGTTCGATGCGAGCATAACTAAAGTGCACAATGAACGCCACGATGTGTGCAAACGTGGGTATGACGGTAGCATCCGGACCTGGCGGGGAGAGGGACACTGGCAGATGGACCGCAAGTGAATAAGTGAGTAATGGAGGCCGCAATACTGCACCGTCATTTATACACCCTGGCCATGTAAAGTGTCGCCGTACGATAGTGTACGTTGGCGAGACCAAGCCCTCCTGTACACAGTGGGGTGAGTAAGTACGAGGATGGACCCAGCCGTCAGAATATATCCGAATGCCGCTTGAATACTACGTCCTATCGTAATCGGCATCGGTAGAACCTGAGTAATATGAACTATTCTGGATGCCACATAGGCATTCAGTTAGGCAACACGCTGCAAAGAATCAAGGCGGCGTAGAGAGTTTGACTGATCATCAGAGGGGCTATTCTGAAAACTTCACTGAAGCTGAGCGAGGCTGTACGGCGCGTTGACTACGTAAAGGTGATTTCAAGATGGTGGAGACATTGGGCACAGGGCGGTGGCCCAAGATCTTCCGTGGGTAGCTCGCGCACATTCGTAACATTTCCAGCCGCCCTCCCATGAGCCGTAATGGTGTCGAGCGTCTCCTCTCGAGAACGAACCAACTGCAGAAGGTCATCTGCGAATGCACGACATCGGAAGGTGTAACGACGTAACGAGAGTCCAGACAACCGCGCCGTCAGCAGGCCGACGAGCGGCTCCAGTGCCGCTGCGTAGAGGTGCATGGATAGGGGGCAGCCTTGGCGGACCGACCGTTCAATTGGTATCGTACCCACCACACTCCCATTGGCCTCGATCAACGAACGCGCGCTGCTAGAGCCGACTAAGGACGCTCATGAACCGGTCAGGGAAGCCATTCCGTTCTAAGACAGAATATAAAAATACATGGCGCATACTGTCAAAAGCGCTGTCAGAATCTACGTCTACGATCATCGCACGGTCTGTACGCCTCTGCCAGTGTAATCACCTCACAACAGTCTCCAGCGGATGTCTGGACGTTAACTCTGTCACCTGGCGTAGTTTGCTCGGTGGAGAGAACACTTGGTAAGAGGGGACTGCACCACACCGCCAATAACGACACAAAACTCTTATCGTCAGTATTTAATAAGGTGATAGGGCGGTAGCGGGCTGCAGTAACTCCAGGTGTCGGTTTATGAACGGGAATAACAATGCCATCGATGAAAGTTTGTGGAATGGCAGCTGCAGACGTGATCAGTTCATTATACATATCCGTCAATCGTGTAGACATGAGACCACAAAACGTACGATAACATTCAGTAGGGAGTCTGTCAATGCCTGATGACGTGTACACTGCGCCCTTAAAGGCAAAGAACTCGTGGAATGTCCACGGCTATAGGATCGAAGTCCAGGACGGCCTCATTATCGGCATGGTAGTCTCGGCGACAATGTTCTTCAAAGATGTCGACTATGTCCACTTGACAGTTGACCCGCTGTGCACGGTGATCTACGAGTTCGGTGACTAAGTTTTGTCTGCAGTGTTATGAGATCGTGCATAATATGATGCATGGAAGGTTTCTCCCGCCCACCACGTCGTGTCTGCAGCACACACCGCAGCCACTTGTAGTTCCCGGCAAGTAATCGCCAATAGCTTCGCCTTAATCATGCTGCATTCAGTTTACTCTTCCGGGGAAGGTGACAGGCCACCAAGGTCGCGGAAGTCAATGAAGTAGAAGTCTGTAGTGTGCCTGTGCCAAGCGGCGGCCACCTCCCTTCCGAAAGTGACGAATGTGCGACGGAGCATAGGTTTGGCACATTCCAGCCACCATTCCACCACTCATGCGTAGGATCGGAGACGCCGTTCGCACATTGTCCACGTCTGAGTGATACGTTGGCGACAATAAGGATCCTGAAAATGCTGGGTGTTTCCACGGTGCCCGACTCCTCCAAACCTCCTGGCAGGGAAGGGGCAGTGTACACATGTACGCGCAGTGCTCAGAGAACACCAAGGCCAGCGCTCTCTATCTAGCACCGCATCAACCAGCGCACGAGAGACATAATACTGTCTAACCGACTTGCTGAATGGCTCGTGTGAAACGTGAATCCCGGGTCGTCTGCGCCCAGTACCTCCCAGGTATCCCGTAGGTATGGATCGCAAACAATTAGACAGAGCTTCTGGCACGGCGTAAAATTCGGAAAATGATCTTTCCGCCGAATACGCAGTTGAAGTCCTCTACAAAGAGAAGATTTTCATGTCAGCCTATGAACAGTGGGACAATCTCCTCTGCATAATGTTGAGCGCTTTCACAACGACGCCTGGTACCAGAAGGCGTATAGGCATTAATGACACGCGTGGAGTGAATCATAAACGTCAGGCCCCTGGCAAACGGGACATACCAGGTGATCAAAAAGTCAGTATAAATTTGAAAACTGGATAAATCACGGAATAATGTAGATAGAGAGGTACAAATTGACACACATGCTAGGAATGACATGGGGTTTTATTAGAACCAAAAAAATCCAAAAGTTCACAAAATGTCCGACAGATGGCGCTTCATCTGATCAGAATATCAATAATTAGTATAACAACGTAAGACAAAGCAAAGATGAAATGCTCACTATGTCCACCATCATTCCTCAACAATAGCTGTAGTCGAGGAATAATGTTATGAACAGCACTGTAAAGCATGTCCGGAGCTATGGTGTGGCATTGGCGTCGGATGTTGTTTTTCAGCATCCCTAGCGATGTCGGTCGATCACGATACACTTGCGACTTCAAGTAACCCCAAAGCCAATAATCGCACGGACTGAGGTCTGGGGACCTGGGAGGCCAAGCATGACGAAAGTGGCGGCTGAGTACACGGTCATCACCAAACGACGCGCGCAAGAGATCTTTCGTGCGTCTAGCAGTATGGGGTGGAGCGCCATCCTGCATAAACATCGTACGTTCCAGTAGGTGTTTATCAGCCAGGCTGGGGATGATGCGATTCTGTAACATATCGGCGTGCCTCTCACCCATCACGGTAGCAGTTACAAAACAAGAATCACGCATTTCCTCGAAGAAAGAAGGCCGGATAACGGTAGATGTGGTAACTCCAACCCATACCGTGACTTTCTCGTCGAGCAATGGAGTTTCCACGACAGTTCTGGGATTTTCGGTAGCCTAAATTCTGCAGTTGTGGGCGTTGACAAACTCTCGGAGCGTGAAATGAGTTTCGTCGGTTCACAACACGTTACTGCCGGCCTAGTTCTGAAGCCCATATCATTTCTTTCAGGAGATGAACAATGACGACGCCGTCGTCCATGATCTCAGACGCTGAAGCATTGATGTTCTCAATAGGTAGTGTATTATCTGGACAGGGAGAAGAGTACCTTTCCGACTTCGTATGGCGCCTCATTTTGTGTTGTTTATGGGAGCGTTGTTTGCGCAGTCGTTCTGCCGTGTTTGCAGACGGGAGAGAGTCGCGACGGTCAGGCAGAAAGGCCGCCGTCGGAACATCCGGAGAGTCGACTGATGTGTCGCTTTCGACATCAGCGTCGGCTATGGTCGCAGCCGGAGCAACCACCCGTACTGAAGACATGGCTGAAGTAAAATGGCTAGTCGCCTCGTCCAAGGTCGGTTCAGGAAGGATCGTAACGCTGTTCAGCAGCTGTTCACGTTATTCCGGTAGCCGCCGAGCGGCCGGCCGCGATTTAAGTGCATCTCAGTTCGACTCGATGCTGCCCATTCGGATTAAAGTCGGTACTGCTGGTGGTGGGTGCAGCTCAGTGCACTCATGTTC